>NW_023425570.1:227652-862652 GCF_014108245.1 Pipistrellus kuhlii
CTGCTGGGGCCACATGGCCATGGAGGAGACACAGGCGAGTGCGAGAGAGCCACAGAGTCAGGAGCCAAGAAAGTGAGCTCCTTTGTCTAGGGCTGTGGTCGGCAAACTGCGGCTCTCAAGGCACATGCGGCTCTTTGGCCCCTCGAGTGTGGCTCTTCCACAAAATACCATGGGCCTGGGCGACTCTATTTTGAAGAAGTGGCATTAGGAGAAGTTTAAGTTTAAAAAAATGTGGCTCTCAAAAGAAATTTCAATCGTTGTCCTGTTGACATTTGGCTCTGATGACTAATGAGTTTGCCATCGACTGGTCTAGGGGATTATGTAATCCCAAATTTTATTTATTTTTTTATTTTTTAATATATTTTATTGATTTTGTACAGAGAGGAAGTGAGAGAGATAGAGAGTTAGAAACATCGATGAGAGAGAGTCATCGATCAGCTGCCTCTTGCACACCCCCTACTGGGGATATGCCCTCAACCAAGGTACATGCCCCTGACTGGAATCAAACCCGGGTCCCTTCAGTCCCCAAGCCGACGCTCTATCCATTGAGCCAAACTGGTCTCGGCTAATCCCAAATTTTAATGGGCTTGTAGTGACCCCACTTTCTCTAGCCAATCATGTTGGCTGGAGAAAGTGGGGTCCCCAGGCTGGACCGACAAACAAGTACCTTCCCTGCCTCACCCAACTTCACTGCCCCTGCGTCCGTGTCCGCTGTGTCCCTTCCCCGCCCGCACAGGTCTGCGGGGCATGGGCGGTGGTTGCGTGCAGAGCACAGCACTGCGGCGTCCGGGAGGTGCTGCCCAGGTGGCCATGCTTACAATGACTGGCCTCTTTTTTTAATTTTTTATTTTTTTGCCTCTTCCTGTTATTAATCACCAATTCCAATGGTGTCAATAGGAAGTTATCTTCTCCAGAGTTAATACGAAGGCCACTCTAGAATATTTGCACAATCTAGCACTCAGCCACACCATGTTCCTGTAGAGCTCATTTTAATCAGGAACACATGCTGACATTTAATTATAATCACTAACGCACGCTAACATTTTCTTGTTGACGCTGCTGAGAAACAGACCAATTCACGCTGCCCAGCTGCCTCTCAAAGTTTCTTGCTGGAAATAAACTCCCACCTGAAGAAGATGAGTCACCGTCTCTGTGTGAACACAGACATCTCTCCTTAAAATACCAGCTTGCGTGGGAATGGAAATATTTCACCTCTTTCAGAGAAAAATGTTCAAAAATCAAGAAAATCCATCACCCGTTTCTTCAGTCTAATTTCCAACATGAGGTTTGCCTTGTGGTTTTGAGGGGAGAGTTGAGACTAAGTTCACTGTGTGTCCAGAGATGAGAAATTCATTTTCATATGGATTCCTTAGCCAGGGGTGAATGTGTGTGTGTGTGTGTGTGTGTGAGAGAGAGAGAGAGAGAGAGAGCGAGAGAGAGAGAGAGAGAGAGAGCAGGGAGAAACCAGAGGGACAGAGACATTGGGTGTGTGTGTAATGTGTCAGTGTATGTGTGTGCCTCCGTGTGTGTGTATTTGAGTGTGTGCCCATGTGTATGTACATGTGTGCCCGTACAGTCCTATGGAGCTTCCCAAAGGAGGTGTCCACTGTGCCCTGAAAGCAGATGCTTTCTGCAGGTGCCTCCGGAGAACACGCCGTCACAGGGGGAACAGGCAGTCATTGTGCCGACATGACTCCTGGGCCAGCACCTTGGGTTCCGTGAACCTTTTCCTCTCCTCCTGCGTGGACATGGAGGGGCGCGGGTCCCTGTGAGGGAGGTGCCTGCACGCTTGTCTGTGGGCCCCTGGGCAGCGAGATTAACCCCTCTATTGCCGGACAGGGGTCTGCCGTCTTTGCGGCACATGCTGACTGTGTAGCTCTAAGTCGCTGGCAGGTGTGCGGAAGCAAGGGCGCCTTCTCTTCTGCCTCTTTCCTTCTCCTCTCCGTCCTCCCCTGCACACAGGAGACGCTTGCGGTGACCTCATCCCTTAGGCTCCGGCCACTACAGGCTGGTCTGCTAAGACCTGGGGTCCCTGTGACGAGAAGCTGAGCTGCCGTGTGGCACGGGGTCATGATGAAGACATGCAGTGTGGTAACAGGCTCTGCCCTGTGAACAGTCTGCAGGGCGGCGGAGGCTCAGACAAGGGGAATCTTTTTGGAAGACAGAGCCCTCTGGGGGAATTCGAGGAAAGAAAGTCAGGAGGCGATTTATGGAGGAAGAAAAGAACGTGCTTGTTTCAAAAGAATCGGCTTGTTTTTGGTCCATGTGTGTCACCATGAAACGCCTGCCTGTCTGTCGTGTCTGTATGCATTGGTCTGTCTTAGTCTGCTTGGACTGCCCTAACAAAACCCCACCGACTGGTGGCTTCAGCATGTAAGGCAGTTATTGCTCCTGTGACACGTGAAAAGCACACCCAGCAAGAACTGGCCAGGAGCTGTGCTGTCCGAAGCCATGGCATTTTCGGGAGGATAGCTATGCGAGTGGCTCATGCTTCCCTCTATGGGAGCTTCGGTTGACTCTTTCTGTACTCATTTGAGCTGGAACGTCATCCTGCAGGAGGACTGAGTGAGGATTTAATCAGGATTCCTCCTGGCCTGGCGTGAACCCACGGTGTGAGAACGCCCTGGGCGGGCTGCCAGGTGTCTCTGGGTCTGCAGTACAGAGGACCGCCATCTGTGCCGTGTGAGCTGGCAGCCTGGTGCTGGCTCTGCCAGGACGGCCGTTCCTCCCCGCCCCCAGCCCATACAAAGGCAATGAGCGTCCCCTGGAGTGAGCTTTTTGCAATATTAATGAAAGAGATTAAACCACAGATCCAAAAAGCGCAGGGCCATGTCCACCCCCTGAGGAAAAATAACCACCTACTGAGAAGCTCTAAAACCAGGCACAGCACAGGAGAGTTCCAGGAAACCAAGCTGACGGCCAAAGACAGAGGGGAGGAACCTTCCTGCAGCGGAGCGGAGAGAACTTACAGTCTTCTCCTCAGACCCACAGGTGGCCGAGGACACGGAGATACACCCGACACAGACACAAAGGAGAGAACACGGAAACGTCAACTCAGCAATCTGTGCCACCCAAACAGGATGTAAATAGAAGCTCTCCATGACCAGAAAACAAAGCCCTGAAGGAATTAATAGCAGGGACACTTTCAGTACAAGAAACAAAGAAAATCCCCCAGTGCAGGATCGAGGTAGCAGATGGACATTTGGGTCTACAAGGAATGAAGAGCCGTGGAAGCAGGAAAGGGGGATAGATAGAAACTAGAGTTTGTATTGTTTTTAAACTGCCTGAAAAGATAATCTTTTAAAGAAAACAGCAACCACGATGGTAGAGTTCATGACACAGAGAAGTAGAATGTGTGAGAGCAGCAGCATGGGGAATGGGGTAGAGTTCCTGTACTCTGTGAAGCCATCTCTTTACCTGGTCTGCTTCACCAGTCTAACCACGTGCCATTACTGTATTGTACCTCTTACAATGGACTCCATTGCAGATGCTCTTGTTGACTTGTGTTACAAAAAGCATACATCTACGTCCTAAAAAAGTTACTTGGAATTAGATTGCAATAAGTTGTCTTTTATGTCCTATATCAGGCAGGAGAGACAAAGTGAAATTATAAAAATATTTACTCAGTCAAAAATGAACATTGGTAAAGAAATAACACCACGTGGGATGGGGCGTGTGGGAAGCCTCACACTAAAGCCTGCAGTCGTCTCAGAGCTAAATGTGTGGGACACCCGCAGGAGGCGAGCACAACTCCCCAGCTGCACGCTGTGCAAGTGACCTCCTTCCAGAGGGGCGAGCACACCCTCGCCGGGGAGAAGCCCGACCAGCTACCTCACCCGGCCTGAGAGGTCACACTGAGAGCACACGCACTTGATAGAAAGTGATAAAATGGCCTTCATCTCTGCGGCCTGTTCCACCAGACCCATAGCCCGTTTATGGGTGAAAAAATCATCACACAAACCCCGCTTGAAGGACCTCCTACAAAACATTTGACCAGTCCTCCTCAAAGCTGTGAAAAAAAAAATAAGGAAATTCCGATAAACGGGCATAACCAAGACTGGCCCATGGAAACGTGCTGACTGAACATCCCGGGCTGCCCTGGGTGGGGACCTGGGATGGGGAAGCACATGGGAAGCAGAGGATTCTAAGAAAACCCTAGGACTGCGTGAATTTTAGTTCACAGTAACGTGTCAGCATCGGCTCATTGATCGTGACAGATGCGCCACATTAATGTAGATGTTACAAACAGTGGAAACTGGGTACGGGGTATATCTAAAGATCTCTGTGGATCTTCTCAATTTGTTGTAAAACTGTTCTAAAATGTAAATTTGATTTTAAAAAAGACTTTGGAAATACAATCCCGAGGTGCCTTACCTTTTCATCCTGTTTCCGTTAGCGTCGCTCTGTTTGAGCCTACAGTGATGTGATTTATTGATGGAGACGTCCATACTTCGGTATCTTTAAACCCTGTGACATTTCCAGTTGCCGTATACTTCCTTGGGCACACTCACTGGTTCCACCAGCTCTTGGCGAGACTGTATACTTCCTTGGGCACACTCACTGGTTCTACCAGCTCTTGGCGAGACTGCACTCTCAGGGCCACGTTTTCGACTCGGTAGTGGGCAGTGGCCTGAGGACCGCACACAGGTGCTTGTCTTAGTTCACGTGACTTAGAACATTGGAGACAAAATGCATTTTAAAGGAGGCTGAGTACTGCAGGCCGTGCGAGATTCAGAATTATTTTTAAATAAATCTTTGTTGTTGACGGTATTACATATTCCCCTTTTCCCCATTGGCCCCTCCAATCCCCCTCCACCCAAGCTTTCGCCACCCTATTGTCTGTGCCCGTGAGTTATGCTTATGAGTTCATCCGAAATTCTAATTTATTGAACGTTGCATTACAACCTAATTCACAGAGTGATAATCTGTAACAGGATGTGGGATACACTTTATAATTAGTTCGGTTACTTTGCATAACATCAGTGTGTTTCCCTGTGATATTAACTCTACCACCCAGTTTCTGAAATAGGACCAGTCTGCTTCAAAGGGAGCACGGAGCCCCCAGGGGAAGACTGCTCTGGTTGGCTGAGCACTCATTTCTCAGACGTGTGGTGAGAGCCCCAGGGAGCGGAGAGGCCTAAATAAAGACTTGACGGCATCACAGACAAGAGCTCCTCACGTTGTTTATGGACACCAAACCACAGAGCCAGGAACTCCAACAGGAAAGGTGCTCCACAGTCAAACCAACAAAACAAAACAACAGGAGAGCTAGAGTAGCTATACCAATTTTACATAAAATTGTCTATGGAACCTGAAGGGTAGTTTTAGGGGTAAAGACAGACAATGTGTAATGTTGACGAGGTCAGCTCTCTAAAAAACCAGAGCCGTTAGGAGGCAAAGGGGCGGGACTGGGGGGGCAGATGGGCAGTGGGGAGCAGCCAGGGGCTGGGAGGCACACGCAGGGAGCACATCCCCTCATGGTGCAGTCACTTTGCAGGGGGCCCGGCAGAAGCTGGAAACATCTGAGGCCGCTTCATAAAGAGAGGATGGTCTAACCATGCTGCTCACCTGACTCTAACACAAAATAGCCTCGCCTGTGAGCTGTAATTAAAAGCAGATAACTGGGGAGCGGTTTAAGTTTGGAAGAACTGCCAGAAAGAAGCGTTAAAAATGGAGACCCCGCTTTTCTCCTTAGCTGGCAGCTGTGTTTTGGGGGAGCTCATTTCCATGCTCTCAGGATGTGGGCGCTCTAGTCCTCCTCTGTCGGGGGGCGCACAAATGCTGGGCCGGGTTCCAGGCCATCTGACTCCCAGGGACTCGGGGTCCTTGGCCTCTGTCCTAGAGTTCAAGGTTCGGTTCCCTTTTAATAAATGTGAATCATTTCTTTATTACATACAACTCTAATCTACTCTGTGGAGGATGTCACATATTTCTATTCACAAGCTCACCTGTCCCAAGTGTTTTAGGGACAGTATTTCTGGTTGGTGAGTGTAACCTGGTTGGTGAGTGTAACCTGGTTGGTGAGTGTAACCTGGTTGGTGAGTGTAACCTGGCTGGTGAGTGTAATCTGGTTGGTGAGTGTAACCTGGCTGGTGAGTGTAACCTGGTTGGTGAGTGTAACCTGGTTGGTGAGTGTAATCTGGTTGGTGAGTGTAACCTGGTTGGTGAGTGTAACCTGGTTGGTGAGTGTAACCTGGTGGTGAGTGTAACCTGGTTGGTGAGTGTAACCTGGTTGGTGAGTGTAAACCTGCTTGGTGAGTGTAACCTGGTTGGTGAGTGTAATCTGGTTGGTGAGTGTAACCTGGTTGGTGAGTGTAACCTGGTTGGTGAGTGTAACCTGGCTGGTGAGTGTAACCTGGCTGGTGAGTGTAACCTGGTTGGTGAGTGTAATCTGGTTGGTGAGTGTAACCTGGTTGGTGAGTGTAACCTGGTTGGTGAGTGTAACCTGGTTGGTGAGTGTAATCTGGTTGGTGAGTGTAATCTGGTTGGTGAGTGTAATCTGGTTGGTGAGTGTAACCTGGTTGGTGAGTGTAACCTGAGTGGGCATACGCTGGGAAGCTGTGGAATGGCGAACGTGTGTCCCGTTGCCTTCCTGCTCCCCAGTCGTTTGCAGCTGGAGCCTGAGTGTGGGGGCCGTCCCCGGAGAAGGTTTGGTGGCATTAACCGGGCACGTGGCTCGGGTCAAATCCTTGCTTCCTTCCAGAGAGCGCGGCGGAACTTGGACCTGACGCGTTCGTTCCTTCCTGTGAAAACGGGGCACTCAGAGAATGAAGATGAGCTAAACCCGCTGGCGAAGTGTTCCTCCCCACCCGTGGCACCAGCGGGAGGGCTGTACCTGCAGCCACAGCTTTTTCTCTGGGAATTCCTTAGCAGCGGCCTCCTGCTTCCCCTCGGGGCTCCCTCGTCGCAGCCGTCCCTGCACGCACTGTCCCCGGAGCCCGGCCCATCTCATCCCCAGCAGCGGGCATAGGTGCCAGTGTTCACTCCCTCCCACAACACGCCCTTTCTCACCGGGGAGGAGGTGTGGGAAGGCTCTCAGGATGAATCCCCACCTCCTCTGCGCCTGGCGAGAGTGCACGTTTCACAGCGCCGATGTGTTCACTCAGCGTCTCTGTTTCTCCTCGGCGGAGGCTCTGTTTAGGCAGCATCTTGGTTCTCTATTGCTGACACCCAGAAGAAGGTGGGATTGTAACCCTTTCTGTGACAGAAGCTGCAAAACGTTTTTTCCAGTTTCATTTATTTCTCTTCCTGGCCCATGCCTGCTTCCACAAGGCTCCCAGGGTTTTGATTATAGGTCCTGTCATTGATGCATCTTCTCTGAGATCCTGCCATTGAGAGTCGTAGTTGGCCAGGATCTCTCCAGCCTCCAGTGGAAACCGGAAGGCACTCGGGGTTGCTGGTTCGTTGTGTTTTTTTTAGATGCTAAGGAAGATCTGCTTCGGTGAGAAGATCCCCAAAATGCTATGCACTTGAACGCTGGTAAGTATTGTGGAGCAGGCAAGCGGTACTGTCGTTTTCGTGGTCAAGGACTGATGGGAACATGCCCAAATGTGGGTAAACACTGTGGTTGTGACTCCGAGTCCAGCTGCCTCCATTGTGGGCGACGCCAACAACGACGCCCCAGCCTCTGGCTGGGCACACATGAGGTTTCTCCCAGATGTCAACAGAGTGAATAGCAACCCCAGTGTGTCCAAACCCACAAGATTCTATAGGCGTCTATATTTTCTTTGAAATGTTTTTTGGGTAGAATTTATTCTATAAGCAATAACATTATCTTGTTGAAATTAACAGGATAGCCTGTAATTTTATACATTTTTAGTTGAGTAACTGGCTCAAAAATTATCTTAAAATACCATCCATTTATCATGGATTTGAGTTGACACCTACTCCCTCTTTTGTTGAATACTAAATTCTGCCTTTGGACATGGACTTGGTGCTATTGATTAGGTATTATTTTTAATTAAGTGATTCTTAAATGAACAGAAATACAATATTTTCCTTGGGTTAATAATTTCTAACTGAAACTCTAACACATTCAACAATTTGCCTCCCCCCCTTCTACAAATGGGTCAAAGAACATCTAAAATTGTAAATTGTGCCATCTTTGTAATTTTTATACTGTTAGAGTTTGTTCGTAAAGTATATTTCTTAGGAGAAAAGTTGTTTATTACACGAAGCTCTGTATTTCTGAGCCTCTGCTGGTCGTCTTTCCACTGAAGCAGCTCGCTGAGTAATGGCAGACATTAGCACAAGTAGCCACAGGACACGCGAATGACACCATTATGTCAGGAAATGTGCATCCATCTCTCTCGTTTCCTCTAGAAAACACACAATTTCAGTAGAGACCTGCAACTGCAGAATTATGGTGATTGCCAGGTACTGCTCCTGTCTCTGTAGTCTTACTATTTTTACGCCTGGAGTAACCTGATCTAACAATTTATCTATCTATCTATCTATCTATCTATATCATCTCTAGCAGTTTATAAATACTATTAATATGTTTATTAAAATACAGTATTAATTTTATATATTGGTAAATATAAATATACTAGATGCATTAAGATTAATGCAAGAATGGACAGTCCTTCCCCTGGCTGCCAGCACCACCTTCACTCTGGCCTAGAGCCACCTTTCTGCCTTCCCATGCTGCTCAGAGGCCTGGAGTGGCTGGGGTAGTGCGGAACACCTATGCTGTCACCATGGCGATGATGCAAGCATCCCACCCCGCCCCACCCTTGTATGCAAATTAACCCACAATCTTTGTTGAGCTAATTTGCATACTCACTCCTAATTGGCTGGTGGGTGTTGCAAAGGTAGTCTATTTGCCTCTTACTCTTTTATTTGTGTTGATTTGAGTATTTGTATGCAAATGTGTGAAAGAGAGAAACACATACACAGAGATTATGAAACCTTTAATGTATTTTAATCTTGTTTTTTTTTCTCTTATTGTCATTGACATGTAAGAATTTTTCCAAATAACTTTACAAAATTTATTATCATATTAACCAATTTTCTAAGAATAAAGCATCCTTTAATTTGAACAAGCTAGCTCACTTGGTCATAAAAAAATGAATTGTAAAGTAATGCTAAATTTCATCCTTGTTTATTCATATTTTCCCTAAGTAATTCTAGAAGTGATTGGTTGCAGTATCCTCTTGATCTACAACTTTCTGGGGCTAATGTTAGCTGATTCTTTTAAAGAACTATCAAAAGTTTTCCTTTTTCCTCTGTTATGAAATAGTCAAATCGTTATTGGAGTGATTCTTTTGTTGGAAGTTTGAAATTATTTCAATATGAAACCATTTGGATCTTGTACTTTGAAGGGAGGGGTATAACTGAACCCTTTTTTTAAATGCCTTATATTATTTTTGTTTTGCTTCGGATTTCTAGTATCTCTTGAAGCAATTTTGATAAAATATTTTCTATAAATTATCTGTTTCATAAAGCTTTAAAGTTAATTTTTGTAAAATACACACAACTATTTGAAGATTAGGTCCTGTGGAATGATAGCAGATAAAGATGAATGCTAGCATTCGAAGACCTGGTTCTATGCTTACCTGCAGGAATGCATGTTCTGTCTTTAGGGAACTTGGAAATACTAGTGCGAGCAATATTTCCACCCCGAAATGTGTGTCCTGCTGGGCTTTTAAATAAGCACTGCCTGTTGATGCGTTTTTAGTGTCAGGTTCTTATCCATTAAGTGTAATAATGGGAAGGAGAGGAAGTCAGTGGAAGCGTTGGGCCATTCTTTCTGTCACAGAATGTTTTTTTTTTTTTTTTTTTAAATATATTTTATTGATTTTGTACAGAGAGGAAGGGAGAGAGATAGAGAGCTAGAAACATCGATGAGAGAGAGTCACCGATCAGTTGCCTCTTGCACACCCCCCACTGGGGACATGCCCGCAACCAAGGTACATGCCCTTGACCGGAATCGAACCCGGGTCCCCTCAGTCCCCAAGCCGACGCTCTATCCATTGAGCCAAACCGGTCCCGGCTGTCACAGAATGTTAATATTCCGGGCTTCTAATCATGCTGCAGCCTCCAAAGGGAAAATTATGAGAAATGGCCAAAACTCAGTCACTGCAAGTCATGGCAGAAATGAAAAATTTACAAAAAGGTCTGCTTATTGCAGAAGTAATTTGTCGTGCTTTTGGCAATTGATAGACATTGCTTGAAATTAAGCCCTAATTAATTTGTCAGCTAGTTTACTTTATGGACTTGCTAGATGTTCTTTTTTCTCATGAATATTTTATTACTTTGGTTAAGTAATTAAAGTTTCCCGAATAGCTTGTGTTTCACAGTGCAGCTTCTCTACGAATCTCAATGAACTTGGTGTGAGGCGGAATGGGGAGTCTATTGGGGAAACCACAGGCTGCCCAGGGATGGCTCCTGGGTCTCCGCGGCCCTGTCCTCACCATCACCCCCAGTCCTGCCTGGGGCTGGCCTCCCAGGGGCCACTGGGCCGAGCTGCCTCTGGGCTGTGGGCTGTGTCCTGACGGCAGGCGTCCCTCTGCAGGACGGAGCTCCCACAGTGCCCTGGGACAGGAGAGAGTTAGGGGGTCCCTCTGTCCAGGGCTGCACAGCCCACCATCCTGTGTTGTAGGGATGCCAGCCCAGGACACGTGGCCCATGCTGTGTCCCCTCGATGCTCCTTCCTGACTAACCTCAGGCTCTCTGATTGGATTTGGCAATTGCCTTTTGGAGGATGCAAACGGATCTGTAGATAAGCATTGTTGTTGGAATAGAGGACGTGGTGGAGAAGCCCTCACTGTACTGAAAGACGCCCTGCGAGACAGGGTGAGGTGCTGAGCCTGCCTGTGAGGAGGGCACCTCGCACAGGTTCTCCTGGTCCTGAGACTGGCACAGGGCAGGACGGAGCCCAGGCAGCAATGGAGTCTCTGTCCCCGAGTCACTGCGGTGGCCTCTCCCATTGGGCACGCCTGCTTCCTGCACACGGAGGAAAGGAAAGAGGGCGCCGCCCTCATTGGACGGCCCTGCTGTCACTCCTCTGCCTCACTCTTTCCTAATTCCCTCCGCAACGTGCTCTTCCCGCCCCTCCCCTACGTGGTTCTCCACTCCTGTCGGGTCTTCGTAGGACTCTTTCTAGAATAGAGCTTCTTGGCTCTCCTTGTGAAATTCTACTGTGATTGTGTGTTTTCTTTTCAAATTCTATTTACCCCATTCAGAAAGGCTTCGTTTTCTCCCAGAACATTTATTTTATCCTTGAAAATTTGCCGCCTTTACGAGGTCATTCTAAGACGTCATCACCCTCTCTGACTCCAGGTCCCACCAAAACGCACCCCAGGCCGGTTCTCTCGTCAGCAGGCTGTAAAGCGGTATTTTGTCGCTGCTGTTGTTTTAAATTTGAAGTTCAGTTTAAAGCTCAAACTGGGTTTTCACAGGCAGCCGCTCTGTGAACAGCCCGCACTGGAATGTTAAGGAGCCAGGGCATCTGAGCAGTTAACGGCCACAATGTTCTCGATGTGGCTTCCTAGGAAACCAGAAGCAACCTGGAGGGCAGCCTCCCCAGTGCACCCCAGGGGGCTTCGTCATTCAGTGACGCCCCTGTTCTTGGGTGTGTGGGGTGGGCAGAGTGGTTAGAGCTTTGCGTGGTAGCAACTCTAGGAGGTGGCGTATTTCCTGAATGCCAGGTAACGTCGCTTCTGTGTGATTGGTGAAGGCTTTTATGATGCGTGAGGCTTGTCTTTTTCATAGACTCGTGAGTACCGTCATATTAGTTGGGGCAATGCCTGCTTTCATTTGTAAGCAGTTCAGTGTGGACAGAAGGCAAGGCTTCTGATTGACTGTCCTGATCAGCTCTAGTTTTTCCTTTTATTCTCCGAGGATTAGGACTTGCTTTCAGTTTTATGGACCTTACCTCTGGGTTAGATTTGCAGAACCGATAGTGTACATTCATGTACTGCAAACAGCGATGGGACTGAACACGGGTGTCACGTTGAGTTATGGAAATGAGAGCAGCTCCAACAGAGGAGGGAGCATGAGGCGGGCTGCTCCTCCCAGGGCTGACTCACGCCCGTGGTCCTTCCCCTCCCGGAGCCACCGCCCAGCCCACAGCAGCGCCGTCTCTGCAGACGTCTCACCAGCTCCTGTCTCCGCGTCTGCGCTTCTCGTCTTTGTACATCGAGACTCACCCTTAAAGCTCTCTATTAGACATTTAACAAGTGCGAAATGGTAAAACACTAACATATGCTTAATAGTAACATACGGCATGAAACATACGTTCAGACTTCTTTCGAAATTCAAATAACGGGGGCGCCAGGGAAGTGGGAAGCCGCTGGCTGACCGTTTGTGGAAGGTGTCCTCCGGGGAGCACTCACCAGGTGACCGTGATTGCCAGCGCCGCGGGCCTGCTTATGTAACACATCCCTCCTTTATGAGTGGATGCGGATATTGGAAGTGAGGAATGTTTCACCTTTGGAAGGGGATTTTCTAAAAGTGTCATCGTTTTAGCCGCGCTCTGCTTGTGAACGAGGCCCCAGCGCGTGTCCTGGGACTGACGGGTCAGCGTTGGCGGGATCAGTCCGTGTGCTGTGGAGTGAGATGACACTGACGGCCTCGGTTACACACTTCATCTTTCTCCCGATGGGCAATGGTAACGCGAGAACGGCATTTAAACCTAATAAGCATCATGCTCTTTGTATGAGTGAAAGCATTTCATTTTCCCCTCTAATAGAGTCTGAACAAGTGCGTGCCGATGAATATAAAGCACAGAGTGTATTTGTTGTTTTGTCATGTCATTGAGTTAATTTATTATTATTTTTTTTTTTCGGTCTTTCATCTTATTTACATATTTCATTCCAGACACGACTTAAATGTTTTTGAGAAGAGGAAAGTTGTCACTGTTGCATTCAATCTGTTTTCGCTACTTCAACAGTTACATGTGAAAAGCACATCCATTCGCTCACGGCTAATGCATGGAGTGGGAAAACTTTCTGTTTCTATAATGCAGAGCTTCAAGGCTGTTTCCTCGGGTGGAGAGCGGAACGAGTTTTTGTAGTCCTGCCATCGCTGTTTCCCTGCGCCCTGCGCTGTAACCCCGTCTCCCCGGGGGGCGGGGAGCATGATCGGCCTTTGCCGGCCTGTGCGGACCTCGGAGCGGCTCTGGCCAGGGGCTGGGAGGAGTGCCAGGCGGAAGGACCGGGCCCTGTCACCAGCCTCTCCCCAGCCTCCACACGAGCCCTGCGGCACAGCCACGTGAAGAGGAGCTGGTCTCCCGATGTGGACTCTGTGGAGTGACAAGGACATGTTTATTTCGTTTAGATGGTTAGCGTTTGGGGATTTGGGCACCCAGGTGGTGAAAGTCATACAGACTCATTCATGGAATTTTGTTTGAAAGATTTGTGTTCCCCTCACTTGTGGACGTCTTAGGTATTCCTTGCAAACAAAACTTAGAAGAATGAGCATGTAAGAAGACCACCTTGTCCCACCCAGAGGCAGGGTTACCGCGCTTCGGGCACTCCCATGATGCTCCTCAGCTGTATCCCTAGAGACGCCCAGATGTGAGGTTGTTTTCAGGTAGCCATGCCGGCCCTTTGTTATTCCCAACACTTGTTGGGGGAGATTTATCCAGAATATATACAGAATTCTTATAACCCAACCACAAAAAACTATACCAAACTTCACCAAAAATTCCGTAACTGCTACTCCAAAAGAGATACCCAAGTAACCACAAAACACACAAAAATATGCAAATTAACCCACAAATTATTTTTATTTGTCTTCCATGTTATTTACATACTTTACTGCTGATGGGGCAGCCTCATTCTCTGTTTATGCTCAGCACCGTCAGTGAGAGATGGCAATGAGATGGCAGGAGGCATCCTTTCGTACGTGCGGGGAGGCTGTGACCGCTGGGGCGGGCCATAGTGAGCAGCGGTGAAGAGGTGGGGACACCGGACCCTCCTGGTGCCGTCACTTTGGAAAACAGCCTGGGAAGTCCTCAAAATGTTAAATATGCATTTATCATGCAACCTAGCCATCTTAAGACTAGGTACTTACCCTAGAGTAGGGGTGTCAAACTCAATCAGAGAAGGGGCCAAAATCTAAAATCCAGCCTAAATCGCGGACCGAATGGTTTACTGAACAGTCATAAACTGTCATAGTGATGGAAACGCAGCGGAGTGCAGTAATGACAGCGCGGTGCGGGCCACATTGCAAGGCCTGGCGGGACGGATTTGGCCCTCGGGCCTTGTGTTTGACACATGTGCCCTAGAGCGTTAAATCCTGTGCTCACACACAGCACCTGTGCGTGAATATACAGTAACATTTGTACTTAATAGGCAGAAGGAGGAAGCAGCTCAGATGCCCAGCAGCTGATGAGTGGATGAATGAAATGTGACAAATCCGTAAGATGGAATATTATTCAGCTCCAAAAGTGAACGGAATGCCAGCACAGGCTACCCCATGGATGCACCCAGAAGACGTTATGCCAAGTGAAAGAAGAGAAACGAACGGACTAACATTGTATTGTATGACTCCGCTCAGAGCAAGTGGCCAGAACAAGCACACCCATGAAAGCAGAACACGGGCTCCTGCTTCCTGGTGATGGGAAGAGGGGATGGGGGCGACTGCTAGTGGGCCCAGACTTGTTTGGGGACGATGGGATGCTGTGAGATTAGAGAATATTGATGGCTGCACAGCTGTGTCCACATACTGACCTCTCCACCAGCCCCCGCCGCACTGAAGGTTCCAAAGGTGAATTTTATGGAAATGTGGGTCATATACCGACAGAGCTGTACTTTTTTTTTTTTTTTAATACGTGAAGTTAGAACTACACCATTGAAACAGAAATGTTCAGTGTTCAGCCCTCTTTCCTCCATCATTGAGTAGATGATGCACTGATCTGTCTCCCAGTGCCCATGGGTTGGCTGGCTTCTGCAGCACTCACAGCAGGGGTCAGCAGGGATGTTTAAGGGAGCGGCGTTGGAGTGGCGTTATCATTGCGCCGAGCACTGACTTCTCCTCGCCGCCGTTCTGAGGCCTCACTCTCAGAAAAGAGAGAGAGACCAGGCTGCTGGGGGCAGGCCCGCCCCTCCCGGCTGCACTGGGGCCTCTGGATTCTTGGGTGGGTGTGGCTGGGGGAGTGAGTCCACACCTGAGCCTTCTAGCTCAGTTTCTCCAGGGAACCACATCCACTGGGAGGGTTCAAAGCTCATGCTGAGCATCGGTCCATGCACCGAAAGGTCACCGGTTTGATTCCCAGTCAAGGCACGTACCCAGGTTATGTGTGTGGAAAGCAGCTGATAGAGGTTTCTCTCTGACACGGCTGTTTGGTGTTTCTCTCTGCCTCTCCGATCTCTCTCACCTCAATGAAAACATACGTTTGTTTCTTTAAAAGGAGTAATGTCTCCCCTTCCTGGGAAATGAGAGCAGCTTTGGCTGTAAGTGACAGGCAGAGAAGTCATGTCACAAACACACTGGCACTCAGGAGCCCTCGTCCCAGTATTTCAGAATAAGCCCAGACACACGGACACTGGCCCAGAGGACAGATGTCCTCAGCCAGGCTGCTCGCCCTCACGCCCAGGAAGTCCTGCGCCAGGAGGCAGCGAGGAGACCAGCCTCACAGGGCAGTCCCGGGAGCACTGCCATTTGTTTAACAAGGAAGACCAGACGTCCTTCAGACCCGGGAGGCCCTGGCAGGACCACAGGCACTCCAGCATTTTTGGGAGAATGCGTGGGGCTTATGAGCGTGGGAGAAGCGGTGCTTCTGACCAGGAGCTCAGTGAGCAGTCTGCCCACCTCGGAGTTTGAGATCTGAAATCCGAGGCACCTGTGCCTGCTCTCCTGGAGCTTGGTCAGTCTGGGCACACGCATGACCGTGTAAGAAGCCATGAGGCAGATGCTCTATGCAGGGAACATACATCGCGAAGCAAATGAGAGGCAACACGATAAGAACTTGCTGGGTTTGGGAGAGGTGTTGGACATGACTGGACATGAGTTCCATAGAGAGAGGACAGGGATGGAAGGACATTCTCACCGAGGACAGCTGGGCAAAGACGGGGTGTAGGGTGTGTTTGTGAGTGAAACGGGTGGTAAATGTGTCAGATACTTGGGGAAATGTGACGTTTGCAACTTACTGCCAAGCTACAAAGGGACATAAAGTATGCTGAGGGTCCTCTTATTTCTCAAAGGACTTACCATCCATCCATGGTGTTTTTATTGATGGAAAATTTCAAGCACATAAAAGAGGAAGGTACTACCCACCTATCCGAGAGCTCCAACCGCTACCAACTCACGATTCATCTTGTTTATCTACACAGAACAGCGCGCGCGTGCGCGCGCGCACACACACACACACACACACACACCACATGTGCCCACACACACACAGGTTCTCCAACCAAGATTACTTTGAAGCAAAGGCAAGACCTCAATGTATTTCATCCATAAATGTCTCAGCGTGTACCGCTAGTAGATGAAGATTCTGAAACAATAGGAAGATACCATTGCCCACCTAAAACCATTAAAATAAACGTCAGTGTTAATAAGCAGCTGGTCAGCGCTCCGCTGTCTCATTGTCTTCAGTTTGACCTCGGGATCTCCGTCGAAGTGCTGTCCAGGCTGTGGATGGCGGATGGTGCCCAGGCCCGGCGGACTCTCCTGGCGGCTCTGCTGTTGATGACGCTGTCCTCTGTCCCTCTGTGGAGAGGCTCGGGGGCCTTGCCATCGCGTCCCCGTGGCCCCCTTTCCTGGGTGGCCGCCTCCAGAGGTGCCTGTGAACGGCGGTGAGACACAACAGCTTCACGTGAAGCCACGTTCTGCCAAGACCGCCCCTTCGCGGGCGGTGTTCGCTCCGCTCCATCAGGAAACTCGCGTGTGTCTCCCTTGTGAGGAGAAGTGTTCTGAGGGGGCTTGTCACCTCTGCCCCCCGCTCCGTCCGGTGCCGAACAGGTGACGGTTCGATTAGCTTTCATTATTCATTCTTCGTTAAGTAGCTGGAGCACGTCAGGCAGGAAAACGTGTCGCCTCGGTGTATGCTGTGATCAGGCTCATACAAGGAAGGCGAGGTAAAGGATTGGTCTTTATTTTTAGCTTTTTCTCTCTCCCTAGTTTTATAGGACCCTGGCGAGAAGCCTATTTATTCACTGAAGGGCGCTGTGTTTGCCAGGCTTATGTGTGTGTGTGTGTATATATATATATATAAAGGGCTGGTGTCCAAGGCAGCGGTGCGAGAATGACCGGAAGGAGCAATGTGAGCATGACCTCAGGTTCACACCAGTCTCCCCTCCCGCTCTGCCTTGCTCTCCTGTGCATGTTTTTAAATGTTTCCGTTGCTTTAAGGAAGCACCGAGTGCGTGCTCCAGACAACACCCACTGGTGTCCCGGGCACCGTGCCCAGCCCTCCTGCCGGCTTCGGCATGTGGACCGCGGCACAGGAGCCAGGAGCCAGGGCTGGGCTCCAGGTGGGCGCCACCTGAGGGAGAGGGGGCAGCAGAGCCTGGGATCCGGCTGGGCTGTGCCTGGGGGAGAGGCTCTTCATTCCCATCCATCTTCACAGGACAGATCTCGCCCTCCTGCTTTCTGTCGGGCTGACCCTGAAATTGCACCATTTAATCCATAATCACATATTGCCAGCGTCTCTCCCTCTGCTGCTCGTTGGTGGCCGGATTCAGAGAGACCACTGCACCCGGAGACAGCCCTCCGGGCAGCAGCCGCAGGGTGGCCAGCTGCCCGGAGGCGGAGGCGGGTTTTCCGGGGAAATATCGGGGTGTGTGTTACTTCTTTGCTCCGCACTGGGCAGGGAAAGCACAGGTTAAAAAGAAAACGAAGCCATCTCTGCTCAGATGCCCAGTGAACGTTTCCCTGTGTGTAACAAGCCTCAGGGATGCGATGTTTCCGATGCCTCCCCCAGGAAGGGTGAGAGGCGTGACTCGGGGCCAGTTTCTCGGCGGGAAGAGCGGGAGGGGCCGTGCCCGGCTCTCCGGTGAGGTCCGTGGGGAAGGGGCTGCCGTGCAGGAGGAGGCTGGGGCACTCCGGGTTCCACTCGCTTCGGGTTGAAGGATGAGAGGTGAGGAGAAAGAGTGCCCCCTCTCCCCCCGCCCCCGGCTCCCCCTCTCCCCCTCTCCCCCGCGCCCCAGCCTCTCCATGCCCAGGAGAGGCACAGGACATGCTTCCCAGTCGGAGGACGGCAGTTGTCCTCGGAGGCCCTAGATGGCACTGCAGAACCATCCTGGGTTTTCCACCCGCGCTGCAGCTCACACAGCCCCTCTCCCCCCTCTCCCGGTGCCCGGCGCTCGCCGGAGAAACGCTGGGAAGAGCAGAGAGAACGGGAAAAGGCCACGCTGCCAGTGCGTCCGTGGGAGCTGCTCAGTGCCCGCGAGTGGCCAGCTGGGCGTGCGGCCGTGGGTTAATTTTAGTCCCGTCCTCAGGACGGTTTTCCTCTGAGAAACAGCCAGGCTGCTCTAGGAGTACTTAACGGCATGATGCTGCCGCCTTAATGAGTTATGCTAAATTGAAATGAGATTTTTTTTTAAATGAAACCTACTAGCACATAAAAGGAGGCCTGGTTTGTCAGAAGTGCGTGCTGTGCGGGCTGGAAGAAGGAATACTCTCCTTCCCACCCCCATGGCCCCCCAGCTGGGCTAATAATCAAATTAGCAGAGACAGATTAACGGGAGGAAATCACATTTAGTACCTGTGTGTGGGGAAGTCGCAGGAGCACGAACATTCCAGAGGAGGGAGGCAGCACTGGGTACATATTTGGACATGGGGAGACATTCTGGACAAAGAAAAGGGGGAGACGGGGTGTTAGGTTTCACAGTGAGAACGGCCATGTAGAGGGAGTGGAGGGAGAGCTGAGCACATGCAGGGGAATTCTTGCAGGCGCCTCGGAAACCATGGCACCAGGGCCTGCCCAGCTAACGGTTCCTGCCTGGAGCCCCTCCATGGTCCGCACCTGACTTAAAGGAGGCTCAGGCTGCACCCTACGATTCCCTCCCTGGAGCAGGTTTTTATATCGGAGTCTCGTGGGCAGGCAGGAAGGGAGGGCAAAGGTCCTTTCTGAGTCTGGTTTCTTAATAACCAGCTTCAAACAACAGCCTCACCCAGCCAGCGTGGCTCCGTGGTTGAGCCAGGAGGTCATGGATTTGGGCTTGTTCCCTAGCAGGGGGAGTGTAGGAGGCCGCCAGTCAATGTTTCTCTCTCATCCTGGATGCTTCTATCTCTCTCTCCCTCTCCCTTCCTCTCTGAAATCAATTAAAAAAATTTTTTTTTTCAAAATAAAAGAAATGTCACCTTACAAAAATCAGTATCCCCAAAGGCAGCTTCCGGGTGGGAAACGTTGGCCACTTCTCTCTGAGATCACTCCCTGCACGTGTGAGAGGCTTATTGCTGCAGGTGGATCAGCCTGGTGCAGCCGGAAGCAGCCCTCAGGTGGATGCTGCTGTGGGTTCAAGCCCAGGGGCCCAGCCGCACGCCCACGCCCCGCACCAGGTGTCTGCAGACTCAGGGCTGCGTGCACCGTTCTAAACGTGAGCTGTTGCCTTTCCAGAGGACACAGCATTTTAAAAGGCCTTCCTTCTGTGAAGGCGAAGCGAGGCGAGGAAAAAAAAGCCCACACAAACTAGAAAGACAGGGCGCGTGACTCTACACAGAAAGCTTCCTGTGGTTGTTCACAGGGACAGCCAGGCAGGAGGCTCTTCCCACAGATTACCAACAAAAATAGGTCCAGAGGCCTGGGAGCATGGCGCAGACGGATGGGTCTCAGAGGGAGGGGGAGGGGAGGGCGGGCAGAGGCTAACCAGAGGATTTATAGGCACACAAAAGGCCCAATGAACAAACTTCGGGCGAGAGTAAGCCTTCCTCCCCCCGCTGCTGGCCCCGGCTTCCCTCAGGCACTCGGGACCCGGGCTTCCCTCGCAGCCCTGGCTTCATCTGGAAGGATGTCTGGTCTAATTAGCATGTTGTGCTTTTATATTATAGATATGCCTATTGCACAGACACAGACAATAATGTGGTGAAGGTCTGGGAGGTGGGAACCTGGTGGATGGAGGCGAAGGGAGGGATGGGAGACATCTGTCAACAATAAAGATTAGAAGTAATAATATGTAAGTTCATTGATGGAAAATTAATAATATTCTCTACTATTGTTTTAATATCTATTGTTCTCTTCCTCTTGTTTTTTAAAAAATTCTACCAGTAAAACAACAGTTTGTGTGTTTTAGGGACATATTGATCAAATTTGCATTTTTTATGTTTGCTGATTATTCCTACCCACTACTTATTTTCCTCTTACTGGATTCTGTTTTGATTATTATTTTCTTCCCGTTGCTTTTAATTAGTTAATTTTGTTGGTAACTTCCCATCTCAACTTCTTAAGCAAATTAATTTTCAGACATGGTTGCAGCTATGACAGTAATTTGAGGAAAATTTATAGCCTTAAATATGTGTAAATATTTACTTAACTGGATGTACATCTTTAATCTCTGAGTTATACAAATTGTTAAGTAATTATCAAATATTTGCTTTCTTTCTAGGTCTTGATCTAATTTAAGTAACTGTACTTTGGGTCAGAGATCTGATTTTTAGCATGTCATTCTTTGAGATGAGTTATCACCTATTTCAAGTCTTACAGAGTTAATTTTCTAAAATTCTTAGTGGCTTTTAAAAATGTAGCTCCTGCTGCTTTTAATTCAATCTTGCTTATTCTTTTATTCACCTCTATTTTAGAGATAGATGCTAAATTCTCTTAAGGGTTTTTTTTTTTTTTTTAATCATAATATAATTCTCCTTTGCTGTCCAGTAGGGCATTATTCCTTGAAGTGTTTATTAGGTTTCTGTAAAGCTCTTGTCTGAGGAGTATTGTGTATCCTTTACTTTTGTGGCGTTTTCTTGTGTGTTAGATCTCTGTCTTATAACCAGCACAGGGTCTGGAATTGTACATTTTCACCCCACGCTCTCTCCTGCCTGGGGCCCCGAGGCCCTCTCTGGCTGTGACTGGCTGTCATGTGTATTTGTTCTGTTTTTAACCACCAGCGAGGAGGTTCCCCCTGGGACTTGCCGTGGGGTCCGGATGCCTCCCTGGAGGGGCAGGGTCAGAGGCAGTGCGTGAGGGTGGCCATTCCTCTCCCCGCTCAGGTGAACCCCTTTCTTCAGTGGGAGCCCAGCACCTGCTTCAGAATTCAGATCCATGAGCGCCCCTGACCCTGAGGACACGGCGGAGCCATCGCTGGCCCCTCGGGGTTCGATGCTCCCGCGCCTGTGAGCAGAGCCCGTGCCCTTCAGCGTGTGGCCGAGGCATGAAGTCACACGTGGCGGTTCCACAGGGAGGGCCGTTTGCTGGGAGCTGCTCTTCTGAGCAGCACTTTCCGGTATCAGATCTCCTTTCTGGGAATTAAAAATAATTAGATAAACATGTACAGATGTGTCAGATGCCGGCAGAAAAAGGTGAGAATCAGTAACTAGCCTGCAGATCTGAGGAGAAGAGCAATCTCAGCAGCCACCCGTCCTGCGGGTCATTGTTTGTTACTCATCACGTGGAAAACCAGCGAATGTCCTGGCTGTGCCCGGCAGAGGCAGGGCTCCAACTGCGGTCCATCTCACAGCCCTGGGCCTGCGAAACACACGTCCTTCCCAGCGCGATGCGGGCAGCGGCCTCGGGCAGCGCCTGAGCAGAGACTCCTGCCTGCCGGCCCCCCTCCTGGATCAGGATCGTGGGGGACTGGCCCAGGAGGAGGCGCCGGAGCTGGTTTGGGAGCAGGCAGAGGGGCTGGGGTGAGAGTGACAGGGGCTGGGGGGCAGGGGTGTGTCTCTGTTTGTGGTGGAGGGTGTGAGAAGGCGTGCACATCAGGAGGAAGCGCCGTAGGTGGCAGCGATGCGGCTTCAAATTGAGTCCGCGGCCAGATCCGCTTTCTGGCCAGAGATGGTGTGTCTGGCGCGTGATAAGGTCTCATTAGCTGCCCTCCGTCAGGCCGCGTGCTGCCCCTGGCACACGCGCTGAGAACTCGCCCAAAGGAGCGAAGCCGGTGTGCGGTGTGTGCCGGCTTGAGGATGTGCGGAGATGCGAGCTGGCGGCCTCCTGCTGGCACCTACGCCTGGCACTTCACCAGAGAACCTGCCAAGCATCAGAGGCTCAGCGCAGGGCGAGCCCAATGCAGGCGCCGACTCCGAGAGCAAACGCGGAAAACAGCAGGAAAGGCACGGCGCCAAATTGCATCGGACATTTAATTACCCTCCTTCCGTGCCTTCACACACAAACATCTCGCCAGAAGCTTCCAGATCAAGGACAATCACACTGATGCTGCTCCTCTCCACTCCTCAGTCCCCCAGCTCCCCCAGTGCTCTCTCTCTTCCCCCTCTCTTTCTCTCTCTCTCTCTCTCTCTCTCTCTCTCTCTCTCTCTCTCACACACACACACACACACGTGGTGCAGACACAGGTCTGAGCTGTGGACTAAGATGGGGCACCTGGCCCTGCACTGAGACCATCGCTGTCTGTGGAGGGACAGAGGCACACAGCACAGATGCCTCCTCACTGCCCAGTGGTGTGGTAGGATCTGTGCCAGGTCACCCCTTGTTAGTTTAGAACTAGGACAGGAACCAAAGGCTCAGGCACCTGCAGAGCTGACTCTGTCTGCATCCTGCCGAAGCTGATGCAACAGCCCGAGAAGATGCAAGGGCTTAGACACACTGCCTGCTGTGGTCGCACTTCCAGGTGTGTACGGTGTGAGGTGCCCAGGTCCCAGGTGTGTACGGTGTGAGGTTCCCAGCTGAGCTGTGGGGTCAGGTTCCCAGGTTGTATGGTGTGAGGTGCCCAGCTGTGCAGAGCCCAGGTGAGCGTGGGGAGCAGCCTCCCAGTGTGCCAGAGGGGCAGGTTCCGGGGGCAGGCTCTCACTCGGGTGGAGTCTTGGATGACAGTTCAGCTCTCCGGACACACAGCGAGCACAGGAGCGATGGCCCACCCAGGGTGGCAAACAGTCACTGACGGTAATCAACGCCCACGGGGCACTTGCCGGTGCTGACTCCGGGGGCATGTTCTGGTGCACCGTCTTCCCGCCGGCGGACTGAGCAGCCCCTGGCAGCCCCGGCACTGCCCGGCTCACGCCCACGGAGCAGCCACGCTGACCTCCGTTCTCCCCAGGGCAGCTGTGCGGACAGCTGGAAAGGTCATTCGATACTTGAAATACAGAACACGTTACCTTTCCGGTGGATTAGCTTCATGAGGTCAACGGGGGAAAACACACCTTTTTTGTGAGGAGAAAAGAAGGACAGCTGCTTCCTCACCCAGGATCCACTTACTCGACTCAGTTTCTTCCCGTGGACAGCCTCGGTCCCCGTGCTGCGTGGCTGAGGTGCCCAGCGCCACGCCCTGCCCTGCACGTTAGTCCGGGCGTTAGGCTGTGGTGGTATCAGGAGGACAATGTAACTCCAGTGTCTATCAAAAGGAGTTTCTATAAAGAACAGCCCACTTACCCAAGGAATATTAGGTGGTGAATTAAAATGATGCTGTCAGAGATATTCCCTAACATGGTTACTGCTGTGTAAAAGGCACATTTACAAACACGTCCTCTAGGACGTTGTTCTGAGAAGAAGCCCAGTGGTCACACAGACAGCGGATGAAGAGGGAATTCGCGGGATTTGCCCTGAATTCTTACCTCTTCTGTTCTACTAGGCATGGCCTTCTCATCCTCGTGCTCATTCATAAACGAGGGAGCCAGTACATTTTCAAAAAGTATAAACTACAAAACTAATTGATGGTGAAGGCGTGATGTTGAGGCTCTGCTTTCCAGATGGCAGTGGCCACGTTCTTCAAAACAGGCCTGGGAGACGCCGCCCGTCCCCTGGTAACACTCAGGGAGGAGAGAGCTCAGGCAGCCGCGACGGAAACACGCGTCAAATGGGCACGCCCCTTCCTGGGTCTGAAACATGGATACGGCGCTCCCTGCCACCTTCCCCCAGCTCCGCACGCCTCCTCTCTGGTTTGTGCACCGAGGCGAGGGAGTCCGTGGGACACCCAGGAGTCTGATCCGGGAGAAGAGATCAAAGCTTCTCTTCTTTCCTGAGCCCAGAGCCGAAAGGAGGGGAATCTCTCTGCTCCTGTCGAACCAAAGCTGCAAAGCAGCGATTGTGCCCAAGGCTGCCTTCCTCTCCTTTTATATTCAGAAGATGGAAGTCCCCTTCCCTCTAATCATAGCGCCACGTCCCTAATAGACTTTTCTGAAAGGAGATAAAAAACTCCCCTTATCTCTCCTGTAATAAAAACTCAGTGCCACATGGAACTGGAATGCTTTTCAAGCTCGCTGCCGAAGCTGCTCCCCGCAGAAGGCGAGCCATCCTCCCGGCAGTGACGGGCTGTCTTCCATTGGGTGGTCAGGTCTGCCTCTGCCTCGGAGACTCTCATAGGGACCTGCTAGGCTTTACCGAAAGGTCCAGCAAATGCCACCAATGGCTGCTGGGCGCTAATTCAATTACCAGAACCCACCGCCTTGACTGGATGTGGTGAGCATCTGAACCAGTTGCAGGCACAGACCCCAGCATTACTGTTTTCACGCAGGAAGGAAACGCTGCTCACCCTGCTGAGTCAGCACAACAGGTGGATTTTAGAAGCTGGTGAACAGGGCTTCTTCAGAGGAGACATGAAGTAAGCGGTGAACTTCCTGCTTCCACGCTTTATGCCCCAGTACAATCTGCCATTCTGTCACTTTTAATCACAAAGTCTTTGCCACGGGATCTCCTTGCTGAGACGTATTCCAAGGTTTTCCATTTGTCAGTGGCATGGGTAACGTGGGTTACAGAGGCAGAGTGCCTGCCATGGGGATAAGGCTGATGTGGGGGACAGACTGGGCAGAACTGGGGGCCATACCGGGGCATGGAGACTTAGAGGAGCCCTTGAGCTCAGCAGGTGATGGAAGTCAAGGTCAAGGAAAGCAGTGAGGCAAAGAAAGGCAGGCCAACGAGATTCGGTTAAACATGGGGCAAGCCATGGGGCCAAAATCCAGAAAGAGCAGTCCTCGAAGTCAGTGGTTACACAAAGAAGACGCAAGCACCTGAGAATTAAATTGGGGGTCATGGGTCAAAGGGTGAAAGAACCAGAGACAACACAATGCAGGGGATTTAATGGAGTCCAGGCAAGTAGTTCATTATCAGTGTCATCGGATACATGGCAAGGTGAGTGAAGCAACGGTGGCCCCCTCTGTGTCCTAGCTCGTCATATTCTCATTTCGTTTTCTTAAATGAGAGACAAGAAGTCAAACCACAGCAGGGGTGCAGACTGCACGTCTGTCCAGGCTCTGTGCAGGTGGCAGTGCCAATCCTCAGGGGTGTGAGGAGGGCGGGGCAGGTCTCCATGCGAATGGCATTTCATATCATGTGTATTGGGCATGCAAAGGTTAGTAGACTTTCACCTATATGGTGTTCTATACGTGTTATTTGTGACACCCACCTGAAGTATTTTAGTTATGAAATAACTACGTAGAAACCTGTCGAATTGAGCTGTCTTCATCTGAACTGGAGCTCTTTTAGGAGAGTCAGGGGAGGAATGGAGGAGGTGTAATTGGGTAATAAGACCTGTGCGGGTTGGGCACAAAGAGAGAAGAGAAATGTTCGTAAGCTGATGAGATTCACTTCACGTATTTCCTTAAGAGCATTTCTTTTACATTTTTAGGTGATCATTTACCCACTTGTTATCGCTGCCAGTTTCCAGGGGGACAACTACTGTTTCCTAAAGACCCATGATCACCGCATATTTCTCTTGATAAAAATTGATTCAATGAAGTATACGGAGGGTCAAGGCTCCGTGTTAAGCTAAATGAAATGTGTTTTCTCTTGCACTGTCAACTTGTTTCCATTAAATATGTTTACAGTGTCTGGAGGTGGGAAATCATTTTTTTCCCTCCATAATGGGATCTCATGACAGAGCCTAGCTCATTACTGGGACGAGGCGCCTCCCGTCTGAGCTCATTCACCTCACCAGCTCTGTTCCCTGCCGTGCAGGGGAGCACTGCAGCCCGGGCCTGGCTACGCCCCGCCTCTATGCCTCCCGGCTCAGCCAGAGCGCCGGTGCGGGAGCCACTGTCTCTTCCTTGTACGCGTTGTCTGGTGTTTCCACCCAAGTTCGTCTTTAAAAAAAATATATTTGTATTGATTTCAGAGAGGAAGGGAGACAGAGATAGAAACATCAACGATAAGAGAGAGTCATTGATCGGCTGCCTTCTGCACGCCCCACACTGGGGACTGAGCCCGCAGCCCGGACATGTGCCTGGACCAGAACTGAACCAGGACCTCCTGGCTCATATGGTCAACGCTCAATCACTGTCACTGAGAGCTGAGACCGTCATCACACTGCAGGCGGCTGTGGCTCTCCCTCTCGGTGCCCGGCTCTGAGGGAATCCTCACGCAGGCTTCCTTAGGGAGATGTGCGGCCAGTCATTCCGGTCGGGCCCCCACGTCCCGGATTCCCTTACAGGTAGGCTCCCTCCTGGCTTTGTGGACGTCCCTTCACCCACGCTCTTCCTCCTCCTCCTCCCTCTCCCGGACCCCTGCGCTGTGCCGTCAGTCCTAGGCGAGGCCAGCTCGCCTGCTCTGTGCTTGCACTTCCATCGTCTCCCTCCCAGCATCTGATTTCTTCAAGGTTTTCGCCGGTGCACCATGCCGTAGCAACAAGTACGTACAGCAGTGTGTCTCGGGGTACAAATCAAACTCAACAACTTCCGAGTCAGACAGGGGAGATGCTCTGTCAAACGTGACCATTGCGGACGCTCATAGACCCGGTGCCGGCCGGGGAAGGAGACTGGCATTGGTGATCGCCCCTTCCTGGCGGCCCTCGGGCTCTTGGGACGGCATTGCTGGCACTAATAGGATCTTGGGGGAATCGTTCCTCTGACTCCGGGGCCGGCTGGTCTTGGTTGTAAGTGACGCCCGCTGGGAGGTGTCTCAGAGTTGGTTCTACGAATCCTTCTTTCTCTATGAAACGAGATTTTATTTTTAAAAAGCCAGCTTTTGCTGCCAATGAATAATAGTGTTTTCTGTCTTTTGATGTATTTTTAATTAAGTATGTGAGGTCCCCTGGGTCAATAAGATTATGTAGGTTTCAAGTATACATTTCTGTGACACACGATGCAGTGTGTGCCCACCACCTGGAGTCAAACATCTTCTGTCACTGTATACTTGGTTCCCTTATCTGCCCTCCCCTCCTTCCCTCTGTAACCACCATCCGCCGTCTGAGTCTATGAATTTCCATCTGATATCCAACATAGAAATCATGTGATTCCGGCTTTTCTGCATGGCTTCTTTTGCTTTGCGTGAGATTCTCGGGGTTCATGCATGTTGTCACAGGGCAGTATTTCATCTCTCCTTGTGGCTGAGTAGAGTTTCATTGTGTATAAGTTCCACTTAGTCTTTATCCAAACATCTATAAGGGCAGAGAAGATGTGGCTAGCCCAGTGGGCGGGGCTCAGTGTTTGAGCATCAACCTATGAGCCAGGAGGTCACAGTTCCGTTCCCAGCCAGGGCACATGCCCGGCTTGCAGGCTGGATCCCCAGTGGGGGACCTATAGGAGGCAGCTAATTGATGATTCTTTCCCATCATTGGTGTTTCTGTTGCTCTCTCCCTCTCCCTTCCTCTCTGAAATCAATAAAAAAATATATTATAAATAAAATAAAACTAACAAAGGCACAAATTAGATTGTCATCACATTTGTCCATGGCAAACAGAGACCATAAATGAGCTAACTTTTCAGATATAGGTGGCTTTTTTCAGTGATATTATTTGTCCTCTATTGTATGGACTCCAAGACAATAAATTTCAAGTAAACAAATGAACAAACTTCTGATAAGGGGTTAATACTCAAGATTTATAAAAAATGTATACAACTCAACACCAAGAAAACAATCCAATTAAGAAACTGCAAAGGACCTGCATAGACACTTTTTCAAAGAGGACATACAGAAGGCCAACAGACATATGAAAAGATGCTCAAAGTCACTGATCATCAGAGAAATGCAAATTAAAACAACAATGTGGTACCACCTCACACCGGTCAGAATGGCTGCCATCAATAAATCAACAAACAACTGCTGGTGAGGATGCGGGGAAAAGGGAGCCCTCGGGCACTGCTGGTGGGAATGCGGACAAATGCGGCTGCTGTGGAGAACAGATTGGAGGGTCCTCAAAGATTAAAAATGGGACTTCCTATGACAAGTGATTCCACTTCATATCTGAAGAAACCTGAAAATACCAATTCTAAAAAACACATGCACCCCTAAGTTCACAGCAGCATTATTTATAACAGCCAGGATTTGGAAGCGGCCCAGGTGCCCCTCAGGACTAGGTGAGAGGGTGAAGCTGTGGTACATTTACACAATGGGCACCCCTTCGCCATTAAAGAGGAGGAAGTCTTACCTTTGTGACAGCACAGATGGACCTGGCGGGCACTAGGCTAAGTGAAATAAGCCAGTCAGAGAAAGACAAGTACCGCGTGATCTGATGGATGCGTAGAACCTGGTGAACAAAGTAAACTAACAAACAAAACAGAAACAAAGTCGTAGACACAGAGAGCAGGCCGACAGCTGCCGAGGGGGTGGGATGCGGGTCTGGGAACGGTGAAGGGATGGCCAAGGCACACAGCACAGACAGCAGCCGGTGGTTTGGTGATTGCTGGAGGGGAGGGCGCTAGCGGAATGAAGAAGAGGGCGAAGTGCAGGTGCATGGTGATGAAGGAGACTTGACTTTGGGTGGGGAAAGCATGATGCAGTGAACAGGTGATGTGTCATAGAATTGCACACCTGAGACCTGTACAATTGAATAGAAATAAAGTAGTGGCTTCCATGCAGCTTTATCTCTGCACATCAATGATGTGAAGGGAATATATGTATATATATATATGAGTTAACATAAAAGATACCATTTTAAACAGGCCTCTGTGCACAGCTGTGACACAAGGACCACCTGGCATTTTCCACTGCGCCCTGTCTTTGCACAAATGGCTCCTTGAGTCCCAGTCTGCCAAGGTGAAACCCGCCTTGGGTCAGGAGGGCGGAGTGGCAGTTGCTGCAGGGCGGGAAGAGGGTCGTTCTGTCTGCAGCGGCAGGTCGCTCGATAAAATTTCACCTGTGAAAACTTGAAAGCAGCCCGCATGCCTACTGAAGTCTAGTGCAGGGAAGCTGGCAGGAAGAGTCAAAATGCGGCCTAATGCTGCTTTCAGGGAGCATCAAAGGGAGGAGGTGCAGGCTGGCAAACATGGCTGAGAGAAGTAACATAAAGGGAGTCCGGGACGCTGGGACTTTGAGAGGTTCGGAAGTTCAGCTGCCTGCTGAGTTCCACAGGAAGAAACAAGGTTTAAAGAAACAGGTGGTGGGACAACTCTCTGCTCACGGGGTTGGTGCTTTCTCACAGATTCATCCTGGAGGGTCTCCCTCACGGAAGCTGGGCCTCCGCTGGTCTCCGCTAACTGGCATTAAACCGAGGAGAGAAGCATGGGGACCAGGCCAGCGGCTGGAGAGTCAGGTCTGGCTGGGAGAACGCTGTGGTCACGGGCGCCGGGCGCTGAGCAGAGGCAAGCGCATCCCACACTAAGTTTTGGGCACGTTCTGTGCCCGGCACTTTGCCCCGAGCTCCTTCGCCAGTTTCTGATGAAACCTCCTGCCCAGCCTCAGAAGCAGACACAGCAACACCCCGAGTCACATGACAAAGAAACTCACTGGCGTTTATGCTCAGTTGTAGACCGAAAGGCAAGGCCTGGCTCCCAGACCTGTGCAGGCTGGCCGCCCAGGAACGGCCTCATCCCCACCCCCCAGATCGGCTCTGGAGAACCAGGAGCCCAGAACCCCCCGGAGGGAGCTGGGCCGCCGAGGAAACTGCGTGAGACGTGGAGAATGGGAGCGCTGGACAATTGCCTTCAGGGGGACCGGGCATGGGCACTGCGGGCACTTCCCCAGCGCAGCGCTGACGGGCTCGTGTTTGGGGAAAACCCTCCGTTCCAGGGGAACCAACAGGCTGACCCGCCTTAGGATTGCTGGAGGACCGAGTGTGTCCAGGTGAAAGCTGTGGTAGGGTAATGGGGCAGAGCAGATGCAAGTATCAGCAGAGGATGGTGTGGGGATGGAGGATGATTGCAAGTCACCGGGGAAGGGAGAGCAGGGAGACAGGGAAGGAGTGGAGGGAACTGGGTTAGCATGAGGAGTGGGTGAGGCCACAGTGGGAGTAAAAGGCAGACGTGGTGGAAGCCTGGGTGGCCACGCACACCCGGGTGCCCAGGGGAGGCGGCTGTGGAAGCATTCCAGAGGATTCCGAGCTCGCTTAGGACAGCTGAACTCAAGCATGAGAACGCTTTGATAAGTCGCCTTATGTGTGAAAGACAAGTGTGTGTTCCTGCGTGTCAGCCCTGTTGCATTCTACAAACATTGTCAAAGTGATATGACCACCTGGCATGCAAGGGCAATACATTTCATTCTCATACCACATAGGTGGGAAGCTGAAATTTACCTCTATGGGTAAAGAGTATTCACCAATGTAAATACAATGCTCACTAATTTAGCGGCAAATGTTCAAGAGGAAAGGACACACACAAATACACACACACATTTACACAACAACTTTTTTTATCCTTGCCCGAGGATATGTTTTTTTATTTGAGAGAGAGAGAGAGAGAGAGAGAGAGAGAAAGAGAAAAAGGAAGAGAGAGAAATATAAGAGAAACATCAGTCAGTTGTCTCCTGTATGCGCCCTCACTGGGGATTGAACCCACAGCCTTGGCATGTGCCCTGACCAGGAATCAACCTGCAGCCCCTTGGCGAATGCCTGGGATGCACTTCAGCTCCAGTAAACGGAGTCACGTTGGCCAGGGACACACCTTTTGCTCACATACTCTTCTTTATTGATGCAAAATAGTTTAAAGCACCATCTACGAAGTGTCAAGAATAAAGACTTTGAGCAAAGATGTCTTTAAAATGATTTATTTCTTTAACTTCAAGGTCTAAATTAATTTATATGGAGACCCCAATCCAGTGAAAGTGTAGGTGGGACACTGTATTCTCTTGTCTGTCCCTGACCCATCCCACAGAGGTAAGAGCGGGGAGGAGGGTGAATTGAGGGCATTGCAAGGCAGGATTATTTGATTGTAAAGCTTCTGGGAAAGCATGGAGTTCATCCCGGTGAATATCCGGACTTCCATCCCGCCCCACCCCCGCGTGCTACTAAAATAGAGAAAAACAACAGGTGTGGCCTAGGAGAGCCCCTCTCTGGACAATGCGGGCAGGTTGGCCTGAGGGCACTGCCTCCAGCGGCCCCGGGGGAAGGCAGAGCAGGCTGACTGTTCACTGGATTTATTATGTGTAACCGGGCGAATAGCTCTGGGCGAGGCCTGGGGAGTGGAGGGTGACTTTCAGTTCAACTCGCGTGTGCACAGGCAGGATTGGAAGACTGTGCACAGCCCAAGTCTTATCAGGGGGCGGGGGAGGCGCTTGGGGCTGAAGTGCATCCTCCTGGCTCCGTATTTACGTGTGAGAGGCAGGAAGAACCAGTTCCTTGGACAAGGCTCAGCCCAGGGTTTGCAAATGAGCGCTCCCCCGTCCAGACGCCGTGGGGTCGGTCTGTGTGAGGCGCCATTGGAGAAGCCTGGAACAGCCGTATGCAAGCCACGCGCTGGAATCGAGTAATTGTCCTGGGCATCTTAGTCTTAGGGGAGAAAATAAAAGCCAGCAAGAAAGCGGCCGGTTCTGAGGTATTCTTTAATGAGATGGATAAAAATGATTTTGAGCACTCCATTAAGAGCAGCCCCCGTAGCGGAGCGCAGCCGGGAAGACAATGCTGCAGGGCGGCCGATGGCCGCCGAACAGTATTGATGCGCCCTCGTAACGCAGCGGACGGGCATATAAAGAACACTCAGGGGCCGTTTAGCCGGGTCCGTGTTCCTCTCAGTCATTGTGCGGAGGCACCGGCGTGCATCACGGTAAATCTGCGGCTGGCGGTCAGCGGCGGAAAACAGCGAGTTATGTATCAGTGTCCTGATGAACGGAATCGGCCAGCGTGAGCCCGCAGAACCTGGCGGGACGCAGCAGCCTCATTAGGCATCGGGAGGGGCGATCATGGCGCCGTGGGCTTCACTACCCTCCGTCCCTGGGCCGGGTGTTCACGGGGGCCGTGGGTGAGCAGATGCCTGTTCAGGAAAACGGGGCTTGCTAAGAGAGGGAGTCAGTCTGATGATGTCACCGGTGATTTGTTTGGCTTTGGTCAGTCAATAATTATTACAAGTAGCGGATAAATCCCTGCAGGGTGTGCGGCAGGAAGGTAGGGGAATATGTTGGGAACCTCCCTCAGGGAGGTTTGGGGAGATTTCTCTCTTCACATTTGTGGGGGAATGTTGTTGTTTTGTTGTTGATATGTGTGTGTTGTTTAAAGAGCCAGGTGGCAACCCCTCACGGACCCGCTCTACCTGAAAACGCCAGCTCTGAGTCTACCCTTACGCCCTCTGCAGAGCAGACACTGGCACCCCGGTCCACAAAGGATGCCGTGTCCTGTGATATAGACTACCTCAGTGCAGGGCACAGGCAGTGAGGAATCTCTGAAGACAAAGGACAAGGTCCCTACCTTAAAGAGTCCACAGTATCGGAGCTGTGTGCAGTTTTTGTCAAAAACAATACCTTGCTGCATATGTCGTTGCATTACCTGGAGAGGCAGTTTGCCCTCGTTTTTGTTGCTACTTCACTGGCTGACATCGCCAAGGCAGCTCCTAAGTATGTGCTGCCCAGACACAAACAGTAAAAGCAAGGGTGCCGAGAAAGACCCTCACCGGAGTTCAGGCACAGGGAGCCAGAAGGAGACCTACACGGAGTAAAAGAGTGAAAGTAGATCTGTACACACACACACACACACACATATACACACACACACATACACACACACACACACACACACACACACACACACACACCGCCCACATGGGTTTTCAAATAGCTGTAATTGATACGTGAGCCCGTTCAGGAGACAAGGCGGCCAGCACCCTTTTCAGTGAGCCGATGGGGATGCACATCACGTGACTTTAGTAACACGTCAAGACCCTGCTCCTTGACCCCTGTCTGTTATTAACATCCCAGAACCACATCTTTGTCTATTTTGTGTCCAAAGACAGAGACAAATTGTTTTTATGCTTCAGCCTAGAAACCGTACATAGAAGCGTGCGCTCCACACAGAGGCCCAGGTGTTTTCTTCAAACAAGGACTTTGTTCCTTCCGGTGGATCCGGCTCCCTGACCTGGAGAATCACCTCCCTCTGCCGCTCCTTCCGGGACAGGCCTGGGAGCTTCTGTGTGTCTGGAAATGCTTTCATTTCTTCCTCACTGTCAAAGACAGTTTTGCCAGGTATAGTATTCTTGTTTGACGTTTTGTCTTCTTTTGACACTTTGAAAAGCTAGGAGAATTCCGGGACAAGGGGAGCAGGGAAACTGAGACAAGAAAATTAAAGCCGAAAAGCTTTTCAGGCTCCTTTTGAGAGCAAAGGGCTCAGACCTCTTCTCACTAAAGTAGGGGTGTCGAACTCAATCAGAGAAGGGGCCAAAATCTAAAATCCAGCCTAAATCGCAGGCCGAATGGTTTACTGAACAGTCATAAACTGTCATTGTGATGGAAACGCAGCGGAGTGCAGTGATGACAGCGCGGTGGGGGCCACATTGCAAGGCCTGGTGGGACGGATTTGGCCCGAGGGCCTTGTGTTTGACACATGTGCACTAAAGCATGCAGGAGAGCAGGGGAACGAGCGGGGGGGAGGGAGAGGAGGAATCTTAGCTCAGCGTCTCACTAACCAGAGACGACAGAGAGCCTTAGAGCTTTAGAGCAGCAGGAGGAGGGGGAAGTCAGTCTCCTCTCATCCCTCGGTCCAAACAGAGAAGCCAGCATCGCGGCTGTGACTGCCAGGCGCGTCTCCTCAGTTGTGGAAAAGCCGCAACAAAGCAAAGAGGAGGCCATCAGAGTCCATCTGGACGGGGCAGCTAGCAGAGGGATGTAAAGACCTTACAGTCGAAACTGGTTTGGCTCAGTGGATAGAGCATTGGCCTGTGGACTGAAAGGTCCCGGGTTCGATTCCGGTCAAGGGCACGTACCTTGGTTGCGGGCACATACCCAGTAGGGGGCGTGCAAGAGGCAACTGAACGATGATTCTATTTCATCGACGTTTCTAACTCTCTATCACTCTTCCTCTCTGTAAAAAATCAATAAAATGAATTTTTTTAAAAAGGACCTTACAAGCAGAGGGCCATCCCCGGCAGAGCCCCACCCACCATCCTGCTCCTCAGACCGGCTGAGAGCCCGCCGGTGCCCATGAGCCAGTGCACAGCTGTGCTTGCCTCACTCAATCAACATGTGCACTTTCATTGTTTAATTGGTTGACTTTGTCACAATGCCGTGATCTGGAGTCACGCACGTTCACTTACATGAGCATGTTGGGAACCAGTGGGGGATAGCCCTCCCCTTGGACCCGGGGCCTGTCCGTGACCCCCTCGCTGGTGCCTGTAACAAGGCCATCTCCTCTCAGTCCCGTCCTCGGTCCCGTTCTAGGCTCCCTCTCAGGGGTTAAGGGTCCCAATCACAACCAGGTGTTCGCTAACTGTGCACGAAGCCCTGTGCCTTCCCCTGGACCGAGGGGAGTGAGGTGAACACCCAGTTCTTCTCTCAAAAGACGGTGGGACCGTCCCCGGGTGCCCGCGTCAGAGAACTGGGTGTGACCTGCGGATCGTCCTCTTCCTTTCCCGACGGATCCCGCTGAACCCCAGTCCTGTCTGTTCCCCCTCCTTCCTCACAGGACGCAGCACCACCTGCACCTTCCACTACTGCGGCCACGTCTCCCTGGCACCGGCTTGCAACCGCGCACCCCCCAGCTGTTTGCTGACAGACACTCTGTATGCTTCCCCCGCTGCCTGGCGAGGTCCTGTGTACCATGGCCGCAGGCACCGCCTCTGCTCTAACAAGAGGCTCATCGCTTTCCGGGAGAGAGTGGGCATGAAAGAGAGCTAGGATACTGACCGAGGACGAGGGCTCTTCTGGAGAGGCTGGAGGCCCTGCTGTCAGAGCGGGAGAAGCACACACATGAGGCTGGGCTCACCCTTTGTGCACACAGACGCCGGCGGCACGGCGCCCGGACATCTGGTCACCCAGACCCTTAGCCACAGACTGCGTTTCTCCAAGCCCATGATTTTTTCATTTTTCTAATAACAGACAACAGATTCCATTCTTTTAATTTGCTGTGTTTTCAGAATTGACATGCTTTTAAAATTCTTCTTTGGAAGTGCAATACCGGCTCTCTGCAAATCAGATTGAGATAATTATTCCTTTAACTGTTATCTGGAAATGGACAGCTCAGCTAGCTCCTGTATGCATCAGTCTGGGCCATAAATTATAACCGCCATGAGGGCCTGCTGGCAGAGTGCCCTCCGCGCCAATGTGTGCCTCTGTTTGGCAATTGTGGAGGAATAAAAATGAAATCAGAAATGTGCCTCTCTGAATTGCCATAATTCAAATGTTCAAATCAAATTTTGCAGGTTTCGAAAGCTGTTCAGAATGAAGGCTTCAAAGTGCTTTAATGATGTCTCCCAGGAATACTCGAAAGCTTCCCACAGGGTGCGTTTATGGCCTCCCAAGGTGTTGCCTTAGCAACAAGCATGACCATCTGTATGTGTAACGCTGGCACATTTTAAAGCCGCCGTTCTGTCATAGGAGTAATAATAGCTGGCATTTATTCAGTGCTTTTCACTCAGGGACTGTTTTATGTACATTATCTCTGAACTCCCACTTAACGTTCCTAATAATCCTATAGGAGGGCTGATCGGCGTCTTAATTCACACGGAGCGTGAGGCACAGTGACGGGGGAGCTTCCCGGGGCCTGGACTGGGCGAGTGGCGGGGCGGCGGCTTGCCGTGCTTGTGTGGCCAGTGCTGACACGCAGTGTTCCGGGTGCAGGCCCGCTGGGTAAAGGGAACTCACAGAGCCGCACACGGCACTTCCCGGCTGCTCGCGGGCCAGGGATCTGGGCGGTGCCTGCGAGTCCTATTACTGCCACAGCGGGCGGCGTGAGCCTGTCCGGGCAGCAGGGGGGGAGGACCGGCGGTTCCGGAGCGGGAAGATCAGACCCTGAGGCCACCGGCGCCGGACCTCGTGGTCATTTGCCTCCGGTGAAGGCTGGGACTGCACAGCAGTGGGGGTGCAATCAGAGCTGGGGGCCCGGGCTGCCGTGAGAACTCGATCACCCCCTCCACACACCCCAAGCCAACGCGTGGTCTAAGGAGCACGCATGCTTCGCAGTTTCCAGAAAGTTCTACCACGAGATTGCTTCCTTGGGCTCCCTTCACGGGAATAGGCAGCACGGGTGAGCAGTGGGTCACGTGTAGAATGACATGTCCTGGAGTTCACTCCTCACTGGTCTGCGCTTTCCCCTCTGAGGCATATGCTTGTGTATGTTCACACACACATGCACACACGGGAACACACATGCACATGCACACACAGGCACCCACACACCCCACGGAGAGTAGAGGAATATTATCACACAGCAGCGTTAGGAACATACTTCCCGTGAGTTTCAGTCCGTCTCCTCTCAGGATAGATCTTGGCTTCCAACCTGAGAGCTGTCACATGGAGAATCTCACCCTAAAGTGCACGCACATAGCATGTGATGGTCATTTCACATCTGACGCCACTGCTAACCTGGGAAGGCCGAGGCCAGAGCTCCCCATGCTTTCTGCCACACACACACACACACACACACACACACACACGCACACGCACACGCGCACACACACACTCACACACACACACACACACACACACGTGCGCGGGCTGTTCCTGGCGAGTGGCCCAGGAGAGACAGCGCCTGTCTCCGCTCACTAGACACTCCGTCAAAGCCCTTCCTTGGCCAGTCCGTTCCCTGGGCCGGTCACCCGGGCATCCGCTCCCTCACGCAGGCCGGGGCGGGTGCCCCTGTGCCAGGGGCTCTGGGACTTCAGCTCCGTCTCTGCAGGTCCTTCCCGGGCCCGGCCCCCTGCCCCCGGCCTTCACTTCTTAGCCATCCCTCTCGGCCTGCAGGCTGGCACCGGGTGCCAGCGCTGGGGTGGTCGTTCTCTGAAATGCTTTCACCGTCACCTCCTTCCCAGTCTCCCCTTCCCCGGATCGGAGGCCCGCCTCTCCCTCCCTCCACTCCGAGGAGAACAATAACCACTTCTCACAGCGTGGGCCCGGAGTTTGGTTTGGCTTTTCGGAAACGACAAAGGACGGCGCAGTGCGCAGATCGGAGGCACTGTGGCCTAACGTGGACCGGAGGAATTAACGCCGGAGAAATCAGAGTACGTTCCTCGTACGACTCACATATTCTGCTGATGCTTCCAGACGCAGGTGTTCTTTTGAAGGCTTTCTTAAAAAAACAGTTTCCATGGCAACCGCATCGCATGTAAGGCCAGAAGGAATTAACTGCCACTTGAATTGGATGCTTGCGACTTGTGTTTAGATCATCCCAATAAATCGCCCGCATATAATCCGCTAACACCCGGCGTTATCCAGTTCTCACCCCCTGCTTTCCTAACACATCGTTGTCGGTGCTGCAGCTTCCTGAGGCTCAGGCTGCAGCGGCCTGTCGGCAGGCTGTGTTTCTCTGTCTCCAAGGAAAGACTCCACGGAATGGCCGTGACCGCGCAGGACGGGGACGGGTCCTCCTCACGCCGGCCAGCGACGGAGGAGCACTGTGAACGCGACCGTCTAAGGCAGTGGTCCTAAGGCAGGTCCTCCCTAACGCCTCGGCCCTTCAACACAGCTCCTCATGTCATGGTGACCCTCAGCCGCAAAGTTATTGTCGTTGCTACTTCATAGCTGTAATTTTACGACTGTTATAACCATAATGTAAATGTCTGTGTTTTCCGATGGTCTTAGGCGACCCTGCTAGCGGTTCTCAGCCTCTGGGTCTCGAAAATAGTTTTATGGTTGGGGGTCACCACATGAGGAGCTGTATTGAAGGGTCGAGGCGTTAGGGAGGGTGAGGACCACTGCTCTGAGGAGTGAAGGTCACCTGCAGTCCAGTTTGCATATTCTGTGAGGATTTTTCACTTATTAACAAATCTTTCTTTTATTGTTACTTTCCCGTTTTATTTTACTTCTAACTGTAGTGTTTCTGTTGGCTTCCTTGAATTTTCTATGAAAACTCCGTGTCTGGGAATGGTTACAATGCTTCCTTTCTCTTTTAGTTTTGATATTTATTTTATTTTTTCCTATGATTTGTCCTTTATATCTATCATTTTATTTAATTGTTTCAATTTTCTTCTTTTCCTATGAATGCTGGGCACACATGATCGCTTCACCCATAATTTATTTTCCTGAACCAGTCAATTGCCTCTTTGCTAATTCTTTTTTTTTAAAATCTTTTTCCCAATTTTAATTTTTTCAAATATATTTTATTGATTTTTATAGAGAGGAATGGAGAAGCTTAGAGAGCTAGAAACACTGATGAAAGAGAAACATCGATCAGCTGCCTCCTGCACACACCCCCCCCAAAGGGGATGTGCCTGCAACCAAGGTACGTGCCCTTGATGAGAATCAAACCCCAGACCCTTTAGTTCGAAGGTGGATGCTCTATCCACTGAGCCACACCGGTGAGGGCGCTTTGCTGATTCTGAATGCCTCTCTGCTGTGTGATGGCGGAACTTGCGTTTCGCTTACTCTTCCAGGCAGAGCGGAGAAGAGCTTCTGAGAAGAGCCCCCTGCTGTCCTCACCCCCCCCCCCCCCAAGGGGCTTCAGATCCTCTCATGATCTCTGCTTTCTCTGCAGCATCGCCTCGCCTCACTTTTTAAGGGAGAAGCTGAGTTGGCCCCCAGTGCCATTCTTTAATGCTATTTAGCAAAATCAGTTGCCCGGAGATTACGGTGTGTGCGTTCACGTTTCCCGCGCTGAGCAGACTTTCTCTCAGAGCCGCCTTTATGCTTGTCGGAGCACGGAGTCCGGGCAGGGGGCAGCCAGAGGGTCAGGGGCCGGCTTGTTTCTTTGTTCGCGCACAGCCGACTCTCCCAGCTCCTGCAGACACTCCTCGCGGTATTTGACGGCAGCACCTTGGAAGGTGTGCGTTTCAGAGGGCTGCCTTAACCACGTGCCACCAACGGTACGGAAAGTTAAGCCACAGAAAGTCATTCTTTCCTCATTCCGGACCCCAGGAACCCACAGTCAACGTGCCTACGAGCCAGGTGCCCGGCAGGGAGGGTCCTCTCGTGCCTCTTCCGGCTTCTGATAGCCCCGACCTTCCTGGACTCCTGGATGCACCCTTCTCACTCGGCGTCTGCTGCCACGTATCCACCTGCCCTTTTCCCCGTGTGACTCTCCCTTTCCTACAAGGCCACGCTCATCGCAGATCAGTGACCACCCTCATGACCCCATGTGATGATGATTACACTGGCCATGACCCTGTTTCCAAATGACGTTGGTCTTCTTCACATGTATCAGGAGTCAGGACTTTGGCATATTTTTGGGGGAGTCACACTTGAACTCATAACCAACGGTGTCTATGAGTTTTGAAAACATTTGTAACCTGTTCACATTTAAGTCTTCATAATGGAATAAAGTAAAAAGTCATAATTCATCTTGGTGTTCAAAACATGGTGCAGTCACCTGGATAGAAGAATGGTCTCTTTCGTGTCAGCTAAAATGCTTTCGGAAGAAAACCTAAAAAACTGTTTAGCGACAGCAGCATCATTGCAATAAATACAGGAGCTCTCACACTGTCTGCCTGATTTATAATTCCTGACAGACGTGATAATACCTGAGCCTTGATACGTCTTGTTACTTATGTTTACGGCACACATTTCCATGTCACTTCGAGTCTGCTGGTGATTTGCAAGTGTACTTCTGTTATAACTGAGCATCCAAATATCCATTTTCCCTGCGGGGCCTGGTTCACGGAGTGGTTGCTCTGTTATATTCTCTGTTTCATTTGTCTTAAAACACAGAAGCTCTGGGCGCGAGCCTGGAGCGATACCATCGAGTACATTCCGTCCATAGGAGTAACACTTTGTAATCATGAGAGCTGCTTGATAACGAGTCTGCGTGTCCTCACGTCTCCTCACGGTGTGGGCCAGCAGCTCCAGCGGAAGATGCAGGGACTGGAAGAGCTGAATAGTTAAACTGTGTCTGGGAATTCAAAGGCAATAAACATGCCCTCGGAACCGTAATTCCCCAAGAAAGTTGCACCCTCCGAGTGGTACTGCTCTACCCGTGTGCCGAGAACTGAGGGCATCAGAAGCGACTACTTCTCATTAGAAGGGCAAACAGTCCTATTTAAATACTCCTGTGCCCGGCGCTTATGGGACAATTTGGACAAAGTGCACATGGGTGAGTGAACCCCACTCAATAAAGCTGGGTGCGACACCTGGAGGGCTGTTTTCTCCCACATCCTGCAAACATCCCCGTGTCCGGCGCTGGAGGAGCTGAGCCGTTCCTCAGAGTGACATCCTGTCCAACCCCCGGCCCTGGTGGGCACACGGAGTGCCACCTGAGCAGGCGGGCGCTCGCTCTAACCGCCCGCACTGCCCTCCGCATCCTGCCCTCTCACTCCTCGGGCAGCCCCTCCCACAGAAACAAAGCCACCCACACCTCGTCTGGCTCTGAGCAAAGTGAGAGGCCAGACCCACAGTTATAACACCGGGCTGTTAGGGAATTCTTCTAGAAGGTCCTTCAAAGGCTACCAAGCTTATTAAAAAAATTTTTTTTTTATTGATTTCAGAGAGAGGAAGGGAGAGGGAGAGAGAAGCACCAATGATGGGAGAGAATAATCATTGACTGCCTCCCACACGGTCCCTACCAGGGATCAAGCCTGCACCCGGGGCATGGGCACTGATGGGGAACTGAAGCATGACCTCTTGGTTCATGGGTCCATGCTCAACCACTGAACTACACCAGCTGGGCCGGAATATTTTTGCATCTTGATTCTTGCATTCATTGCTTTTGTGGGGCTTTCTCTTGGTGTGTTATTGTGCACAGGTGCACCTCTCCCAGCTTCCCTTGCCCTCCCTCCTCCCTCAGCATATGTGTCACCTGTTTGTTTCTCTTCCTGAGCGTTCATTATTGGTGTGTAAAGATTTTCTATATATATAAAATTAGGTATATTATATACTAGTATACTTGTAAAGCTATATTAAATTTAATGTTGATACAGATTTAGGGGTCAATAAACAGACCCATGCATATATAAAATCCTGAAATAGATCAAAGCTGTTTTTTCATTTCAATGGGAGAAATAATCAATACACAGCACAGGGGAAACCAGTGGTTATTCAAGTGGGGGGAAAAGAAACATTTATCATGATTAATAAACTAACATTTATTCCATCTGACAAGTGAGGTTTGAACACAATATTTATTTCAGTCACTAGGGTTGTGTGGCATTGATATCCTGCTGCTTCTACTGAGCAGACTTTGGAGGATGCCGGGAGAAGGAAGTGGCTTCCTGAGCTGGTTTTGTAGCTGCTCTAAGCCTACAATTTTTTCAAAATAAGTTGCAAAAACAGGCAGTGCAGCGAATAAATGGAAAAAAATGGATTTTACATGAATCATGAATTTAAGTGTGAAGATTAAAACTAAAATGATATATTTTAAAAACAACCTATCAGAATATTTTAACTCTTTGCAGTGAGGACTTTCTTAAATAAAGCAATAAATGTAAATGATAAGTAAACATATTAATAAATATCAGTGCATTAAAAACAAGAATTTCTGTGCATTGTCACTTTTATTTCACTGCCACAGTCGCCATAACAATTCTTAGGAACAGAATGTTGCATTTCATGTTATAATCTATTCTTCCCCTAAAATGATACGTTAAACTATAATCTAATCAACCTACACTATGAAGAAGTCACAGGTAAAGTGACCTACAGTTACACATAAGTAAACCAAAAATTAAGTATTCTATCTTTCAAATTAATAAAAATATAAGAGGAAAGTAATTGATAATAAAATTACATACATTTTAACATAAATGATTGGGGGATAAATGTGTGAGCTGTTGGCATAATTGGATGCCTGCATCCACTTAAGTATCTATTCAGGATACGCAATTAGTCAGAATTCACACTTTTCTGTGGTTTTGACATTTTGAAATGAGACAAGGATACGCTTCTGTATAAATGATATTGTGTGTAGTACAGTTACTAACGCCGACTGTGCGGAGCTGGGACTGGTGACTGCCCTACGAGTGGTATGGGAATGGTGTTTTAATTTTCTGACCTTGTGAGTACCTTTTGGTAAATGTCTGAACAGAACAAAGTATATTTTTCACTCACGTAAAAACTGTGTTTCTGGGTAATTCCATGAATAGTAAGCCCAGGGGGAAAAATATTTATGTTACAAAAGACTACTCAGTTCCTGGCTCCGCTATTCTCCCACCTACAGGAACGCTAGCGGGATTGAGGGACAAGTAGGGAGGACTTACAGTAGAACACCCGTGTTTTGGGGAGGACTTGGGACACTGTGTGTTGGGGAGGACTTTTTGAGATGGGCAGTCATTCTCCAACACCCAGATGGGCTGGTGTGGGCCCTCAGGCCCGGTAGGAGGGAGGCAGAGGCCTGTGGGGGGAGAGGTGGGTGCAGTGGGTGGGCGTGGGCCATCAGCCCTGGGAGGGCCAGGAGTGAGGAGCTGGGAAGACAGGAAGGAGAACTTGCTCGCAGCCTCCGGGTCCCACTCTGAGGCCCAGGACCAGTTCCGACCGCCCCCCTCTGGACTGCATGCAAAGAACACACTTCACATGTCAGCGTGTCTGTGACCATTGGGACAGTGGGAAAGGAAAGGAATGCAGGGTCACGGAGTCCTGGTGACCTCACGCTTCTGCAAGAGGGACCAGGGTGGTGGCCGGGCCGTCTCTCTGTTGGGCAGGTGCTGCTTCCCAGGCGCACACGTTGGCCTCGGTGGGACTCTCAGCACGTGGCTCTTGTGCCAACTCCGCCGTCCATCATGCGGGAGCAGCGTGTCCCCCGTCAGAGGGGTGCCTCGCTCTCCCCTGGACACGCTGCTCTCCTGCCCACCAGGCCGGGCAGTCCTCCTGCTGTTCCCTCCGAGCGGCAGGAAGCTTTCCCCTTTTCACTCCTGCAAACAATGGCCTCCTCCATCACAGCGACCACAGCACGTCCCAGTCCAGTGGGACCGAGCACAGCCCAGGAGCTGGGAATGGAGCCGCCGTCGGGCGGGCTGCGGGTGGGGCGCCTTCCTCACGTGAAGGCTGTGCTGGGTCTTCTAGGGTCAGCGATGGGCGTGGACAAAGGGGCGAGTGGGCTCAGACGCCGAGTTCCACTGTGCCTGCCCGGAGGGCCCCAGGCTGGGCGTCACAGGCGCCTCTGCCTCCACCTGACCCGGGGCCGTGAGCAAACCATTGACACACTTGTGGGTTGTTCAGGGGCCTTCTTGTGGCTACAAACTCTCGCCTGAGCCTCTGTCACCCACCCACTTGAGCCTCTGACTGTGTCCTTTGGTGGCCCACCTGCCAGCTGAGGTCACCCTACTCCGAGCATTAACCTGGGTGAGATCTAAGGTTAAGCCAGTTGTCGGCAAACTCATTAGTCAACAGAGCCAAATATCAATAGTACAATGACTGAAATTTCTTTGGAGAGACAAATTTTTTAGACTTAAACTTCTTCTAACGCCACTTCTTCAACATAGACTGGCCCAGGCCGTGGTGTTTTGTGGAAGAGCACACTCAAGGGGCCAAAGAGCCGTATGTGGCTCGAGAGCCGCGGTTTGCCCACCATGGGGTTAAGCTGAGGAATCTCGCTGGCTCACAGGCTGTGAACAGGGTGCACTGGTCACCCCGCTGCACCCGAGGACACACATGAACCCCATCCTCGGAGCTCACGGGCCCAGAGCGCTTCCCCCTCCTGGGCAGGGGCAGCCAGCCACGGCCTCCGGCAGCCCCAGCGGTTTCCCTGACGACGTTCTGCGCACCTGTCCGCGGGCGCGTTCCCCGTGAGGGCCCTGGGCAGGAGGGGGCACTGTCCCTGGAGGTGAACACTGGGGCGTCCCCGACCTGTTCTGTCACCCGGTCTGTGGAAACCCCGCCTAACGCCTGGCTGTCCGAGTGCATCTCACAAGCTCTCCGGCCTCAGTCACCGCAGATGTTAAAGGCGATCCCCTCCGAGGGCATCAGCACTCCGATCAGCAGCCGGCAGAAAAGGTCATGGTCAAAACACAGCCCACAGGGAGTGGAGCGCTGCCCACTGGGCAGTTAGCATGAGCTGGAAGCCAGCGCCTGTCACGTGTGATTTAGGCTGCAAGGCTGCCCAGCCGCAGGCCCGGCTGGCACCTCCGTGATGTTCGCAGTTATGTGTCACGAGAGATTTTGCTCAAATGCTTTGTAAATGCCCACCGAGACTAAATGCATTTAGAAGAAGGAAAGACAAAAAAATAGGCAAGCAACACTACAAATAATGAGGTGATAAGAGGAGTTTTTCAAAACCATACTTGAGATTTTGTTGGCATGATCGGATGACTGAAGTGCTAGAAATGGAAAAACTGAGTGTGAGTATTATTGGAAAGTTATCGGTGTGGATGAAAGCAAATTACAGACCAGGAAGGATGCTTATAATGTGACAGGCCGGTGATTAATGGTTTTCTTATTCGAAAACCCCCACAAATTCAGTAAGAGAAAGACAATGACTCCATTAAAAATGGCAGAAGGTATGAGAAAGTGATGCATAAATTACTGCGATAGAGTCCAAGCTGGTTAATTATCTGGGAAATGCAAATATAAACAAAACGAGAGCCATTCTTCATCTTTCAATGTGGCAGTGGCAAATGTTAATGGGTAGCGTTGGCAAAGCTCACGATGGTGTCCTGGAAGGCGGAGGGAGAGGGAAGAGCGTATAAATCTCCATTTGGCAGCGAGTGCGAAAGCCGTAGCCTGTGCGTGCCCTTTACCGGCAGCCGCGTGCAGAAACGCAGATCCGGGAATAACAGGCTGTGCGCCAGGACTGGCCCCGCGAACGCAGAGCGCTGCTCCCAACTGTAAGAACTTTGGAAACCAAGTTAACTGGGAAACACTCCATCCAGCCGCAACTCTATGCTTCTGTGCGAAGGTGTGTGCTCTTTACCCACAAGCCACAGAGAGCAAATTAAGTAAAAAGCAAACTAATATTTTTTTTTTCATGATTCGTATTTATCCACCATCTGCTTTGTATGAGGGAGTCTGGTGATGGTGGCGGGGAGTCCGTGACCGAGGCGGGTACAGTCTCAGCTCACAGGGTTTGCCTTCTGGAGAGGCACCGGCAATTCAGGGAATGAATGCTCTGAAAAAACAAAGCAGGTGACTGGACTGGAGCACACCAGGTTAGAAACAGCACCCCCAGCTCGCTCCCACTTTAAAGATGAGCCAGCCCGGGGGACGTGCGGGGTGACCCCACCCGGCGGGGACGGGAGGTGCGTCAGAGGGCAGCTGCAATTAATATAAACAAAATATATAACATAGGGTTTTTCTTAATCCCCAAAATTTAGGTGATATTTCAGAAAGATTTTAGTTAAATAACATTTCCAACATATTCAAATAAGCACAATAGCTATAATGAATATAAACAAAATATGTAATACAGGGCTGTTCAGGAGAATTTTAGCTAAAAAATTCTCAAATATAGGCAAGATAATTTCAAGTCCTGCTCTCTTTTTATATTGAAAATGTAACAAGTGGCCACACAGTATTACTTATTGGAGAATACATGTGTAATAGATGTGATAAACAGTGGTAGTCTTTATTTATAAAGGTTACTTGTAAAGTAATTCATAAAGAAAACCACAAAAAAACTTGAACAGGTAGCTAATAAAACATGAAATACAGCTGGCCAGTGGAAGTACAAAGATTCTCCATCACCAGGCTAATCAGAGCTGTGCCATCTACAAACAATGAGGAGGGTACAGTGGTGGCCCTCGGGGAGGGTTTACAAGGACGTGTAAGAGCTTACATAGCGTGGGGTGCACCAAGTAAATCCTACTCTTAAAAAATCTCTCCGTCCTAGCTAGTGTTTTTCAGTGGATAGAGCGTCAGTCTGTGGGCTGAAGGGTCTGGGGTTCAATTCCAGTCAAGTGCAGGTACCTTGGTTGCAGGCTCAATCCTGGCCCCGTGGGGGCGTGTGCGGGAGGCAACCAATCAATGTGCCATTCTCACATCAGTGTTCTTCTCTCTGTCTGCATCGCCCACTCCCTTCTACTCTCTCTAAAAAGCAATGGGAAAAAAATATCCTCGGGTGAGGATTAACAACAACAAAAATAATAATAATAATTTTAAAAATATGCACACACACACTCTAGGGGCCCAGTGCACAAATTAGTGCACCTTGAAAGGAACTGTGGCTGCGAGGCTGTGGTGGGCACAGGGCCGGGTCTCAGCCCATCCTCTGCACCTCTGCCCGGCCCCTCGTGTTGTAGCTCCCCCCACCCTGTCCCCTGCCTGCCTGCAGCCCCATTCCTGCCCCTTCGCTCCGTCAGAGGTGATCGGGGCTGGCACTTACCACTCGCACCCGCTACAGTGCTGAGCGAAATTAGCCTTTTATTATATAAGATATTTCCTTAGGAAAATATAAGGCATGGGTGCAAAGATGCCTAGACTGAGAATGCTTACTGCAGCATTCTTTAAATGGTGAAGAAATGAAAACAATGTATATATTCAATGATAATATTTTTGTAAATATTAGAAAACTACTAAAACATTATGGGAAATCTGATATAGGAAATATCAATAATACACATTTATGTAAAAAATATTTCCAAGCTCTCTGCAATGGGCCTTTGTTATTTGTAAGATTATAAAGTTATTAAATATTTCATTGATCTAAGAATGCGAGTGAAATTTAATATATCCTCAAAGCCATTTTTACTAATTAGGTATTACATGTACTTCCAAGAGTAATTTATACAATGAAATGTAGCTTATAACAACAGTAATAGTAACATTTAAAATAGAGTTCTAACATATTTTCCCCATAAATTTAGTTTAATTTGGGAAAGTGTTTGAGAAAAGAAGGACATTACCTTCATGGAGGAGTCTTGTACACCACCCAACACTATTTGATCATTGAATATTTTTCTCAAAGTTACAAATGTAGCTGCTCAAAATATCACATGCTTTTTTGTTTTCAGTTTTTATTTATTTATCTTTTAATATACTTTTATTTATTTCAGAGAGGAAGGGAGAGAGAGAGAGAGACATCAATGATGAGAGAGAATCACTGGTGGGCTGCCTCCTGCACGCCCCACACTGGGGATTGAGCCCGCATCTCTGACATGTGCTCTGACAGGGAACATAACCCAACCGTGACCTCCAGGTTCATAGGCTGACACTTAACCACTGAGCCATGCCAGCTGGCATAATGCTTTTGGCTTTTATTTGCTTGGTAGCTATTGGCACACTCTCCAATTCACTGGGAAAAAAACAGCAAAATGGTCAGTTCCCTCACTCGGACTTAAGTTGCTTCTTGTGTCCGACAGCATCACTGCAGCAGGCAGAGCAGTGTTCTCATGGAGAAAACGTGTTGTGTTGATTCAAACATTGAAAGAATGACGGGGTATGGTCAATAAGACAGAAATGTAAAAACTAATAGATATCTGAGTAGATGCAGTGCTAAAAATTATTGATTGACTCCATTAAATTAGATGGGCGATATATATGTAAGAGAAAGAATGTATAAGTGAAGATAATATAAATCCTATATAATAAAGAGGTAATATGCAAATTGACCATCACTCCAACACACAAGATGGCTGTCCCTATGGGGTCAAAGATGGCCACCCCTATGTGGACACAAAATGGCCACCACAAGATGGCTGGCAGGGGAGGATAGTTGTGGGCAATCAGGCCAGCAGGGGAGGGCAGTTGGGAGCAACCAGACCTGTAGGGGGCGACCAGGCCTGTAGGGGAGGGCAGTTGGGGGTGACCAGGCTAGCAAAGGAAGGCAGTTAGGGGTGACCAGGCCAGCAGGGGAGGGCAGTTAGGGGCAATTGTGCTGGCAGGGGAACAGTTAGGCATTGATTAGGCTGGCAGGGGAGTCTTAGGGGGTGATCAGGCTGGCAGGCAGAAGCAGTTAGGGACAATCAGGCAGGCAGACAGGCAGGCAAGCAGTTAGGAGCCAGCAGTCGTGGATTGTGAGAGGGATGTCTGACTGCCTGTTTAAGCCTGATCCTGGTGAGATTGGGCCTAAACAGGCAGTTGGACATCCCTGCAGGGGTCCCAGATTGGAGAGGGTACAGGCTGGGCTGAGGGACACCCCTTCCCCCCAACCCCCACAGTGCACAAATTTCATGCACCAGGTCTCTAGTTTAATGTAAATATGTTTATTATATATGTGACCAGAATAACTAATGAGTCAATAATAATTTTTAAATAATATTGCCAAGATGTAAAGATGTAAAATAGGTAAAGAACAATGTAAAGATGTAAAATAGGTAAAGAACAATGTTGTTAAATCCAAATTTAACTTTACATATTAGGTGATTATAAAGTGCTAATGTAAATTAAAGTTTGCAATGGGATTCCAGCCAGAATGCACAGATATATCCTTCCATGTTTGGCTATATTTACCTGTTTTGTTTTGGGCTCTGTGTCACACACACACACACACAACGTTATTATAGACATTTGATTAGGTTTGTGCTATTTGGTGCAGTAAACTGAGGCTTAAATTAATGGATAAACCCAAATCTTAGAGTAAGTGGGAGAGGTGCCTGTTAATTACATTGCAGATGGGGCTGTTATTCTGGAATTATGCTGAGAATACAGAAAGCCCTCAGTATCTTCTGAAAATATAAATAAGTGATTGCTCATTTCAGTTTGGCCTCACCTCACCTGCCTCATCGGTGTCTGGGAATCAATTTATTTGCTTTGGATCCTGGAGGAAGTTGAGAAACAAAAGTATTGAGCCTGAATGCTATATATTTCATTTCTCATATTTTTCTTTCTGGCCCTAGAGGACTAAAACATTAATTATTAATACCCCTGATTTATATATTTTTGGTTCCTAAAGATAGAATAATGACTCTCCCTTGTGAATCATGATTTGTTATTAATTCAGTTCTCATACCTCCCTCCAAAGTTACAAAAAATATTACCCAGTGACAGAAATTTATTCCAGAAGTCGCCTCAAATATCTAAATAAAAGTAACCTCAAGATATTTTAGATATTACAGATAGTCAAATTACATGGAAGCCATTTGACAACTCACTGATGTTCTCATTCTTATTTTAAAAATACCTTAATATTTGAAAAATAAAAAAACTCAACTATTGACCAAGTTCAATTTGCTTTTTGAAAAGTTAACGCCTTTCCTGAAAGTGACTGGAAGCTCCACCTGGCAGTGCAGGGTGAGCTGACTGCCCAGAAGGCACCACCGCAGAGCATGCGAAGTGATCCTCCCCCCAGATTGGCAACTGGCGCTTTGATTTAAAAAGAACTGGGGTTCTGAGAATGAACTCCCGCTCCACAAACACCCCCCCAGTGTGTGTAATGCGCCCGTGATTTGTGGTGCGAAGGCCCGCGTGCGGAATACTGAGTGGAGTGTGGCAGTCCTGTAATAGATTACGCTGATTGGCTTGGCTGGCAGATGTGAGAGAACATCATTGCTCATTATGTGGCTGCCTTAATTGGTTTTCTCCTGGAACACATAGACAGCACTCCCTGAGTCTGTCCCACACAGGGTACTTAACATCAAAGCTTCTGAGTTATGACTCGATTGTCAGTATTTTGTAGATGGCGGTTATGTTCTGGGATTGGTTTATGGGAACACACTTGTTTGTCTTCTGCATGGAGACTCATGGAGGGCAGGGAAGGCCATCTCTGCATTTTTTAAGGAAGTAACTCCTTCCTGAAGTGAGGTTCCACTCATTGAAAATACCAAGCACCATATCAGGGTACAGAACCTAATAAGGTTTTGTACCCTGATATGGTGTAGTCACGTGATACATAGCAGAAAGGTCAGGTGGAGGAAGAGATGAGGATTACAAACCTGGATGACTTAGGAAGGACAATCTGCAAAGGGCAATGACAATCATTGAAGACTTATTTCAATTGTTTGCAGGAAACAATGATTTAAATCTCTGTTTAAAATAGCTTTAACATCTTTGTTTTGTAGTAGCACATTAATAAACAATGTCTGCAAAAGTACGTTAAGCTATGATTTTTAAATTTTTTTATTTTTTATATATTTTATTGTTTGTTTTACAGAGAGGAAGGGAGAGGGATAGAGAGTTAGAAACATCGATGAGAGAGAAACATCATTGATCAGCTGCCTCCTGCACATCCCCCACTGGGGATGTGCCTGCAACCAAAGTACATGCCCTTGACCAGAATCAAACCTGGGACCGTTCAGTCTGCAGGCAGATGCTCTTTCCACTGAGTCAAATGGGTTAGAGCTATGATTTTTTTTTTTTATTATACTTTAGACAGTAAGAAAAACCTAGGCTAGAGAAGAACAAGCTAACATTGTGTTAAATTGGTCATTGGGAAGCAGCAATCCCTGAAATAGCCTCTCTCCCTCGCTCTCATTAAGAGGCGGGGAAGACAAAGAGCACGAGGAGGTGCCAAACATGGCCCAGCCACCCTGGCTCCTCGCTGTGAGGAGGAGGAAATAGCGCCGATGGCAGCAGCGTGGGGGGCCGTGAGATGAGACAGTGCGTGTGGTAAGCCAGCCAGAAAAAGCTAATGACATACCATTCTCCCATAGGGAGGAGCTGAAACCAGGATCCTCTCTTTCCCCCTCCGTGGGTGCCTCCCGCCTCCCGGGGAGGAAGAAATGAAGGAAACGGGTCCTCACTCACCGCATGTTCGCTGGGCACGCAGGAGGGCGCTCCTGTACAATCCAGTGGTCACATCGCTCCCTCCGCTCAGCAGGTGCTCCAGGAAGGCAGAGCTGGCTTTAGGGTCTCTGACAGGTTACTGTGTCACATTATACAGTTTTCCTGGAAAACCCTGGGGCCCGCACTGGTTGGGTAAAATGTGTGTACTGATGGTTTTAAGGTTTTAGCAATAATATGACTTGCCCATTCTGAAATGACCCACACATAGTTTAGAAAGAGATGATGGATTGATAGCAAATAGATAAATATTGGCATAGATACAGATATGGAACTGAAGCAGTATGGTGTCATTGTGCACATTTGCAGACGTGTGTAGTAAGTGTAGTTTTTTCCACTTTTGTGCTGTCATTACAACAATATGTCTTGATTCCTAAATTAATCAAATAGATTAGACCACAGCCTGCTTCATAAGAGGTCTCCTACAGCTTACATAAATACAGATGACAAAATGTAATGTTATAAAATTTATGTTTTGATTATTAAAAAAAACCCCACATATTTTTGTTGATATTTTAGAGAGAGGAAGGGAGAGGGACAGAGAGAATCAATGGTCTGCTGTCTCATACATGCCCCCGTCTGGAGATGAAGCCCACAGCCCAGGCATCTGCCCTGACCAGGAATCCAAACGAGAGGCAGCTCAAGCAGCTGAGCCACAAGGCCAGGGCCCATGTTATAAAATGCATAACAACCCAGTGGGTGGGAGAGCAAGGCAACAGGCTAGGGAACTATGGGAGGAAATAAACAACTAAAAACAAACGAAAACTCAGAGAAAGCACAGGAAAGTTGTGCTGTCCCACTCTCCGTTCCTACACCCGCATCGCTGCCCAGGCTGTCCGGGGAGAGACTGTCACCAAGTAGCACGGAGGTCTGAGGCCCGGTCAGTCGGGCCCTTGGCTGGCACTCCCGGGAGCCAGAGACATCCATCCTGTGCAGAAGGGGCCCAAGCCCGGGCGGCACTGTCCCTGGGAGTTCACCAGACCCCTCCCAGCCCTCTTCCTGCCCGCATACAAGCCTTGCAGTATCGCTTCCAACATCTATCCTAAACACGCGTCTGCTCCCTGAGACTGGGTCAGCCTGCGCGTCCATCAGCGGCGACAGCAGGAGCACAAACCGATGACAGCAACAGCAGCCAGAGTGGTGCAGACAAGCACAGGTCAGCCCTTCCTGTTCTCCGGCTTGCGGTCATTAATTTCCTGTCACTGTCTTAACACCGAGAAGCCGAGGGAATGCTGGGATTCAGAGCTTGTTTCGGTCTGTGGCTGCTTTGGCCTGCTGTGTACACAGCTCAGTGGGGTGAAGGGCCTGTGGTGGTGACAGTGGGGGAGGGGAGGAGGGGGAAAGAGGGGTGACCGCCCCCCGCCTCCCCTCGGGTGCTATACCACAACAGTAATAAAGCCTGGGGTCCTTAAAGCGGTAGCAGGGACATTCCGAGAAACTGGAGACAGAAGCTGCAAGAGCCTTGGAGGCCTGGACTCTGAAACGTCCACAATTTAACTTCTGGAACATTCTGTTGCTCAAGGCAAACTGCCAGGCCGGCTCTGACGAGCAGTGACATAGGCCCCAGCTCTTACAGGGAGCTGTGTGCACAATGTGGCCTTCCCTGATCGGCAATCTCTATTAAGGATATGGCCTGAGTATCACAATAATACCAGTTGCCCACGAGGCCAGTGGAAACACGGCACAAACAGGTAAAGTCAGAAACAAAAAGAATGAGGGAATAGAAAGGTGTCTTTGTTGTAGTGAAGTAACTTCAAACCCACAGAGAAGGCGCAGGAAGGGTTCAAAGAGCTTCCACGTGTCTCTTATCTAAAATCCCTAATTTCAATCTTTCTTCTTTATTTGCGTCCTCACTAGGATGGTGATGGATGGGCCAATGCAAATCCAGAAAGCAGGCTGGGTGCTGTCCAGCTGGTGGGTGGGAGGAGACAATGGAAGGGACTGCGTGTGGCCAGGGAGTGACTTTGGGAGCGTGCGTCAAAGTGTCCTAGAATGAGTGTCATCACGGGCCACAGCCCTGTGAATCCCCTCAGAACCCGACTCCCACACTCCCGGGGGAATGCTATGCTACGCAAATTCTACCTCAGTAACGCTGTTAAAAGTACTTGTGAGCACTGGGTTACGTGAATGAGTTTCATTAACAGTGATATTCAGGTCAAGGTCGTGGGTCTTTGTTTGCGCTAGGACAGTGCTGAAATAAATATTTCTAACAACAGGGAATCAGGGAATCTGCACAGTGAAGGGAAATGGGTGCCCCTGGCCTCCACATGGGAGTGGGGATTTATAGCTTGGTCCTTCTGATGATGTCCGTCCGTCCCGAGGCAGCAGCAGGGTGAGTTGCTCCATGGGCCTAGCACGTGATTCAGGGCTCAGTGGGTGAGAGAAGCTGAGCCGCCTGCCAGCGCCCCCCCCTCCCCCCCCCCTGTCAGGCGGCTGGGCGAGAAGGCACAGGCCTGGCCCGGGTGTATCGCACCGCAGTCTAAGGGGGTGGTGATCTGAGGGGGTCCGTATGGAAATGTGGTGTAACGGTAGGTTTACAAGTGCTCGTAGAAAAATGGAAACAGTGAGTGTGGCCTGAAGAAGAAGAAACAGAATTAGATCCTCACAATTCACACGAGCTGCTGCTCGGACTTCGGGCTGAATGCAGGGCTCCTTGTGCAGGCACGTTCAATACACCGGCTCTCCTTCAGCTAACGTCCGCCAGGTCCTCCTCTGTGTGTGTGTGTGTGTGTGTGTGTGTGTGTGGATTGCCACTATAGCCAAAGCATGTTTTCTCATCATGGTAAGGCACTGAGATAAGTCACAGGTGATTCCCTTTCTCAGTACCCGTCTTACGGCCACAGAAGCGCTGTCTATCACTTCAGCGTATGCGGCCATGGCGTTTCCCATGGTTCCCGGTTCTCAGTGCACTGGAGATGGAAATGACTGGAGATGGAAATGACTCGGTTTGGTGGTGGCTGAGTAAAATTGTTCAAGTTGAACAGAGGGAAGTACCCTTTCTTGTTAACATGGAGCATTTCTCTCTGTCTTCAATTTCTTGGAATGTTCCTGCTACTGTGTGAAAGGACCCTGGGCTTTATTGCTGAATAATAGGAGAGAAGGGGAGAGGGAAAGATGAGAGAGAGAGAGAGAGAGAGAGATATCCAGCCAACAAGCAGCTCCAGCTGCACGCACCTGGGGATGTGCCCGAGGCCCTCTCAGAGCCCCCACACCTGAGCTGCCGGCTGGTGCAGCCAGAGGAGTGACTCCAGCACGACCAGCAGGAAAGTCCTTGTTCGGAGCCAACAAGATGCAGGCGGTGTTCCCTGTGGCCAGAGAGCGGCACGCTGTGGAACCCAGCTGGCCTTCTCTCTGGTCATGCTGTTTGGACCTTTTCACACGTCCCAATCCCTATCGGGCCACTGACCACCCATCAGTGGCCTCTCCCAAGCCCCTTCACATCTCTCAAATGGAGAAAGAATGCCCCAGACTGGCTTGGTGACAATCACAACCCCATCCGTAATGGGCACTGATGTATCACACAGAGCGCGCAGGTTCCGGAGGAGGGCAGCGGGGCAGCAGGGCCTGTGGGCGTGGCCTCCAGCTCACGTGTCAGCGGTCCCTCAGGGGGAGTCTTTTCAATAACCAATTATGGCGTATTTAGCCCTAAAGTCTATTGACTCTTGGCACTTACACAGTCCCTGCTCCTTTAAAAGTTGTCAACAGATATTTGTTAGATAAGTCAACCCCTGGCCACTCAGAACTGGCTGTCTCAGGGCGGGCGCTGTCCTCGGTGCTGACCTCGGCCTGTCTCCCTCAGCTCAGGAAGCAGACAGCGCCCCTCACAGCTGGTTTTCCTGTTTCTGTTCGGATGCGTTTATACACATTTTGTCAAAATTAAGAGGGCGTTTGGGCTTCAGGAATTTCGCAGTGCGTTTACCACTTCCTGGGTTTGTTTCCTATGAAAACATAATGTATTTAATTCGGGTATTAAACTACCTATGTGCCTAATTTTGCAGTGTGGCCACACACGGACTAATGCAGATAGTACTTCCCTTTGCACGTCTGCGTCCATGTATTTGTCTACAGCAACAGCATGAGCCTGTGCAGTGAGGGTGGAGCTGGTGCTGCACTCTGCTCAGGGGTTCTCTGTGAGGAGAGCAGAGGACGGTGGTAAAGCTAACCAGGTGGGAGAGTGGCTCTCCAATCCCACCTCCTGCCTGATCGCCGTGTCCGTCTGCACAGCGCACCCGCCTGCTGGCACGCTGCCCCAGCCTTGCCAGGCAATGGAAGGGAGCTGTCCGCTGCGTCCTCTCCTTGCATCTCAGGCTAGGCTTTCCATGGTTCTCCCGGTTGGTTTCAGGGGAAGCAAACAGAAAATAAATCCTTTTAATGGGCTTTGTCTAGTGGTCCCCCTGCTGCCCCAGAGCAGTGGGCTGGTCTCACCAGTTGCTGCTCCGCAGCCTCAGACCATCCCTGGGGCCAGGGAGCCCTCCGAGCCTGTAGTTTCTCAGGATGAAGTCTGTGCACAGCGAGGAAAGGAGCAGCTGTCTCCTGCGTATACCTAATGTCCTCTTCCTCTCCTCCTCCGCCATAAACAAAAGCAAGAAGCAGTTCCTACTAGGGGTGCAGAAGGGGGGGGCATTAAAGAAAACCGGGTCCCAGGCCAGTGCCCAGCGTACCCACCCTAAATACAGAAGGATCCTCTTCTCCTGGGCAAAATGCAGAAACCATTATTATTATACAAGGCTAAAAAGGAAACTTCGTCAGAAGGGGGATGAAGTGGGTTATATTATTTTTCTATAATCTGTGTATTTTCCATAGTTCTAGGGAAATCAGAGACCCTTGATAAATACTCATTGATCAACCATATGCAAATAATTCATAATTTATTGAAGGAATAAGCAATAAGAATGCATGACAATCCCAGTGATTGCTCCTGAAACATGTCTGAAACCACGTCCAGATACCCCCCAATTGGAGCACCTAATGCCCCAGAATGGCAGCGTTTGTCCTCTCCGGGTTGTTGGGGTCAGGGTCTGAGACAGCTGAGCAGGAGCCTGTGTCCTCACAGACTATGGAAGACTCCTTGGCCCAGGCTGCGGCCCCTCGTGCTCAGCTGGGGTCAGCCTGGGGGCCTGCCGTGCCCGCTCATTGGCTGTTGTCCTCAATGATCCTTTGCGGAGACATCAGCTCCTTGCCTCGTGGGCTTTCCTCCAGCCGCCTGCACCGGGGCAGGGTCTTCTCACAGAGCGCGTGAGAGCGAGAGTGAGAAGGGCACCGGGCTCCTTGCACCTAAACTCAGAAGCCACATCCCACCCTTTCACCGGTTCCCGCTGGTCAGAAAGCATCACCAGGCCTGTTCTACACCGAGGAAGGAGGAGGCAGGCCAGAACATGAGAGCGGCAGGCAGGGATGGTGGGGCATTTGTGGTGTCTGCTTAGCACAGTCAGCGCCACGGGACTGGTCCTCTGTCTTGCTTACTACCCAGTGCCCAGTTCCCCCGTGGCCCCTGGCACAGAGCAGACACGTGTGGTGGGTGAGCAAACAAAGGTCCTGATCGTCTGACAACCGGAAGACGCATGGTGGGAGTACACGTGCTAAAACAACAACTTCGACATCGCGATTCAGATGCCAGCTCTATTCGTGATCAATAACTCGGGAGATTAGCGGACCACGCTCCTCCAGAGCCTTTTATTTCCCGAAAGCAAGGGCTTGGCTGCAGCTGAATGAGCGAGTGGGTGGATTGAGCTCTGTGTATTTCACTTTTTAAACAATGCAATTAAATAGATTTTTTTCTTTAAATCATTCCGTGGTGGCTTGTGCTTCTGCGAAGAGAGAAACAACAGGAGCACTCCTCCCCAGGCTGGGAATGGGCGGTGGGACCCGGGTAATTCTCCCAGCACTTTATTAACTGCCTGGATGTATGTAGTAATGAAAAAACATAAACCCAGCCATATTTCAGGGGAAATAAATGAAGCCCCGTGCTGGGAGGCTTCTCTTTCATCACGAAACGTGACCGAGTGGCTGCAGTGCAGCAGCCGTTTGTCTCCCTAAGGCGAACTCCCAGCGCTCGGGGCCCAGCCTCACAGCCACGGGCCCGGTTCTGCCTCCCCCAGAGCCCGGCCTGCGGGAGCACCCGTCCCAGCGCGCAGGTCCCAGACCACGTGGAGGTCAAGGAAGTCCTCCCTCACGCGATTCTCTGTCTCTCAGAAGCCCCGTGAGTAGCTCAGCAGAGACCCTGCCCTCTCCCAGCCTGGAGACACCTCGTAAGAGACAGCGAGCCTCCTCGCCCTGGACTCACTGCAGGGGCTGCTGGCGGTGGTGACCGGAGACACCTCTCCGGAGTCAGAGACTGAGTGGTGATTCTTGTGGTTTTCTGCTTCTGTCTCTGGTTCCCCACACTGGCTTCGAGAAGATACCGGAACAAAAGGCAGCATCAGCAAATACCCAAATGCCAACGGTTACACACACCGCGGATTAGTCCTAGAAAAGGTGGCCGTTTTGATCAACTTGGTCTGTCTGTTTCATTGCAAACTGTTCACCAAAGCAGGCCCATCCTCCGTGATGGGCGTGGACAGCTGCCCAGCCTCTCCGGGGGCTGCAGGAGCTGTGGGCGCCGCAGGCCAGCTCGCTGCTCATCTGGTGGGTCTTTAAAACATTGCATCGTCACCAGCGATTGTGTTTTTTGACCAGTTTAACCAGATTTACCTCTGACCTCATCACTCAGCAGATACCGATGGAGTGGCTCCCAGCAGGAGGAAATCACAGTTTGTCCTCCATCTTGTTTCTCCAAAAGAAGTTTCCCTTCTTCATGCCTTTCTGGCACTTAAAATGGCACTGGTTTATTTCGTGCTGCACCTGGAGAGGAGTCCCTGCCGCTCGTTTTTAATTTTGTGACAGACCTGGGCGGTGTGGGGATCTGGCCGGAGCTGAGAGGCGGGGTCAGCCTGCTGGGCGCTGAGCCTCAGGCGCTAGGACCAGAGGGGCCGCAGGGAAGGACGAGGATGACGCGGAACCTGCACTCTGACATTTGACGGGGTTGAGGGCCCCCTTTCTCTCTGTGTGTTGCCTTTATTCCCTGTCCTGCAGTTTATTGAAGTTCTTCTGGAAAATTCTAACCTGTCTCAATTATTCTAAAGGGAACTGATAAAAGGCATGTCTACCTTTAGCATATTTAGGAAGGCTTCTTTTGGCTTTGTGATAAACAACTGTAGTGTTGCATTTTCTTTGTAAAACAACTCACATTTTCCTACTACTATGTAATGCATGTGTTTTTGCAAGCAAAAAAAAGAAAGAAAGAAAGAAAAAAAGATAAAAGTAATCTCGCTGAAACTGATTTGGCTCAGTGGATAGAGCGTCGGCCTATGGACTCAAGGGTCCCAGGTTTGATTCCGGTCAAGGGTATGTACCTTGGTTGCAGGCACATCCCCAGTACAGGGTGTGCAGGAGGCAGCTGATCAATGCTTCTCTCTCATCGATGTTTCTAACTCTCTGTCCCTCTCCCTTCCTCTCTGTAAAAAATCAATAAAATATATTTTAAAAAAAGAGTAATCTTCTCACAAAAAAAGACCCTTTTTCAACATTGTGAGAGAGATACATATTACCCTTCCCGCCCCAAACCCTGTGTGCACTTGTTTATGCAAACAGAGGAGGAGACTGGTAACATACGGATCATGTGGCACACGTTTTTGTGAATTATTTTGTAAATACTTTCTATAAAATCAATGTCAATGGCGGATGCACCCTATGACTACAGCCTGTTTCATTTAACTCCTCCCCATCCTTCTCGCATCTAACATCATGAGCCACCGTGGGGCCCAGAGCGGCCGTCCCCATGTATTTCCTCTGTATTCTAAATTTACTACTGAGATTTCCCCTGAACAACCAGGATCGCCATTGCTGTGATCTCAGAGAAAACGTCGTTACCGCGCCTTCTTTCATCCTTGTTTTTCCAGCATTCCTTTCCCCACAGAGAGCGGCGCGTGATCTCATTATCTGCCTTGTTCGGTGCGGTGATTAACACTTCTATTAGCATCGTGCGGGCTGGAGAGGATGTGAGACTGAGGGAAAGTGCGGTGACTGCTAATAGCTGCCAACTGTTCCGGGTGCCCGTACGGCGCGTGTGCGGAGAGGGTGTCCGCAGGCGGCACGAGGCTGCGACATGTCCCAGCAGCGCCGCTCTGGTGGCCTCGAACCGGGCCCGCCGCCCAGCGAGGCCAGAGAGGCCTCCTCCCGGGCCTTCGTCCCCGTGGGAAGCCTCGTGACGGGCTTTCCGCCTCCTGGGAACAGCTGGCGGCAGCCACTGTCACCGGCAGAGCGCCTGCCGCCGGGCCGTTAATTCGGGCAGAAATATGCTGGGATTCAGAGGAGGCACTCCGGGGCCTGTGAGGAGGCCTGAGCTGCCGGCTGGAGGGGGCGGGAGCTGGGTTTCGCTGAGATCACTGCAGTTCCCCACGTGGGAGCCTCTGGGCTGAAACAAACCAGCAGGTGCTGGGCTGTGGGGTGCTCAGAGGCCTCTGGGAAGCAGCCCCACAGCCCAGGGTGCTGGTCGCCGAACGGAGATGCCAGGGGCTGGAGGAGCACCAGCCGAGTGCTCACTGTTCAAAGTGAAGTCTCCTCTCTCACCGTTTGTCCCCCTTCACCCCCTTCCACCTGCCCCACCGCCCTGCCCTCCGGTCACCGCCACGCTGTGGTGCCTGGGCATGAGTATCATTTTGTTTTTGCTCAATCCCTTCCCCTATGTCACCGGCCCTACAGCCCCGCCTCTGACAGCTGCCAGTCTGTTGTCTGTATCCATAATTCACTTTTACCTCTCAAACTTGGAAAATGAAACTCTGATGCAGGGCCATTGTCCCTGTGGGTAGAGATGAAGAAAATAAAATGAAATCAGGGCGATTTAAATAAAGCCCTAAGGAGTATTGCAATTCTTTTTTATTTTTTTATTTTATTGGAATGTCAATAAGGAGTATTGCCATTCTTAGTGCTTGTCGGGGGTAGTCCTCAGCCTTTAGATTGTAAATTCGTGCAGAAAAAGCAAATCTAAGGGACAGAAGTGCAGGAAAAAGTGCAGTGACTCCGGTAGAAAAGGACCAGGAGCTGAGTGAGTTTTAAGGGCCAGCACAGAATTCTTGAATTTTTAAAGATGTTTACAGAGTAAAGCGAAAAGGTCTAAAGCCCTCATCCTCCCAGCCTCCCCTGGGGCCCGGTGCATTCACTAATGAGCGCGGTCACAAAGCACAAAGCGCCATTAATTACGTTAAGTGATCTGTGTTTGGAGGAAAATAAATCATCCCGGTGCTGACGCTTCCTAATGACCCCGGCTGTCATTCAAAAGCAGACCGGAAGCTGATGAAGTGCGGGGGCTCCTCTGCGCGCTCATGCGGTGCTTCTGGCCGGAAAAATGCGGTATTTATTAATAAATGGTTCTGACACATCCGCAGTAATTAATAGCAGACATCAAAACGTGTCAGGAAGGGGAATCCTCCACTGATAACCAGCATTCTGACAGCCTGCAGACCAGTGATTTTCAACCTTTCTCCTCTCGTGGCACACTTGGGCTAAATCCTAAAATTAATCAGCACACACACACCGGAAATATTATATATTTTTTGCCAGTCTGGCAACCAATAGCTGTGATATTTATTGATTTACAAAAAAATGATCACAATTGTAATTACCCTTTTTTCTCCAAAGTGACTTAAAAAAAACACAAGTGCCTCTGCTTGTGAAGGATTTCTAGTATTAGGAATTAACCAATCGGTGCAGCCTTATTACATGACATGACCAATAAGATAAACTCTATCATATGACCTATCCATTTATGGGTCAAGACAGGGGATTCACTCTGACGACTATGATTGTTGTGTTGGCTGTTGTCATTTTCTCATTTAGCAATCCAAGGGAAAAGAGGTCAGTGCCCCTGACTAAAGAGTCAGGGACTGCATGTTGTTAAAATTCATGTGTCACACGGGTTGAAAACAGCTGCTTTAGAGTCTTTAAAACGATGTTGTTAGTTAATTCATAAATAACAAACATCTATGAGAATATTATTAACTAAAGGCCCAATGCATGAATAATAGAGGCCTAATACATGAAAATTCATGCACTTGGTTGGGGAGGGAGTTTCTCAGCCCGGCCTGCACCCTCTTGCAGTCCAGAACCCCTTCGGGGGATGTCCACCTGTTGGCTTAGGCCCACTCCCTGAGGTAACAGGCCTGAGCTGGCAGTCAGACATCCCTCTGGCAGCCCGGGACCCCTTGGGGATGTCTGACTAATGGCTTAGGCCCGCCCTCCTGCTGCCCTGGCCAACCATGAGCCGTCATCTGTCTGAGCAGCACTCTCCCAGTGGAAGTGCACTGACCATCAGGGGGCAGCTCCTGCATTGAGTGTCTGCCTCCTGGTGATCAGTGCACATCATAGAGACTGATCGTTCAGCCCTTAGGGTCAATTTGCATATTACCCGTTTCTTAGATAGGATAAGAACCAGAGAGGTCTTTCTTAAAAAGCTCTCTTGATTTTGAGAGGTAACTAGCCCTCTCTTTTGGTGTTATAAGTACAAAAGCATGGCACTGGGCATTCTGGGAAGAGTGTAGGCAGCACCAGCACCTTTCTCCCACCCAGTGGACAAAGACAGGGCTGGATCCGTCTGCTGCAAAGATGCTGGAGCTCTGATGGACACTGAAGGTTGCGACGTCCGGAGAAAGGCCCGGGTGGTGGTAAATGGTGGTGGATTTATTCTTCTTACTTTGAACCTTTGGTTTAAAAAAAACAACATGTCGGAATCATTCTTTTAAATTTGATAAGTCTGCTCAGATTTGATATATCCTCTCAAATAAATCTGCTGGAGATTTGCTTCAGATTGCTTTGAAACTACAGATGACCACATCTTCACCACGTTGAATTGTCAGTGCATAGAAATAGCATCTTGTTTCATTTGTTGAAATGGTCTTCCAGTAGTCTCAGCCTTTTTTTTTTTTTATTATAAATTTCAGACGGAAAGTTATGGACATCATTTTCTGGTTCATGGCGATGGTGTAGATTTTTGTGATAATGTTAACAAAAATTAACAAGCTTGAGGCTCTGGGAACGCTGGTCGGTTTTCCGTTGTCCCTTTCCACAGGGGAGAGCGCTCAGGGTGTGCCCCTGCGTCTCCTCAGGTCCCTGGCCCGTTTGCTGACGGGATGGCTTGTCTTCCTCCAGCTGAGGCAGGGGAGCTTTTTAGGGAAACTAACCCCTTCTCAGTAGCTCCTGACCCATGTGCTCCTCCCCCCCCCGCCCCCCCCCCCCCCCCCGGCTCCTGCATCCCATGCTGGCGCCCCCTCCTGTCCCCGGGGAGGAGGCGGGAGGCGGGGCCCCGGGGGTAGGACAGGGAGCCCCGCTAGTGCGCCTGGAGGGAGCTGCACACCCTCCCAGCGGGCGCCGTCTAGGGCTGAGGCGGCCGTCCGGACGCTGTTCCACGTGATTAGAGCAGCTGAGGGGCTGGCCTCTCTGGGGAGAGACGGGAAAACGAGCACTGAGATTCATGACGGTTATTACTGTTATTGCGTGTTTTAATAAATGCAGCCTCTCCGCCTGCGGGCCCCGCAGGGGCCCACGGTCCCCGGGCACCGTGCCAGCCCTGCATTAAGCATGGCGGTGCGTTTCCTTTCGGAGATGTTTGAGAGCAGTGTCCCCGCCTCCCGCACCGCACTGGCCTCGGCACCGCCCTCTGCACCGCATCTGTGAGCATCCGTGAGCATCCCTGAGCATCCCTGAGCATCCGTGAGCATCTGTGAGCATCCCTGAGCATCCGTGAGCATCCGTGAGCATCCCTGAGCATCCGTGAGCATCCGTGAGCATCCCTGAGCATCCGTGAGCATCCGTGAGCATCCATGAGCATCTGTGAGCATCCCTGAGCATCCGTGAACATCCCTGAGCATCCGTGAGCATCCCTGAGCATCCGTGAACATCCCTGAGCATCCGTGATCATCCCTGAGCATCCGTGAGCATCTTGAGCATCCGTGAGCATCCTGAGCATCCGTGAGCATCCGTGCGCATCCCTGAGCATCCGTGAGCATCCCTGAGCATCCGTGAACATCCCTGAGCATCCGTGATCATCCCTGAGCATCCGTGAGCATCTGTGAGCATCCGTGAGCATCCCTGAGCATCCGTGATCATCCCTGAGCATCCCTGAGCATCCGTGAACATCCCTGAGCATCCGTGATCATCCCTGAGCATCCGTGAACATCCCTGAGCATCCGTGAGCATCCGTGAGCATCCGTGAGCATCCCTGAGCATCCCTGAGCATCCGTGAGGGCGGCCCTCCTCTCTGCAGGCGGGAGGCCGGGTCTGCACCCGCTCACCAGTCCGGCCGCCCGGATCCTGGGCCTCGTCTGTGCGTGTTCTCGCTGCGAGGTGCCAGGACCCAGCCTCACCCCCACACGGTCAGGCAGCGTTGGTGCCAGCGTGCGGGAGTCCCGGAGCCTCATGCTGCTGCCTGCTCCATGGCCCAGCCTGCCGCTGGGAGTTCTGTGCTTCCGGGCCGGGCTGGCAGCGGGCCGAGGAGGGGCCGGGACCCCTGAGAGGGACGGGAGGTTCCCGGGTCCCCGCAGCGGGACCAGCGGCGAGAGGTCCAGGGCGGTCTGGCCTCTGCTGACAGCCTCACCCATCGGCACGTCTGAACCAGCCCTGGGGGAGCCGCGGGGCCGGAGCACAGGGCTGGGCTTTGTGTCTGTCCCACGTCAGTGAGGCCAGTGGAGGGGCCAGTGCGGGGTCTCCTGTCCCTAAGTTGAACGGAGGGAGGAGATCAGAGCCCACGGAGCAGCTCTCATAACCAAACTCACTAGGGAGAGCATCTGACCACAGGAACTGACCACAGGTGCTCCGAGCGCTTGGGAACTCCCGCACGCTCATCAGCTGGCGGCAGCCACGTCTTAACCCACAGCGAGGGCATGAGGACAGGCAGAGGGGCCCAGCTCCCGCTAATGACACCCTCACAACTAGTGGGGCAGGGAGGCTCCGACCGAGACCCCCTGTGGGCTGAGGGTGTGGCAGGGAGCTGGGTCTCAGGAGAGCGCTGAGAGAGATTGGCACCTGACCGCACAGGAGGGTACGGGCTCGGAGGACAGAGCAGCGAGGGCATCGTCCAACCCGGAGGCAGGTCCCCCTGAGCTGCATCAACATTTCACTTCCAAAGCTGAGCAGGGAATGGGTCATGTTTTTAATAGCCGGTGTGATTCTCTTCTGGCATGCTGCAAAAACATGGGTCTGAAATGGGTCTGAAATCACGATGGGACCAAGATAGGAATAATAAGTAAGTGAGGCCCTCCCTGGTGTGGCTCAGTGGGTAGAGCATCAGCCTGTGGACTGAAGGGTCCCAGGTTTGATTCTGGTCAAGGGCATGTGCCCGGGTTGTAGGCTCGGTCCCCAGTGGGGGGTGTGCAGGAGGCAGCCAATCAATGATTCTCTCTCATTCTTGATGTTTCTATCGCTCTCTCCCTCTCCCTTCCTCTCTGAAATCAATAAAAAAATATATTTTTAAAATTGAAAATAATAACTAAGCGAGGCAGTTAAATGGGAAAGGTGCATAAAAATCCTGATGCAATGACTGCTTATCTCACTGTATTCTCGCCTTCCTGTGATCGTGTGGTCATGGCCTCCCACCGACAGACTCGGAGGTAAAGGAAGAGGGAACAGAGACAGGATCGCAGCTGCCGTCCTTTCATTCCTTCCATCGCTGCGTCGGTTTAATCTTCATTGACCTTCCTTTGGACCCGAGCTCACTCAGAAGTGCCTGTTTAATTTCCAAACGTGTGGAGATTGCCCTGTTATCTCCCTGCTATTGGTTTCTGGCTGATTCCATGATGATCAGAGAACAAACCCTCTGACTTCATTTCCCTCAGCTGCATAGTTCCCTTCGAGGAACTGGATGTGGCTCCTCCATGCGGTCCCAGGGCCGCGGGAAAGATCTGCTGGTGAGCGCCTCTCAGGGAGCCAGGTCCTGAGTGCGGCTGGGCATGCCCGTGGGGAAGGGCCACGGCGGGCCTCCTGCTGTGCATTGTGGCCTAAAACCGACACACTTCTACAATGTCTGTTACTTAACTTCCCTTCAGCACCAGCACATGGCGTCTGAAGAGAAGTCTGATGGAGTCTTAACCTGTTACTTACAAGCTGCTCTGTCTGTGACCCTTCGCTCTAACAGCCCCCAGGAAACAAGGCAACACGTAGTGTGACTGCCCACTCCTCAGCTGTACCGTGTGCCACGCGGCAGGCACACTGGCGATGCTGTGTGGGGGCGGGGGGAGATGAGAAATCTTTGTATCATCCTCTCAACTTTGTTTGTAACCTAAAACTTCTCTTAAAAACAACCTTAAAAAACAAAACCAGGAAAGCACATCAATATCATCGACCTCACGGAGACACTAAACAGGCGTCTTCAAACTACGGCCCGCGGGCCACATGCGGCCCGCAGAGGAGTCTGATCTGGCCCGCCAGGTTTTTTGGGCAGTGAGCGCAGCCGAGGTGTTACAGTAGGAATTAGTAGTTCATATAGTCCGGCCCTCCAGCTCTCTGAGGAACCGTGATCTGGCCCCCACTTTAAAAAGTTTGAGGACCCCTGCCTAAAAGATGAAGGAAGCCTGAGCTCATCTCACTCAATCCAGATCAAACATTTGACAAAGTCCGACATCAATTGTGATGAAATCTGAGCATAGAAAGAAGAGAAGGGGACTCTCTCGTGTTCTAAGGAATATCTATTTACCAAACAGAAACAGGAATGTGTATTGAATCCATAGCTCACCCTGAAATGAACTGGAGCCTTACAAATAGGAAGGTTTTGGGGCCATAAACATGGTTTTGATGCTCATTTATTTGTTCTCAATAATATTTGATAATTTTCAGGATGTGAATGTCTTTTTAAAGATTCATACACCAGCATTTGATATTTCTGATGCTATTATAATATATTTTTAAAACATTATTTTTCAGTCGTTTGCTCTTAATCTACAGAATGTAACTTCTTTTTGTTTTAACCTAATGCTAAGGGGAGGAGTGAGGGATGCTCGGGCGGGGGCGGAAGCTGGGAACATGGCAATGTAAACACAGCCCCCCCCCATGCCATGCCGACCCCTCACGCTGCATACCTGGGCCCCCGGTGCCCCTGCCCAGCACCTCGGTGGGGGCGAGGGACCTGGGGCTACAGCCTGGAGGCAGCCCTTGCTGGCTTGGAGTCTCACTGGTCGGTCAGGGAGGGATGCGGGATGCCATGAGGCAGCCTCACACAAGTCCCTGCTGTAAGTCTTCACCTCTCTTTCTCCAAGCAGTCACCAGGTCAGCCCACTTGGCATGCTGTGCACGCAGCCTGGCGTTCAGTCAAGTCTTTGTTCCTTTTGGGTGTTACAGACACTGGCTCTTTATATATATAGACTAGAGGCCAGGTGCACAAAATTTGTGCACTGGGGGGAGGTGTCCCTCAGCCCAGCCTGCGCCCTCTCGCAGTCCGGGACCTCTTGGGGGACGTAGCAGGGAGCCAAGTGGCAGGAGGCCGGGAGGACCAGACCCAGGGCCGGTGCCACGCCACTCCCCCTATCCTGTCCCCCCGCTCCGGTTGCTGTCACTTGGCAGTGCTGCCTCAGAGTCAGGAGAGGTTCCTGCTGCCGCCACTGTGCTCGCCAGCCAGGAGCCAGGCTTCTGCCGGAGCAGCGCTCCCCTGCGGGAGTCACTGGCCACCAGGGAGCAGCTCCAGCATTGAGCAGCGACTTGTTGACTGGTCAATATATATATTGACTTCAGAGAGGAAGGGAGAGGAAGAAAGAGAGACATCGATGATGAGAAATATCATGGATGGGCCTCGTCCTGCACGCCCCACACTGGGGATTGAGCTGCCACCGGGGCCTGTGCCCTGACTGGGAAGTGAGCCATGACTTCCTGGTTCACAGGTCAGTGCTCAGCCACTGAGCCACACTGGCCAGGACTTTTTGACTTTTGATGCAGAGGTAACAGGCTAGTTAGGAACCTCTGCATGCCATCTGCTTGCATTTTGGCCTTATTGTTTCCTTGCTAGAGATGGGCTGTTTTTAATTTTCTGTCCTCCTGACAATGATGGAGCTCAGCAGAGGTTGGCCTCTGGGTAAGAAGAGACTATTGAGTTGGCCTTGCCTATAAATTGGCGCCACCGGGATAGAGAATTACTTAAGTCATTGTGTTCTTTTTCACGCGTTGCCACAGCCCACACCACCTCCCATTCCTCAGCCTCAGAGCTCGGCAGGTCTCTTCCAGCGTCTCTGTGGTCTGGCTGGGCTGCTCTGGATGATGAGAGGCTAAACTGTAGTTTCAGTCCCTGTCGGGGCCGTTCCCTTCTCAGTGAGAAACACCTGCTCCGGCTGCGCAGCCCTGCCGCCCTCCTGGCCTTCGCTGCACGCCGAGGGCAGCGACAGCGACACATCACGGGGATGTAGTAGACACCATGCAGTTCATCATTCCATGAGGGGACACATCCAGGCTACATATTCCCTTGACTAGGGGTTTTCTTCATCCAAGGATTTAAAGCTTCAGTAATTTTTTTTGTTAGTCCAGCTGGTGTGGCTCAGCGGTTGAACATCAACCTATGAACCAAGAAGTCATGCTTTGACTCCCAGTCGGGGCACATACCCAGTTGGGTGCTCAATCTCCGGTAGGGGATGTGCAGGAAGCAGCCGATCCATGATTCTCTCTCATCATTGATGTTTCTCTCTCTTTCCTCATCTCCCTTTCTCTCTGAAATAAAATAAAAATACATTTTAAATAATAACAATATATATATATTTTTGTTAGGCAGATAGCTCTTCTAAATTTGGAATGTTGAAGGATAGGGCCGATCTGTTGGAATCCTTCTCAAGGTCACAGGGAGCCAAACTCGCAGTCCCCGCAGGTGCGCCTTCCGGGGCGCAGACAACCCAGCCCCCAGGCAGCATCAGAGCATCTGCTGACGGTCGCTTTCTTCCCACGCGGCCCCAGCACTGCTTGTTGAAGAGAGTGTCTTCCCCTCTGAGTGTTTTTGGCTCCTTTGTCAGATATTATCTAGGCAACCAAGCAAATGGGAGGAGATATTGAAACATATATGTTTTAAAAGTCTAAAAAGATACGTACGCATAGAGGGAAAAGGAAAGGTAGGTGGGACGGAAGATGGCTCACCACAGCCAGGCTGGTCAGAGGTCTGAACGCGCACACTTGCAGCAATCCCAGGAGAGCATTAGGCTCCTGGGCCCAGTTTCTCTTCTTAAAACAAAGGCAAAATCAATGTTTGGACCCACAAACGCTGAGCAAACTCATCAACAGCAAAGGAAAGAGTGCAAAGAAAGTTCTTCCGTCAAAGGAAAATTATACCAGGTAGAAATATGGGAATTAAAAAAAGAATTGAGTTTGTAAGTCTGGATAATAAAAAAGACATATCTCTTAATTATAAAATTCATTTAAAAGATTATGGAAACGACTCAAATTAATCATCTAAGCTAACACTTCAAGAAGGCAGAAAGCGGATAGGAAAACATATTCAAAATAAATAGAAGAAAGAAAATAATTAAAATAGATCAGAAAGCAATTAAGTTAAAAACATAAAATAGTGGAAAAATGAGTCAAACCAGAAGCTGCGTTTTTGCAAACCGTCAGTGAGACTGGTGAGCTTCCTGCTCCCTAACAGAGGAGGGGCGGAGGCGGAGCCCCGGTTCGAAAGCCCGCAGAGGGCTGCCAGGAGAGGCCGAGCCGCCACGGGCCGCCAGGGAGCAGCAGCCAGCCTCTCTGTGCGCACACAGGCGGCAGCTTCGAACCCGGACCAACCCCTCCACCAGGACCCCCGGACCGCCCCGATGCCAGACCCACGGGAGACTCAGTCCTACCCGCCGCCGAATGAAGCCCAGTCTGCACGGAGGAAGAGCAGTGACCGCTTCTCCACAGACTCCTGACACCAGTGCAGCCTGGCCGTGAGGTGCGGGACGGAGAACCAGACAGCGTCCGCCGTGAATATTAACGAGTCTGCCCAGCTCCATCTGGGCAGATGCAGGAATGTGTTGGTGTGGATTTAGATGACAGGCTCATCTGTCTGCCTATGTATCTGTCCATCATGTCTATATCTATCAATCTACCTATCTGTGTATCTGTCCATCATGTGTGTATCTATCCATCTACCTATCTGTGTATCTGTCCATCATGTCTGTATCTATCAATCTACCTATCTGTCTATGTATCTGTCCATCATGTATATATCCATCAACCTACCTATCTATGTATCTGTCCATCATGTCTATATCCATCAATCTACCTATCTATGTATCTGTCCATCACGTATGTATCTATCAATCTACCTACCTATGTATCTGTCCATCATCTATGTATCAATAAATCTACCTATTGATCTATGTATCTATCATCTATGTTTGTTTGTTTGTATGTATGTATATATGTATGTATGTATCTAAAGAATAATATACCATTAACAAAGTATGGTTCTCTTCCAGACGCTAAACTTGTTTAGCATTAAAAAATCTACAAAATAATCCGTTCTATTAACAATCTAATGGGGAAATGACTATGTTAACAAATACAGAAAAAGCTTTTGAAAGATTGCTCCCGTTCTGAAAACCAGAGCAGCTCCTGTGAGCTCTGTGGCTGAGGCCACTGCCGTGCCACCGGCTGTGTCTGCACCGCCATCGCTGGGTGCCTCACACCCGCCCGGGCGCGAGGGGAGGCTGGGCTCCGTGTGCCATGGCTGTTCCCACCAGCACGGCCTCTGCTTCCAGACTCCTCCCCCTACTCCTCCTTCTCTCCAGATTCCATCTGCTTGTGACTCACTGGGGCACGGCGCTGGGAAGGCCAGTTCCAGTGGCTTTTTCTCTAATAAACGCTCCCCATCCCTCCCCCTTGTGGCTCCATTGGTTGGGCATCAGCCTGTGCCCCAAAAAGCTGTGGGGGACCCGGTCAGGGCACGTGCCCAGGTTGTGGGCTTGATCTCTGGTAGGCAGCGTGCAGGAGGCAGCCAATCCGTGTTTCTCTCTCACATCCACCTCCCTCTCTCTCTCTCTCTCTCTCTCTCTCCCTCCCTCCCTCCCTCCCTCCCTCTCTCTCTCTCTCTCTCTCTCTCTCTCTCTCTCTCTCTCTCTCTCTCTCTCTCTCTCTCTCTCTCTCCCTGTCCTCAAAAAGTGCGTTATCTCAGTTCCGATTTGTGGTCACATTCATGGGTCATTTAAAGTTTCCGCACACACGGTCTAGGCTTGCTTCTCCACCTCTTTCCTCCAGTTCATAACGGGTTAAGACAGTGGTTGGCAAACTGCGGCTCTGCTGACTGAGTTTGCCGACCACTGGCTGAGCGAAGGAGCCCCTGAGTGACAGAAAGGCCCAATGACGTCACCGGGGGAGTGTTTATTGAGGGCGTGTCCATCAGGCAGAGGCAGCACCTGCGAAGAGAGCACTCGTGAGCTGTTATTCCTCATTGGGAAGCCCGGCGTTTCCACTCCGGGCGGTGGTGAGCATTTACTCGCCTCGGGTGTTTGTCTGTGAAAGGAGCCCTCACTGCGTTCTGCTGTGTCCCGCACAGGGAGCCGCCGGGAATGAGGGCGGAAAGCCCACGCCGGGAGGCAGCCACGCCGGGGGCTCTGCGCTCTTCGTGGGTTTTAGGGAAGAGGCTGCGATGAAGGGAGCAGAGCAGTCCCCGCCTTTCTTTCCGGCGACACCAGTTGGTAAGAAGGGGCAGGCCTCACTCCGGGCTGAAGGAGTCAGCCCAGGAAGAAGCGAAAGGAAGCGCATCAGCCCTCTCCCAGCTGGCGGCGCCTCTCTCAGGGCACTGCTCTCATCGCCTTCCTCTCCGGGGAGCAGAGTGACCAGAGCTGCAGTGCAGGGTGTCCGTGACCTGCTTTAGACGAGGCCGTGTCTCTGGACCCGCAGCCTGCGCTGAATTTTCCTCTGCGCTCTCTGGTGCTGCCATGGAAGACGGCTGAAGGCACCTCCTCTGCCCGCAGGAGCCGTGAGAAACCAGGGCCGCCCCGACATTCCTCCCCCCCCCCCACCCCGGGGAGCTGACCGTGACGAGGGCGGTCACCTGGAACCCTGAGGACCTGTCTGGGCCCATGGACAGCCCTCCCCCCTCCCTGCAGCCATGACAGCATGGACAGCCCTCCCCCCTCCCTGCAGCCCGGACAGCATGGACATGCCCCCCCCCCCTGCAGCCTGGACAGCATGGACAGCCCTCCCCCCTGCAGCCTGGATAGCGTGGACAGCCCCTCCCCTGGCAGCCCGGACAGCCTGCTCCCCTGGGTGCTGTCAGGGACTGGGATTGGCAGCCCCAGTGGGGATTGTGTTTGAGGTTTTGTTTTTCCCTTCGAAGCTGCAGGAATACACAGATGTAACGAAGGCCAGTGAATTAGCCAGCCTAGGCTCCAATGAGGAACACCCATGAAGAGCACCCATGAGGGACACCCACGTGGGGCACCCATGAGGGTCACCCATGAGGGTCACCCATGAGGGCGGGTGTGCTGTTTCGAGGTGCGGGGACAGGAACAGACAGCGCTGTGTGGCGGAGGTGTGGGGCTCACGCCGCCTCCCCACTGTCAGGGGCTGGTGTGATGCATGGTTCCTCTCTAATGAGAGACAGGCCCGCGGTGCTGTGGCAGCTGGCGGCAGGGCTTCTGCTGAGCCACTCTCTGATGCACGGAGACACGGGCTCTGAGGCGCAAACATGAAGGCTCGGGCAGCTGGCGGGGCAGAGCTGGACGGAGCCGGACTGCAGTGACAGAGAGGAGCCCACGGGCCAGGCCCGCCAGCAGCGGTGCTGGTTTCGACCGGACAGCCGGGCTCCGTGGTGGGAAGTTCCACAGAAACCAGGTCCGTCCTGGCTGCCGCCTTCCATGCTTTGCTTCAGTGGTGACAGGGAGTTCCCACCCCTCTCCCCTGGCGCCCTGCCCTCTCCCCTCTGGTTGGCATCTGACAGGAGTTTGTGGGAGCTGATCTCTAACTGACTCTATCCATGCAGCCGTCTTGGGGGAGCGCAGCCCGGATTCTCGTTGACCAAGTGCTTTTTCATGAAAACATATGTAGTCAGGCCAACAATAAGCGGTAAAATGCAGACACTTTGGATCTGACATAGCACTTACACGTCACCAACAGATTTAATTCCCCTACAGGACTGTCTTGAGACAGGCCGGCACCGCAGACTTGGGAGGAGTGGACAGGAGAGCCACTGCCACGTCCTGTGGCCCCGCAGCGCCGTGGGCAGGGCTGTGGCCTGGAGTTTGGCTGCAGCGCACCAGCCCAGCGCCGACACTGGTGACACTGCCCGGCGGCCACGGTGTGTGCGGTGGGAGGGACCCCGCCTGCCTGGCCCACCCCTTCCTCCGGCCCCGTGGGAGAAGTGATGGCTCCCAGGTGCGCTCCCTCCACTGCACAGCCCACACCACAGAACATGCCGTCCTATAAGCAGCTACACAGCGACATTTTCACCTGAAAGAGGAGCTGAGCGAAGGAGCATTGCATATGACTTTGTGGTTTTCCAGCTCGAATGGCGTCCCTGATGGATACCCAATGCGCCATAGAACACCGAGGGGATGCCGAGGCGGCCTTCTCTGGGCCTCACCCCCGTGCGCACGTCTGAGCTTCCCTCGAGGGGGCTGAGCCGCTGCAGTCGCCACAGAGGATCCTGCTCTTGCAGGTGCAGCCTGAGCTCCGGGGAGCCATTAAGTCCGTCTTCGGCTGTTCCCGTATCTGTGAGGTGAAGGTGAGAGCAGTGCCCACTCGTGTGCCGTTTTAACATCATACAAGACCCTGCGTGCACCTGGGAGCGCAGCGCCTCGCCCAGCCAGCTTCCGTCCGACTGCAATCACCCCGCAGTGTCCCAGTCTCATCGTTAATGAGTGCTGACACTTATCTGCTCAAATGAAATACTAAAGAGCAAGCTAAGCGATATAACCGATGACTTTCTATATTGGAAACCAAATGGAAAGCAACAAATAAAACATAATCAATTTAACCCAAAGAGAAAGGCATTCGAAGGATATGAAGTGATTCCCAAAGCCTCTCGGAAGTCTAACAAACGAGATTTGCCAGCGACACAGAGAGAAATACCCCCCGCCTCCCGCCGCTGGGCCTTCTATCGGACACACCCAGCTCCGGCCCTGTACCGCGGCCCAGGCCGAGACCTGCTCCATGGTCCCGGGAGGACCTCCAGGGTCTGCTCGGCCGGAAGGCACCAGGTCCCAGGCGGGCAACTCCGGTTACGGCCAGCATGTCCGCTGGGAGGCCCGTGCCTGGTCTGACTTGCAGGAGAGGCTGAGGAAGTGAGACAGCGGCCTTTCTGTTTCTCCCGGGTGAGCCAGCTGCTTCCTGCGGTGTGACTGCTCAGCCTCAGAAAGCAATGCTAAAGCCGAGCACAAAGGAAAATGTCTGCTTCTTTAGTGCTGATATGTAGAACTCATGGGATTTCAAAGAAAGAAAAATTAAATTTAAAAAACACAATCTCGCCCTGGCCAGTGTGGCTCAGCTGGTTGCTGGTTCGAGTCTCAGTCAGGGCACAGGGCCAGCTGTGGGAGGTTATGCGGAGGCAGTGATGGATGCTCCCACATCAATGTTTCTCCCTCTCTCCCTCAAAAAACAAACAAACAAACAAAAAAAAACGTTCTCTTGAGTTTAATCATTTATCAAATTTAACGCCCATAAGGATCTTTCCATCAGCAGACCACTCTCACCTTCCTGAAAGCGGGAGTGTTTCCTTCACCTCTGTGCGCAGCCTGTTTGGGCTGCCCTTGGCCTGGACCGCGATGTGGGTGGATGATGCTGGAACAGAGCGGTGATGCTGGCTGCAGGCAGGGGCTGGCAGGTGGGCAGCGCAGGCAGGCACTTGAGCTCAGACACATTCGAAGACCCCAGAGGCCCGGTGGGAGCCCTCTCTATATCAGATGGTGCTGGTTGCATTGTCTCCCTTATCCCACATTTACATTCTCCCCCGACATCACTCATAACGGAACCAAAGCCCCTGTGCTTTCAAAGACAATGTCCCAGCATCTACCAACACACTGGGCGGTGGCCAAGCCTTCGTTTGCTTCCACAACCGTCAGCACGTCTTTGACCTCCTCCATTCCCTGGCTCCACTGCCAGGGGCGTCTTTCTGAATGTTGCTTCAAAGAAATAATGTCCCTGGGTTGAACACAGTGAGTGTGTAACTAGAATAGATGTGAGGAGCGTTCCAGTGATATAATGAGTTCTCAGTATGTCTCCATAAGAAGCCGAGTTTCTCATTAGGGCGAGGCATCTTAATTCCCTCAGAGTTGGAACAACCAGAGGGAGCACCCTCTTTGGATGCGCATGATTACGGGGAGACACAGATATTCAGATCTGCGCAGGTTCTGAGCTGCACCTGCGTCCCCACACCCAGGGTTACAGTAATATAACTTAAAATACACATTTCACACTTTAAAACTTAAACATTTGATGTCATTATGCAATGGATGGTAACTGATGATGGTAATGGAACTTCCTCTTGCAATGGTTTGTGTTTATCTATATACTAGAGGCACCAGGGTTCCTTGGCCTGGCCTGCGGGGATCAGGCTGAAACTAGCTCTCTGACATCCCCTGAGGGGTCCCGGATTGTGAGAGGATAGTTCTCGGGTGACACACCCCACAATCAGACTCCCCTCCCTCCTCTCTGGTTCCAGGTGAGTCACCCGAGAACTGCCACTGCCAAGTGATCGCAGCTCCTGCGCTGAGTGCTTGCCCCCTGGTGGTCAGTGTGTGTCATAGCTACTGGCTGGTTGGCTTGTCAGTCCAGTGGCTGGTCACTAGGCTTTTATGTAGATAGATATAAATGTAAAAATATTTTGTTAACTATAACTATAGTAAATATATTCTTTTATATATATAAAAAATCTATTCCATAAACATCAAGAACTTATTAGATGTCAATGAATGGTAGATTAAATTTATTTCTAATGAGTCAGAATTTAAAGTGAGGATGTGAAGATTCTTGTATCACCTCCTGGCCAAAAGTGAAGTTAAGTCATAAATCCACAGGCAACAGAGTGGCAGAGCCCGTGTGGCTCTGAGACCGTGTGCCAGTCTCCAATTCTGAAAATACAAACGGAGGAGCTGTCACAGGAGATGAAGGCACAGCCAAACCCCGAGCCTGGTGAGAAATGGGTGGCAGGGACCCTCCTGCTCCAATGACCCTGAGAGCTGTCACATTCGGGGGCTAAAGCAGGAAACTCCAGCATCCACACCAGAGCTGGAGCATACAGTTTATGTCACTCTTTGATGGGTAGTTCCTCCTAGCTCTTAGCAGAAGCCAAATAAAAAATGAAAAATCCGAAAGTATTCAAAGAAAGAGGGGGAAAAAAATCAGAAATCTATACTTTTTAAAAATAAAGGTTAAAATATGTAATTTGTGACAGATGCAAATTGACCCCCAATACTCTACATCACATGGATGCTGGAAGAAGTTGTTCAGGGAGTGGGACAAATGCCAGCCAGAACCTAGACCTGCAGAGAGAAGGCAGAACACCTGGCAGGAAATGGAGAAACTGACCAATCAGAACCAAATCTGGGTGAAATGTGAGGAACCAATGGCTGCCTAGGAGGCAGAGCTTTTGATGCTGACTGGCATAGAAACTGACCAATCAGAACCAAATTGGCCAGCAGAGGAGGGCAGTTAGGGGTGAGATCAGGCCAGCAAGGGAGGGCAGATAGTGATGATCAAGCAGGCAGAGGCAATTCGGGCAATCAGGCCAGCAGGAGAGAGCAGTTAGGGGCGAGATCAGGCCGGCAGGGGAGGGCAGTTAGGCATGAGATTAGACTGGCAGGGGAGGTCAGTTAGGGGTGATCATGCAGGCATAGGCAGTTATTGGTGATCAGGCCAGCAGGGGAGGGCAGTTGGGGGGCAAGATCAGACTGGCAGGGAAAGGGCAGTTAGAGGTGATCAGGCAGACAGAGGCAGTTGGGGGCAATCAGGCAGGCAGGCAGGCAGGTGAGTGGTTAGGAGCCAGTGGTCCCAGGTTGTGAGAGGTATGTCTGACTCCTGGTTTAGGCCTGATCCCACAGGGGTCCCCGATTGGAGTGGGTGCATGCTGGGATGAGGGAACCCCTCCTCTGTGCATGAATTTCATGCACCAGGCCTCTGGTCAGAACTATAACAGAAAGAGCCAAAGCAATAGAGCAAATAAAGGGACAAGAAATAATGTTAAAGTAGTACTCTGTTTATTTAAAGAGAATAGGTCATCTATTCCATGTACAGGCAATTACCTATTAAAATGATAGCTGACTTCCCATCAGGAACTATGCCATCCGTAACAATGGTAAAAAACAAAACAAAAGCAGACCTTAAATTCCTCACAGAAGAAGCACCACATAACATTCCCTGGCTCTCGTTTCTGCTCCCCCCCAGGAAGCGGAGCAGCCAGGGCGTGTGAGGATAGGCCTGCTGGGTGCCTGGGGATGTTTCCACAAGATGCCTAGCGCTCCGCTCCTTCCCTGGCATTTGGAGTGGCCTTCACCCTCTCTGTTAGGAATCCTCAGCGGGTGCAGGAAGATAGGCGCCGAGGAAGCCAGCAGCTAATTGCGGTGGCTGTTCTGTCTCAGGCTGTCACAGCTGCAGCCCTGCTCACGGCAGCTCCTCGGGGAGCGCTCCCAGGTATGCAAACGAGTCCCACGTGTGACATTTGCCAGCGCAGGGGGGGGGGGTGTGAGGGCTGAGGGACTCACCGTCTGTCTGATGGATTGACTCACAGCATCCAGGGGCCGAGCACCATTGATTTCTGCTCATCCATCTCCTCACAGTGACCTTCTCCCTGGGAGGAGAAAAGGGGGAGGAGGCTGGAAGAACAAAAGAAAGGCGCAGAGAAGAGAGACGACTGCAATGTCCCCGACTTCCTTCATCCCTCCTGCCCCCACGCCCGTCCACTTGTGTACCGCTGCCCTCCACAGAGCCCCCCCCCCCCGGCCCCCCATCACACACTGCACTCCACCCACAGCCAGCTAACACCGAGTCTCCCCATTTCCCCTGTCCCCGCTGTGTGACCTGGGTTTGATGTTGCTTTCTTGGTATTTGTGCCCTGGTTCCCAGAATTCACTAAATAAAGAATGGAAATAACACAGATATTAACTGAACCATGTTGGCAGAAGGTGTGAACTGTAGTCACCACGCCCTCACTCAGAAACGCCCGAGTTTGTCCTTTTCTGTCTTACCAGGAGAGCCTGCTTCGGTGGCCAATCCTGCTCCCGTGTGAACACTGCTAGGTGGATGGGAGTTTATAGGAAGGAAGAGAGGTAAACAGTGAGCAAAGCCAAAAGAAAAGAAAAAAGGGCATAGAATTGAGAAACCAAAAATGCCCCCAAAGGTTTATGGACTCGCAGTCTACAATGTATTTCCTCCTAAGAGCTTCTGTTCTCTGTCTTCTCGTCGGAACTAGCCGGGCCGTTCTCCTTCGCGAGAGCGGTTTTCACGGGGAAGAACTGCACTCCACGAAAGAGGTCTGACCTCTCCCAGCCGTGCGTGAGCCGCAGGGACGGCAGCGATGGGCTCCCGGGGACGGGGCGGGTGCACAGTCCATCCCGCGAATGCTCTTCTTGGGGGTCCACACACTGTTCCTGCGACCGTTTTCTCAGCCCCAGCCGAGTTTATGTGAAAATTCCTCTCGTCAGCCGCCTTTGGTGTAGGTAGAATTTAACGACAGCATAGAAAACTCAGAGGCTGAGGTTGGAGAGTTTAAAAATCAAAGACTGATCATGCTTAGGAGAGTCCATCAGCTGACCATCCCTGAGCAGCAGGTCTGTGACCAGCCTGTCAGCCTTTGCGATTGAACTTGCAGGAGACCGCAGCCTGGCTCTGCCTGGTCTCCGGCCTGCTGGCCAGCCCACCTGGGAATGGTGGATATGCCAGCTGCCATCGTCCTGGGAGCCAACGTATTGGAATTGCTGGATCCTCGTAGATGTGTTGTCATTTTTCTTGATGGCTCACGGGCCTCACATCTGTTTGCTCAACTAAGAGTAGAAATCTCACAATGGCCAAAGGCCTCACAGGGTGTGATGGTCACCTGGGAAAGGCCTCCTTCATCCCCCTCTTCCTCCTTCTTTGGTCTGACCAGACCCAGCCCATCAATCAGGAACTTCTTTGACTTTCTTTTTAAATATATTTTATTGATTTTTTTACAGAGAGGAGGAGAGAGGGATAGAGAGCTAGAAACATTGACCAGCTGCCTCTTGCACACCCCCTACCGGGGATGTGCCCACAACCAAGGTACATGCCCTTGACCGGAATCGAACCTGGGACCTTTCAGTCCGCAGACCGACGCGGACTACCATTGAGCCAAACCGGTTTGGCCTTCTTTGACTTTCAAGGACGAAGTTTGGTCAGATGGAGGTGGTGCCAATGCAGACTCTGCACAGAGGTTTGCATGTTTCTGTGGAGCCAGCTCTTTCCAGAGTCTTTGGGTTTGCACTCCTCACCCAAGTTCCGCAGAGTCTCCTCCGGAATCAAGACGAATCCGGAGTCTGCCTTTGGTAGAAGACAGAGAGGAAGGTGTGTTGGAACTTCAGCTTCAGAAATATTTTTCACATTCTTTGAGTGTATTTTTTGTTGTTCTCCCTAAAATTTCTATAGTAAGTATGTTCTAAAAACTAGCTGATAGCATTACTAATTTTTTATTGTTCAACTATGGAAAAAACATATTGAAACACATATTAACTAGCTCCTGCGAGAGCACAGCGTGCAGAGGAAGGAGCAGACCAGCTAACTACGAATGGTAGTGCAGGGCAGAAATCTCAGGACGGCCAGGAGGTCCAGACTATCTGCCTAAAACTGTTCTTTTCTTTCTGTTTTGTATTGTATTTTATTTTTGGCTCCATAAACATTGCTTTAAGTCATCTTTTTAAAAGTTGTCATTAGCAACAACAACATTTTATTTTATTGGGAAAATAAGAATGGATATATATTTAACAGCAGCTGGATGAAGCCCTAATGTCTATGGTAAATTTATACCAAATTCTTGTTTTGCTTTCTGGGAACGTTTAACAAATAAACTCTGGGAATGATGGGAGGGCACCACATGTCTAGTACATGAATCATCAAATACACATTCAGGAGAGGACGGCCTACTGAGCAGCAGCCAGGGAGGGAGGTGGGGCCGGTCGCGTTTGCTGAGTTGCCTAAGCATGTAGAGTAGAAAGAATTGGGGCGATGTGGGAATGGACCTGGAAGTGCATTAAATCCAGGATGGAGATGGGAACAAGAAAGACTTGGTACCTCGCTGGAGAGGAGCTTTCTAATTACGCAGAATGTGTCTGTGGAGAACGCATTCCTCAAGGAAGTGCTGTTGCGTGCAGCTGTGTTCCCGACACAGCCAAGCAAGTTTCCATCAGAACGTCTACAGCTGAGAGGGAGCACGCACCCTGAGGAGCGATCTACCAAACAGAATGCACGAAGCCCACGGGGTGGAGTGGGCGTTCTCGGGTGGGCGGCCTGAGCTGGAAGCGGCAGGGAGAGGCGGGAGCTCTCTTGTCCCCCGGGATGGCACCGCCACCAGGCTGTTCTCTGCTGGAATTCCGAACACACCGTGTTCCGTCCGTGAGCTTGCGGATGGGGAATGCAATGACAAATACAGAGTCCGATAAAGGTCATCAGAGCCAAACAGGTCTGCGAAGTCTGATTTGTAAGAAAGCTGCATTCCTCTGCGGGCTTTCCATCAGGAACTGAGGTGTGTGTGCCTTCAGGTGGGGCTGGAAAACCTAACTTTTAGAACAAAATAGATTTCCCTCAAAATTATTTCCAAGAAAATAAGAAGAACTCAACATCTTAAAAGGATTCTTGTGTTCCTTCTTCTTCTTCTTCTTCTCCTCCTCCTCCTCCTCCTCCTCCTCCTCCTCCTCCTCCTCCTCCTCCTCTGTAAAAGATTGTCTATGACCCATGAGAATGAAGACAAAATCATGACCATCCGGAACATTCCTGTGGCCCCTGGGGGTGTTCTGTGGCTGGTAGCCGAGTTTCCGCCCACGTCTGAGTCAGTGCTCAGCTGGTCCTCCACGTCACAGCTCTCCGACTCGTGTCTTCATCCTCTGTGCTGGGAAGGGGCTGGGAAAATGCAGTGATGATAGAGCAGGACTCCGCCGACTGACTCACCGCCTCCCACTCTGAGCCCTTTGACACCAGCTCAATGAAGAGAGAATGTCCCGGCTTTTCTTCTCCACAGGCTCACTGTGGCATGACTACCTTCCCCATTGCTTCAGCGTATTTAAATTCAAAATTAGTTTCTCGCTTAGCCCTGGTTTAGTCATAGGCTCCTGATTTTCCTCCATAGCATAGGCATCAAAATCATCAACACGATTTGCATATCCGTTTATGTAAATGAAGAGCTAGTAGGTCTGAAAACAAGGCAAAGTGCACGATGGGTGTGGCCTGTGGAGGGGCACCTGCATGGCGTTGTCACGCCTCCCGTGCACCCAGCTACACCGGCTGCCAGCCTGGTGAGGAGAAGGCGGTGAACCTGACCACACGCGTGTTTCAGGACCAAGGGCGTTGTCCAAGGAAGCAGCCCACCGCTGTGTGTGCGGGAGGGGGCGTGTCCTTCTCCAGGAGCAGCCACCACGGTCACATCGCCCCAGGAGACTGAGCCCCGCCCGCTGCGGCTCAGCCATAGAGCATCCGCCTCTGAGCCGGAGCTCCCAGTTCCATCCCTTTACGTTTTGATAACTTAAGTCTCTGCTTCTAAAGTTTACTTCTGACAGATACAATGCAATGGCTTCTCGCTCTCATTTTGCTTTTTTTTTTACATTTGTCATAAGAAGCTAATCTTGAGGGGCTTTTCCTGTAAAACTATTGTAAACACAGAGTCCACTCTTGTAAAGACCACATTTTCAGGAGACACGGCATGCCTCTCCCCGTCTGCATCGGGGGCGAGCTCTTTGCACAGACAGGAGGGCAGCTGTGTGCCCAGGGTGCGGGCCACACACGTGGGCTCGGTCAGGGCTGGTTTCGTCAGGAAGTGGGTAAGTGCCGGGTGATGGTAGCACCCAGCTGCGTTCACACGCCCTTCCTTCCAGACGGGAGAGCGCCCAGGGCCTGTGGACACATTCTGACTGCATCGCCGGTTCACCCAGGAGTGCTGGCAGCGTGCTGTTGGGTGCCACTGGCTTTGAAGGCCCTGCCAGGGGAAATGACAGCCTCCGGGGTGTCTTTTCATTTTATTTTATATATTTTATTGATTTTTTACAGAGAGGAGAGTGAGGAATAGAGAGTTAGAAACATTGATGAGAAAGAATCATCGATCAGTTGTCTCTTGCACCCCCCCCCCACTGGGGATGTGCTCGCAACCAAGGCACATGCCCTGAACTGAAATCAAACCTGAGACCTTTCAGTCTGCAGGCCGACGCTCTATCCACTGAGCCACACCGGTCTCGGCCTTAGGGGTGTCTTTTAATCAATGGCCGGGACTTCCTTTGCCGGTTGGGGAACCAGGAGGCAGGAGGGCGCAGCGCCCGTCCCGATGGCCCTGAGCCTGCAGGGCGCTTTGCCGTCATTCCCGCGGCATTGGCAGTGGCCAGGGGCCCGGAGTCCGCACATCGCACCGGGTCGCACAGGGTCTTAAGGGAAGAACCGCGGCCTTTGGTGCCAGGCTGTTTGTGTCTGTCCACTGATGGCCTTTCAAACACGAGTCACCCCGATGCGAGGTCACCCCTGGGGGGCGCTGGGCAGCGTGTGGGCTCACAAGGGGTCTCCCAGCCGCGAGGACGGAGCGGGCCTGGGCCTGGACATGCTTGTCACTTTCCCCCGCAGCGTGCACGCATGTCTACGGGACAGGCACCTGTGGAGGCGTCTCCCACGAAAGGCGAAGAAACACAGGAAACGGAAGGCACTTCTGAGGGTCAGGAGCCTGAACCAGCGCTCTGTGAATGAAGAGGAACAAACGGCAGAGCCGCCTACGAGTGAGGATACGCTGGGAAAAGCGCATTTAAAGGGACACTTACTGGAGTTAAAATAAACTGCCAACACCAGTGCCCGGCGGGGGTGTGGGCCATTAGCGTGGTCCATGCTTCGTGTAGGGATGCAGAGAGGTGCAGTTGCTGTGGAAACGGTTGGAGAGCGTCTTATAAAGTGAAGCATGCACTTCATGAATGGCTCGCTCCTGACATATCTGGATTCTATGTATGTAAATATGATACACACACACACACACACACACACACACAGACCCGTGTGCAGACTCTTATACAGTCTTCATGCAGCATTTCCATGAAGTGTGAGCCAGCCATGTTTGCAGGCGAGTGAGCCAGTAGGAAACCCGGTGGGGCCCATTCACACCAGAACCACCAGGCGGCGGTCCCGGAGACACACCGGTGCCGGAGCCACAGACGCCACCGAGTCCGCAGCCCTGAACGTAAGGTGACCAGACTTCCTGCTTTGGGCGGGACATTCCAGATTTTTAACAATTTGTCCCGCGACCCAGGAAGTTTTAAAACAGTCCCGATTGATTTTTCGGGACTGTTTTAAAACTTCCTGGGACGCGGGACAAATTGTTAAAAATCGTTCTTTCTAAAAATCGGGACTGTTTTAAAATGCCGTGGGATGGGGGTCAAATTGTTAAAAATCGGGACTGTCCCGCCAAAAGCGGGGCGTCTGGTCACCTCACCTAAATGCGCTCCGCTGAGTGACAAAGCCTCCGCCCAGGGAAGGCTGCGGACGCGGTGTGGTGCTGATGTCTGACCTAGAAAAGCAAAGGGAACACAAACCAGCCTGGTGGTGCCAGGCGATGGGAGGGGAGGAGGCGATTGGCCACAGCGGAGCCCAAGGAAATCACAGTGGCGAAGAGATGCGGCTTCTCTCTCCATCGGCGGGGACTGGACGGGCGTGTGTGTCACGTCCACGCAGCTGTAACCTACAGAGGGTCCTTTATTATGTATTACATAGCCCTCAACATACCTGACGTAAAGTTTGCATACACTCTCCTATTTATGTTATGTTTTATTTTTGTAAGACTAGCTCAGTGTTTCTCAACTCTGCACGGAAAGGGTGTCTTATAAAAACGGGTGTTCTGAGACCCACGGTCTGGGGTGTGGCCAGTTCCCAGGGGATGGCCGACAGGCGGGCCATGGACCACTCTGAGCAGCAAGAGGTCAGCCACCGCTGGTGCACGCCGGGTCAGCCACATGTATGGAGTTCCGAATGGTTCAGAGGTCATCGCGTAGCTTCCAGCCATCCTTCAGAAAGGGCCTCGGAATTTCGGGAAGTGGAAACCTTCGCCAGGGGCCCTTGTAAGGAGAGACAGTCTGTGACGGAGGCCTCCTAGGATCGGCCAGACCAGCTCTACGGAACTGGAGTCAGTCCATCTTGATTTGTATAAACATTATCAATGCCAACAGCATCTGCATTTCCCACACTTGATGCACAAAATTTTCGTGAAGGTTTGTGCACAAATCTACTCGTATTAAACAATACAAGGAACACGATATTTATTCCACGTTTTACAGCTGTGTTTTGGAGGCCGTGTGACATTGGCCGTAGGAATTGGACTGGAGTTGGCACAGAAGGTCCCGGAGGGAGCTGGGGGCTGCATTGCCCCCTGGCTCTGGGTTCAGGCTCCCAGGGAAGTTTCGAATTAGCGTTTCCTCCTCAAACAGCACACAGGGAATTAGCAAGGAGCTGATGCGGCCCTTTTCATCCGTTCATGGGAGAAGGCTTTTACAGGGTCAAATGAACATCTTAGACACCAGGATGCATTATTGTTGCCATAGTTTTCGTCTTCCCTAATTTGTTAAATGACAATAAGGATATAGTCAAAGTATTAGCCCAATATTAGATACGTTCTTCCTAGGGAGAAGTTACGAATGCATCATATCCTAACTATTTTACTTCTTCCTGACAATCCTTTGTGAATAGGATGTGTGTCTAAATACTCCTCGTTCTGACATTTATTAATGCTGGAGCTGGAAGTGAGGAATCTGTATGGACAAAAATGCCACCAAAACAATTTCTTTATATCTTGATGGCATTTACACTTATCACACCATAAAAGCCACCGGGTTCATTTCTGTTTGTTCTCCAGCCTTATCTCAGAATTCGTTTATTTTTTTGCCAGTCTCCAATTGTTTTCTCAGATGATCCTCCCACAGTATAATACATAAAATCCAGCGTCCTGTGTGGAGGGAATGCCAACAGCGCTGACCTTGACCAGCGAGGAGAAGCTATCAGACTTTGCCATTCGGGCCAGAGCTCCTTTTAGCAATTGTTTCGAACACAAACATCCATCAAAATCAATCAATGCTTTACACCGCCAAGTGGAAAAACAGTATCATTCTCAGACTGTGTCTGTATAACTGTTATATGCTCAATTGATTCAGATATTGAAATGCCCTAATGGATATTTTATAGGATACCTATTGGAGAAAATTAGATCGGCACTTAATTCTTGCTCCGCAGAAAGTGAGCAAGTGGGAGGAAGTGCAGTGTATTGACTTTGTTTCTGCCCACAGTGTATTTGCCAACTGAATTTCCATTGAGTTGGTATTTTTGTTTTATTTACGGGCGTCACTGACAATCTGACAAAACTTTAAGAAATCCGTCCTGGGCTGCCTCTGGCCCTCAGCTCACATCTGAGCGGGTTGCCAGGGAAGCGCAGACAGTGCTGCAGGCTGTCTCCTCCGGAGGAACCGCTGAGACGGGTTTATAGCGGCCGCTGGCTCTCCAGCCGACCCATCGGGAGTAATTAGGCCGGAGGCCTGGCCGCTCCGTGGGCAGCACAGCCCCGGGCTGGCTCTGGCCAGGCCTCACCGGGCTGCAGGGGTTGGTCAGTAGGAGATTAGAGCCTCTGAAGACGCTCAGCAGGAGTGACGTGGTGGCACAGGTTCTCCTGAGGTCTCAACAGGGACAGAAAAGCCGCCAGGTGAGGTAAGAAAAGCCCCCTGAGGTCCTCAGTTCTTAGCCAATCAAAGGGATGCTCAAAGTCCCCTTTTTCCCCTAACTGTAACCAGAAGCACAGGAAGCTCTCCCCAACAATCCTCCCTTCGGCAGGAAACCAAAAGAAAACATCAACCACCCGCGCACTCACCCTACAGGACAGCACCGACCGGCCGCCAGCAGAGCTGTGCTCCCAGGGCCTGGGAACCTGGGGCTGGGAAATCCCGCAGCAGCCAGGCCTTCGTACCTTCTTTCCCTCCCAGCCTTTCCTCACCGAGTGTCCGGGTCAGTGTTCGGGTCAGTGCCCGATGTCCTCACCGAGTGTCGGAGTCAGTGCCCAACTTCCTCACTGAGTGTCCAGGTCAGTGCCTGGCTTCCTCACTGAATGTCCGGGTCAGTGCCCAGTGTCCTCACTGAATGTCCGGGTCAGTGCCCGACTTCCTCACCGAGTGTCCGGGTCAGTGTCCGGGTCAGCGCCCGGGGTCCTCACTGAGTGTCCGGGTCAGTGCCCGACTTCCTCACTGAGTGTCCGGGTCAGTGTCCGGGTCAGTGCCCGGGGTCCTCACTGAGTGTCCGGGTCAGTGCCCAGTGTCCTCACTGAGTGTCCGGGTCAGTGCCCGACTTCCTCACTGAGTGTCCGGGTCAGTGCCCGACTTCCTCACTGAGTGTCCAGGTCAGTGTCCGGGTCAGCGCCCGGGGTCCTCACTGAGTGTCCGGGTCAGTGCCCGACTTCCTCACTGAGTGCCCGGGTCAGTGCCCGACTTCCTCACTGAGTGTCCAGGTCAGTGCCCGACTTCCTCACTGAGTGTCCGGGTCAGTGCCCGACTTCCTCACTGAGTGTCCGGGTCAGTGTCCGGGTCAGTGCCCGGGGTCCTCACTGAGTGTCCGGGTCAGTGCCCAGTGTCCTCACTGAGTGTCCGGGTCAGCGCCCGACTTCCTCACTGAGTGTCCGGGTCAGTGTCCGGGTCAGCGCCCGGGGTCCTCACTGAGTGTCCGGGTCAGTGTCTGGGTCAGCGCCCGGGGTCCTCACTGAGTGTCCGGGTCAGTGCCCGACTTCCTCACTGAGTGTCTGGGTCAGTGCCCGACTTCCTCACTGAGTGTCCGGGTCAGTGCCCGGTGTCCTCACTGAGTGTCCGGGTCAGTGCCCGGTGTCCTCACTGAGTGTCTGGGTCAGTGCCCGGTGTCCTCACTGAGTGTCCGGGTCAGCGCCCGACTTCCTCACTGAGTGTCCAGGTCAGTGTCCGGGTCAGCGCCCGGGGTCCTCACTGAGTGTCCGGGTCAGTGTCTGGGTCAGTGCCCGGGGTCCTCACTGAGTGTCCGGGTCAGTGCCCGGTGTCCTCACTGAGTGTCCTGGTCAGTGCCCGACTTCCTCACTGAGTGTCCGGGTCAGTGCCCGGTGTCCTCACTGAGTGTCGGAGTCAGTGCCTGGCTTCCTCACTGAGTGTCCGGGTCAGTGTCCGGGTCAGCGCCCGGGGTCCTCACTGAGTGTCCGGGTCAGTGCCTGGCTTCCTCACTGAGTGTCCGGGTCAGTGCCTGGCTTCCTCACTGAGTGTCCGGGTCAGTGCCCGGTGTCCTCACTGAGTGTCCGGGTCAGTGCCCGGTGTCCTCACTGAGTGTCCGGGTCAGTGTCCGGGTCAGCGCCCGGGGTCCTCACTGAGTGTCCGGGTCAGTGCCTGGCTTCCTCACTGAGTGTCCGGGTCAGTGCCTGGCTTCCTCACTGAGTGTCCGGGTCAGTGTCCGGGTCAGCGCCCGGGGTCCTCACTGAGTGTCCGGGTCAGTGCCTGGCTTCCTCACTGAGTGTCCGGGTCAGTGCCCGGTGTCCTCACTGGGGTCAGTGCCCGATGTCTTCAATAAGTGTATGGGGTTAGTACCTGATCTCCATGGAGCTAGTGATAGAATTTTAAAAATCTGCTTATCATAAATCAAAGATTCACAGAATTTTTGGGTTGGAAAAATATCTTTGCCCGGCTGGTGTGGCTCGGAGGTTGACCTATGAACTAGAAGGTCACGGTTCGATTCCCGGTCAGGGCACAGGCCCAAGTTGTGGGCTCCAGCCCCAGTGTGGGGCGTGCAGGAGGCAGCCGATCAGTGATTCTCTCTCATCATTGAGGTTTCTGTCTCTCTCTCCCTTCCTCTCTGAAATCAAAAGAAATATGTTTTTAAAAATCCTAAGACTACTGTGTGAAGCTTGGATTTCTTTCACCATGTTTCAACTGAATATTTTTCTCTTCTCCATCTTCAAGTGTGGGGGATACCAGAGTTTTCAGGAAAATATTCACAATTTCTGTTTTCAATTTCCTCACTTTTCGGATGATTGGCGATTCATCTGAGATGGGTTCTGGTGCGTCTCAGTCCGGTTATGCCGGTTACCATGTGTGTTTGTAACCAGGAGGCTTGTGGATGGCGCCTCCTGCGAGCATTTCTCTGCCTCGGCAGTTACGGAGGAGGCATCTTTGTCTGCCTTTCCTCACAGACACAAATCAGGAACTTGCACACACACCCAAGTCACCGGGAGGACGTGTTCCGATTCGACCCTAAAGCAGCTCTCGTGGGAGATGACTGGAAGGCATTTGTGTCTAGATGTTTTTGGCTTTGAATGCCCATCGTGAGAACAGAAGAGGGAAGCTGGCATAGCGTCAGGCCTGCTCTGTGAATTCACTAAGGCAATGAAATCGGTGTCTGTGCTGCTGTAGAACGGATGACAGCGTTCGCTATCGATCGGTAGAGAGGCTGAGGACAATATTATAATAATCCATACCTGCCAGCCTGACCTTTTACTGACTTGGCCTTTACCTTGAGCGGGAGGAAAAGGAAGAATATGATAGAGGTGCCTGTGTGAGTGAACTATAATGGAAGGTTGCACGTAGTTGGACTTTGTTGTTATTTTTCATGAAAGCAAAGTGGTCCATTAAGCCACTCATCCCATTAGAGACTGTAAATCCCAAGGACAGACCATGCGAAGCTTCGGAGTGGCCACTCAGCAATGAACTTGAACCATTTTTCAGGGGCCAACTCAGAAAATGACGCTTAAAAGTGTTACCAGGCAACCCCCGGTTGGGCTCGGGCGGGCTGTCGCTCTGTCCAATCACAAAGGCTGAGTTGAGTCATATAAGGCGCAGACTGAGAAGGCCAGCCAAGAAGACAGGGTGCTTCCAGGCTTCAAGTCCTGCCTCCCAGCAGGTGCGGGGACAGGGCTGTAAAAGGAGGGGCTGTGGTGAGGCTGAGAACGGAGTGCAGCTGCGTGCGGCCCTGGAGGTGCGCAGACGTCAGCTATTGTCCCCAGTCATCAGGCGATGAGACGGTGTTGACGAGATGATGTGGAAGAGAGGATGGCGATGAGACAGTGTGGATTAGAAGATGTTTTGACTCCTGGTGGGTCAGCCTGACCTTGCTTATCGCTTCTGCTTGCTGGATTCACAGCCGAGTCACCTCCCCTATCGCTTCCCGCTGACCTTGAAAAGGAAACTTGAGAAAAATGATATCTCCTATTCGCATATGAGAAACGTACCTCGAATAATAGGACTACTTTTCAGGTCAATGCAGGTGCTCTGCCAATCGAGCTATAGGTGCCCTCGCTAGCCCCCCCACCCCCATCAAAAGCGATCAAGGCGGCTGTGTCTCAGCTCAAATCCCCCCTGCAGAGGCTCTGCGGTTCCCCCTGCGATCACATTCTCCTCCCTCCTGACCGCGCCATGCGGCCCATCACGGGTTATAACCAGCGGATGTGAGATCTTATCTTCGGGGGCCCCTAGAATAAGGTGACCAGACGTCCCGCTTTTGGCGGGACAGTCCCGATTTTTAACAATTTGTTACACATTCCTCGTGTTTTAAAGAAGATTCTTTCCAAAAATCAGGACTGTTTTAAAACGCCGTGAGACACGGGAAAAATTGTTAAAAAGCGGGACGTCTGGTCACCTTACGGCCTAGAATTAAGTGACGGCTGACGACACAGGGCTCGTTAGAGGGACAGGGACCTTACTGGTCACTGGAGATAGTAATAGTGTCTACCCGAGAGGTAAACACTAGATCAACATTCCCACGAGAAAACCTTCATGGTTGTTCCTTCGTCAAGAATTAGATACGACACCAACAGAGTAATCCATAAGAGGACGCCAAGGACAACTTGGATTTCAACGTGACAACCTTGGCCCTTCAGAGGACACTGACAGAGGATGAAAGGGGCGTCCCACACGGGAAGGACATATCTGCAACGCATGTGCTTGGCAGCTTGAATCCAGATGCTACAATGAACTTAGTGACCGAAGGACAAATAACAGTGAAAACCAGGGAAATATCTGAATGGATATTGTACTATGGACAGCACCGTATTGGGTGATAACACATGAAAGGGCTCCAAAGCCTCAGAGGTCACAACGGGCATTTTCTCAATGCGAGTTCGGATCCCAGGCCCCGGAGGTGAGGCCACCTCTGGACGGGCGGAGTGGGGACCTCAGGTTGTGAGCGAATACGGATGCGGGACACTCACCTCCCAGGGAGCCCTGTTCCACTCACTCATCCCGCCCTGCTCCCCTGCGCTGTGTGCAGACACGTTCTTTATGGGGCCTCCCTCTGGACCCGCCCCTGGAGCGCAGGGAAAGGAGCTGCTCAGGCAGAGACGAGGTGGAGGGAGAGGGGTCTTTAGTGAAGGAAGGGATGCTCCACCGTTACCGTGGCAACAAACTTCTCAAATGCACACCAGCTATTACACAGGTTACTGCCTGGAGGCCGGGCCCCGCTATCTGAAGGATGCCAGGAGTCTGCCCTGCGTGGTCCATGACATTGAACACACGCCGGGCGAGGTGCTGGCCGGCTCCCAGCTCCCAGCTCCCAGCTCCCAGCTCCCAGAGCACGCTGGCTGCTGGCCCAGAGGTGCTCCGGCTGTTTGGGCGGAACAAGGCTGATGCTCGGAACAGGGAACACTGCGGGGGTGGGAGCACCCCGCAGTCCCCGACCACGCAGCCAAGGGGGTTCTGTGCCTTATTTCAGACCCACACACCGCCTCTGAGCTACGGGGACGAGATGTGAGATAACTGCATGGTGTTAGCCAGTGTTTAAGGCGTGCACAACACGTGAATGTTCATTCCAGGTGTGTGGCTTGTTTATTTGAATATCCTCTATGATTTTTAAGGAAACCTATGATAATGGCCTGAAATCAATCCGGATTATTTCCTCGGTACTTTGCATACCAAATATTTCCCTTAGGTCCTCTAATCTATAGGTTTAAAGCCAAGCAGCCGGAATGACTGGAATAACTGGAATGATGGGTTGCTATGACCCCATTGCAGCTGGCCAACCGGCCAGATCAGAGGCGGGGCTGGCTGGCCAACTTCCCGCTTCCCCTCCCCCCAGCTGGCCTGGTCCCAATCAGCCCTGATTGGGATGGGCTGCCTGGACCCCACCTGTGCACAAATTCATGCACCAGACCTATATGTGTGTGTGTGTGTGTGTGTGTGTGTGTGTGCACATGTATGTATTTCCAAGACAAAAAATTTCATGTAGTTCATATGTTAAAAATTGTGTCTTCATGATTACAGGCAACCAATTTAAAGTTTCTTGTGTATTCTTTCAGAAAATGTTGGAACATATTATTTTCTATTGGTATGTGTGTGTATAAATCTATTTAATTTTAACCTATATATGTAGTAAAACACATGTGATCTCCAACACATTTATATATTTATTCCTTGATGGTAAGTTTATAATTTGATTTAATTTTCTACTTTGTGTTTTGTAATAGTTTGTATTTTAAAATTAGCATTTAAGTACCCTAAAAATAGCATGTAAAAATGATTTTAAGCCCAAGCAAATGAACAACCAAATGATCTATGATCTGAGGCAATAATAAAAGAGCTATTTATTGATACAAATAATCAGTTAATCAACTAGAAAATGCAAAAAAAAAAAAAAAATCAAACTACCATGAAGTGTTGCCCTAGCCAGTGTGACTCAGTGGATAGAGCATCAGCCGGTAGACCAAGGGGTCCTGGGTTCGATTTCAGTCAAGGGCACATGCCTTGGTGGCAGGCTCCTCCTTAGCGGGCCTGGTCTGGGCTCACGCAGGAGGCAAACGATCGATGTGTCTCTCTCACATCAATGTTTCTCTCCTTCTCTCCCTCTCTTCCACTCTCCCTAAAAGCATGTATTCTCTGGAAGGATTACCGGCAACAACCAGGATGACGTGCTCCTGTGGGGGACAGAGTGTCTTATGTGTCCTTTGCTGTTGTGATTATTTCTTTTACAAAAGATTAAAAAAATCGATGAGGTCAGTGGACCTGGTGTAATGATGTGTAATTTAATCATTTAGGGAACCATAGTAATATTCTCCATATACAAACAGCAGGATAAGTTGTCACTTTGGGTGTAAGTATTAGGCAGCAAAGAAGTGCCAGTGTTCTATATACAGTAGCCTGATCCCCAGTGCCTGGCGGAGTGCACCGGAGGGTCCTGGTGTTAACGGGAGAGAGAGCTTTTTTAAGAAGGGGGCGTGCTTGTTCCTTGGTCACCAGTTGATTTCTTTCCGTGGAAGTGTAGGAGCCGAACGCTGTTCTTGTCCCTGCACTCTCTGGCTCCCAGAGGGCAGCTCCTCCAGCGGGCATTGCCGCCGCGTCCCCGGTACCAGGCAGGACGACCCGCAGCATCAGGCCCGTTCACACACATGTTCCTCATGGAAATTCCCATCGCGGGCAGGCATCACCAGGGAACGCTCTCCAGCTGAGTCTTTTTTAGAAAGTTACAAGTGGAACCCAGCTATTGGGAGAGGCTTACTCTTCTCCCTTGCCCTGGGACACCAGGGGAGTCTTCCCCAGTTTGATTGAAGAGTGTCCATACAGACCACCCACGAGCAGTTGCTTACACACATAATTTCTTTAGCACTTTTCTTCGGCACGTGATGCTGACGTCTGATCTAACCTTGGAATTCGTTCCAACGGGGTAGGTTTGGGTGAACTGTAACGTTATAAGTCTTGCTTGTCATACCTTTCTTAGTTTTCTGGGAACATAGCCAGTCTTACAAAAATAACCCGGGCTTCCGTATTTTATCGCCCATTGGTACGTGGGAGCCACGTGATGTAACGGCACAGTGGCACAGCTGGAAACATGACATAAAACCAGCCAACAGGAGCTCTGGTCTGAGTTAGCTCACTGACAGTCAGACCGCCCGTCGCCAGAGTGAGCCCGTGGGGTCCCCAAACCCACGAGCTTCCCACCGCGCCCCGGCCTGCCGTTAGCAAACACCCTCACATCCTGTGCATCTGTGAGTTCTGTTTGCAGCCAGGTGATCTAATAGTTTTCCCTCTGAAAGCTCCCCCCACCCAGGCAGTAATCTGCATCTTTAATTGCAATTGTTAACATGAGATCAATGTAAACTCACACAGCTGTGAGAAATCCTGCAGAAATACCTCAGGAGCCCTCACTCAGCCCCCTGGCCCCAAAGTGCCATCTTAGGAAACCATAGGCCAGCCTCACAGCAGGGTGCTGGCGTTGGCGGGTGAAGAGAGAAAGCATCCTCGTCTCCAGAAGGACCCTCATGCTGCCATTCTGTATTTACATCCACTTTTCCCCTCTGTCTCTCCCATCCCCTCCTTCCCCCTGGGCAAACACTGGTCTAGTTTGTAAACTATTATCATTTAAGAAAACGTCGTATCAATGAAATCATAAGCATATCAACTCTGGGGATTTTCTTTCTCATTAGTTGAAGTCTCAAGAGATAGGAGGCTCATGCATGTTGTTTTGTGTGTGAGTATTTTCTCCCTTTTTATTGGTGAGAAATAGTCAACAGGATATCCTGGCTGTGCACGGCGTGTTTAACCCCTGACCCACTGCAGGCACCTGGGTTATTTTCGGCTTTGGACTCTTACCAGTACAGGTGCTGCAAGCATTCATGCCCAGGCTTCTGAGTAACCGTGTCTTCATTCCTCTGAATAAACGCCCAGGAAATCAACTGCAGGGTTGTGCCATAGCTGCTGGTTTTTAAGGAAATTGCCAAGCTTTTTTTGCAGAGTGGTGGCCGGAGAAATGTAAATTTCCCATCTTCGCTGCTATTTGATGGTGCTACTATTTTTTAAAAAAATTTACATTAGCCATCCTGAGAGGTAAGTGGTGTATTTGATGAGAGGTAAGTGGTGTATTTGATGATTTCCCTCGTGGCAAGTATGGCGAACATGTGGTCGTGTCCTCATTTGCTGTCTGTACACATTTTTCACTGAAATATTCCTGCATGTGTTTTGCCCGTTGGATTATTTGATTTCTTCTGAGTTTTGAGGGTCTTTATGTTCTAGATACGAGTCCTTTTCAGAGTGTGGTTTGCAAATATTTTCCCCATCTCTATAATTTGTCTTTTCACCCTCTTTCAGAGAACACAGGTTTTAATGTGGGAGGAGTCAAACCTCTCACTTTTTCCTTTGGAGGTTGTTCTTTCAATGAAAGGTCTAAGCTATTGTCTTAGCTCTGCTTCTGAAAGACCTTCTCCCATGTTTTCACTTTTCTGGAAGTTTCATGCTGTCTTTCTCGTGTGATCCGTGTTGTGTGGAGTTTCATGTAATATGTTAGTTCAGGTTTTTCAGGTCGTTCTGTTCATTTTGCCGATGGGTGTCCGGCTGTTTCCGCACCATTTGTGAGAAGGTTGTTTTCCCTCCGTCCAGCAGCCTTGACCTTCGTCACCATCCCTTGGTCCCATCGTATGGACCTGCCCGGCTCTCTGCCCTGCTCCTGCGCCCGGGCCTCCCCCAGGTCTTGAGACTCTTCATGCCCAGGGCGTCTGTCTTCCCTGAGCTCTCCCGACCGGAGCCTTGGATGCCCATCGTCCTTTGCCGGGAACATGCTCCCTTTGGGGTCGACCCTTCCTAGGCTGCTTCTCCACATCTCAGCGGGAACTTGACCCAGAAGGGTCTATAATTTCCACATTTCCCAAAAGAGAGAATGTTTCCACAGCTACTCTCCCACTTGTCATTACAAATGTGAAGGTAGAACAATTGCCGGGGTCCCGTTCTGCCCCGCACCCCATCTCACAGGAGGTGTGTTTGGAAGTGGCCAGGGCTCGTTCATGCTGTGTTCTCGGCGCGAGGTGGTCTCCTGGATCTGTAACTGGGGGAGAAGCATTCAGAGAGTGGCTGGTTTTGAAGGTACAGTTTTTTTTGTTTGTTTTTTGTTTTTTAATATATATTTTATTTTATTTTTTTACAGAGAGGAAGAGAGAGGGATAGAGAATTAGAAACATCAATGAGAGAGAATCATCTATCAGCTGCCTCTTGCACACCCCCTTCTGGGGATGTGCCCACAACTGAGGCACATGCCCTTGACTGGAATCGAACCTGGGACCTTTCAGCCCACAGGCCACTGAGTCACACTGACAGTGGCTGGTTTTGTACTTTGTTATGATCTGGGCAGAAGGACGGTCGGGGGACAAACTATTTCATTCCAGTGAGAGAATGCTTCCTGTGCTGATACTGCTTCACGCTCACCACGATGTGTCCCTACCTCACGGCAAACACTCGGAGGGACCCCCCACCTCCCCTTATAGGACACATCGCACTTAATTACCTAGGGTTCAACCACTTGGAAATGAAAATTACCATCTTCAACAGCCCGGCACCTGTGTTTATTGCAAACGTGGAATCACAGCCAGCAGCGCTCATTGTTTCTCTATTTTTATTCTCTTCTGTCTCCCCCCACAGTGACTCAGGCGCCCAGAGCTCGTGTTTATTTGTGGAACAGAGGACGCACCGCGGCCGGTTCTGCCCGTGAGAAGGAACACAGCGCCGTCTTTCTCAGCGGGAAACGGGAGCCTTTCTGAATTCTGACAGTAAGTCTTGGGCTGTCGTTTATATAAACCACACGCAACCATCAAGACCTGAAAAGGTCACGTTAAAAACGGCACTTCATTTCGTGTAGCTTTAAATTTCACACTCTAGCCCAGGGCAACACAAATTAGTACAGCTGTAGGTAGGAGAGGGAAAAGATAATTACGAGGTGGCAAAGAATAGGTGGTTATTTATATTGGTAACCTCAAAATGCATGGAAAACCATTAAATAATAATAATAATTTAAAAAAAAAGCTACGCTGGATGGCATTAAATAGTAAAGGGAGAATATTTTTTTAAAAAGCCAACTCTAAGGGTTAGCGATAAGAAAGCAATACCAGTAGATGATTATGAGAAAATATATATATATATATATATATATATATATATATATATATATATATAGCAATGAAGAGCTGATATAATGTGAAAGCCACCAAAAACCATCAGGAAAGATTCAGCCTTTTATCAGTAAGAAGCAGAGGCACATGTTTCCCTTCTTCCTGACCACACATTTAAGATGTCATTCGCACTGTGATTTCTAGCGGTAAACATGGAGCTACCTTCGTCTGCCTCCCATTGGACAGACTTGTGGCCACTGGACAGAGGTGCCGTGCAGTTCCACGGAGTTCCCGCGTGGCCTGGACACACGTTCAGCCTCACTTTCTGTATAGAAGGTCTTTGCACAGCTCTTTTAATAGTTGTATGTGCCCGGCCAGCATGGCTTAGTGGTAGAGCTTTAACCTGTGAACCAGGAGGTCACGGTTCGATTCCCAGTCAGGGCGCATGGCCAAGTTGCGAGCTAGGCCCTCAGTGTGGGCTGTTTGACCATTCAATGGTTCGACCGGTAGCTATGACGCACACTGACCACCAGGGGACAGAGGCTCAATGCACAGGCATGGGAACATGGAACAGATTGATAAATCTCAGAGGTAAGAGGATAGGGGGAAGGTGGGAAGAGATTAACCAAAGATCTTACATGCGTACTAGAGGCCTGGTGCATGCATTCGTGGTGTCCCTCGGCCTGGCTTGTGGGGGTTGGGCTGAATCTGTACACTGAGCCTCCAACATCCCCCCAGATTGTGAGAGGGTGCAGGCCAGGCTGAGGGACCCCACTGGTGTGTCCTCAGCTTGGTCACTTCTGATCTTTTTTTTTTTTTTTTTAATTGATTAAGGTATTACATATGTGTCCTTATCCCCATATCCCCCCGCCCCTGCTTCTACCCTCACCCCTGGTGTCCATCGGTTAGGCCCATGGTCCTCCTAGATGTGGCCCTGAATGCCGCACACCCAGCCTGGTAGAAGTGCAGCTATCGGCTTGTCGGTGCAGCCTCCAAATATGTCACTCATTAAGCTCCGGTGACCTTGTCTCTTATAAATAAAAGTTCTAAAACTTTTACATTTCCTTACGTGACAACACTTGTTATCCATGGTTTTACTATTTATGCATCTACTATTAAAAAATATTAAATGTCCATCAGGTTATATTTGTTTAAAAGCAGAAGTATTATTAATACATTGAAATAGATTCTTGAAATATAACCAAACATTACTTTTCCCGGGATTTATTATTTATAATTTGATTCCCCCCCCATGAAACTTAATGTATTGAACATAAAAAAAATTTAAGGGCAGAGTGTAATTCAATGTGTCATAATTTACCAGCTCAGTACAGAAATTGCAGTGAAATAATATTTCAATAAAATCTGTGCCCAGAGAAGGAATCTGGCGCCTGAGCAAGCAGAGGAGGGGGATATGATGATGTCACCCGCGTGGGCTGTCTCCCTCCCGCCTGCAGGCTTCTCGCTGTGGCGTCTGAGCAATGGAACCGCACTGGATCCCGCCAGAGAGATGGGTGTCCGTGGCTTGGACGTCAGCACCCAGATGCCCCTGAAGGCCCACCTGTGGCCTCGCGGGGCTGCGTGAGCATCTGACCTGCCCAGCAAGGCGAGGCGTTTCCGTGTGCAGACGCAGGCTCAGCACCGGCGCCTGCGAGGGGCTGTCCGTGCAGTGTCCGTTCCCCCGTGGTCTGCGGCGACCACACAGATGGACGTGACTGAGCTGACAGGCCCCTCCATCCTCTGTCCTCACGCAGCGGAGGGCGGGCCACCTGGAGAGGAACAGGAGTTTCATGTAAGCGTCCGCTGTGATGGAGCATCTCCCTGAGGTACCAGGAACCCCAGAGGCTCCTCCGGGGATCGGAGAGAAAACCCACAGGACAAACGTGGAGGAGGCTCCCCCTGGAAAAGATGTGGGTCAGCTGGTCGGCCATCACCTCCTCTCCCGGACCAGAGAGAACTCACCCGGAAAACACGCTGGCCCCGCCCCGTGGCCCTGAGCCTCGCTGCGCACCGTGGCGGAGTTGGGGACGAGGACACAGTGAGGGCGGCGTGCTTATCCGAGGACCCATGTTTTCCCAACACATCGCTGTGCCTCCTCTCCCGAGAGGGGAAAACAGAAGATCTATATGCAGCCCGGCTGCACCCCAACCCTGGCGAGTGCCCCCAGGCTGGAGTGTGTCCAGGCTGGAGCGGCAGGGCCAAGGCAGTGAACAGCGCACCCTCCTGGGCCTGGTGCTGCCCGCCCCGTCTCAGCCCTCGCTTTTCATGTTCAAGGCCTAGCAGGGCAGCGCAGGGATGAAAAGAAAATATGAAAGAGAGAAATTATGCTCCGTTTAAGCAATAAACATTTTTCTAACAAAACATGCCTTGGAGCCTGACATCAGATCCGCCCAGGAAAGAAAAGAGAAAGCTTTGCGTGAGGGTGTGTGAGTGTGTCTGCAGTCTGTGTGTGCCCGGCCGCCGGCTGAGTTCTCTGTTCCACCACGTCTCCCTCCGTGCGTGCTCAGCCCCCAGGCTTCTCCTTTCTGTGGCTCACAATGTCACATTACAGCCGATCTGCCCCAACCCTCTCTCCCCCGGAGAGGCAGCCGTTCTGCAGCGCCTCGGGTTCGAGGGTTCCGCTCTCGGCCATTGTGTCCGGACAGAGCGATGGCTTTTGTTAGGAGGGGCTCCGAGAAGCGCTTTCTACATCATTTCTGCCTCCGCGGAGGGCAGCAGGTGGGAATGGAGTGCGGCCGATGGAGAACCGTATTTAATAAACATATATCTTATGTTTCTTACATGTATTTTAATATATTCTTTAAAAAATATATTTTATTGACTTTTTACACAGAGGAAGGGAGAGGGATAGAGAGTCAGAAACATCGATGAGAGAGAAACATCGACCAGCTGCCTCCTGCACACCCCCCACTGGGGATGTGCCCGCAACCAAGGTACATGCCCTTGACCGGAATTGAACCGGAGACCCTTCAGTCCGCAGGCTGACACTCTATCCACTGAGCCAAACCGGTTTAGGCTATTTTAATATATTCTTATTGATTTCAGAGAGGGAAAGAGAGGTAAAAACATCAAAAATGAGAGAGAATAATTGATAGGCTGCCTCCTACCAGCCCCTCCCACAATGTGGGCATATCTCCTGACTGGGAATCAAACCGTGACCTCCTGGTTCATAGGTCAACACTCAACCACTGAGCCACACCTGCTGGACCTACATTCCTTACATTTGACTAAAATTAGAATATTTTTCTCTTATAGGACCAACAAAGAGATAATAATATTATCCTTGCTAAGGGTACCTGCTGAGTGACAGAAACGGTGCTAGGAGACTTGAAACATCTTTTTGTTCAGTCTTCAGTCATTCTCGGATTCTCAACCCTGTGAGGTCTGTGTTGACACTGCCATTTCTGAGATGAGGTCATTGAGATTTCAATGGATTTAAAAATTGCCCGAAGTATCATAGCTGGTCAGCCTCAAGGTTAGGCTCTGAATGCGGTTGGAGGGAACTGAAATTCTGTGGCCGTTAGCACTTACAGGCTTCCACATGAGGACAAGGAGAGCAGGGTGGAGGGAAGATCCAGAAAAGGTGTATACAGGGCTGACACCGGGCTAGCCCCACCTGCAATACATCAGGACTTGTCCTGCTCGGAAACAGTTTCCGTGGAATGAGAAACACCTGCCATTGGTTAGACACACCTACCGGGACCCCCGATCCCCGAGGCAGGCGGCTGGAGGTGAAACAGCCAAGTCCACAAGCCAGTGTCCACCCCCAAGGAGACACGCTGCCTGTTCGGTAACGAGGGCCTGGCCGGCAGGACGGCACCAGGAGGTGCAGGCGGAGCACTCCCAGGCGGGGAGGAGGGGGTTACAAACAAGGAATCGGGAGAAAGAGGGAAGACACTGAATCCTGGCTGAGAAACGGCCTAGAAATGCCGGAAGGCCTTGTAACAAAGGGAAGATATAAATGCCGCTAAAAGGGGAGCTTCAATCAGCGTCAGAGTTGGACTGAGGCGGGATGGAGGAGGGGGAGACTCTGAGGAAAAAGGAAATCAGTGAGCGGCTCAGAGGGTTTCTCTCCAGGTTCCGCAGGAAGGGTCACCGTGCCCTCCCTCTCCGGAGGAGCTCCGGTTCCTCTCAGCAGCTCTTCAGCTGAGAAGCTGCCTGGCTGCGCCCACAGCTGGCTTTCTGAGCTCCGAGGAGCAGGCGAGGGCAGGATCCGGGCTGGCGCGGGTGAGGGGCCAGGGGGTCTGCCCGCCCCGGCCTTTGTGTGAGGGGCCTGGTGACTCGGAGGCAGGCTGCCAGCGGGAGCCCATCATTGCCTCGCTCCAGAGCTAATTGCTCCCTCTTCCCAGTCCAAGAGAGAGGCAGGGACACAGGAGGGACGAGGGAGCCAAAATAGCTTGTAATTGCTGCTCTTCAAACAATGCGCTCTCAAAGGGCGACGCCGGGAGTTAATTAAAAGCCGAGACAATGACTGTGTGGTTGGTGTCCCTGTGCCTCAGCCATGACTGCCTTCCCAGAGGCCCGGGCAAGGCAGCCACGAGAGCCTGTCCAGGCCCAGGAGCCACGAGAGCCTGTCCACAGGCCCAGGAGCCACGAGAGCCTGTCCACAGGCCCAGGAGCCATGAGAGCCTGTCCACAGGCCCAGGAGCCACGAGAGCCTGTCCACAGGCCCAGGAGCCACGAGAGCCTGTCCAGGTCCAGGCACAGGAGCCACGAGAGCCTGTCCACAGGCCCAGGAGCCACGAGAGCCTGTCCACAGGCCCAGGAGCCACGAGAGCCTGTCCACAGGCCCAGGAGCCACGAGAGCCTGTCCACAGGCCCAGGAGCCACGAGAGCCTGTCCACAGGCCCAGGAGCCCTGAGGGCCTGTCCACAGGCCCGGGAGCCACGAGAGCCTGTCCAGGCCCAGGAGCCCTGAGGGCCTGTCCAGGCCCAGGCACAGGAGCGGCAGCTGGGGGCCCACGGACGCTTCGGCGTTTTCTGTAAGAACCAGGAGTGACACATACAGGTTGCCTGTGGACAGCATCCCTCTGCACAGATTCTGATCTCCTGCCCTGGTGCCTTCCCCCCGACCTGCTACCGTTCCATTCTGATAGGTGAGACTTGATGAAATAACATGACGCTGATGATGGCATGTCTGCACGTACGCATGGTGGAAGAACGTTCTGCAGGAGTCTGAATTCATGACAATGTCCTTTGACAATGTCCCATTTCTCCAGTAACCTGGAACTCAGGTTACTGGAGAAATGGGATGGCCAGGAACGGGGCCAGGCTGCTCACCTGTGCTCACATTCGGAAATAGCGTCACTGATAGTTAAACCAGCTCCACAGCCTGCCTGCCCCGGCTGCTCCTGGGAGCGGGCTCCTGGTGCTGCTGGAAGGAGACTTCCGGAGCTCCTCCTGCTCACACCGGCTCGGAGACGGGAGTGGATCTGTCGCGGGAGGCGGCTGGGCAGGAGGGGGTGACAGGCTGGTGGGAGAAGAAGAAAACAAAGAACACCTTGCCATGACATACGGGTCCCTGTGGACCGGGGAAGCTGTTTGCTTTGTGTTTCTTTCTTTCTTTCTTTTTTTTAAATATATTTTATTGATTTTGTACAGAGAGGAAGGGAGAGAGATAGAGAGTTAGAAACGTCGATGAGAGAGAGTCATCGATCAGCTGCCTTTTGCACACCCCCTACTGGGGATATGCCCGCAACCAAAGTACATGCCCTTGTCTGAATCGAACCCGGGACCCTTCAGTCCCCAAGCCGACGCTCTATCCATTGAGCCAAACCGGTCTCGGCTTGTGTTTCCTTGTTGTATTTATTTTTCGTAGCCTGGTTGAGGGATCAGCGAATACAGCGTTTCAGAGGCTTGGCTAAAAACGCCACAGGGCTCACTTCTCAATGGCAGCCACGCCAAGAGATGTGCACACTCAGACACGTACACCGGGGACGAATATTTACACACGTGGCACTGGCGTGTTCTGTCCGTTTTCTAAAGCAGTTAACCCTCCTAACACTAACTTCACAACACGACGGGAAACAAAGGCCCTGCTAGCACAGCCTGCCTGTAATTATGTCAGGGAAATTGCACCGAACAATCAGCAAGACAATTTCCCCTCCGAAAATACACAGCGCCTGCCAGCCTGCTCCTCGTGCGGGGAGAATCACAGCTTTAATTTAGGGTTCAGAAGGGTTTCTGAAAAGTGCTCTTGTGAATTTAAGTCATCCTGTGGGCTTTTAAAGCACATTCCCTGTGTTTGTGAGGCGTTTATTGTGACTTAAGAAAATAGGTACAAAAATTACGTGCCAGTGAATAGAAGCCTAGCATTAAGACAAAATTAAAGCAGTACAAAAAAAGATAAAGCATCTGTGTGAGTGAGCAGGAAGAGGAGAGAGAGAAGGGGAGAGAGAGAGAGAGAGAGAAAGAGAGAGAGAGAGAGAGAGGGGAACTCTGGCCCTTCACTCCTCACCAACCTTCACAATGTCAAGGGCTGTGCTCCCTGCAGCAGGAATGCCCTCTGGTCCTCCCAGGCCCCTGCACGTCTCCCCACTCTGTTATGTCACCTCCCACACCAAGTAGGAGAGTAGACGAGGGAGGGGAACAGTGGACAAAAGAAGCAGAGACAGCGGACAAAATAAAGGCAACAGAGCTGAGCTGGTGGCAATTAGGTCCAGAGCAGTGAGTGAGCTAACAAGGACTTAGAGATTAAAAACGGTCAAGAAAGATGTCAAAGTTGCCCACAGAAACAAGTTTGATAGCCATAGAATGGCTGATTCCAACAGGAGGCCAAGTTAACATACAGATTAAATGTCTGTGTTCTTTTAAAATGTATTTTTATTGCCTTCTGAGAGGAAGGGAGGTGACAGAGAGAAACATCAATGGCGCCAGAGAATCATTGATTGCTGCCTCTTGTACGCCTCACACTGGGGCTCCAGCCTGCAACCCTGGACATCCTGATGCCCTGACCTGAGATCAAACTGTGGCCTCCTGGTTCAGAGGTGGACTCTCAACCACTGAGCCATACCGTTTAGGCTAAATGCCTGCTATTATTGTGCTGCTGAAATTTAAAAGTCCATTGGAAATGGCCAATCTCCCAGATGCTTGCTGTGCGTGCTGTTGAACATTCCAGAATGATAAAGCCAAGTCAGAATCCATCAAATATTCATCCCTTCAGGTTAGCCAAGGCTTCATCAGCTCTACAGACGCTGAGAGACTCGCCAAGGAAATGCAGGGGAACATAAATTGGGTTTATCAATTTCTCCATCATGTATGGAGGCTATCACAGGGAAGCACGGAGTCTGTTCACCAGGGACAAAGAGGAACGAGGGGTCTCCACGGCCATGTTCTTGTCACCAGGAGCGAGGGGTGAGCCCCACTTTCTCACCAGAGTGACGGGATCTACCAGAAACGAACCTGAGAGTGGACTTCACATCTACTGGGACTTCCAGCCACCACTGAGTGCCTGGACGTGCCACCCTGGGCTTCTGGTTTCACAGGCGTTTGTTTTAATACAAGAAACCGTGGGTAAGGGATTCTTGTCCTAGTTTCACGCACAGCCCGCTGTGTCTCAGGGGTGTGAGGGTGGCCATGAGTGACCGCATCGCTCACAAGGAAAATGTGAGGTTTCAACCCCAGTCTTACGATCCCCGTTTGTGCATCATCATTGCTGGTGGGCGTGGCTCCTTGGTGAGGTGGCAATGAAGCAATGTCCAAGGGTACACGAGTGGAGACATTTAAGTGTAGCGTCAAGGTGTTCTGGAGTGAAGAGAGATGAAACGCCCTTGGGGATGTTGAGGGCAGCTGGCTCTAGCAGAAACTGCTCCGAGATCCGGGACAACCCTCCATATATCTTCTTGGTTTGGGGGAAGACGGTTGTCATTCAAACCATCCAACCTATTTCTTGGGTTTTTCCCAAGCGTGTGCTGGGCGCTCCCCTCAACCTCTCCCTTTCCTGAACATCCTGGGATTGCAAGCCCACATCCAATCTGAGTGTTTTTTCCAGATTTTCTCAGACTACACTCCAACCCTCTATCGCTCCTTTTTGGGTCCTACTGAGCATGAGCCTAGCGAGGGCATTCCCTCACCCCCATTGGGCCTGGAGCAGGCCCTTGTTGCCCAGGGAGACTGTTCCTGGGACTGTCTGGGGAGTTAGTCCTGAGGGCGAGGCCAGGGCTGCCTCCTGGGGCTGTGAATGCTGCAGTTCCCAGTGAGGCAGGCTTTGTGTCCCACTCAGCTCCCTCAGAGAGCAGGCCTCATATCTGATTCCGCTTCCCAATCTATTAGGCTCACTGTCTGATTCCCTTTGCTTTCTTCCTTTAGTAATACTAACTAGCTACCTGGCTAACCATACTAGTGTTTCTTCACCATTCCAGAGAGGTAACTCCAGGCAGATGAAACAACCCAAGCATTTTCTATATGGTCAAAAGTGGACCACTCTGGTTTTAGTATTTATTTATTTGAGTTCTAGAAGCCAGGGTGGTTTCCTCAGCCTGGCCTGCACCCTCTCACAGTCCAGGAACTGTCAGGGGATACCCGCCTGCCGGCTTAGGCCCATGACAGTTGGAAATCCTTCTCACTGTCCAGGACCGCTCACTCCTTACTGCCCACCTGCTCACTGCTCCTTACCACTCGCCTGCTCCCTGGAGGAGAGGCTCCCGCCACCACCACTGCACTCACCACTGTGAGCCCCATCTTTCTGTGGAGTTGTCTGTGGGCCCACTGCTCTCTTCCTTCTCACTCAGGGCGAGCAGCATGTGAGGGCAGAGTGCACTGTCGTGGAATGGCCGGACCCACGGAGTGAGAGGTGAACACAGAGGACACTATCTCACCCAACTGTGGGGTGAGACACCCTGCTCGGTCCCTGGCCCCACCCCGGGCGGGACCGAGCAGGGTGTCTGCCTCTCCATTCTCCATCCTTCCATCTGTGACACCTGTCACCCTGACCAGGCCTCCCTCAAAATGAATTCAGCTCAACCCCTGAATGTAAAAGGGCACAGGGCGGGGGGGGGGGGCACTCCAGTGCCCCCTGATTCTCAGCGACAGGACCTGGTCGACAGGGTTTGGTCTCAGGATGGTGACCACAGCTGCAGAACATAGATCTCTGTAAAGAAAAGTCCCCAGTTCCACCCCACCTCCGCCACTGATGGACTGGAGTCTGAGGGGCAGAAGGAGGGACCAAGCAGTCTGTCTTCTGCCCGCCCGCTCACCAGTTCATTGGACCTGAGGGATCCTGGTTTCCCTGTTAGCCATCCCTGATCAATGAAGCCTGTTGTTCAGTCATCCATCTGGTTGTTTAGGCCTGATAGCCCTGGCTTTTTATATATTAGGATAATAAATACTTACCTTTCAGGCAAACAAGTTGTAAATGGACATTGTACTACATTACGAAGCTCTTTGATTTTTAATATAGAATGATAATATATGTTTTCACAGTAAAATAGATAATCCAAGAAGAAACACAGCATATGCTCCTGCTCAAAGACTAAATCAGGTCATCTACTATGATGGATGGGGAGAAACAGCCCAATGAAGATACTGCACGTCATATATCTTTGGTTTTAAACTTAAGAACCTAAGGTTTTGGTGAAATGAATCTTATCTTAATATCACACATACTAGAGGCCCGATGCACAAAAATTTGTGCAAAAGTTGGCCTTCCTTCCCTCCATTCCCACCCCCTCCGCCCCGCTGCCAGCACTGGCTTCCCTCCCGCACCCAGGACCCAGGCTGCCATCCCTGGCTTCCTAGTACTTCGAACCTGGGCTTCCCGCCTCTGGCCTCCTGCAGGCACTCAGGACCCGGGCTGGCTTCCCTCAGGAAGGACATCCAGTCTAATTAGCATGTTACCCTTTTATTATTATAGACTAGAAGCCCAGTGCACAAATTCGTGCACCTTGAAAGGAACGGTGGGCTGCAAGGCTGAGGTGGGCGCAGGGCCGGGTCTCGGCCCATCCTCCGTGCCCCGCCCCGCCCCTCCCGCTGTGGCCCCTCCGTCCCCTGTCTGCTGGAAGCCCCACTCCCGCCACTGCTGTTGCGTGTACCTGCTGATGGCACAGAGCAATGGGGGGCAGTGCCAGCAGCAGGTGTGAGCGGTGACTGCTGCCCCTCTCACCCCTCAGGAGCAGGGGGAGGTGGAGAAGCCCTTAGAGGCAATCAGCACTGGGCAGGACAGTGGTGTTTGGGAATTAAGACTTTTCAGGAACCATGAGAGGCTCACCCCATGACAGTGGTCTGGCAAGTCCATCATACTGCCGAGGCCGATGCCCACCATGTCCCACGTGCACCTCCTGGTGGTCAGCACACGTCAGAGCAACCAGTTGTTTGGTGGTTCCACCATTCAATCTGTTGGCATATTAGGGTTTTATATAGAGAGATTTTAATAACTGTATTTTTTACCATGAAGCAAGGTAAAAAGTTAAAAAAACAAACAAACAAAAAAAACTTTTCCTGCGTAATTTGGAGCCAATTCAGGAGAAAATAATAAAACTGATCCTTAGCAAGCATCTGTATCTTTCATACCAGTGTCTGCAATGATACTGATAATTAAAGAAAACGACTTCAAATTCAGACCTCATAGAGCCTCGTGCAATCAAATTGAAGACGTTTGCCTCACCTCTACACCATCCATCCATTAAATATTTCTTTAACACTAATGATGTGCTAGTTATAACATTAAACACATAAACTACAAAGATAAACAAGAGTCTCGGCTTCCAAGATGTTCACAGTAGAATAGCTGACACACGTTCAAGCTCCTGGTTGGTGGACAGAGCTGTGCTCACTGTGAAAACAGCCCCAGAGAGGCACCGCCCAGCATACTCACCACGCCAGCTCGGCCACGTGTGTGCCTGAACGTATAGCTGGTTTCCCTTACCCTGCACGTTAGGCCCAAGTCACTTCCCTCGGCTCAGCACACGAAGATGCTAATATGCAGTAGCTCAGTAGCATTATATAATACCGATAGACTAATGAACAATATTAAAAATTCAGGCCGTTTATCCTAAGGAAGAGCTAAAAATTAATCTCTGCATGCGGGTCTCCAGAACCACATTAATTCCCTTCTCGGTGGATGCGTTCGTGGGAATGTACTACGTAAAGGCTGCTTCTTCTGCGGGCAGAGGAGAGCACGCACACCCCCTCCTCTCTGCGGGCCTTCCTGTGCTATCAGCGCGCAGGGAGGAATGGAAGTGATAGAGATCATTGCCGCCAGGCCATGTTCTTTTCGGGGGAAAGGTCCTCAGCTGGTGAGTAAATGAAATCCGGGCCATCCCGTGGCTCTTTGGGCTGATACCCACTGGAAGCGGCCTTAGGTGCCATCTAATCTTCTTCCAGTAACTATAGCTCAGCCCAGATGGCCCCTGGCTGCTAATCCGTGCGGTTGGTAAGAGAGATATCCAAATGCAGGTTCTGTATCTCATTTAAGTTAGGCAAACCTGGGCACGGCACTGCGAGGGGACTCCGGGAAGCTGAGCTCCCGCAGTGAGCAGGCCATGTGGTGCGTCAAGGGCAAAGTGTGCTGCTATCTAGAACTCTGCCAGAGAGGAGTGCTCCCCATCTTCCCAGCTGTGGCTTCCAGAAAAACACCAGGATCTGCTTATGTCACTGAACGGAGAGATTAGCATCAGATCCGCACCAGGAAACCGAGCTGCTCAGAGCTCAGCCATGAAACCAGAGCATCTTTCTCCCACCCCGTTCATCAGTCCTGCCTGTCCTCCCTCTGCAGGGAGCGGCTGTGTGTCCTCCCTCTGCAGGGAGTGGCCGTGTGTCCTCCCTCTGCAGGGAGCGGCTGTGTGTCCTCCCTCTGCAGGGAGCAGCTGTGCTGCCTGTGCAACTGGGACAAACCACTGAGATAACCTTTGCTAAGGGGCTGGCCTGTGCCTTTAATTGCCGCGGAGACGTCCCTGAAAATGACCAAGCCATAGTCACCCTGCGGGGGAGTGCTCCTTACTGCATCGGGAGTCTATGCCTGTGGCACTAACATTGGCCGAGCCATAAACATAAAATGGTAATTTCCCTCCCCAGCAGCTCTGGCTGCTCCCACAGCCTCCTCCCCCGGGGGACCCACTGTGCACCTTCTGCGGCCCGGTGACGGGTAACGGCTCCTGAGGAGTCACCACTGCCATTAAGCCGGCGCTGCCTCTGTTCCTGGCCCTGAGCACCAGGGGTGCTTCCAGGGCAGGGACATCGGGCTGCAGCACTGGGGCGGCTGCACCCCCTTCCCACAGCCCCTCCCCACCCTCCCCGCCTCTCCGCTCAGTCTGGGGCCGGGGGAGGGGGGTGCTGACCACAGGACCTCTCCTCCCTCCTGCCATTTAAATAAAATCGCCATTAAAGGGAAACACGCTGTGCAACCCGGAGTCATACAACCCGGAGTCATACAACACAGAGTCATACAACCCGGAGTCATACAACCCGGAGTCATACAACACAGAGTCATACAACCCGGAGTCATACAACCCGGAGTCATACAACCCGGAGTCATACAACACAGAGTCATACAACCCGGAGTCATACAACACAGAGTCATACAACCCGGAGTCATACAACCCGGAGTCATACAACACAGAGTCATACAACCATGAGTCATACAACCCGGAGTCATACAACACAGAGTCATACAACCCGGAGTCATACAACCCGGAGTCATACAACCCGGAGTCATACAACAGAGTCATACAACCAGGAGTCATACAATCCGGAGTCATACAACACAGAGTCATACAACCCGGAGTCATACATGGGGAGAGCGTAGCCAGGAGACAGCAGTGAGGAGGCTGAAGCATGAAGACGGGCGGCGGGAGAGCAGGGGGCCGCGGCCTCTGGCTGACAGGCCTTCAGAGCCCACGCTGTCACCAAGCTCCTCTCCTCCCCTGTCCTCCCCTGTCCTCCCCTGTCCTCTCCTGTCCTCTCCTGTCCTCCCCTGTCCTCCCCTGTCCTCCCCTGCCCTCCCCTGTCCTCTCCTCTCCTCCCCTGTCCTCCCCTGTCCTCCCCTGTCCTCTCCTGTCCTCTCCTGTCCTCTCCTCTCCTGTCCTCTCCGGGAAGCGGGAGGAGAAGGCGGGTTTGTGTTTCCCAGCAGCTCTGAGGGGTCTCACTGGCCCAGGGCCTGCCCGTGGGGTTGGGGGGACATGGGGTGGGGTGGAGGGGACGCTGGGGTTATGTTAAAGGTGAAGCATGCCCGCCTCTGCCTGGGGCCTGAGGGGTGATTACTGCGCACAATAAGCACCTCCTTTGTCCCCGATGTCTGTGCGGGCGCCTCCTAACCAGTGACTCTGCTCCCGGAGGATAACAAAGCCGGAGCAAGTGCCCTCTGCTCCACCAAGAAGCAAAGCCCACTTACCGTGCCTGGCCCGGAGCGCTGCGGGCGCAGAGCTGCCAGGGAACGGGGTGCGGGGGGGAGAGTGTGTCGAGGGGACGGAGGAACCTTCGCTGGCCCCAGCCGGGCCGGGGAGCGGAGCGGGCCTGCCAGTGGGTGAGAACCAGCGGGAAGTCCGAGTGCCCAGGGGGTTAGGCAGGTGGATTGCTCCACGAAGCCGCATGGACGCCGTGACTTCCAAGCTACAGGGCTCCGTTTCCCCTCCTCCTGGCGGGATGGGAGACGGGCGTCAGCATGTGGAGATCTGCGGGAGCCGCGGTGGGGTGCAGGCGGTGTCCTCCCATGGCAGCCCAGGGGCAGGGGCGGCAGCTCCCTTCCAAGGAGCTGAGGCCCCTCACCGGGCGCCACCCACATGGCCACATCCCTCCCCCTGCCCCTCCCGATGCCATTCCCCGGGTGGGAGGGCTGTGGGTCTGAAGGGGGGTGCAGGGCACACGTGGCCAGTCCATCGGCGTGGCAGTGAGAGAGGGAGCCCACAGACACCCTGGGCGCGTCAGACATGGGGGAGGGGCGCTCTGGCCGTCTCCCTGGATCTCAGGAGGATCTCCCAGGAGGATCCCCGGGAGGCTGGGAGCTGGAGGAAGAGGAGGCAGAAGTCAGGCCAGGAGGAGAGGAGGCCGGGCCTCCCGGTGCCTGTGGCCTCCGGCTCGGAGCTTCCTGCGCCCGGGCAGGGTCTGTCCTGAGGTGGAGCCGCCTGGAACCGCCACACAGAGCCGTCCCCTCTACGTGAGCACAAGAGGCAAGCGCCCCCCCTGTGCACACAGACCGCGGACCTGACATCGAACCCCAGCCGCCTCCCCTCGCCATCCCGGCCACACCGGCCGCCGGCTGCTTCCACCAGCGGCCCGGGGCGCTCAGCACCGGCCGTGGAGAGGACGGACATGATCGCCTTCAGTCCGGCCTCCTCCGCACACACCACACCTCACACCGGGGACAGGAGGTCTGTGACCGGCTGGCTGACGTGCGCGCATGGAGCCCGCGGGACGCACACGGCGAGGAGCCCCTGGCGATCCGGTGACGGGCAGGGCCGCGCAGGGGCACGGGCACAGGCTGGGGGGGGGCGGTCAGCGGCGGGGGGTCAGCGGCCATCGATGCAAGCCTCCGTGCAGCATTCGCGTACAGATACAAAGGACACATGACATAACTCTTACCAAATGAGCTCTGCGTCTTGAGAGGAAACAGAAAGACGGGGCTGTGGCGTGGAGAATCAGTACCTCTCGGCGCCCTCCATGGCCCCCTTAGCGTTGGCGCTGTCCGGGCTTCCTCCCAGCCGCACGAGTTGCTCCTTAGACCTAGTTAATTGGGCCAGGTCCCCCAAACCAGCAGTGCTCTGTTCCCCCGCAGTGTTTCCTCACTCCCGTGGTGAGCTTTTACTGAAAGCGCTGACCGTGAGGTGGGATCACAGGGCGTGGCGTACGGCACACGGACAGCTCACTCCAGCAGGCTTCGGGGTGACTGTTTCCATCGCCGTCCAAGTCCAGCTCAGGATGGGGACCCTCAGGATGACTGACCGTGATGGGGTCAGGCGTGCGTCCCGCCTGGAGGGAGGGCGGGGGCTGCGCTGCTCAGGGAAATGCCCTGTCACTTCGAGCTCTGGCTCATGATTGCCAGTTCCCTTCCCGCAAGAGTTACCTTCTTTCTTTCTTTCTTTCTTTCTTTCTTTCTTTCTTTCTTTCTTTCTTTCTTTCTTTCTTCCTTTCTCTCTCTCTCTCTCTCTCTCTCTCTCTCTCTCTCTCTCTCTCTCTCTCTTTCTCTCTCTCTCTCTTTCTCCTTTTTCTTTCTTTTCCTGACCTGGAGACGGCACCATTGCAGGTACGGGTTTCAGAGTGAGACCCAGGGCCCAGTTCCCATCCCCCACAATGCTCCTGCAGCGCACGCAAACGAAGCGAAGAGACTTGGTCGTTTGTAAGACACCAGAGCGCTTGCTGTCTATGATGCAGGGCCGTCTGTTGAGCTGATCTTTTGCAGCTGCTACAACCACCTTTACCTGTCCACATACTCTCATCCACCCACAGGGGGCGCTCCAGATGCTGCGTCTGCCTCGGGGGCTCTGGCTCCAGGATACAGGCTGGACATCCCTGACCATGGACCCTGTCGAAGCCAGGACATCTAGTACGCTGAGGGCCACGTCGCTGGGATACGGAGAGAGGCGGAGTCCTTGGCCTCGTAATGGGCCTTTGCAACGGCTCCAAACCTGCTGAGCTCAGCGTTGCACAAGGTCTGAAACGGCCAATACCTTTGTTAAAAGCAGGAATAGCCAGCTCCTGCCAGATGCCAGAGAAGAGGCCAATGATCAAGTCGCTCCCTCCGGGACTCTGGTTGTTCTGTGAGGGACAGAATAAGACCTCCAGCAGGCACACTACAGAAACAGGAAGCAGACCCCAACTAGAGTTAAATGTAACAGGCGGAAATCAGAACGGTGACAGTGCATTTTGTGACATAAACACATTGAGAAACTGATAAAAGGAAAGCTTGAAAAACAAAACTACATGAAAATTAAAGTTCTACAGTTTTTAAAAATGCATCTTTATTGTTGGAAGTATCATAGATGCCTCCCTCCCCCGATCCCCCTGACCCCCTCCACCCTGCTCCCGCCCTGCCCAGGCCTTCACCACACTAAAACAATAGTCAAAAGTGAATATAAATTGTCAAAAATTATAATAACATAATATAGGTCTATTTATGTAAATATAATTTTAATAGAAAGAGATTAAGGCACAAACCTATAATACAAAAGAAATATTACAATTACTGAAAATATGTGAAAATACTTAACCCTATCAATAATTTCAAAAAGCAGAAAATAAAATTGTGTTATCATTGACCAAAATACTAATGATAATCTCAAGCATATGGAAGGCATGTAGAAAAGACAGGTTTTTACAGTTTCATGAGCAGATGGTGGATGGTATGACTGGGTATAGTTCCTCTGAGGCGATTAATAATATTTACCAAAAGCTTTAACATTACTGATAAAAGATTATCTTAACATTTATCCTAAGGAAACATTAAGGACCTGTGCAAATATTTTGCTGCACATAAATGCATCATCATTTTATTAAATGCATTCTTTTTTTTTTAAATGCTTTTTTTTTAAAATTTTTTTAAATATATTTTATTGATTTTTTACAGAGAGGAGGAGAGAGGGATAGAGAGCTAGAAACGTCAATGAGAGAGAAACATTGACCAGCTGCCTCCTGCACACCCCCTACTGGGGATATGCCCGCAACCAATGTACATGCCCTTGACCGGAATCGAACCCGGGACCTTTCAATCCGCAGACCGATGCTCTATCACTGAGCCAAACCGGTTTCGGCTTAAGCGTTTCTATAAAATGGAAAAATAAAACATTCCAATGATGAGGCATTGTTCAAATAGTCTCAAACAGTGGATTTATAAATATATTTGAGAGAGAGATAACAAGATGGGGAAAGTTTTCGCAGGTTCTAAGTTTTTGCAGAGAGAGGAGAATCCCGTTTCTTAAAAAATAACGAATGTGCTATGTTGTACCAGTAGAGCTTCTCTCAGCCGCTAAGAGAGAGAAATCCCACAGGCACTGGGAAGGAGAAGAGGGAGGGTGTCCACTGAGCCAGTTTGTAGCTTTCTGCCTAACGCCATGCTGCCCACACTTTCACAATAACGTCAGCTTTCGGTTGGCTTTGAACTTGACTAATGATGGCACCGGGAAGTTTTTCTTTTCTTAGATGCCTATTCTGAGAAGTAGAATAAGTTTTCCTAATGCCACAGCGCCAAAAACGCTCAAATTTGCCCAAATGTTTGCAAATCTCCAGCCTAATTCCTGTGCTCACCTCCCAGCTCACCTCCGTCACCGCTCTGGGCAAGATTACATCAGAGCGTTTACTGGACTCCTGACCTCACGTTTTTATGTAGTGACTCTACCGAGTAAATAAAATGGAGGATCCTGTGCGAACAGATCTTCCTAACCCCGTGGTCTGCAAACTGCGGCTCGAGAGCCACATGTGGCTCTTTGGCCCCTTGAGTGTGGCTCTTCTGCAAAATACCACGGCCTGGGCGAGTCTATTTTGAAGAAGTTTAATTTTTAAAATGTGGCTCTCTAAAGAAATTTCAATCGTTGTCTTGTTGATATTTGGCTCTGCGGACACTGCCCTAACCAATAATCTAGAATATTCAGGGTGTCCCACACTTTAAGAGCTCAGTTTTGAAAATAAAATGCATTTCAGTAAACATCCTTCATCATTCACCCGTGTGTGCACACCTCCGGGGGTGCGCCGTGTCTGTATTGCTCATGGTGAAACGAGGATCTCGGAGCATTTCCCCAGCAGGCCAGGGCACTGGCCGGACCGCACTCCGGAAGCGCCCGCCGGGGAGCGGAGGGGGCCGGGCCCTGGGACGCCCGGCGCTCTGTGCCAGCGGGTCCTGCTGGCCTCGGTCCGCTCTGTGACCTGGGCACGTTTCTGACCAGGCCTTCCAGGCCCCGGCCGCGCAGGGCGGTGGCTGGGTGGATGCCGGCTCGTTTCAAAGGCAGGAGCGCGTCCTCACTGTGCGGAGGCCTCGCCTGGCTGCGAGGCAGTCACGGTGGTCACGTCTTCCCGAGGACAGAGGCAGCGGTGGGCCCTCGGCGCACACCGGGCGGTGTGGCTGTGACACGTGGGCCAGTGTGACCGGCCACCGGGAGCGGGTTAGGGGAGCCCCCCGAGGAGCTGTCCGCTACCCACACGCACTCCCGGGACGCCCCTGAGGAGCGGCAGGCACACAGCTGGGTTATCACCTGGAGAGGAAGGGTTATCACCTCTGCCTCCCCCGCCCCCTCGTGCCTCCCCTCCCCCCTGCCCCCCCATGCTCCCCTCCCCCCTCCGCTCCCCTCTCCCCCCTTATGCCTCCCCTCCCCCCTCCGCTCCCCCCTCACCCTATCCCACCCTCCCCCTCTGCCCCGCCTCCCACTATCTGCCTTACCTCCCCCTCTGCCTCCCCTCCCCCCTCTGCCCCCCCTCCCCCTCTGCCTCCCCTCCCCCTCTGCCTCCCCTCCCCCCTCCCCCCCCCCTCCCCCCTCTGCCCCCCTCCCCCTCTGCCTCCCTCCCCCTCTGATTCCCCTCACCCCTCCGCCCCCCCTCCCCCCTCTGCCCTACACCTCTGGCGCCCCCCTCCCCCTCTGCCCTCCTCCCCCTCTGCCTCCCCTCCCCCTCTGCCTCCCCTCCCCCTCTGCCCCCCCTCCCCCCTCTGCCCCCCCTCCCCCCTCTGCCTCCTCTTCCCCCTCTTCCTCCCCTCCCCCTCTGCCCCCCCTCCCCCTCTGCCCCCCTCCCTCCTCTGCCTCCCCCTCCCCCTTCTGCCTCCCCCCCCCCCCCGCCTCCCCAGCCACTCCAGGAGGTGAGTGTGGAGTCTGGCCTCGCCTGGCTGAGCCCTGACCACCTCCTCCCCAGCGGCTTGGGGAGGAGGTGCCGGGCGCTGATGGTGCCAGGGCAGAAGGGGCGCTCAGGCCCTCAGTGAGCAGCTCTGTCCCCGCCCAGGGCCCTGTCACTGCATCGCTCACAGTCGCTGCTCCGCTCACAGACAAGCGAAGGAACACGAGTCACGTTAGACGCCCCCTCCTGCGGGGCCGGCAGGGGGACAGCCGGGCATGCAAGCTTCTCCACGCGTGTCCCTCCGAGCTCCTCACTCGCTCCTGCCCCTGCCCACCCGTGTCCGCGTTGGTTCCGTGTCTGAGTCGCTGCAGGTTTGGGGCACTGGCCTGTGGCCTGTCCACGAAGAGGCCACGCATGTGCGGGTCCCGCCTGCAGCCCGCACTCCCGCTGGGAGCAGGGAGGGCGCCCGCAGCTCGGGCACCGCCTGTCCATCAGGGACTGAGCCCGCGGATCTCCATGGAAAAGCAGTGTGTGCGGCATGCTCAGGGGGACACGGAGCCATCGGGGCGGCCCGATAACGCGGCAGCTCGTTCTGAGGCCCGCGGCGCAACAGGCTCCGGCCGGGCCGGGATCCGCTGCTTCCCAGGCCGAGTCCCTCAGAGGGAGCCGCGGGCCCTGGGCCACTCCGGCCCCAGGAGCAGAAGCCATTGCACATGTGTGAACATCTGGTGTAACTCTCCTTTCTCTCGCTTTAGGCAGACGTGTGTGGCTGTTTTCTGTGACGTTGCCTTTGGTCTGTTTCTGCTTCCATCCGGTTTGTCTTGAACCCAATCAGACTCGTGGGCTTGAAAACGGTGGCCTTTGGAGCTACGACGCAAGGACCCCAGGCTCAGCGGGAGGGGGGCCCTGTGGTCAGAGGGGGAGGGGGCCCTGTGGTCGGAGGGGGGGGGGCCCTGTGGTCGGAGGGGGCACTGTGGTCGGAGGGGGCCCTGTGGTCGGAGGGGGGGCACTGTGGTCGGAGGGGGAGGGGGCCCTGTGGTCGGAGGGGGCACTGTGGTCGGAGGGGGCACTGTGGTCGGAGGGGGGGCCCTGTGGTCGGGGGGGGGCCCTGTGGTCGGAGGGGGGGCCCTGTGGTCGGAGGGGGAGGGGGCACTGTGGTCGGAGGGGGCACTGTGGTCGGAGGGGGAGGGGGCCTTGTGGTCGGAGGGGGGGCCCTGTGGTCGGAGGGGGAGGGGGCACTGTGGTCGGAGGGGGAGGGGGCTCTGTGGTCGGAGGGGGAGGGGGCCCTGTGGTCGGAGGGGGAGGGGGCACTGTGGTCGGAGGGGGAGGGGGCCCTGTGGTCGGGGGGGCACTGTGGTCGGAGGGGGCACTGTGGTCGGAGGGGGGGGGCACTGTGGTCGGAGGGGGAGGGGGCCTTGTGGTCGGAGGGGGAGGGGGTCCTGTGGTCGGAGGGGGCCCTGTGGTCGGAGGGGGCACTGTGGTCGGAGGGGGAGGGGGCCCTGTGGTCGGAGGGGGAGGGGGCCCTGTGGTCGGAGGGGGAGGGGGCACTGTGGTCGGAGGGGGGCCTTGTGGTCGGAGGGGGCACTGTGGTCGGGGGGGGCCCTGTGGTCGGAGGGGGCCTTGTGGTCGGAGGGGGAGGGGGCACTGTGGTCGGAGGGGGAGGGGGCACTGTGGTCGGAGGGGGAGGGGGCACTGTGGTCGGAGGGGGAGGGGGCACTGTGGTCGGGGGGGGCCCTGTGGTCGGAGGGGGCACTGTGGTCGGGGGGGGCCCTGTGGTCGGAGGGGGGGGGCCCTGTGGTCGGAGGGGGAGGGGGGCCTGTGGTCGGAGGGGGGGCCCTGTGGTCGGAGGGGGGGGGGCACTGTGGTCGGAGGGGGAGGGGGCACTGTGGTCGGAGGGGGGCACTGTGGTCGGAGGGGGGGGGCACTGTGGTCGGAGGGGGAGGGGGCACTGTGGTCGGAGGGGGGGGGGGGGCACTGTGGTCGGAGGGGGGAGGGGGCACTGTGGTCGGGGGGGGGCCCTGTGGTCGGAGGGGGGCACTGTTGGTCGGAGGGGCCCTGTGGTCGGAGGGGGCCTTGTGGTCGGAGGGGGCACTGTGGTCGGGGGGGGCCCTGTGGTCGGAGGCGGGCACTGTGGTCGGAGGGGGCCCTGTGGTCGGAGGGGGGGGGCACTGTGGTCGGAGGGGGAGGGGGCCCTGTGGTCGGAGGGGGCCTTGTGGTCGGAGGGGGAGGGGCACTGTGGTCGGAGGGGAGGGGCACTGTGGTCGGAGGGGGAGGGGGCACTGTGGTCGGAGGGGGAGGGGGCACTGTGGTCGGAGGGGGAGGGGGCACTGTGGTCGGAGGGGGAGGGGGGCACTGTGGTCGGGGGGGGCCCTGTGGTCGGAGGGGGCACTGTGGTCGGGGGGGGACCTGTGGTCGGAGGGGGGGGGCCCTGTGGTCGGAGGGGGGGGCACTGGCACTGTGGTCGGAGGGGGAGGGGGCCCTTGTGATCGGAGGGGGGCACTGTGGTCGGAGGGCCCTGTGGTCGGAGGGGGCCTTGTGGTCGGAGGGGGAGGGGATCTGTGGTCGGAGGGGGGGCCCTGTGGTCGGAGGGGGGCACTGTGGTCGGAGGGGAGGGGTCTTGTGGTCGGAGGGGGCACTGTGGTCGGGGGGGGGCCCTGTGGTCGGAGGGGGCCTTGTGGTCGGAGGGGGCACTGTGGGTCGGGGGGGGGCCCTGTGGTCGGAGGGGGGGCACTGTGGTCGGGGGGGGGGGCTGTGGTCGGGGGGGCCCTGTGGTGGGGGGGGGGCCTGTGGTCGGAGGGGGGCCCTGTGGTCGGAGGGGGGCCCTGGCACTGTCGGTCGGGGGGGGCCTGTGGTCGGAGGGGGGGGCCTTGTGTCGGGAGGGGCACTGTGGTCGGAGGGGGAGGGGCCACTGTGGTCGGGAGGGGGCTGGGTCGGAGGGGGCCCTGTGGTCGGAGGGGGGGGGGCCCTGTGGTCGGAGGGGAGGGGGTCCTGTGGTCGGAGGGGGGGCCCTGTGGTCGGAGGGGGGGGCCCACTGTGGTCGGAGGGGGAGGGGCACTGTGGTCGGAGGGGGCATGTGGTCGAGGGGGGGGCACTGTGGTCGGAGGGGGAGGGGGCACTGTGGTCGGAGGGGGAGGGGGCACTGTGGTCGGAGGGGGAGGGGACACTGTGGTCGGGGGGGGCCCTGTGGTCGGAGGGGGGCACTGTGGTCGGAGGGGCCCTGTGGTCGGAGGGGGCCTTGTGGTCGGAGGGGGCACTGTGGTCGGGGGGGGCCCGTGGTCGGAGGGGGCCACTGTGGTCGGAGGGGGCCCTGTGGTCGGAGGGGGGGGGCAATGTGGTCGGTAGGGGGAGGGGTGGCCCTGTGGTCGGAGGGGCCTGTGGTAGGAGGGGAGGGGGCACTGTGGTAGGAGGGGGAGGGGGCACTTGTGGTCGGAGGGGGAGGGGGCACTGTGGTCGGGGGGGGGCCCTGTGGTCGGAGGGGCCCTGTGGTCGGAGGGGGCCCTGTGATCGGAAGGGGGCACTGTGTCGGAGGGGCCCTGTGGTCGGAGGGGCCTTGTGGTCGGAGGGGGCACGGTGGTCGGGGGGGGCCCTGTGGTCGAGGGGGCCTTGTGGTCGGAGGGGGCACTGTGGTCGGGGGGGGCCCTGTGGTCGGAGGGGGGGCACTGTGGTCGGGGGGGGCCCTGTGGTCGGAGGGGGGCACTGTGGTCGGGGGGGGGCCCTGTGGTCGGAGGGGGACCTGTGGTCGGAGGGGGCCCTGTGGTCGGGGGGGGGCCCTGTGGTCGGAGGGGGGCCCTGTGGTCGGAGGGGGCCACTGTGGTCGGGGGGGGTCCTGTGGTCGGAGCGGGGGCACTGTGGTCGGAGGGGGGGGGGGCACTGTGGTCGGAGGGGGCACGGGGCATGGGTCGGAGGGGGGGGGGGGCCTTGTGGTCGGAGGGGGAGGGGGCCTTGTGGTCGGAAGGGGGCCACTGTGGTCGGGGGGGGCCCTGTGGTCGGAGGGGGCACTGTGGTCGGAGGGGGGAGGGGGCCTTGTGGTCGGAGGGGGAGGGGGCCTTGTGGTCGGAGGGGGCACTGTGGTCGGGGGGGGCCCTGTGGTCGGAGGGGGGGGGCACTGTGGTCGGAGGGGAGGGGGCCTGTGGTCGGAGGGGAGGGGGCCCTGTGGTCGGAGGGGGAGGGGGCCTTGTGGTGGAGGGGGAGGGGGCACTGTGTTCGGAGGGGGAGGGGGGCACTGTGGTCGGAGGGGGGGAGGGGGCCCTGTGGTCGGAGGGGGGCACTGTGGTCGGAGGGGGAGGGGGCACTGTGGTCGGGGGGGGCCCTGTGGTCGGAGGGGGCACTGTGGTCGGGGGGGCCCTGTGGTCGGAGGGGGGGGGGCCCTGTGGTCGGAGGGGGGGGGCACTGTGGTCGGAGGGGGGGGGGCACTGTGGTCGGAGGGGGAGGGGGCCCTGTGATCGGAGGGGGGCACTGTGGTCGGAGGGGCCCTGTGGTCGGAGGGGGCCTTGTGGTCGGAGGGGGAGGGGATCCTGTGGTCGGAGGGGGGCCCTGTGGTCGGAGGGGGGGGGCACTGTGGTCGGAGGGGGCCCTGTGGTCGGAGGGGGCCTTGTGGTCGGAGGGGGGCACTGTGGTCGGGGGGGGCCCTGTGGTCGGAGGGGGGCCCTGTGGTCGGAGGGGGAGGGGGGGCACTGTGGTCGGAGGGGGAGGGGGCCCTGTGGTCGGGGGGGGCCCTGTGGTCGGAGGGGGGGCACTGTGGTCGGGGGGGGCCCTGTGGTCGGAGGGGGGGCACTGTGGTCGGGGGGGGCCCTGTGGTCGGAGGGGGGGCACTGTGGTCGGGGGGGGCCCTGTGGTCGGAGGGGGCCCTGTGGTCGGAGGGGGCCCTGTGGTCGGGGGGGGCCCTGTGGTTGGAGGGGGGCCCTGTGGTCGGAGGGGGCTCTGTGGTCGGAGGGGGGCCCTGTGGTCGGGGGGGCCCTGTGGTCGGGGGGGCCCGGTGGTCAGAGTGTTGCCTGGATTGACGGAGGGACAGAGCGTCTCCTCTGCTGGGCCTGACCTGAGCCCCCGCCCAGCGGGGCTGGCGGGCCGTGCGGCTCAGTGGCCCCTCAGCCCGTGTGCTCTCCCGCTCTCCCGGCCGATGTCCCACCCTCCCCTCAGACTTCACATCCTCACCCTGTCCTCACGCTCCGCTAACGGCCTCACCAGTTCTTCCTCATCACTGAGAAGGACAGGTGGAGAAGTAAGAAGGTGAATTCCACAATTTCCCAACACGTCCACCCATCTCTGCCTGTCGGGCCTGCCTCCCGGGCTTTGTGTGATGGAGCCGCCTGTGTCCCAGGACAGCCCCCCCTCCCGGTGCTGTGGGTCCCAAGCCCTCTCACTCAGGGTCAGCACCTTTTCTGCAGGTCAGTTTTCCTATGTCCGCGGGATGTTTCTATCAGCGTTCAAATTAATTTTCTCAAATTACAAAGGGGAAAGAAAAAAGCTAATTCTTACTTGAGCCCATTACCTCAATAACTATTGAATTTCTTTCTCTTTATATTGTAGTTAAAATCCCTGAGTGTATATATGTGCTACTTCTGCTTCTGTATCTCCTGAAGTCCTTGAACCCGCTTCAATCCAGCTGATGCTGGTAAAACAGTCTATTCTCTACCATCTATCTGAATAGCACCCAGATTTCCGTTTTCAACCTGAATTTTTCTACAGAACCCCAGGCTTGTAGATCCATCTGCCTTTTCAACATTTCCATGTGAAATATGAATACTATTTTCAAATTAGCATATGCCAAAATGTATGACGCACCCTTTATCACATTCGCTGTGTGAATGATGACGATGGAAGGAGAAGGGATTGTGGGAGGTCAGTTCATCGGGTGGAAAGACAATGCTTTGCCTTCCCCCATGCCGTGCCCTCACTTTGTCACCACCGGGGTCATTGTGGGGGCACAGCCTTTGTCCAGCCCTCTGTAATGGCACTTGGCACCACATTACGTGTTTAGTTATTTGTGTTCTGTCTTTACATGAACTCTGGAAGAGCTCATCCTGGAAATGCACATCCCAGCACATGCCAGGCACATAGCAGCATCTCCAAGTGTGGACAACGGGTGCAAAAGACAACATCGTTAGCATTCACACACACACACACAGGCACACACACAGGCACACACACAGGCACACACACACAGGCACACACACACACACAGGCACACACACAGGCACACACACAGGCACACACACAGGCACGCACACACACAGGCACACACACACAGGCACACACAGGCACACACACAGGCACACACACACACAGGCACACACACAGGCACACACACACACAGGCACACACATACACAGGCGAGGTGGCCTCCTGGAACATGCCTTCAACCAGGCGATCACGTGACGTTTCTCCTACCAAGACCTTGCCATAGCATCGTAGCCAGCTTGCTCAGTCCTCCAGGACGACCTTCCATCAGCAATCACATGAGCCCACCTACATCACAGGATCCCACTGAGTGAGTATGGACTCCATTTCTCCGTGAGTGATCACACCGTTTAAAATTTCATGCTGATAATCTAATATCCCAGAACAAGTAGGAATCAATTTAGTGTCTGGTGATGGATGCCTCCTTTTCTCCAGAAGCACCCCCAGCCTCGTAATCAATCACACTCACCAGCATCCAACCATAAGTTGATGACAATCAAATCTAGCTCTCCCTTCCCGAGTTTTCTCTCAGGTTCAGAAGTAGACATGGACCTCCATCACTACCTGGAGCTGGGAACGTCAGCATGGCTGAGTGCAGCCCGTTACATCTGCCATGCCAGTGCCCCACTGATGAAATGCTTACGGTGCAACCGCAGTGACCCAGGCAGTCTGGGCAGCAAAGGTCCTGGCAGGGAGTGTCACTCCTTTTGTGCTTCAGAAGGATCCCCAACTTGATTGTGGAGGTTGGATTTAAGGGCCACGTTAAAGGCATGAAGATCACTTCGTTGTCTCCATCCTAATCAAAGGAAGGGATGGCCATGCCTGTAGGTAAGGAATTCCCAGTATGGGCTCAGTGTAGTTACATGCACCTGGGAAACTGAGGAAATGAAATACACAGATTTACCTTTGCCCCGTTATGTAGGTGAGAAAAGGGAAGGGGGGATTGAAAATCACTTCCAAGATTCTAGCTTGGGTTTCTGAGGCCCAGTGATACCAGCTTTGACAGAAAACGCAGGAGAAGGCACTGCTGTGCAGGGAAGATCCTTAATGGAACAATGACAAAGCACTCCTGGCAGGATGACCTGAGGCACGTCCGGAGCGCTGGCAGGAATCCCCCCACGCTAGGGCTGTGGAGACATGAGAGGGCTGCTGCTGGACAGCGTGAATCGGCAAGTCCTCCGTGGTGGTGAGTGCGGCGGGGTTTCCCTCAGAGTGGTCACAGGAAACACCCCGGTGAGAGGATGACACTGGAGAGGAGACCTTAGCCTCTTGGGTGACGTGTCAAAATGTGCTTAGTGCCCAGGGCTGACTCTCCTCTTCCTCGTTAGTGAAGAAGCTTTGGCATGAGCACTCTCAGAGGGCCTTCCCGCAACGCCGGTGAGCGCTGAAACTACTGTCCTCCGCGAAGCGCTGTGTCCTCCACATCACACACCTGGCATGGGAAGGGGGTCACGTACTGACCTCTGAACCACTCCTGCCTCTTCATTAACACCCATGTAGAGCCTTAGACTTCCTGCCATTTTCCCAGGAAACGTGCTTCCAAGAGGAGCTATGGCAGATGGGATGTGACAAGCACTGCTTTGCAATTCTGTGTTTCTCTGACACTAACATCCCCTAATTCATGCTCACGACATTCTCATGCCAGAAGGACTCCTGGGGATTACATTTCAGACGGGAACACTAGACGGATGAGTGAGTGACAATCTAAGTAAGAGAACTGGCTGGGCCGCCAGCACGCTCGGTCCAAAGCCAGGCTCCAGCATGATACCTCATACCTTTCCGCCCCAATTTAATGACTGACAAAGCAAGACTATCAATAGAACAGACCTATTTTAAAAATTAAGTAACTGTCACTGCTAATTAGTGCTTAGTAAATGGTACCTAACAAATTCTGGCCACCTTCCCTTCACACTGCTTCCAGTACGCTTCCTTATTTCACTTCAAAATGACTAAAAAACAAAAATAGATAAAATAGGAAACTTCTCTTTCTGACAATAACAGAGCAAAGTAAATAAATACAACTGTCCTGCACTAGAGGCCCATTGCAGGAAGGCTTCCTGCTATGGTCGCTGCCCTGCCTGCTTCCCTCCCTCTCCCCTGCCCCACTCGCTTGCTTCTCAGCAGCTTCCCAGCAGCTTTGCTCCCTTCTGCAGCGCTTGGCTTCTGTCTATGCTCTCTCCAGGCTTTGCTCTGGCCTGGATATGCAAATTAACCGCCATCTTGGTTGGGTTAATTTGCATACGCACCCTGATGTGGGCACAGCAAAGGTGCGGTCAATTTGCATGTTTCTCTTCCATTAGATAGGATAATAAAAACCCCGTGACATAATGGCATAATGACAAGAACGACCGCTCAACCAGTCACTATGAGGTGCATTGACCACCTCTTGTGCAATCCCCCCCTCCCCGTCCCTCCCCTGGCCTACAGGCTCTGATTGCCAGGTAGTAAGTGGGGAACCACAGGGAACCGGGTGCGTGGTGGTGGGGGGCGGAGGGGGCTGGCCTGGGGAGTGGCGAGGGGAACCTGGTGGGTGGGTGGCAATGGGGTGGGACTGGGGACTGGTGTGCAGGTGGAAGATGGCTCTGATCACAGGCTGGGCCCTGTCCGGGCACAATTTCACGCGCTGGGCCTCTAGCTAATAATAAAAAAGCGTGGAACACACATAGGCTGTATGTGTACATTTTGTTCTCATTATCTGTTCTAGTTAGTTAATATTGAACTGCCATGGACACTTAACTAGTAAATATTGAACTGCCCCTCTGAAGGTAAGTACAGCGTTAGTTTCCTTCAAAACTCTGGTAATAATATTTTTGTAAAAGAACAGCACATAATCTTATGTTATGTATATGTCTGTGTAAATACAACTTATTGAACATATATAGTTGATTCGTTAACACTGAACTCATGTGCTTCCCTCTCCTTTCCCCTTCCACGTCATTTATCTTTATTAGACCTGCCCATGTGCGCCCTCTGTGCGGTCCGGGGTCTTCAACGGCCTGGCTCAGTAATTGAGTTCTGGCTGTCAAGACGGTGGCACAGCCAAAGGACAGACAAGCTCATAAGTGAAGCATAATTAAGAGTCCAGAACAGATCCGCACATTAGGTACTTGACTTACAACAACTACAATCCCCTGGGGAGAGGGTGTCCTTTTCAATAAATGATGCGGGGCCAACTGGCTGCTCACACGGAAAAAGAAAAATGGATGCATTCCTCACACCAGATGCAAACACCACGTCCTAGATGGATTGTTAACCACGGTGGAACGTTAACCCACCGAAGGGCTTTGAGTGGTAACTCAGGATCCTGTCTTTGTGGTCTCAGGTCATCGATGTCTCAGGGAGAAAACCGATCTCTGAGAAAGGAGTTGCTAAGTTGGACTAACTGAAAATGAATTTCTGTTCCTCAGGTGGCACTGCCGCTGTCACAGGGAGCATGCTACGTGCACACTGGAAGGCACCGGTGACACAAGAGGAACGCCCTCTTCCAGCGCACGAGCGTCCCTCACATCAACAGGAAGGACAGCAAACACAACGGAAAAATGAATGCAGATAATTAAACACTCCTCAAAATACAATATGCAAATGACCCATGCACAGGAGAAAAAAGTGATCAGAGCAAAACAAATGCATAATTGCCGCACATTATTAAAATTTTAAAGACTGCCGGCAATGCTGATGCTGGGAAGGAGGTGGAGCGTGGAGAATAACGTTCCCCTGTTGTAGGGATTGCCCTGGAAAGCCAGGGCTCAGAACCTCAGCTGAATATCTTAGCACCATATCGCTCCAGTGTCCACACGTGTAGGCATATGCCAAGGAGAAATATATATGTGCAGCCATGAAAAACGAGCATAGTGACACTAATCCTAAAAAAATAAAAAAAAAATAAAAAAAAAAAGGCCAGGTGGGCAGGAAACGTCATGGCTACCTGGACTCCAGGGTGTGGGTTGGCACCACAGCTTCCCCTGGTCCTGAGACTGGTGGCCCCCCAGGCAGGGCCTCTGTCCCCGGGTCTGCCCCTCACAGCCCTCAGGGCGGCTCCCAGCAGGAGTTGGGCCGATGCGAACCCAAAGGCCCGAGCCAAAGCAGTGCCACCCACTGCGGACAGAGGGTGAATGCTCCACGCTGTCTTCACAGCCCCAGCTGCCTCACTGACAGCCCGCTGTGCTCATGCCTCCTGCTGAGCCCTGCTGTGGGCACAGGCCGCCCGCCGCCCGCCGTGCTCGGGCCGGCCTGAGCAGGTGGGGAAGGCCCTGGAGACCAGCCTAGGAGGAGCCCAGGGTAGGGTGCTGAGTGAGCACTGCATGGGCCAACTGGCCCTTCCCTGGGGAGGGTGGGGGGAGGAGAGGAGCGTGCACCCCACCTGTGCCAGGGCGCCAGGTCTCGGTGAGTGCCCACGGGAGAGAAGGCAGCAGCTCCCTGGCACTGGGCAGGGCAGAGGGCTGTCCTGCCAGGACCTCAAGTGCAGGGGACGCGGGTCAGTCTTCTCCGAAGCAAATGCCCTGTGAGGTTCCCTGGCCTCTTCCCCTTGGCAGGGCACCTGGGGTGCTGTGGGAAGTGGGGCTCCCATCACAGGGACCCCCATGAACACCCAGGAAAGCTCTCACTGACACTACCCACCTCCCTCCCCACTCCCGGCTGCAGGAGGTCACGGTTCGTGCCCCGGTTCCCGGCTCAGTCTTCAGTAGGGGACATGCAGCAGGCAGCCGACCAATGATTCTTAATCACTGATGTTTCTCTCTCTCTTCCTCCCTGAAGTCAATAAAAATATATTTTAAAAAAACACAACTGAGCCATGGGCTGTTACCCCCATGGCATAAACATAGCCTGTCCCGGGACTTGGTGATAATAACAAATCCTCCCCCTGCCAACCCCTGGCCCTTGGCCCGGTGCTGGGATCTGGGTCCAGGGGCGCGTGCTCTCAGACAGTTATGCGTGGGAGCTGGGGACCCTGGCTGGGCGCTGGCTGACAGTCCCCATCCACCGAGCACAATTACTGACAGCCATCACTCCTTCCCGGGCGACAGCAAACGCATCCCGCGGGAGGTTGGGAGGTTGGGAGGTCTCCGAGTGCCTCCCCGCTCCCTGCTGCGGGCTGGGGGGCAGGGACCAGGGCTGCTGAGGTTGGGCTCCAGTGCCGGGCAGCGGGTTGGGGCGGCTGGGGCTGTGCCCGGCGGGGGGAGGAGGCTGGGGAAACAGGAGGGCCCGGACCTGCGGGGACCAAAACGATTCAAAGCAAAGCGGGCAGCTGCTCCCCGGGCGGAGGTGCCAGGTGGCTGTGGGGGAACATGGGTGGAGGTCAGAGGTCAGGGGGGGAAGTGCCTCTGGGGAGGAACCCCACACCTGCACCTCCCTGACCACGTGTGACGGGCCTGCTGGCTGAGCCGTTTGCAGAGCGTGAGGCGCCTCTGGACAGGGCAGCGCAGCGGGTGGACACGTTAGCGAAGAGCGGGTGTGTATGATTTGTATGGAGACGTGGCTTCCATCGGAATCCCAGCCTCAGGGCCCGGTGCTTCCATCTGCCCGGAGCAGCCTTAACCCACCTCCCTGCCCGCTCAGCGCAGTCTGGCCTCGGCGGGGCACAGGCCGCCCTCCCCAGCTCAGCCACGAAGCCGGGCCACGCTGGGGTGTGAGGCTGCTTGAAAGTCAAGCACTGAGCCGGGATGGAGTGGAGTCCTTAAAATGTCAAGGTCTGTCTCACCATTGAATATTTTATACCAACTCTTCCCAATTAAATTATGTAAAAAAAATCGCTTGCCTAGAAAAAATCAAAATAACTGGAAACAAACCCCTGCGAATCTGTATTTTCTGCCGCATACATGTGAAGATTGAGGTGAACGTATGGAGTCGGTTCGTGTTGTCTGGATCCGTGGAGAAGGGAACAGCGTTTTATGGATGGCGATGGAACCGGGTGAGAAGTGCTGATGAACGCCGAGCATGGGAAATTAGTTATGTATTACACATCTCCATAACATGTGATGAAACGCATTTTGTATTAATTTATTATGGGGAAGGCAGTCAAAATTAATCAAACATTATAAAGTGAGTTTCCCTAATCTAGGCAGTGATGCGGTTGTGTTCCATGTGGCATTTTTCATGCAAATGGAATAAATAGCCTCCGAGCAATGAACAAAGCCGTGGACCAGGATGACAAAGCATCGAGGGCGGGAGAGGCAGGAGAGGGAGAGAGAGGAGAGATCCATTACCCAGCAAGCGGGGGCGGCCCAGAGCGTTACTGTGGCCTCCTGTTCCGGGAAGACACTCACAGCGGCTCTGAGGACGTTTCCCGGCAGCACAGCCCGCGTGCACCGCCGGCTGGGAATAACGCCCGGGTGCACCGGGCAGTGGTCCGCTCAGGCTGCAGAGAGGGCCTCTCTGGGGGGGAGGCAGGAACCACAGGTCTTTTTCCTGGAAACCGACCCCAGGCCCTGAGGCCTCAGCTCAGAGTAACGCTCAAGGGCAGCCCTCCTCAATCAGCAAACATTGGGGAATGGAATACGCGGGCCTCGTTGTGTTCGCAGTGTTTTCCCGCCTCCCAATAAAAGCTGCTGTCAACCCCGAAGTCCTTGAATGTTCACGTGAAATAAAATTTTCACCAAAACCAAGAATGGAAACTGATGTTGTGCCTTTGAGGACAAAAAACAGGCAGCTGTGAGTTTGTACGAATGACACAGAGTGTGTTTGTGCGGCCAGCTTTGCCGCGCCCTGCCTGTGCGATCACAGAGGGGGGTGATGAGGGATCTGGGCCCTGGGTGTGGGCTATGGAGGGCCCGGATTCAGGACGTCCCTCCAGAGAGGTGGCCCCCTCCCTGCTCCCAGCCAAACTGGAGACGCCAGCTGATGGCTCTGTAACCACAGGGTGACCACCTCAGGGGCCAGGAAACGGCCGGCCGGCATGTCCTCTGGTAGCACCTTCCGCCTCCCGGGATCTTACCGACAGCGAGTGCTCGGCGTGTGCGGGAGGGAGATGCCTACGTCATCGCCACCTTATCCGTTAATTACCTCACCCCGGGCCTGGCCCCCAGCCCAGCTCCCACTGAGGAGACGGCAGAGCCGATGGATGGTCCTGTGGATGGATAGGCAGTGGCAGAGTCCCGGGGGTGGATAGGTAACAGGCAGAGTCTGGGGGATGGACAGGTAACAGGCGGAGTCCGGGGGATGGATGGACAGGTAACAGGCGGAGTCCCGGGGATGGACAGGTAACAGGCGGACAGAAGTCAGTCTCATGGGAGGAGCACCATCCTGAGTGAAGACTCAGCGCCTGTGTCTGGAGGCGGCCTCTCTGAGTGACTGTGGCCCAGTGTCTTCGGCAGAAACAGCCCCCGGCAGGCCCGCAGGCCTCTCCATCACTGAGTGCTGGCAGATAAAGCAGTTGACTTTTTTTTTTTTTTTTTTAATATATTTTATTGATTTTCCACAGAGAGGAAAGGAGAGAGATAGAGAGCTAGAAACATCGATGAGAGAGAAACACTGACCAGCTGCCTCTTGCACATCCCCCAACGGGGATGTGCCCACAACCAATGTACATGCCCTTGACCGGAATCGAACCTGGGACCTTTCAGTCCGCAGACCGACGCTCTACCACTGAGCCAAACCGGTTTCGGCGCAGTTGACTTTTTAAAACAGTGTGTTAGCACATGTCATTAAAACTAAGTTCCCAGTCCTGCTCTTCGAGGGCACACAGATTACGACTGGGCTTCGAAACGGCAGCCAGCAGCAACCTGAACTGATCGCCCACCATCCTCTCCGCTCACTTGTGGCGTGTCCTGTCTGTCCTGGGAGATTCCCCTCCTCTGAGCCTGAGGGGCGGAGGCCCTGGTGCCCTAAGGGAGGTGTGGCCGGCTCCCTCTCCCAGGCTGGCAGCTTCTAGTGCGATTCCGCCAGATGAGGCTGTTATTGAACCAGGCGCCTAGTGAGCGAATAACGGGCACACGTTTAATTCCATGCAGGATGCTGTCCCCACAGCAAACAGGCTGGGCGTCACCGGGACCCACGCTAGGACCAGGCGTTCAGCCCCAGCACATGCTCTGTGGTCGCCAGGAAGCTCAAGGTGGCACAGAAGTCAAGGGTGCTGACCCCTCTGCGGGTGTGATGAGTGGGGACTGGGCTTCCCCCTCACCGGGTGACGTCAGACACGGGACGAAGTTCCCCGAAGCTTCCCTGTGCCACCTGCACAGCGGGACACAGGACACAGCCCCACAGCATGGGGGGGGGGGCGCGGGGGCCGGGGGCCTTCGAGGACCGGGTACCCGTCACTGCCCAGGCCCCAGGAGCAGGTGACTCCATCCACTGCGCTCGCTTCCCTGTCCACGGAAGGGAGTGATTGTACATAGTTCGCAGACCTGGGTTTTTGTTTTGTTTTGTTTTGTTTTTAATATATCTTATTAATTTTCACAGAAAGGAAGGGAGAGAGAGTTAGAAATATCGATCAGCTGCCTCCTGCAGTTCAGTGCAGTTTAAGCAACGTGAAGGTCAGCCGTGGTGGCCTGTGAAGTTTTCTTGAAAAACCCAGAGTGAATGTGACACACACAGTGGATGATCACCAACCAACACCAAGAAACAGGGCCACGGAGTTTCAAGTTGAAATGGATTATTATTAGCAAAATGGCTAACAAGCGAAATAGAGACACACTCAGAGAGAGGGCAGGCAGACTGCTCTGGCGATGTGGTGATTTGGAATGGGAGGCGGGGGTGAGGGATTGAGCACAAAATAAAAGAGAGAGAGAGAGAGAAAGAGACAGAGAGAGAGAAAGAGAGCTCATGGACACAGTGTGGCCACTTTAGGGTGGTGAGGAGGTGGTGGAGGTGGAAGAGGGTAATGGAGAGTAAAAGGTGATTGAAAAAATAATCAAATAACAAAGGGGGGAATAAATGTTCATTGGAAATAGGATAATGTAGTTTTCAAATGACGTTTCATCTTAGAGTTTGGAGAAATGTGTGACTGCTAAAAGAGCATGCAGTAAAGGAACTTCTGAAATTGGTTCATCTAAGAAGCAATCTTTACATAATTTATCCAACTGTTTGCAATTTATCATAAAAGGACATTTTCTTGGACTTTCAGAAGGAGATAATTTCTGGTACTTGTTGAGATGCATTCATTATAAAATTAAATTTAATGGAAGGTCTACCCATATGCCTTTCTTGCTTGATTTATTTGTGTTACCTAGGAACTATTTTTAAACCACAAACACCGGAGAACTGAGCACGGAGCTATTTCACACTGCGATTCTGGGAGCAGACTCCCGGGGGGCGGGCATCGTACCTTCCAGTCCTTTTACAATGGTCCCTTCTGGCCACTGACAAGGTATGGGGGGGGGGGGCATCTCTTTTCATTGCATGCGCTTATGAAAGTCTTGGTTTAGATGTGATAAAATGTATGACTTTTACATTTTTTACTATTCTTATGTCTTACTTTTAAAAATATATATATATTTTATTGATATTTTACAGAGAGGAAGAGAGAGGGATAGAGTGTTAGAAACATTGATGAGAGAGATACATGAATCATCTGCCTCTTGCACACTCCCCACTGGGGATGTAACGTAACCAAGGTACATGCCCTTGACCAGAATCGAACCTGAGACTTTTCAGTCTGCAGGCTGATGCTCTATCCACTGAGCCAAACCGGTTTCGACAATATCTTACTTTTATTTCATGATTATCCAAAAGTTTGCTTTAATTTAAAAAAGTGTACGCAGCCTCAACTTCTTGATAGAAGGAGCCGTGTTTTAAAACGAGCACATAAAAGGGTCTGTGCCTTTATGCTGGCATGACTTTTAAAAGCTTAACTTGGAAATTCTTTACTCAGCACAATGTCCTCAAGCTTCCTCCAGGTTGTCACAAATGGCATGGTTTCTCTCTTTTTCGTGTCTGAATAATATCCCACTGCATGTACATACCACGTCTTCTTTATCCCAACTCAAAGAAACAAAAAGTAAAGGGTGGTTGCAAAATGAATGAAGAGTGAGAAAGTAGATGGATGGATGGATAAATAGATTGATAGACTGACAGAGAGAGAAATAAAGATAGGTATGTTCTGATTACATAGTTAAATCGCATACTAATCCTCAAGTACCATTGTGAGGTAGGCCATGTAATGTCCTCTTTTGCAGAAGATGAGAAAGAGCGTCTTCTTGGTGAATATATACACTAGAGGCCCAGCGCACGGTTGAAATTGTGCGAGGAGGAGGCACCCCTCGGGGGCTGGGACCCGCGCCTGACCTGCGTAGTGCCAGCCGCCGCGTGTGTCTGCGGCGGTGGGGGCAGGTGCTCCTGTGTGCTGTGTCACTGCTCCGGCCTTCCCCCAGCCACAGCCTCTCCATGTGTTGTGTCTCCACTGTGGCCCGTCCCCAGTCCCAGCCTCCGCATGGCCGCTGGGGCTGGGGCGGCACGCAGTCCCCTCCCGCCATCTGCACACAGCTCCTCCTGAGCAGTAGTGACGTCCAGCTAATTAGCATATCCCCTGTTTATATAGAGAGATTATTATCAGTTTGTGTTATGGCTGCCTTTCCCCCAGGATCCAACGTTGCCAAACAATACTCTGAACAAATAAAAAGGCATGCGTATGTGCATTCAGAGAGAATTTGCAGAAACGCGCTGCAAGGGGAGGCAGACGTAAGAAATGTCTCAGGCGCCAGGTGAGACGTGGAGAGGGCTTTGGAGAAGAGGCTGGGAAGGAGAGAGGATTACTTGGAGTGGGGAGAGGAGGCTGATCTGTCCAGCCAGTTTGTTTAGCAGAAACGGAGAGCGGTGGCTGGAAGGAGGGAAGAGGAGAGGCCGGTTCGTAAAGTAGGAAATCGCTGTGGATCTGAATGTCAGAGGCGTCAGCTTAAGGCGAGTAGCTGCCGTGAGCCTCGGAGAGCTCTTGGGAGACAGTGAGGATTAATCCTGGGCAGAAGCTAACTCCGCCTGTCAGTGTGGGATCAGCCGAAGCGGGAGGCCTGGGACAGAGGCCAGGCAGCGACACAGGGCTGCAGGGGGGCCGGCCTGGGCCACGGCCAGGAGCAGGGAGACGTGGAGGGCCTGGGACTGCACGGAGAGTGCGCGGGAGAGATGTTTAATTAAGAAGAGACAAGCCTGCCCTACCAGCTTAGCTCAGTGGATAGAGCACTGGCTTTCAGATTGAAAGGTCCCAGGTTTGATTCCGGTCAAAGGCATGTACCTTGGTTTCAGGCACATCCCCAGTAGGTAATCTATATTTCTCTCATCGATGTTTCTCTCTTTCTCTCTGTAAAAAATAAATTATATATTTGAAGAAAATATATATCTGAAGAAACAAGCTTGAAATGCCCTCCCCAATGAGGACAGTGGTCACAGTGGTCAGACCTTCAGTCCTACCCGACAGCTCGGACCAGTGATGGCTGAGGGGGCAAAAGGAAAGCATGTCATTACCTCAGGAGATTCAGGCCAAAAGGCATCACATAATGTGCTATATGATTTTTTTTTTACAAAACACAGCGTATTGGGAATAAAACAGAACTTTCCTAACCTGGTAAGAGTTGCATGTAAAAAACCTACAGTAAATACTGTAATTAGTGGAGAAGTTGTGGGCTCATGTTCTTTAAGAGGAGAACAAGACAAGCATGGAGAGTTCCACTTTTCCTGTTCAGGAGGTAACAGAGTCCTGGCCAATGTTAAGGAAAAAGGCATCGTGGTGATTTTCAGAGACGGAAAAAAACAAACATCATCATTTGCAAGTGATGGCTCATCTACATATACAGCCCCATAATCACCACAAACTGCGATGATTAATGAGGTTCAAACAATGTGCTGAGTAAATGACAAGATGTACAATTTGTCTATAGCGAAACAGAAAACAAAAGATTCGTAATAAACACACAATAAAACCTCTAGTAACGAACAAATGTACACCAAGGCGCAAAAGGAGATCCGAGTAAAGATCAGGAGAGGCCTAAATAAATCAATGAGATGACATATTAAAACATTGATTTTTTTTTATAAATTAATGTAGGAATGTAATGCTATCTTAATTAAAATTTCAGCTGGAGGTTTTGAGGAACTCAAGAAACTTATTTTTGAAAACTATGTGGGAAAGCAAAGATGGAAAGACAACTAAGAATGGGAAATGGTTACAATATCAGTAATAAGGGCAGGAATTTTTGTCCGGCTTGCTCTCTGGCCCCTTGAGTGTGGCTCTTCCACAAAACACCACGGCCTGGGCCAGTCTATTTTGAAGAGGTGGCGTTAGAAGGAGTGTAAGAGTCAGGAACGGTTGGGAGCGGGAGCCGGTCGGCGCCCTGGCCGTTCGCGCTGTCCCTGGTCACACAGCATTCTAAGCTCTGCCACAGTGTGGCCACCGCCGGACCGTGTGTGGTCATGTTTTTGGAGGTGAGACTTTTCTCTTCTTCAAAAACCCTTTTCCGGAGTCACTGGCCTTTGTAAATGTTAACTTTAGTGGTGCCATTCCGTCCGAGCCCAGTCACACTCACACTCCTGAAGGCAGAAATAGCAGCCCACATGCTGCATGGAGGCCTCGCTGGGGAGCCATCCCCGCCGCAGCCCCTGCGCCCCAAGGGGAGCAGCTCTCTGCATGGGAAAGGGGTGTGTGCTCTCTCCCACTCACTGTCTCTGTGCATGTTATTTCAGTAATTAAGCCGCCCGGACTCTCACCGCCATGCAAACCATTCCACCCGACTAGCGTCACAGAGAGCAACTATTACATATTTTAAGTGACCTTTGCTGGACAGTTTGCTCAATATCCGTCTACACCTGCCTTTCTATCCCAAAGCCCTGGAAGTAACTGGGAAATACAGAAAAGCTGGAGGGGAGAAGACAGTATAATAGCTAACCGGAAATTCTGAATGATGTCTCAAAGATGGGAGCAGCAGGCCCGGCTGGAGGAGAAACAGAAGTGAGCTCACAGCTCAGAGTTCCCCGGGAAGCAGGGCAGTGAAGGCCAGAGGGCCGACGTGAGCACAGCCTCAATGAGGGGCCAGGCTGCGGGGATTGGAGACTCTCACAGGAGCTCACTCACTTTAAACACCGGGGCTACGTCAGCCGGCAGCGAGCTGTGGCCCAACTTGCAATCACAGCGGTCAGCAGAGCCATTTCCGGGTCAGACCCCCACGCGGCTGTCCCCACCGAACTGGGGGCTCGGGTTGGAGAGAGATTGTCGCTCAGAAGAGCGAGGAACAGAACGAGGCCCTACATAGCTCTAGGGCGAAAAAAAGAGAGTTGAGAGAGAAGAAGGAGATGGGAGTAGATAGCTGTATTTTAAATAACCAATTATTCATCCTTACAGGCAATAGCAAACTCCTCCTTAACTTAATAATAAATGGGGCAAAAATTAGTAAGAATGTGGGTTATTGGTATAGTACAGAAAATATCTTTTAACTGATACACATACACACCCACACACATAATACATGCATGCAATAAAAAGAGAATAAAATATTTTATAAAATCATGGAAATCATAAAAAATTAATTCTATATTCGGGTGCAAAGAGTCTTAGTAAGTTAAAAAAATCAGAGGAACATATTTTCTAGTTAAAATGTAATAGTATAATAAACATTAGAAAATTAAAAATATGTAGCTTGATATGCACTCATAACAAAACAAATAGGTTGAAATATCTGAACTATATTTTCAAATCATGAAGATAAAAACCTAACCAATATAATAAATCTAATGGTAGAAGGAAGAAATTAATAAAACTCAAAGAAGAATTATTTAAACCAAAACACAATAGACCTGATTGATAAATCTAAAAATGTATTCTTTGAAAATAATAAATAAAAGAGCATAAAACTTAGATAAGTGTGATAATACACATTGCATGAAAAATGAGAGAAAAACAGATGTGGAGATGATTGAAAATTACGAAGAGTAGATCTTCAAAGTCATCATCACAGAAAAATGTGTAACTATGTGTGGTGATGGATCTTAGCTAGACCTATTGTAGTGATCATATCTCAACATATATAGATATTGAATCATGTGCTGTACATGGAATGAATACAATGTTATGTCAATTATACCTCAATAAAAATAATTATCTAATACATGTAGTATATTCTGCTTAAATAAATACCTTTAAATTATTCTTTGGTAATATTTCTTTAACATTTTTACCACCTCTATGCTGGATGTCTTGAAATTGCATTATATTTAATATTTATTTATTTATTTGTTTGTTTGTTTGTTTATTTATTTATTTATTTTTACAGAGAGGAAGGGAAAGAGCTAGAAACATCGATGAGAGAGAAACATCGACCAGCTGCCTCTTGGACACCCCCTACTGGGGATGTGAATGCAACCAATGTGCATGCCCTTGTCTGGAATCAAACCTGGGACCTTTCAGTCTGCAGACCTACGCTCTATCCACTGAGCCAAACCGGTTTCAGCTATATTTAGTGTTTATTATTTTTAAAAAGTTTTCTTAGGTAATTCTAAATCTTACCCTGGTAGTAGAGTTTGGCTTAGCTCTGGAATGGTTCAGGTGGTGGAACTATGCATCTTCTAATTGGCTTCACGGGTTTGGATCAGGTATGGCATTTTCATCAGAATTGGGAACCAGGGCCCGTTCATGACTGGGCCCAATCTTCACAGGACAGCTACCATTGCGCTTTGAGCTCTGTACACAAGGATGACTAATAATCGCAATGTATTAGCCATAAGCATCAGGCACTTACAGATCTCTCTCTCAGCCTTTTCCGGTGGATGACCCACTGTTCTGTCTCTGCAGGGGTTTTGAATCCTAGAGGAAGTAACCCAATGTTATTAACAGCAACTCATCGCAACCCAAGAGGGAGATGTCTGTTAATTGAAAAAGCATCTCCATTGCATGGCACTCAGGTGAACAGCCACAGTGGGCTGACACGTATTTCAAGACTGCACACAGACGTGGAGGCAGTGTGAGTAAGTGTCGCTCTCCCAGGCCATCTCCTGAGAGGAGCTGTGACCTGAGACCACGTTGTCCTCCTCATGACCCCCCTCTTCAGGGTCAATGGGACTTGCCTTCTTAGTCCTACTTGCCACAATATATTGTGTAAATTAACACAACTGGATATCTCTACCCGGTGCGGCTCAGTGGCTAGAGCATCGGCCTGCAGACTGAAGGGTGCCAGGTGTGATTCTGGGCAAGAGCACAGGCCCGGGTAGAGAGCTTGATCCCCAGTGAGGGACGTGCAGGAGGCAACCGACCAATGATTCTGTCTCATCACTGATGCTTCTCTCTCTCTCCCTTCCTCTTTGAAATCAATAAAAATTATTTTTAAAAAGGTATTTCATTAAAAATATAACTGAATAGATTAATACAAATGAATAGGTTGACCACATCCTGAGCTATTTTGCCTATATATCTCAAGGTTAGCACAAGCTGAGGAGAGAGAGTCATGAGTAAGCTTCTTCCCCGTCAGCCATTACCGTTATAGCAACGGGTCACGGATGCATACTGGGTCTGTTGTGAGGCAGTTCCTGGCGGCCAGGACTGGGATCTGTGGGGTGTTTAACCCTGTGGGAACTTGCCCGGCTCACACCCGGAGCACTCATCCCTAATAACCACGATGCACACCCTAACAGGTGGGGTGCTGTCTGATCCGGTTAACGGAGACACGTAACAGTACCCACGCCTGCTCACCCTGGCGGCGGGAAGGAGAACTCCCAGGCCCCCCCGCAGCGCGCCCCAGACAGGCCCGTTTCCACATCGCTAGTGTGCTCGCCCTGCTCCCTTCCTCAGTGTGTCACATTTAATTTTCCCTCCTGTCACTCCACTTCCCAGGCAGAAAATAGATGGTCAGAATTCATTTTTTATTTGACACAAGACATTATATTTCTTGAAGTCGGGTCCCCGTAATTGAAAAATGAGAACGCCAACATGTCAGGCTGCATATTACATTTCTCTCTTTCAGGAAAAAAAATTCTAAGAATTTTTTCATAAAAATTGCAGATGCTGTCTCACTGTGAAACTTGTGATGAAGTGTTCTCTGCTCACAGCCGGCAGCCTGTGCTGGAGCCCCCCGCCCCCTCCTCAACCAGCCCAGCACCCCGCCCCCCACCCCGAGTGCCTCATGGCATAACGGGGGTTGCTATGGCTCTGTGGCCCCCCTGGGAGCTGGAGGATGACTGACAGGTCTTTAATTAGGTTCTCAGTCTCACAGGAGAGACTATCTTGATGAAAATTAGTAAATCAAATATGTACAAAGATTTTTGGGACATGTATGGGGAACAACCAACAAAACATATGGGCATTGGCTCCTACCTGCCAGGGACCGGAAATTCCACAAGAAGGTAAATACAGAGACTGCATCTGTAGAAAATGAGTACAATTCACTTGGTCGAACAGATCACAACACATGAATGACAGTCAGGTTGCTTATGCCATGGCTATTCCTGTCCCCACCCCCACGGCGAGGCTCAGAGCCACTTGCTTACCAGCCTTTATAAAGGGAAACAGCCCTTGCCAATTTGACTCCGTGGCTAGAACATCAGCCTGTGGACCACAGGGTCCGGGGTTCAATTTCGGTCCAGGACACGTACCTTGGTTGCCCAGAGTCCTGGTCAGGGTGCATGCAGGAGGCAATCCATTGATGTGTTTTGGTCACCGATATTTTTCTGTCTTTTCCTCTCTCTTCCATTCTCCCTGAAAATAAATGGGAAAATGTCCTCAGGTGAGGATTTAAAAAAAGAGGGGTGGGAGGGAGACACACATTCTGGGAATTCAGAAAATACCCCGTTTTCTAGTAGAAGTGTGTGGATTTTTCTCCTCTTCTTGCCGAAGCCAGGAGCAGTGTTTGAGCTGAGGCAGCGGCTCTGCGCCCATGTCCTGGGGGAGGGGGCGTGCGGAGAAAGTGACAAAACGTGGACCCAGACTCCTGGCCGGGAACGACACCAGAAAGCGAGATGTCAGAAACTGGAGTCACTGTTTGTGATGTCCGTCACATGTAGGTGCATGAACCTGCCCCGATGCATACACCCGTCACGTTACAAGTGCCTGCTCTTCAGACTCTGCAAAGGGTGACTGTGTTAATAATAATACGTGTCAAGTGCCTCGGGTGCACACCATCAAACCAAGCCCAGCGCGTACGAGACATCCTCCCGCTGTGTCTCTGGCCTTGTCTTACTCACGAGGGTGTATTCTACCTGAGATGAAACAAGGGGTCCTGCGTCCAGCTCAGTGACATTTGAGACATGTGTGCATCATAAGTTTAAGGCCACATCGTGAGTCAAAGCCCTGTGGCTGCAGAAAGTCCCTCATGGCGCCTCGCCCTCAGAAGCCATCACTTACCTGCCTCCCACCACTGTCTTATTATTTCACTAGAGGCTGGTGCACAAAATCTGTGCGTGAGTAGGGTCCTTAGGCCTGGCTGGCCATCAGGGCCGATCTGTGGGGTGACCAGCAGGACAATTGGGGCCTCCTCTGGCACCCGCCTTGGCTGGCCCGGAGCCTGCGGGCTGGGGGCAGCTCCTGCGTCCAGCATCTGCCCCCTGGTGGTTCTGCCCTTTGGTTGCTTTGCATATTAGGCTTTTATGATGTAGGACTCGTTGTAGAATGGCTATACCAGCCTTAGTGTCGCACACGCAGGACAGATCACATGACAGCAGAGCATCGGAAGCAGAAAACTTGCTCTTTCCCTCTTCAGCCCCCACGGCACTCCTAGCCCGCTCCGTCCTTCCACGGTTCTTTGGGGATTTTTTCCGGCTGTTTCTTTTATCATTATCTTACACAGCTTGCCTTACATCCTTTATTACACTCATATTTATTTTTGATCATATAAAAGGTAGGAGGTTAGCTAACGCCACTACTTCCTTCCTCTTTATTTTACCGATGTGATTTGTATTACTCTAGTCCTTCTATTCTTTCCTTCAACACTTTAAATCCTCTTTAAAAACTTCGTTTTCCTAACTCTGATGTGGAGGGAATGTCGGAACCCTAACTCTCTGTTGGCCTTCCTCCTTCCTTCGTTGCGGAGGGTCCGCTGCCTCCACTGACGGGAAAGACGCAGACGGCCACGTGGGAACGCAGGGCCGTCAGTCCCATCAGATCCCCACAAGCCGTGTGTCCGAGTCTAAGATCAGGTTCTTGTTCTTCCTCAAAGGGCGCTCCGTCTTCACAGGAGAATGTTGGCAAGGCTGCCTTCAGCCACCGCTGCATTCCAGCCGCCACACTCCTCGTCTTGTTTTTCCTTTAGCGACGTCAGCCTTTGCATAGAAGAATAGATCCGCACAGGGATGGGATGGAAGCCCCTGTCTCTCTGGCCATGACTCAAGCTGATACTTAAAAACATGAGTTTGTCATCGGCTGTCTGTGCTGTCCAGTGCGCTCAGAAATGATCCATTCCAGGGGTGGGCTGGGCAGAGGTGAAGAGGGTCTGGGGTGAGTGTGTGAGCAGGAGGCCGGGAAAAGTGGAACAAAAGGAAAATAAGAATAACCGTTGCCACACGTTCTAGAGTCATCACTAGCACAGTCAACAGTCAGTGCACCAGCCGCCTGGGTCCCATGGGATTTCTGCAGCGGTCACTTTGTCACCATCAACCTAGGTGTCACCTTGGGTTATTATGATGCCAATGTATAGCACGGACGATGAGCATTTGCTAGCGGGTGGCTGGCTAAGGCAGGCCCGAGCGCTGGCACAGACAGGGCCCTTCTATAAAAATCTCAATGCAGGTTCTAATCACTCACTTAAAATTCACTTCGCTCGGTCTCTCTCCTTTTGTGGATCAGGGGGCAGACTTCCCTCAGCCTGTACGCGGGACACAGGCACCGTCTAACAGGGGACAGCACCTGGGAGCTGAGACACGGTCCAGTTTCACTGCTATTAAGGAGTCTGAGTTTATGGCCCAATTTAAATAAGGAAATTGCTTTGGGAAGAATTCTCCCCTAAATCATTCATCTATTTTAGCACAAAGAACACAAGGATGCAGGAGGGAGGTTTTATCCTGATCAATTTGTGGTTAAATTACAGATAAACTGAACAGCGCATGGCGGTGAAGTAGTGAATAGCTGTAATTGCCAATATGTAATCAGTGGGCTTCTCTCTAAATGGAGAGGCTTCTTCCTGCATGCATCACAGAATGCAAACCAGGAAACGGTGTGGCCGCGGGGCTGTCTGCAGGACTGAGGAGGAGAGGGCTTAGCATTCGGAGTGCTTAGCTTCAATCGCAGAAGAACCCTGTCTCCATAGAGCAGGTGACAAAGGACACTCCACCCCAGTCCCAGGCATCTGGGAGCGGTGTCTGCTGCCTTCCCGCTGCCAGTGCTTCTTTCCCAGCATCGAGTGAGATCAGATGGCACAGTCCGAGCATCACTCACTCCAGAAAGTGTTAGAAATTCCCAGCCTCAGTGTCCACGGATGGAAGCATCTAACAAGCATGCGTTCTTTTTAAATATCCTATCTAATAAAGAGGGGATATGCTAATTGACCCTCACGCCATCACAAAGATGGAGGTGCCCACAGCCAATAAGGAGGGAATATGCTAATTGACTGCCACACCCTCAAAGATGGTGGCACCCACAGCCACAAGATGGTGGTACCCAGTCCTCTCAGCCCCACCAGCATGGCAGGCATGTTGGCAAGCCCAGCCCTGCTGCCTGCCTCCAGAGTTCCCCAGTTCCCTCAGCATCCCAGCCACCTAGGGCCAGCCCAAGGCACAGGGAAGCCTTGGATGGCTGCTACCCAGCTGCTCAGGGCTGCCCGAGGCTCAGGTAACCAGGGCCAGCTGACACTTGTGCTGCCAGCAGTGGCAGCAGCAGAGGTGTGATGGGGCATCGCCTTCCCCTGATCACCAGGTCGCCTACTGCCCCTGAGGGCTCCTGGACTGTGAGGGGGACAGGCTTGGCTGAGGGACCCTTCTGCTCCAGTGCATGAATTTTCAGGCATTGGACCTCTCTATATATATAGTCAGAGGAAGGGAGATGGAGAGAGAGATAAATAGAAACAATAAATACAAATACTAGTGATGAGAGAGAACCATTGATTGGCTATCTCCTGCATGTCCCCTAGTGGGGATTGAGCCTGCAACCTGGGTATGTGCCCTGACCGGAATTGAAGCCGGGATCTTTTCGTCTACAGGCCGACGCACTATCCACTGAGCCACACTGGCTAGAGTCATGCATTCTTTAGAACCTCAATAAGAAAAGTGGTGGAGGCTTCTGAAGTGTCATAGTTTTGAGGTAAAAGACAAAAAGGTTTGGGGCTAAAACTTTGGTTCCTGTTGGCTTCCCATGATCACACAGGACCGTGGGGTGCCTCAGGGCTGAGCTCTGCTCCCCGGGGTCCGCTCGGCTGAAACTTCTCTCGAGGGGGAGTCCTGGGGCCCAAGGTCGCAATGTGACCCGCGTAGTTGACCGTTACACGTTGTATTTATAGCAACATTGTATTGGTGTCATGACTGAACATTGTCAAAGGCATCACTGAAAAGCACATCGACATAACAATCCCTGGGAGCACTGACGGTGACGTATGGATTTCTGTGTCTGTTCCCCGGAAAGCCTGTATTAAATGGCCCTAGGCTCACCGCAACGGCAGCCCCGCCTTTTCTGAGTGTTATCGGGCTCGCTATGCAGCAGGAAACTCATCTGTTACCCGTGTTATCGTCATATCGTGTGTCTGCTTCAAACTGACCTCCTGTTAATCTACTAACCCACTCTTCTTATCCTAGGTGCTCAAATTGGCCAGACATTATTTTAAATGTAATATCATTTTTCACGAAGTGACAAAAGAAGCACCTACAGCATCCTGGAAGGATATTTTGAAGCTGTTTCTGCCTTAAAATCTGTGGCTTTCTATTCAGCACTGCCTCCCCTCGCAACGAGGGAGGAGCCACACTGGGGTATGAGCTGTCAGGTGCATCTGACAATTGAGGGATGCATGCACTGAAACAGAACACAACCCCAGCGAAATCGTGGGTAAGACTCCTTACAACAGATACAAGCACGTCACAAGGAATCATGCTTAGCCAATGCTTCTAGGTGTGCAAAACCTCATACGTACACTACACAGCTCATTTGCCTGGAGAGCAGATGTAACGGCCGTGTCACAGACGGCGATCTGAGATACGGGGTTAGGTTGACATCCTCACTCAGACTCACACCAGCAGTAATAGGTCATGGGGCTGAGATTTAAATTCTTGCTCTTAATCATACTTTCTATTGCTTTTTATATAGAAGCGAATACCTTGAGTCTTATAAATGGATAATAAATACTATCATTTGCACCCTGAATTTCAGTTACCTATTTATCACTCCTGAACCTAGGGTGGGGGTGACTAGGGCATGCAGTAGTGTCAGAGGTTTGTCGGTGAGACACAAATAAGAGACTGAGCTGATGAAGGAGGATGGCATGCGTGAAGGCCTTTAAAATTATATTTGTCTTGGTCACTTTTAGTAAGAAAATGGCGCTAGTTGCTTTGGCTCAGTAGATAGACTTGGCCTTTGGACTGAAGGGTCCTGGATTCAATTCTGGTGAAGGGCATATAGTTGGGTTGTGGGCTCAATCCCCAGTAGTGGGAGTGCAGGAGACAGCCCATCAATGATTCTCTCTCATCATTGATCAATCTTTCCCTCTCCCTTCCTCTCTGAAATCAATGAAAAGTATTAAAAAAGAAAATAAATAAAAAAGAAAATGCCAGTCTGTCTCGTAAAGCTATGATAGTTACATCTCTACATGAATTACGCCATTATGCTTCCTATTAATATTTTGAAAATGTGGTCTTCGTTTTATACTCCCATTCTTCACCCAGATTCTGATGATATATATTATGTGATTTAAACTTTATATGTACACACACGTTTACATCTCTAGCCTCACTGTTCATTAGACGGTAGGTAATCTGTGCTGTGGTGTGAGTGAATTCTGTTCTACGCATTTTCGTGGTTTCCACTGCCGCGTGATTGAGAAGATCCATGTGAAGCGAGGGAGCCCCATGCAGAGCTGGTGTAAGGCCGTGAGGGCTTGTGAACTCAGCCCAGGGACAAACTCCTCTGACAGGTGGCCCTGTCCCTCTGAACTGGAACCCCATGACTAATACGCATGCACAGGTCAGGGGGACGCTCATGTGTGCGCAAGGCTTGCTGGGAAGATGTGCAGAGGATCACGGTCATGTCGCAGGTGGGCAAGGTAAGGGTCTGAGCAAAGGCTTTGCACCAGAAGAAGCTGTGACAGTGATGGGAAGTAGGGAAGGAGGCGAGTACTGAAAAATCATAGCCTCACCATGTATTTATCACCATGTTTCATGCAGAGAATTTGTACACATGAACATTTTTTCAATAAACTTTGTAAGTGTTATGGATCCTGCAGCGCTTCATAGCAACCAGTCTTTCTACTGTTAGGGTCAATTTGTATATTACCCTTTTATTATATAGGGTCCTATCTCCAAACCCACTATGCAAGAGATGCTTGGGAAAAGGTTAGGTTCAGATAAGTGACTTTATTAGATTCCATTTCCATTTCCATTCAAAAATGATCCTTGCACGTATAGAATTCACTCATGGCTGTGTGGGAATTAGAAGTTGAAAGCTAAAGGTATTTAATTTCATGGGCTCTCCAGGAGCAATTACTAAGGCAAAAAAAAAAAAAAAGTGTCTAATCCAAGTCCATACACTTACCAAGGACTGGAATAGTGATGGAATTTAGATTAGTTGGGTCCTAATTCAGGGCTCTTAATACTCTGTGCCTGGGGACTTCTTACCTAATTAAAGAGCAAGTGCTAGTACATTAGGACTAATAACACTGCTGCTCCGAATGGCCATAGAGTGGGACTGTCGGAGTCAGGGCCACCGAGCAGCATTGAGATCCTTGGTGTAGCTGTTATAGTTCAAGGACACCGAGACCAGAAGATGGAGCGCCCGCTGTTCAGACAGTTGTGTTAGTAAAGTGTGTATGTTCACTCTGGTGCAGTGGTTCCCAACCTTTCTAATGCCGCGACCCTTTAACACAGCTCCTCATGTTGTGGGGACCGCCAACCATAACATTATTTTCGAGCTACTCCATAATTGTAAATGTGCTACTGTTATGAATCATAATGTAAATATCTGTATTTTCCAATGGTCTTAGGTGACCCTGCTAGCGGTTCTCAACCTGTGGGTGTCAACCCACTGCTTAGCGCCTCACAGAGCGATTCCTGCCCAAACCCTGCCTCCGTGCCGTCTGGTGAGATCTCCACGGGGCTCCAGGCTGCGGTGATGAACGCGCTCCCCTTTGTGCTGCTGAGGACCTGGGCAGCTCCCTTCTTATCCAGAACATTCCAAAGACACTAGAGGGTTAATCACATGGCGTGGAATGACCTGGAACGCACCCATGTTCCGTGTGTTCCGTGGTGTGCAGATCGGGCAATGGCAGGAAGAAGCTTTCCCTCCTGCTGGAATTTGCTATGAGGTTGCAATGGCTGCTGGAGCGCCTCCCAGGGAGATGCTGAGGCTGCAGGCGGACCTTGTCACTGGTTCCACCCTCGCTTTGCTGCTGCTGCGAATTCTGGTTCTGTTCCTTCAGAGTCTGGCCTCAGCCATCATTGCCGGGAGGGTCTGTCGGGTGGCTTTCTGTGCACATCAACGTCGCGGTCACAGCTGATGCCAGAGAAACGGTGGGGAGAAGGGGGAAGGAGGCAGCGCTGACCACTCTCCTGCAGGGACGGAGCCCCCATCCTCCAGACTGCCCCCCGTGTGGTCAGATAACGCCATAGGAGGAGCGCTGCCCCGCCTTCACCTCCTACTGGGAACGGCCCTGCCAGAGTGAGGAGGGTCCAGGAACGTGTACTATTTGCACGTGGCATGTGACCTTTCCGCCTGTCACTTTATGGGTCCGATTCAGTCACCCCCTGGAACTGTGTGAGTAACCAGAGCTTCCGGCCTGCAGGGCTGACATCCTGTCACATCAATACAGGCTCCAGCCGCCAGGGGGGCAACCGTTAGCGTCCCCGGAGAGTTCTGTGTGTGCACACAATTTACATGTTGGGGCCACGTTTGTTTTTAAGTGTTAATTCAATGTATTTCACTTCAAATAAATTGTGTCATATAGTCTTGGATACTAAGACTCATACTTTTTTTTTTGTCATTCATCAGCTCATTTTTTAATCTTAATCTTAAGACTATAGAATTGCATTGTTCAATATGGTAGCTACTATCCCCCTGTGACATTTCAATTTGAATTAGTTAAAATTAAATTTACACTTTCACTCCCTCCGTTGGAGCAGCCACATGTTTACAGTGTCTACTCCACTGACTATAATATTTACATCACCGCAGGAAGTTCTATTGTACTGGTCTAGTTGTGGGCCCTGGTGTATAGGAATTAATGCATCCTATTCCCATCGTATTCTCTGTTTTAATTATAACTTAATTGAATTGAATTCTAACCATTGGGATATAATTGCCTTTATTAGTCTGATCTTACACACTGCTGTTTAAAAGATCTGGAAGCAAAAGGACTGATTTCAAGTCAATACTTTCCACCGACAAAGTACCCTACCTGGTCTGAGCATCACTTCCGGCTGAGGGGTTGACATGGCGGCCCTGGCTACTGCATAGGGCTCTCCAGGGGGCAGTGACGAGGCAGAGCCGACCCACCTCACCTGATGGGCAGCCGCAGATTCCTTGGAGTCTGGCTCCCAGGTGGCTGGTCAGCAGGACCCTCTCACGTTCCACTGGGGACCCAGCACCCAGCACCCTGCTTGACTTGGTGCAGATCCGTGCCTCGGCATTCGCACCCTTTTCCCTGCACAGGCATCTCCCGGCAGAAGAAATGTGGCCTCGTGTCTCCCGTGACTCATGGGTTTCAGGTGGACCCCCACAGCACCTAAGCCCACGCAGACATGGGGCCCGGCCAAGTGCCTGCGGCGAAGCGGGTCTCCTGGTTTGCGGTTGGTCAGCAGAGATGGGTCCGAAGTCCAGGCACTCGAGTACAAACCAGAAATAAAGGAGGAGAATGAGACGCATTTGTGGAGTCACGTGGTTCCAGAGACTCCTGGGCACATCGGATGCCTGTTTGTAAAATGCGAAATGAGTTCAAACCCTTCCCGGTGGGGGCCTGGCACAGGCTGTCTTCCCAGATCTGTCAGGTTGCTCACTAGGAAGGCCGGGCTGGCGACAGGACAGGCCCGGTAGGTGCGTTTCTGCCCACAGACTGGGGAAGTGTGGGCTCATCACGATGATGTGTCTGCACCCAGAGAGGCAAGCTGCTACCTGTAGTCAGGTCCATGTGCTCCATATTATCCCATAAACTCGGGGTTATCTCTTCATTCACTGACGGCTGAGCATCCCACGTGCAGACATGTCCATCACGTGGCTAAGCAGGCAGAGCAAGCACGGGCAGCTCCATCCGGGGGAATAAGGGCCCTGCAGACTGAGGGGCATGCGGGCTCTTCAGGGCAAGAACCCCTGTATTTGACTTGACAAATTTTACCGCAGAAACAAATAAAAAAACACTAACAAGAATATTTTTTCCAAAGAGAGAGATACATGGAGTCACGTTGAATTAAATTTTTTCTTTGATTGCTTTTCTACAAGATTTTCCACGTTAGACACTTGAGACTTTTCAGTTCAGAAAACAATTTGAGAGGCGGGAAACCTGAGCAGCAGCTTGTACAAATAACATAAGTGTTGACCTATAAATCATTTTTCTTCATGACACTAAAGCACAAATACATAAAAATCTCATTTTAAGCCTTTTATTTTTGTGTGCCAATATTAAGGGAGTTATTAATGCATTCCTCTGTGCTTTCACAGCTCATATTAACTTGCTGAATCTTATCTGTTTTTTATTAAACGTAGTGAGGCAGCATTGGTGAATAAGATGATACAGATTTTAAGTGTACAATTCTGTGATACATGACCTGCATATTGTATTGTGTGCTCACTGCCTGAAGTTACACCGTCTCCCTCACCATCTATTTGTCCCCTTTTCCACCCCCAACCCCCTGCTCTCTGGTCACTGCCATCCTGTTGTCTGTGTCCAGGAGTTTCAGTTTATATCCCACATGTGAGTGAAATCATATGGTTCTCAGCTTTTTCTTATTGACTTGTTGTTTCATCAAGAAGAGAATATATTTGCAGTTATAGTTATTGTAGTTTAGCAAATAGCCATCACATTTCTATTTTCTAAAAGGAAAATTTAGTGAGGAGCTGTGGACCCCGATAAGGTGATGCAGAAAGGGAAAGCGACCAATAACGATCCTGAGGGAAGAGGGAGCAACGCTGAGGAAGGATGGTGGGATGGATGACCACTGCGTCACATTGGAAGGAATATCAGAGTGCAGATATGAATTCAACGGGAAAACGGGGAGGGGTCCAAGCAGAGGGAAGAGCCAGGAGTGAGACGGGGTGTGAGAGCTCATGCAAATTCTGGGTGCTGCAGCTGCGATCAGCTTCCGTGTCAATGAGGCTGAGCGGGTCTTTAAACGCTGCCCTGGGTTCAGGCACCGAGTGAGGCGATCTGGAAATTTGCATTTTATCAGACAACTCCTGGGATTCTTACAGATAATTAAGAAACCTGGTTCTAAAAAGACTAGGTCATGTGCCCACCACAGTGGATAAAAGAAGTAGGAAGGGAAGCAGGAATTGGCTTGTGAATGACCCTTAGCGGTCTTTCAGATGGCAATAGGGTGCCATCCATGTCTTTTAAGAAGGACGTGTTCACAAAGAAGTTATCGTTAGAGAAAAGTACTCACGTGAACGCAGAGAACGAACCGGAACTTGGGCCTCCATGAGGATGTGCTCGGCAGCTCCGGTGGAAGTGGTTTAGCGCTGGTATTAGCGCTGATACGACGGGAGTCGGCAGGAGGTCATATCCTCAGGCGGAGACAGGAACAGGTGTGGCTGGCTTCCACTGAAGGAAACACATTAAAGATGGAGCAGTGAGGAGCTGAGGTGACACCACATTGTACTCGTTAGTGTGACCGTGTCCAGGGCTGACACAGAAAACATCCCGACGCTTCTGCACTGGTCATCCAGAAATTCCTTGCTTTCTGTTCAATCCAAGAAAAGCCCTCGGCGATTATTCCCTGAAATGATGGCCAAGAAAGTCATTGTATGTATCAAGATTGACATTCACACACAACCCTCCCCATCTCAGTCAACCATCCTTTAACGTTCTAATTAAAGACGGTTTACTGCAGGGCATTCAGGATCTGTAACAGGCTAACACCCTTCATTTCCAAAAAGGAGAATAGCTACCTGCTTCACCAATGCTCTGGGAATAATTGCCCGGGAAATTGTCTGGGACTAAACAGAATGTCTGAGTGCCAGGGAAATGTCTAATATTTCGAGGATTCCCAGAATTAGAAAAACTGTCTGTACTCTGGACCAATCATCCTGCCACGAGACTCATTCTCTCTCCCTCCCTTTTTATAAAATTAGAATTTTAGAAGATGCCTGACTAAGGCGAACAGAGTTGTGTGTGAATGTAAAGAGGGCACTGGCCACCACCCGAGGATTGCCTTTCCCAGCCTTCCTTGGATGCTGTGATCATAAAACAACAACAGACCAACTGGAACGAAACGAAAATGGCATATGACAATTGCATGACACATTCTTAGGAGAGGCGGACCCGTGTCCTTCATTCCCTCTTTCTGAGCGGTGTGAGACGTGGAGCAGCCAGGTGGGGACAGAGCAGGAAGCCTGTGCTGATGAACGGATGGATGTGCCTCATGTCCCAGAACCTTTTCTGTGAGAGAGAGACTAGCTCCCTCAGGCCAACCACTGTCTTTCAGGGAGTCTTTTTCACACAAACTCAAGACCCTAATGCAACTTCCCAGAAAAATACAGTGTAAGAAATAACAGGATGTGAATAAGAAATATTTACAACAGCATTAGTGTAATAGCAAAAACAGGGGAGGATTGTCAAATAATAAGAAAATATTTCAAAAGTTGATGGCTGAGATTTTGAATTTAAAAATATATATATATATATATATATATATATATATTATTGATTTTTTACAAAGAAGAAGGAAGAGAGATAGAGAGTTAGAAACATCGATTAGCTGCCTCCTACACACCCCCTACTGGGGATGTGCCTGCAACCAAGGTAAATGCCCTTGATCAGAATCGAACCCTGGACCCTTCAGTCTGCAGGCCGATGCTCTATCCACTGAGCCAAACCGGTTTCGGCTTGAATTTTGAAAAAAAAATAATAACATAAATGCTCAACATAAGATAAGTAAAAATCCAAATAAAGCTAAATATTCATTAGGATCCTTACCTTCTAAAAGAATTACACACACAGTACACAGGATTTATCTGATTGGAAGGTAAACAATGAAATATAACGAGGTCGAGGGCATGATAGGATGTGAGATCTGTTGATCTTCCCATTCGTTATTCTTCCTGTTTTCTACATTTCCCGGATGAACTTGGATTGGTGTTCCAGCGCTGTGGATCCACCTTCAGACAACAGGAAGGCTCGTGTCATTCCGGGCACGGGCCCCGCTTCCGGGAGCTGCTTTAAACGGAGCTCCTTCCAGTGCGCTTCCTGCTGCTTCTGCTTTTCCGCTGTGTTTTGGGACGATCTCCCTCTCCTTTCCGGTTAGATGTCTTCCCGCCTTGCTTGGTCATGTGAGCCATTAGCCAAGAAGTTGAACTTATTCCTAGAAACCTGAGAGTCTGTTGGGTGCATGTTCAAGGGGACGCGCTGCACCTGGGGGCGCTTTTGCCCACCCCGTCAGGCGCAGGGGGACCGGATGTGAGGGTGGGGGCCCCTGCGGTTGGGAAGTCTCTCCCCCTGTGAAGCAGCGCCGTGGGGGTGTCGGGCAGCCACCTCTCCCCCCACAGACCAAGGCCTCCGCATCGCTCGGGCTGGCTCACGTGCCACCCGCTACCTCAGACCTTTGTGACACCTCAGTCCACGGGGCTCTCCTGCCTCTGGCTTCTTGTTGTAACTATGATGTGTCTTTGATGTGGTATTCCCTCCGCCAATGCTTTTGTTAATGCTCACCGCATGCGTAACATATTCTAAACCAGATTTTAAACTCCCTAATATTCGCGGCTGCATATTTTAAGTCACACAGAATGTAGGACACAATAGGAATTTCAAATACGTGCTCACATTTTGATGAGGGAAGGAAATCACCTGTTACAACAGATAATTGAGACTGAAGTTTAAGTCTCAACAAAAATATGAGCCTTTACATGAAGAAGCTTTGGAGACCTGGAGACCGGAGACCTTGAGCGTGGTGCCAGCATGCTGAGGCATTTCTGATGGTGGCGCTCCTGCCTGCTCCAGCTTCTGAACTTGCCCTCTCCGCGTCTGTAACAGGAGATGGGGGGGCATGGTGTTCTCCCCGGGCGATCTGAAGCGGAAAAAACACCTCGTATAAAACCTGCCTTTCTGACTTCTCGTAAAGGCTGTAAGTTCATCTGAGCTCCCGAGCCGATGCTGTGAGCGCCACTCAGTGCTGGCGATAAAAGAAAGCCGGGAAAACTTTTGCAAAAAGTCTAACAGCTGCTCCAGGAGAAAAATAAGAGTTAGAGAACGGGGAGGATGACTCACTCTGGGCCTTCTGTTCCATATTAGCAATCAGAACGGGAAGCAGATCTCCGCGTTCATAAGCGAGCCGAGTGTCTCTCTGTGATTGTGATGAGAATTGCTATCTCCGAGAGTCTTAATTGCTCTGCATAGGACTGAATAAACAACCCCGTGATGTGATACGTGAAATGGTATGCACATAGGCTTAATTTGCGGGATGTTGAGATCTCACTGAACTAAGTCGTGTGCATGGGAGTGTAAAACAAACAAGCAATCTTCAGGCAGTGCGTGAATAATCGTGGGCAATATTCTACCCGCCACTGAGTGGCGAGTTGGCTATAATTAATATTTATGATCCTCTATAACTAAAATTTCATTTCCCTTTATTTTTGTAATTTTGAAATAATATCATCCTAATAACTCTTTCTCTGCTAGTTGACATTCTGCATGCATGTGTGAATGCTCTTCAAATCTGCATCTCACCCCGGTGTTTTGACTGTCAGTTTGGGTGTGAAATGCCTCATTTTTTCACATAGAAGATACGATAAAGATGTTAAAATAGGACTTACTGAATAACTGCAAACATGAGATATACAAAAGCATACTTTCAAAATAGAGTATTTAAAAAAGAAAAACCTAGAAGAGATATAAAATAACCTAACACACATAATGAATTTAAACCAAGGTAAACATTGGAAAAGAAAAATTCAAATAACAATATCCTCACGGCTCACACACCCACTGAGAGAGGCCTGGCCACAAGGGCGGCTTGATTAGCACACTGAGGAGGCATGGAACTTTTTATGGAAAGTTTTCAAGGGATGTAGCATGATGTTCCTGGAAGGGAATCTTCTACAGAAGTAATTTATGGGCAAAGGCTGTCAGGGAGCAGGACTGAAAACTGAAACTTATTATGTTCTTCATCTGACAGCTGTCAGAGGAGAGAGGGCTTGGAGGGCTGGCTGAAAAGAGAGAATGAATTAAGAAAAAAAAACAAGCCACTCATAGAACAGACAACAGGATGGTGAATGCCGGAGGGAAGAGGGCTGGGGAAGGCAGGAGCGGGGAAAGAGGGGGGAAAGGTGACTGAAGGACAGTTAACTTTGGGTGAAGAACACACAATACAATACACAGCTGATGAATTGTAGAATTGTGCACCTGAAACCTGTATAATTTTATTATCTAAGGTCACTCCAATAATGTCAATAGGAATAAAAAATGTCTAAAAATCAGTTTATTGTGTTCTTCAAGTTGGTGCTTCTGCTTCACATCTAATGAATGAAAACAACACAACATTGCTTATTGAGGTCTTTTATATGTAAATAGAAGAACAGTGGGAACAATACTTTGAAAAGCAGGTTATTGTTTTGTTGAGCATTGCTTCTTCTGAAAGTAAACATTGGATCAGCCTTAGCCACATTTTGAGTAAACCCCACTTTATAGCTGGACCTTCTATCAGAAGCAGTTCATGGAAAGCATAAAAGAATATTCCTAAAAGATTAGCTATCCAGTATTCCCAGGGTGCACCTCAGAGATATCTCACCACCCTCGATGGAGATGTAGATCATTGGATGGACAGAAAAGGGAATGCTGGGTTACAATCAACATAAGCACATACACGATGACTATCTGTGTCCTCAAAAAATGTGCTGATATTCACTGGCTTTAAATCTCTGAAGATGTACACAAATTGGTCTGTTTCAGCTGCTTCGGAATCAATGTGGGGCACGTGAAAGCAGCCATGCTGGAAAGGCTGTGTGCCATATAACCCAGCTGCCTGGCATTGTGGGAGAGGGCAACTATGGGGGCAGTAAAACCATCAGCATCTGCCAGAGGTGATGAGCGAAGGAGGGATGAACAGGCAAAGCACAGCGAGCCTCTAAGCCAGTGGAACTCTTCCGTACGTATGACAATGGTGGGTGCTGCAACCTTTCACAGCAAGGATTCAGAGTCTGGAGAAGGGGCCACGTGCAAACGAATATACTAGATAAGAAATATAAATTTGGAAGGCATTGGGGGAACCAGGCAGAGGCCTTTCTCTAGTGGACGGCCCTCTGAATGTCCAGACCCATAGCTTTTTATTTACTAGAATCCACATTTGCCCTTTAGCAAAGCAGACAGACATCAATGGTAAGGTTTGGCAAACAATAAAGGATTGTCAGGTTAAGGGACTGCCTTCAGCGGTTCAGCCAGCAGCAGGTAATAGAACACTGATTCTCAGCCCTTGCTGAATATCAAAGTCCATCAGCCTTCTGAGGGACCTCTTGCATTTATATGTTAACTACTTTTTGGCATTTGCCTCCAGCAGGTGGGTACACGCCCTTATGCATTTATCCAAACCCTAGAATGGACCACACTGAGAGAGAAGCCTCATGCAGACTGTGGACCCTGGATGATGACGGTGTGTCTGTGTGGGTTCATCAGTTGTAACATATGTGCTATCGGGTGGGGGATGATGGTAAGGGCAGGGGGCATGTGGGAAATCTCTGTACCTTTCCTTCAATTTTGTCCTGAAATCTATTTAAATGTTAATTGGGGGCATGGTGCTATGACTTCTGTCCATGCCCCCTGTAGACTTCCCTCAGGCCAGTCCCTCTGTGATATCTTCACATCAGGGCCCATAGATTGCGCCCCTCTTAGCAGACTATCTCTTCCTATTGACAATGAAAATGTTCTTTATTTCCCCAAAACCACATATCAGAATTGTAAGTCTTTATTTTATTATTTGGATTGCAGACCTTATATGCTCTCCGTAGTGTTTAGGTTGCCTTTATCCTCTTAGAAGTGACATTTTTATACATCTTGGCTTTTCAATTTTTTTCTACATCCTCTCCTCACTAATTCTTTGACTTAGACTCATTTGAAAAAAAATTTTTTTTAAAGTACTCACCATTTTTAAACCAGCCAATCTGTCACTCATCTGTAAGCATTTTTGTTCTCTTTTTCTCGGAATAAGGGGAAGTCTTCCTTCAGTCTTCACAGCTTACTCCTTTACACCCAAAAAGTCTTCCTGCTGCCTCATCTTGTAGCACGGCCCCGTCTTTGACCCTGTAACCCAGTCTAAAAAGGTATTAGTCATCACCAATCATTTCATCCTCTTTCTCAGCTGTCATATCTGAAGAGTCATCATTCCTCATAAAAATATTTCAGAATTATCTCTTTTCTAACAAATCAGCATCCCCAGTTATTAACTGCCTTCTCATCATATCTTACCTGAATGATTTCAGTGACTTTTCACAACAACTCCCTTTGGTTTTAGTTTTTGCTTTTTCTCTGACCATTCATCTACTCTATTCACAGCTTTATTTTATAAAACCGAGCCTGGCCATGAAAGCGCTCGACTTAAAATACCACCGATGGCGCTCAGCATGAGGTTTGTCCTTGTCTTGCTGTCATGTTCTTCCATGGAGTATTTCTCACCACTCTGTCCCTGGACAACCTCCACAGGCATGCTGTGGATCATGCCCTGAACTTGGCATATAAATCAATAATATAGAGAGAGAGGAAGGGGAGGGAGAGGAACATCAATGATGACAGAGAATCATGGGTCGGCTGCCTCCTGGATGCCCCCCGCTGGGGGCTGAGCCTGCAACAGGGCAAGCGCCCCGACCGGGAACTGAACCCGTGACTTCTTGGTTCCTGGGTCAACACTCGCTGCGAAGCCACACCAGCTGGGCAATGCCTTTTTTTGTTGCTCCCTCTCTTCTTTCCTTCGTAAATACCTGCTGGCTCCTCAGCTGGTAGTCAAATCCTACTCACTGTCACCAGCTCAGTCAATGCGTATCCTCTGGGAAGTTACCCACAACTCAGTGGCTCTTCCTTTCCTGGCGCCCCAGAGGACGCCTCCCTCTATGACGGCGCCACCTCCTTGCACTGAAAGTATCTCCTTCCACCTCTCCTGTGAGTCCCGAGGTTCACTCCTGGCTTTTGTCATTTTCTCCCAGGACAATCGCTGCCCAATCGAGGCAGGGCCATTGAAAGGTGGCTGAAAGGATGTGGGTGATGACTAACGAGTGCAAGGGCAGAGATGCGGGAGCAGAGCACTCCGGGCCAGGCTGCGCAGGCTCACGTTACTGTAAGCAGCAGGGGCACCGCGTATCTCTGAGCAGAAAAATAGCCCTCACTGTGCCGCTATTATAGCGCATGGTTGACGGAGTGGAAGAGAGAGATTTGGAGAACAGAAAGCCACTTGGCAGATGTACATCAGCAACATGTTTCATTATATGTTTTTCACGTTGACATGATTGCAGGTGTCCCTGTTCCCCCCACCCACTGTGTATCTCCACCCACCCAGCCGGAGCTACCATCCGAGTCCATGGGGTATGCATATGCAAGAGGAAAAACAGATTTTGAAGAAAATGCTTTTGTAAAACGCATGTGTTTCAATGGCGGAATGACTGACGGGCTCGCCCAGGTAACCTCTGGTCTGGAACATGCTGTTACTGCGCTCGCACAGCTGGATAGATACGTGGTTAAACCCTGGCTCCACCCTGTGCATTTTGGAGTCTGGAGTTTGCCCTTTCCCATGCTGAGCGCTGGGAACCGATGAGGAAAGCATGGGCCCTGCGATGGATGCTTTTACCAGGAACCTCCCCGGGCTGCCCGGAGGCTGTGGGCTCCCAGCTCCGCTGTTCTGTGAGGGTTTCAGGAAGAGGCCCGCCTTCACCCAGCAGGGCACTCTGACCTGCTGAGGGCCCGGAGGGGCAAAGGCAGGAGGACAAGTTTGCTCTCCGTGCTGGAGTGAGGGGTCTGCCGGCTCCTGACCTTGGCCCTCATGCCCTCAGGCTCCTGCTGCCTTGTCCGCCGGCTCCCGGGTCTCAACCCCTCAGGACCCGCCTGGAACTGGACCAGCAGCGCCTGGGACTCCTCCGCCCCCATTGGTGTCAGCCAGTCCCGCAGAGCCACCGGCTGCCTGTGGGTCCCACATGGCCCATGGGCTCTGCTCTCCGGAGAGCCGGGAGCCTGCAGGCCCAGCCTCAGGAGTGCCATCAGCGCCCACACAGAAGACAGCGGGTCTGGCGCCTCCCGGAGGAGCCGGGGCCCTGGCTTTCTTCAGTGACAGCTCCCTCCCGTCCCAAAGCAAAGCTGCCGTGCAAACCCCACAGTGAAGTCTCAAGCAGCACCTGCGACAGCCCCAGGGGAGCCGTCTGTGCGCGGGGTCTGCTGGGGGGGAACTGCCCAGGCAGCAGCTCCCTGCTGGGCGGTGGCCTCTCTGAGGGCCCCACTCCCCAAACCAGTGCTTTTTGGAAGATGCTGGCGTGGCCTCTTCCCTCAAAGTGTGCGCGCTGCTCTTCCCGGGGCTCCGCTGGAGTCTGCACGGCCGCCATGTGCGGTGGAGGTCTGGGTGCAGTGCTCACGGAGCAGGTGCGCCTGTCTCTGCTTTCCTGGAACCGCCGTCTTCGTCCTCACACCGCGCTGAATGGAAGCATCAGATACTAGCACTTCCATCGCGTCGCCAGTGGCTGAGTCCCTTCCGTTCTCAGCTGTCCTGAGGCATGAAGTCATAGGTATTAAACAGCCGAGAATCACGCAAGGAGATACCGGTGTGGTTAAGATTAAGTGGGATGCCCTGGCCCGTGTGCCTCAGTTGGTTGAGCCTAGCCCCGTGCACCAAATGATCGCTGGTTCAAATCCTGCCCAGGCACGGGCCTGGCTTGGAGCTTGGTCCCTGGTAGGGGCTGTGCAGGAGGCAGTGATCAATGTTTCTCTCCCTTTCTCTTCCTTCCCTGCTCTCAAGTCAATAAAAACGTATTTTCTAAGTTAAATGGCAGCAATGTCCACAGAAGTACTCTGGTGGGCTTCTCTGGAGATGTCCAGGTGGACGTTTTCCCGCTGGAGACAGAAAGGGCATTTGGAGAAAGGAATGAGAATAACAAACATCTAAAACGCCCTTGGCGGGGAGGAAAGAGAATGTAACATCTAGAGATGAAGCAGCTTTCTGTCTCTGTCCGCGCTCTGCCCGCAGGCCCGGGTGTTAGTGTTTTCTCTGCCGCCTCCCCGCGAGCATCGGCGTGCTGCCTGCGGGTGGGCCCCAGAGCTCCCCACACGCCTGCCTTCAGCGGGTGCTCTGGCCCGCGCCCCCAGGGCCAAGAGGGCACACACCACGGGAGGCTGGGGGTGTGTTAACCACCAGGCAACTGGGGGGACTCGTACATAAAGAAAGCGCTTGAAGGAGCTGGAAACCAAAGGGAAACGGGCCCGGAGCACACAGGGTGCGATGGGCGTCCGGGCCTCCCCGGGGCAGTGGTGCGGTTTGTCGCCCCGGGAGCGAGCGAGTGTTGTTTATGTTCATAACGAACAAGAAATGTGGGACAGTTATGACTCCGTCCTGCGGAGTGGGCTTATTCCAGTAAAATAACTGCTGGGCGGGCTTGTCTCCCTGAACTTTAGTTGAACCTCCCAGAGAGGGGAATTAATTTACATTTCATTACAGGCTGGTGATTCCCTCCGCGCAGCCTAAGCTGGGTCTCGAATGAACCAATCCCGTGGGCACCAATCCTGAGGCTCAGCCGGGAAGGCCAGGCCCAAACTGTGGATCAATCAGAACCTTCGTTCCGCAGATTGGAATATTTCAGTGTCAATCACTGGGCACACTCCGTCACCATGACAGAGACAACTGTGACCCAGAGCAGGAGGGTGGACCATGGACTCATTCACCATCTAGCAATCCTTCCATTGAAAAGGAACAGTAAGATAAATTAGGCTTGGTAGCAAACTAATTAAATTATTAGTGACGGCTAGCTCACATTCCAAAAGCAAGCCTTATTATTAAAGCAAGTTTACTTCTCAGTAATTGGGACACAGTATGCATGTGATATTGAGCCCTAATTTTTATAAACAATCTGTTATTATAAACAATTCAGGTATCACCTAGGTCCCCCCCATGTTAGATGTCACAGGAGAGCCGATGTGCCCCTAATCTGAAGGGGAGCTTCCTGAGGAACCGGCTGTGCTTAGGTTTCCTGTAGCTTCTTACATTCCCCTACAGTTCTAGGCTCGGCGTTCATTTACCTCCAAGAATTCTGTAAAGGCGGTTTCACACTCTCAGTGACAGATGGCAGCCGCTGATAAGACAGAGGCTTGCATCCCTAGCATTTCAGGCACAGGAAGGGATATTACATTGCAGTGCAGGCAAATGACCCGACAGGACATGTTTCCATGTATCTCTCTCCCTAAAGGCGCTGGAATTCATTCCTAACCTTGCTTTGACGGGTTCTAACACGTCTCTTCACACAAGTTAACTGGGCACTTTTATGTATTATAGATACCTTTGTCTTTTCACAAATGGCCCCAATTCAGAGCGTTTGCCCTCTCACGTATGGAGCTAGAAATTGTATTAAATGCTGAGAGATGGCCACATCAACATACCATTAAAAGGGATGGTTGGTGAATTCAATTTAACTGTGACCATCAGCTTCAGGCACCAAAATGTCAACTCGTTAGCCACCACAATGGTGCTCATGAGACCATGTATGAAAAACGAAGGAATATCAGGGTATCATTTGTGTGACATGCTGCCTTTTCCAAAGATAATCCAACAACACATCTTATCCCCTGAGTTAGGCAGTGATCTGACCAGGACCCCCTCCCTGCGAGAGGTGGGATCTGTACCCTTTCTCTCTGGATCCGAGCCTCTGACTTCCTGGAACTAACAGAAGAGGCAGAAGAGGGAGTGTAAGTCCTGAGGCTGTGTCAGCAGGGGTAATGCAATGTCTACCCTGATGTGTGCGGAAAAGGCTCGGCAGCAGCTGCTCGCCATCCCAGCTGCCCGGGGCTGCGGTGCTGGCTGGGCACGCGAGGGCTTGGCCACAGACATGAAAGGAGGATTTACAGACTGAGAAGTCCGTAGAGGCTTCGGAAAGCTGCTCAGCACTAGTCTCAGCAGTGTTACTGGATACAGGATACCTTTACAGAAATCAATTGTCTTTCTGCACATTAGGAATGAACAACCCGAAATTAAAATTAATAAAACAATTCTATGTATAATGACATTAAAAAATAAATTGAAAAAACATCCATACTTGTGTACTGAAGACTACAAAACATAGATAAATGAAACTGAAGATGTAAATGAATTAAGACATCCTTTGTTCATACATCAAAAGACCTAATAATGTGAAATGGCATTCTCTCTCAAATTTACCTACAAAATAAGAGATCATAAGCCGTATGTCTTGAGGTGTCAAAATATGTCTTATTTAAAAAGAGTTTTGCTTAAGCCACCTGCTGTTGCATAAGCTTTCAGCAGCTGAGATTCCTAACTATTCACAAATGGCTACCTCTAAATAGTGGAATTAATTAATTCCACCATTCTGGAAGTCCCACTCCCCTTTCTGTTTTAAAGCAAATTTAATAATCAGTAATTGGAACATAGTATGCATGTGATATTGAACCCTAATTTTTCACTTATCAAGATATCATAGAAAATTATTAAAAATAGTTTTCCATGTCCATAAATATATAGCAAAATAACAATTTTACATATTTCATCCTTTGAGTGGATGCTCTATTGATATCTAATTATGGTCCTGTCTACTAATAATCACCAATCATCTTTCTTTTTTAGGCTTTATAAGCAATTAAGCAAACATTTGTAATAAAATACAGTAAATATGAAGGGAATCATAGCAATGGCCACTATATTAGTTTGAGGTGGGGATTGGGAGATGCTAAGATTTTCTTAGGGGAAAAAAAGGTATCATTTACCCAGAATTCTGAAGAACGAGAAGGGGTAAACTTGGTGTTTTATAGGAAGACTATTTTTAGGCGGAATCCAAAGGCCTGAATATAAGAGAGTTCTCACATTATGGCTGGAGAGAAGAGAACAAAGGGAAGTGGCCAGACACTTGTCTGGAGTGTAAGGAGAGACAAGAGGAAGCTGAACGTGGCACACACGAATGGACACTGAGAGGAGTATCTGGCTGGGGTAGCAGTTGGGCAAGCTGCACGCTGGAGAATGAAACAGGAGCCATCACAGTAAGCTAATGGGAAATAGCACTGCCTTGGCCAGAGTCATTGGCTTAAGTGAGGATGGAGAGGAAGAGACAGGTTCAGAGATGGACAATGACAGCCCGTGGGCAGTTGGCCGAGAGGAGTCCTAACTGAACCTGAGGCTTTGGTTTGCAAAAAATGGGTTGCAGTTCAATCACTGGGAGTACGGGGGTGGGGGGTGGACAGATTACAGGTTTGTTCTCTGACATGTATCTGGTACATGTGAGCTATCCAATGTTAGATGACCAGAGAGGACTTTCACCAACAAACCTGGCTCTTGAAAAAACAGATTGCTAGTAATTAGGTTTAGGAATCATCAGTAGAAAATTCCCAGTTGACACTGGGGACAGGTTTGAGGTGATGCGAGGAGTGAAGAAGAGGAGAGAACAATGAGATCTTCATTCGGACACTTACAGGCAGACCCTACATGGAGCATCATGGGAGGCTGAAGAGGAGGCCGAAGGCCAGTGAAGCCAACTGGAAGAGCGAAGCATCATGGGAGCCAAGCAGGCTTAGAAGAGGAGACTGACTGTCGTGGATGCTTCTGGGAGTCAGTACGATCAGAATGAAAGATGCCCTGTTTGCAGGGGCGTCAAAAAAACTCACACATGAATGAGAGCACGCAAAACACAGGACCAAATTCCCCACGATGATGCCGCCGCTCTGCATGTGCTGTAATCCCGGGACCTTGCTGGAGAGCCCGGAGGGAACACGCGTGACATCCTTCATGCCCTGCGTTGCGATCACTCACCAGAGGAGAACGTTATGATAATGTACACAGCCGCTCTCTCCGCTGCCAACCGCCCTTTTCATCCATCTTCCATTGTCTGCTCCAACAACATGATGAGCAGTAATATCAGGGCCATCCCTCCCCCCTCTCTTTTTAATACCATTAGCGCTCGCTGAACCACATTTAATTAAGGGAATGTATATGGGTGCGCATAGCCTGCTCGGGTCAGGCGCTGGAGCTGAAATTGATTGAGGACCGCGCTTCGCGCTTATTTCCATTTATGAATGCTCAGTCGCAGACAGACAGTGAAAAGGGTTTAATTTCCCTTTGTGTTGTTTGCACGTCCTTCATAATGTGAGCATTAATTGAACATGCTCCGTATCAGTGTGGAGCAATCAAGCATATCCATTTTTCAGAATTGAAGGTCACGGGTCAATCTGGAGCGCGCTCCCGGCAATCTCGCTGTAGAAATGTGTTTCTGTTTGATCAGCGGTAATAGGAAAGCCCAGAGATCCGGAAAATTAACCCGGGAAGGCGCGGCACCTTCCGCCAGGAAAGCAAACCCCGAAGGTGTGCCTCTCGCTGCCTTGGCGTCTTGTTTGGGGGGGAGGGGGTGTCACCCCGCATCTCTCAGACGCCTCTCATTGTGCTCCTGGACACCAGTCCTCTTGTGCCATGAACTCTGGTGGCTGGGCCGGGAGATGGTTAGTTAAGATGTAGTTCGGCGAGGAGAGGCACGGAAATGGATCCACAAAGCGTCCTCTCCATTCAGCCACTGCCACCGCCGAGCCCTGCCTGAGGCACACGCTGTATGAAATGGATAATGTAATTTTCCAGTGAGCATCTGGGGATGTGCTCACATGAATGAAGATGTCAACCCTTCATTTAAAATGATGGATCCCTAACAGCCTCTTGTCATTGTGTATTTTCCCAATTGATAGCACCCTTATTTGTGTGTGTGTGTGTGTGTGTGTGTTTTACAACATTGATTGCAGATTGGATTATTTCGCTCATTCTGGAATGTTGGCTAAGACTTCAGCTTGAAATTAATTCATATGTTCCTGAAGACACACGTTCTTAAAAGCCAAGTCCCCGTGTCTTGACCTAGTGATTCTGTAATAAATATGAGTCTCCCTTGCTGCTTCAGTGAAAAGAACATGCCCGTTTCTCCCGCCTGGAGTACTGTGCTCCACACAGTGAGCTCCCAGGGAGGAAAAAGGTGGGGGGGACCTTCTCTGAGACTCATCTTCTCCTGAGAGAGAGCATTCTCCAGGCACCTATCCGTGTCTTCTTTAGCAAATGCAATGTGCTCACTGCCTCAGAGACATTAAAATATAGGCTGCTTCTTGCATCTTCTTATCTGGTGCCTAGAATTATCAAATCTACTGTCCAAGAGTCTTGTGGGGTCATTGGTATTTTATCTGTAAGCAATATGCAGTCAGTTAACTAGGCAACATACCACTAGAATTTGCATATAATTTTAGGTTGTAAATTTTCATAAAGACCTTACGGAAAAGTTAAAAGAAATAGTGTTTGTTATCACAAAAGCTATTCTGTGTCACATCTTAAATGCATACTTCTCTAGATATCCACTAAAAGGCTATGAAACTTTATTTCCAAAATATAAGTTAAAAAAAAGCAATTGGATGCTAGGTTATATCACACCAAAAGATAAAGGAATACAAATTTCCCTTTTGAAAGTGTGACTCACATTCATATCTTGAAATCTACTAAATCAGGGCTTTGCAAAAACTATAGCTGTGGGCCAAATTGGGCCCCTGGCCTGCGTTTAAATAAAGATTTATTAGAATACGGCCTTGTCCACTCATAGTCACATGGGGCACTTCTGCCCTCCAATGGTGGGATGCAACAACGTGACCCCAGGTCACTCGCCTTCAAAACCAAAAACATTTCTGTCTCTTTATAGAAAAAGTTTGCTGCCGAATACAAAAATTGTGTCAGATGAGGGTGAAAGGGTATGGAATTTCCAACTTTTCTTTCCGGTCTGTTCATCGTTAAATGGCACTGCAGACTAATTCTGAGTGCAGTTCTCTGCCAGTGCCTGGCACGCATAGTCTCATGTATCCTCAGAGTCTCAGAGCTGTGGGGAGATATTTTTAACCTCCACTCTCGTTAAGTAGACTCGGAGAGTTTAAAAAGGTTTTCCTGTCACTCAGAGAATAGCAGAGAAATAACATTTTCCAAACATTCGCTGGCATTTTCAGCGGCTGCATCCTCAGTTCACAGAAGGAGAGTTGGATACAGGAAGTCAAGGTCTCCTGCCCGGCTTTGTTTGTTTCCTGTTTGTTTGGGTTCCATTTGTTCAGCACCTTTTAGAGCGTCCCTGTGAATCCTGAGATTGTGAAAACAGCATCTGTTTTCAGACCAACCATGATCTCGTTTTAACCTTTATTCTGGGTATAGGGATCATTAATGTGCAATTTTAAATCAATCGGATATGGTGCTGTTGCCCAGTGTGAGTGTAAACCAAGTTTATATATATAGAGAGGCTCGGTGCACGAATTCATGCATGGGTGGGTCCCTCTGGGTGGCCTGCAGGGATGGGGCCAAAACCCGCAGGCCAACCTGCTCACCCCGGCCCCACTGTGCCTGCCAGGAGTTCGTGCCCAATCAGTCCTGATCGAGAGAGGCTCTTGCTGCCTCAGCAGAGTTCACCAGCCATGAGTCCTGCTTCTGATACCCTCCCAGGGGAGTGGCGGGCGGAATTGAGCTAAAACTGGCTCTCTGACATTCCCCAAGGAGTCCCAGATTGCGAGAGGGTACAGACCAGGCCGAGGGACCCCACTGGTGCATGATCAGACCAGAGAGAGACTGCGGGAGGGCTCAAGGGCATATCTGGCCCATCTCACTCGGTCCTGATTGACTGGACCACAGCAACAAGCTAACTCACGGGTTGGAACATCTGCCCCCTGGTGATCAATGCACATCATAGCAACTGGTCGACCAGTGGACTGTCTGCCCTCTGTTGGTCAGTGTATATCATAGTGAGTAGTTGAGCAGCCTTAGCATATCATTAGCATATTACACTTTGATTGGTTGTCCCTTGCACGGAAAAAAACAAAAAAAACCAAGCAAATTAGACACTGAAGCTGTGATGGAGCACAGGCCCCTGGAATTTTCTCTTTAGGGCCCAGATTTTGGAGCACATGGGAGAGCGAGCCATCATCTCACTTGCACAGCAAGCGAGTGGCTTCGTGCGTTTTGAAGGCTTAGCTCTGTGTGTTTGATTGAATTACTGTCAGATATTTTGAAGATTCTTTACTTTCATTTAATTTCCCAAGATAGAATCACTTCTGTATAGCTGCCGAGGCTCAGGCATGGATCTGTTTCTCATAACTGCTTAAATATAGCACAGGGAGCACAGCGGGCTGCCCAGAGTCTACCCAGCAAAGCTCCTTGTTCGGAGGATATGATAATGAACATCAGTGGATCCACAACACAGTTAAATAGCCTTAGTTTGTTCCAATAAAAAAGTAACAAACAAAAATTATCTTTAATTATTTTTCAAATTTAGATTGCATTATGCTGAGTGAAATAAGCCAGGCAGAGAAGGATAAATACCACATGATCTCACTTATTTATGGAATATAATGAACAACATAAACTGATGAACAAAAATAGATCCAGAGACAGAGATATGTCGATCAGACCATTAAACCTCAGAGGCAAATTAGGAGAGGGTGGGGGCAAGAGGGCAAGATCAACCAAAGGACTTGTATGCATGCATGTAAACCTAACCAATGAGCACAGACAACAGGGGGTGAGGGCATGGGGGGGAGGGGGTAAAGGGTGGTGATGGGGGAATAAGGACATATATCTAACACCTTAATCAATAAAGAAATTTTAAAAAATTTTAGATTTCTCTCAACATTAAAAAAAATCTCTGAACTTTAATTTGCTTATGATGCTTAATTAAACAGAAAGTGTTTAATTGATATAAGCAAACTTTCAATGTCCATTAAGAAAATAATAAAGTTTAAAGGAAAGAATATTCTAAAACATAAAGCTACAATATATGTATATAAACATATATAATATATGTATAATGTTTATTACTAAGAATGTTGAGTATAATAACAAATGAGTGGAAAACACAAATTTTGTTCAAGTCAATGAAAGACTAAATTTTGTTTGTTCTCAACTAGTATGGTATATTGCATTGAAAATTAATGAACTAATGGGAAATGCTTTTAACATGGATGAAGCACACACTTCTAATAGTGATAGAAAATTCAAGATAAAAAAATACACAAAGCTGATTTGCATCCAATTGAAACATTAAAAACTCTCATATTCCTCAAGGTTACCTACATACAGAGTGAGAGTAGAAATGCATGTCAGTAGGTAATAAGGCCTACATTTAGGGCCTGGCTCACCCACCACAAGGAGAAAGAGCCCATCCTGGATAAGCACATGGGGTTTTCGACTCTATTGGGAATGTTTTAGTGCTTAATTTGAAGACTGACTGTGTCAATTTCATGTTTTTTTAAATATAATTGAATGCTTTATTTTATAAGTTATTTGATAAATTATTTACTTATTTTAATAAATTAAGAACACAAACCCCCATTAATCATAGTTTCCTCATATTTGAGAGAAATGTTGCCAAAAGAAAAGCAAACAACTAGCTTCCAGATGGCTGGGCCTTCCTGGTGATACGGACATGTTGGCTATCAGCTCATCGGAAATATTATTTAATCAGTGAGATAGTTAAACATTTGCATTTGCCATTTTAACTTCCTCATAAAATCACCATATAAAGGTTCAGATAGTTGTGTTTTTGTTGTGCAAAATTGAGTGAAGTAATTTAAATGAACTACAAAGCAAATGAAGTTTCATTTACAATAAAAAGGAAGTTCAAAAGTCATTTCTCAACCCAAATCCTTCTACATTTATTGTAACTGGTGTTTAAATACGCTTTAGAAAGCCAAAAAGAAGAACGGAATTTATTAGCATTAAGATTTCATAGACTAATTAAATCTTTTTATTCTTTGTATTGTCTATATCAACTCAGTGAGAATGAGTCATTATGTTCATGCTAATCAGAAACTTTAATTGGGAATTATAAATGTCTCTGACAATGAACAATTATTTCACAAATGTAGTCAGTCAGTTTAGTACTCAACGTATTTTATACTGTAAAGTCCAGTAGATAATATTAATTAAAAGTTTGCTTGGTGATATCAGTTTTGAGAACCAGTGAACCATCAATCATCATATACTACTTTTACTTCAAAAACCACCGAAACAACCAGGAAAGTATTAGTAGCTGCCAGCAAAAATAAAAACTTGAGATAAGTTATTTCAGAATTGTTCTACTTTGCACAGGGAAACAGGTAAGACATGAAGAACAAGCAGCAAGAACAATCCAGAAAAGACATGTTCAGCCAATTAGGAATCAGAGAAAACAGATTACAAACTATATGAAAGCACCATCAAAAGCAAGGCCATCAAAACTAGGTACCAGAACACATGAGCCACAAGCCACAGTATTGGGACCGAGAAGAACTGGGAAAAGTGAGGGAGCCTAGTAGTGGCAGATGGCAGAAGTTTCCAGAAAAGGTACACTTTCAAAACAAGAGAAAGGTGAGGTGCAAGGTCTCCGAACAAGCACGTAAGGCTCCGTGCCCCTCTGAGGTGAGAGATTTACGTCCCCCCACATGTGAGGATGTGGTGAGAAGACGGCTATCTGCAGGCCAGGAGCAGCACCCTCATCAGCACAGGCCCTGTCAGTGCCTTGGTCATGAACACCTCATATTTAAACCACTAAGTTTGCCAAAGTTGAAAACTTCTTACAGACGACTGAAGGTAAGAAATAAAGCAGACTTTTCACCAGAAATTATACAAGCCAGAAGAAAATGTCATGACATCATCTTTAAAGAGCTAAAAGAAAAAACAGAATTGTCAATGCAGAATTATATACCTAGCCAATGGCATTTCAGAAATAAATATGAGTAAAGACTATTTCAGACAAACAACACCAGAGAGAATCCACAAGTTACACCTTCATTAGAAGACACCTTAAAGAAATATCTTGAGGCCAAAGGAGTGCAATACCTACAGAGAGAGAGAGAGAGAGAGAGAGAGAGAGAGAGAGAGAGAGAGAGAGAGAGAGAGAGAGAGAGATGATTCCTAGGAATGGTTAAATGTGAAGGTGTGTTTTTTAAAAAATTAAATTTCTATTGTTTTATTTTATTTATTTATTTTATTTTTAGTTAATCCTTACCTGAGGGTATTTTTCCATTGATTTTTTTAGAGAGTGGGAGGAGAGAGACAGAGAGAGATAAAAAGCTTCGATGTGAGAGAGATACATTGATTGGTTGACTCCTGCATGTACCCTGACCAGAGCAAGTGATTGAATCTGCAGCCTCGGCAGGTGCCTTGTCTGGAATCAAACCCGAGACCCTTCAGTCTGTAGGCCAATGCTCTATCCACTGAGCCAAACTGGCTAGGGCTAAATGAAGGTATTTTTAAGAGACTCTTGTCTTTCATGGCTTTGGAAAATTATTGACTGTCAGAACCAACATTGACAGCAATAAAAATTATTTATGGTCAGTAACATAAATAATAGTAAAATTATTATAACAATAACAAAGAAAGATGGAAGGGGGGAAAAAAAACTCTGTCCTTGTAAGATAAAAATATGTGTCTCTACATTTGAATATAAAATGTGGTTAAACTTTTACTCTAACCCTAACACAAATATTAAAATTAAAAAGCACAGATTTCCAGACAACTAAAAAAGTGAGCCCATAGGAGAGACAAAATGAATTCTTAAAAATAGTCACCGTATTTGGTGAAGTGATGATAACAACATGAAAAAATGAATGTGGAGACTGAGAAAGAATAGACTTTCTCTCGCTGGGCAGTCACAGAAGCAGCAAAGGGTAAAGTTTATAAGATGACCTCCCACTCCATTTTTGAGTTTTCCATTTAGACTGTGAGCACTTGCTCTGTTTATATTTGTATTCTCAGCACCAAGAATAGTTTCTGGCTTTTAGAAAATACCTGAGAAATTAATGAGCTGTTACACTTCAGAATTTAACAACTCCAGGCTTTTCTGCTCATTCCACATATGACATGTTCCTTTCAGAGTTCTTCATATTTGAGTAAATGCTCGCCTGTTTTCTCCATTTGGAGAGTCATCAGTTATAGTGTGGTTCATTGACCCATACTGGGTCATTACTCATTATTAAATATTTCCGAGAGAGGGGTTACTGATGCAGATAAAATTTGATTTATTTGTCCAGAATGGAAGAGGATAAGCCATAGTGGAACAATACACAAAATACCCTTCCAGAAGATTCATAACACTAAAAAACCATAAAACTAATGTGTTTAAGTTTTGCATTAAAAACCATAATCCTAGCATTGAAAATATCTATCATGAAAGGTGAGTTATTGAATAGCAGTTTACATGCAAATTATATATCATTATTTACACTAAAGGAGTAGTTAGATTTGTATAAAAATCACTTTGAGATTCTCATTATAAAAAATATACGTATATACTGGCAGTACCGCATCTCGGAAATATAACTCTTGCCAGGAATGTGCATTAATCAGAATTCCCATAAGTTTCAAAGCATGAGAAAAATATTCCTCAGACTCTGTTTGGCTGAATCAAAAATCCCTGAGAAGATACGGAAGCTGATGAAGAATCCTTGAAGAGAATGGGCAAGGATGCAGACCAAGAGACTGTCCACAGATTTGGGGTCAATGTCTAGGGCTTTGTAGAGGTTCAAGTCCACTTATTAATTTTTTGGTTGGGGCAGTCTATACATTGGTTCGCATATTAGAACTCTTTTGTTGAAACAAATAGAAAATTAATGTAAGCTCATGTGGCGGATTGACTGTGCCAGGGTTTCACCCCCATCAGCGTCAGGAAAAGGGGCGCTCTCACAGACTCAGAACCTCCTCTGAAGGCCTCTGCCGAAGATGCCTGGCACGGGGTCAAGGGGTCCCAGGCCCCTGTTATAATGAGCATGAGCCTTTGTTTCTCTGGGTTTACGGTGTCCTTCTGGTTATGGTTTGGAAAACTGCTCCGATGTACATTACCCCTAAGTGCATTGATAGCAGACCCTGGACATTATGCCAGTGAAGATGGCCCACTTGGAATGACCTGTTGTGTAAATTAGTGGATTGTGTGAACAAGCATAAAAGAATCAGGAGGCTACAATTACTTTGGTCATTGATGCTAAAACAGAGCATTTAAACAGCGAGGAAGCACACATATATCCTCAAGCTCAATGTATTCTACCTTCGGGGGCAGGCTCCTTTCTCTTTCCGGGGTATAACAGCTTCTAGGATGTGAGAATAAGCGACTCATCTTTTCTGTCAGAGAACAGCTTAAACAGCCGCCATTGTGGACCGCCGTGACCTGGCAGCTGCCATGTTGGCTGCATGGCTTGCAGATCCTCTGGGGGCCGCCAACTTGAAACTGCAAAGGCCAACCCCTCCCTTTGAATTCGCGAAAGACTGCTCCTGAGCTCCAATCAAGAGCAAAGGACAGGTCACATGCCTAAGGGATTATAAAGCCAAGCAGACAGTTTGCTCGGTGGGCACACATTTCCAGACCATGTGTGGGCACCTTCTACGTAGAAGTAAATATGTTTGCCTTGCTGCCTGGCTCCCGAGTGTTTTGTATTCTATCAGAACCCTCGACTTAGGAGGCTTGCCTTATTTCTAGCAAGGGTATAATGGCCTGTGGACAGAAGGAGCCACACCACGCTGACACACTGGAAGGCAGCAAGCATGGAGGCCTGACAAACTTGAAGACATGTGACCCCCGGGGAGGGCCTGACACGAAAACGCCCCGCTAAAGCCAGGTACCAGCTGGTCATGCCCAGGCAGGTCTCTTTCCTGACAAATGCCATCTTTGCCTTAGCCGAGCGGTTTTGTTTTGCTCTGGGGGGGACATACTTCTGGAACCCAGGCCCCTGGGGCCAGAAGCTCACACCCATTGCCATGGTGTCCCCTGAGACCACCTCTAGGTGCTGTGAATGCCAGTTGTTCTGTGCTGTCCCAGGCTGTGAGCAGGTGCACTCTCCATTGTGGTTTTTACCTGAGGCAGGAGCTCCCTGCTTCCCTCTCCCCTGCCTCCCTGGGCCACACCAGCTCCGGGCCTCTTGGTCTGGTCCTTTGACTGTAACCTACAAACAAAGCGCACACTGCCTTTCTCAGCCTGCTGCGATTTTGCTTCCTGGCAATTGCAGCCAGTTGGGCTCAAATTAAACCGTGAAATTCTTGTGGGGCTGGAAGTGCCTCCCTGGAAGGACTCAGCGCAGTTACCGCATCTTACTGCCCCGCAGGGGGCACAGGAGCTGCGGGAGCTCCACCTGGGTGCCCTTTGATGTGCGAAATGCTGGGTTTTTAAATTTGATTAAAACAGGGGTTTTCTCCACACACACAGGCACCGCTGCTGCTGGAATGAGAGGCAGTTTCCCTTTCAGAGAACCACTCAGAAGATATCTCTATCTGAAGCCGCCTCTCAAAGCCCCCGCCCTCCCCAGAAACCCCCCTGAGCTGATCAGAAGAAAGTGATCCCCAGGTTTTCTGTGAAAACCTCTGCTTAGCCTGGGGCGCGGGGCCACAAGGACCAGCCATTTCCATATCAATGGTGTGCAAATGGCTTTCTGGAAAGGGAAGGTGTCTTGGCATCTGAATGAGGCTGAGGCGGCTTTTCTTCAAGGTGGAGGCTGGAGGGCACTGGAGAGGGCGTTCTGCTAGGGCAGTTTCCTCCAGCTCCTGGCTCCCAGGCAGCCCCTCAGGGTGTGAACTGTCAGTAAGGCCAGCACCGCCTGCTCCTCAGCTCTGCTTCCCACCTCCCAGCCAGCCCATCCCACAGGCCACTCTGGCTCTTTTCTCCTGACACAGCCCTGACAGCGGAAGCAGACACGTCCCGTGAGCGCCTCTCCCTTGTGGCTCCTGTGTGTGTGTGTGTGTGTGTGTGTGTGTGTGTGTGTGTGTGTGTGTGTCTGGGTGGGTGATGAGCGAATGAAGCCTGATCGGGACATGTTAAAAGCCTCGCAATCAGCACTTGCTTTATGTGGGTTTTCAAAATTAGAGAAACAGAAAGGATCCATGAACTCCTTCCTGTCCCTGTTTCGCTTTCCGGATGCATCTGATTGGGAGAGACAAACACAGTCAGCCCCCAATACACCGGTGATGCGTTCTGTTCCCAACAGGCACCCACCCTTTTGCCTGTTTTGTGCTCCAGGGCTGCGGTGAGGATCACACACAGCCGTGGGGATAAAGAGCGACACTGCGCTGGGGACATGTTTCCCAGAAGCCACAGCCTCTCCTCCGGGGCCGGGCCCCGGGCACCCTCTGTGCACACCGGGCCTGAGGCTGGCCCTCCTTTCAGTGAAGGTTCACTGGGACCTGCCGTCCATTCATCCAACTCTCTCCCAGGACAACATGTTAACTAACGGAGGGGAGCACCCTCTTCCCCCTTAGCCAGGGGAATGGCTTCTTGGGGTGCTGCTGGAGTCAGCATTTCCAGGGGCCGCACGGGAGGGTGGGCTGTGGCAGAGCGTCATCTCCCGGAACCATGGCCCCACAGCCCTCAGGCCAGTCATGGAAGAGTGCAGCTGGGGCTCCAGAGAGCAGAAGCAGAGCCAGCAGCCGAGTTTCCCTGCATGAGGGAGCCGGTCCAGCTCAGCATGAGGTCCATTGCAGATGGCAGCCACATGGCCATGGGCCACAGGGGCAAATGCAAGAGAGCGTGCTCCTGCAGTGGCCACACCCATCCTGGCCAATCCTCTCTCTCCCCAGGCGTGGCTGACAGGAAAGCGCCTTCCCTATGTCACTCCCATTGACTACGTATGAGTCTGTCTTCCCTTTGTGGGACCCGCCCCCAGTGTTTTGCAGGGAACATACGGGTAATGTTTGGCCTTCTCTTTGTTTCTTTCCTAACCTATATAATAAAGATGTAATTTGCAAATAGTCGTTACTCTGTGAAGCATAACGACCAATCACGTAATGATCAGATCGTGGATCAGCAGGACGGTGGGGCAGCGTGCTACCAGAGGGCGGCGGAGAGCAACAGGAAGGGGCAGGGCAGCAAACTATGATGGGGGCGGGGGGCAGGAGGTGGAGGGAACTATGAAGCGCAAGGCAGCGAGCAGAGAGTACTGGAGGGTAGCAGACAGCTACTGACAAGCTACTGGTGCACGAATTCGTGCACAGGGCTACTAGTTATTAAAAACTAGTTAACCACATGGTATCACAACAGCCAATTGAAGAGTTGCAACAGAGGCTTTATGCCCCTTTAATAAAACGTTTGCCAATCCCTGCCTAGCAGAGATAATTTTTTTTTTTTTAACATTTCACGTTTTCATAAAATTGCTAGAATCTTCCATTTGCATTTGAGCACTCATTGCATCCCAAACGTTACCCTTGGAGCCATAAGGCTGACGAGGATCTGTCGAGCTAAATGACATGAAATTACCCCTTTAATTGCCTTTCAGTCAGCAGAGGGCCAGCACTCTGGACCTGCTCAGCGTGGCCACAGAGCTCCTCACTCTTTAATTACACCCAACTCACGACAGCGATGTCCAATCTCGTCCTAAAAACGCGCAAGATGCAATCAAATGAGCGAAAAATACGGTCTCTCTTAATTCTTTTTTTATTGGCACCTTCTGTGAATAAGTGTGTTATTAGTGTAATTGGTTTAATTACGCTGACCAAAATCTATAAGGAATATGGTAAATGCAATTAAACTTTAATCAGTTTATATGGAACAGATAGAACCCAGGTTTCTTCGGGCCAGATAAGCTCAAAATAACACTGTTGACCGGCTCAGGACATAAAAGGGTTTTCCTATAATGTGGGTGATTATATTCTCAGTTTAATGTGCACAAATGAGAAAATAGGAAATAGTGTGCTGATTAAATCATTCAACTCAATGAGTCTGCGTAGCTTAGGGAAATCATCAAAAATGAAACTGGCTGTTGAATAATGACATTTATTTGGCAGTCTTAGGGGACTTACATTTTTTCACCTAATCGTATGCTTTGGTGAAAGCCATTAACTTATCGGTGGAGCAAGCAGTTTTAAATATGTGACTTTCTAAAGGATTAAATTAAGATTTAAAAAAAAAAATTACCTGTGTATTTGCTTACAGACTGATGATCCTAAAATAAAAATCAAATTATATTTTTGATTTTACCAACAAGATGAATTTAATCATTTGTTGAATTTCATAAATCAATGAAGCATTTAGCCAACATGCAAAATTCCTAGTTGGAAAGCATAATCATGAATTATTAGCAGGTTCTAAGCACCAGCTGAGTGATGAGGGGAGCAGAACATGTGACCTCACAGGGCGCCACTTTGGCAGGTTGGTTGTATTAACACTACACTAGGAGCCCAGCACGCAATTCGAATTCGCACAGTGCCGCCCACCCTTGAGTTGCCGGTCTGGCCCTGTCTCCCTCTCCGGCCCTTGAACAGCCAAGGCTGCTGCTGCTCATCAGGCCCTCCCCCAGCGCAGGCGCATGGAGGCCCCTACCACCCCCCCTCCGATGCTGTGCATACAACCTCCTCCTGTCCAGGTCAACCCGTTATGGTGTCCTGGTTAATTAGCATATTTCTCTAATATGGATGAGGGCAGCTGAGACCTGCAGCTTCAGAAAATGTTGACCTCTCCTTTAACTACCTAACGTGTTACAGAGGGGAGGGGCTGGCTCAGGGAGAGCTGTTGCCATCGATATGTTGAATCTGTAGAGTAGGGCAGACATGGGACCACCACGCATCTCTTCTCCTATCATCCTGTAATCACCTCCTCCCTCTGAAGCCTCAGACCCCACCCCGTTTCTCAGCTCAAGATGGCACAGAAGCCGCAATTGCCCAACTTGCCATATCTTTAGAACCCTGTACATATGAAATCAAATTTGATTTTCTCCTATCACATCTCATGTCAATTGAATTCCTAGACCATCCAGAAGAACCCAGATAAGTAAAGGAGAAACGTTCCTCCCCAACAGTAACTATTTAAATAATCTTATATAATAAAAGGGTAATATACAAATCGACCAAATGGCAGAATGACCAGTCGCTATGGTGTACATTGACCACCAGGGGGCAGACGCTCAATGCAGGAGCTGCTCCCTGTGTGGTCAGTGTGCTCCCACACCTTAAAGCAGGCATCACAAGAGTTGGGATAGAATTAGTTTTTGGCCTGGGTCAAATTGCTGACGATTCTTTTTTTCTTTTTTAATTAAAATGTCTTTTATTGATTTCAAAGAGAGGAAGGGAAAGGGAGAGAGAGATATACATCAATGATGAGAGAGAATCATTGATCGACTGCCTTCTGCACACCCCACACTGGGGATCAAGCCTGCAACCCATGCATGTGCCTTGACCCGGAATCAAATCATGACCTCCTGATTCATAAGTCAATGCTCAACCACTGAGCCACACTGGTTGGGCAGCTGATGACATCTTTTTCACTACTTTTGCCACCACTACGAGGCAACCACCGATTGCAGTTTGATTTAGTTTCCCACGATGTTACCTGAGCCAGTGGTTGTCATGGAAGTTCCCAGGATCCTCTGGTACACCGAGTTCACTCTGTTTTGGTAACGGTAGTGGCACCTTAGTTGCCCTGTTGCATGTTGCCCTCTGCAATAATGATGTGAAACAAGGGTGCTTTGGCCTGAGCCAAGACAGTGGCAGCAAACTGAGCCAGGAACCGCTCTGTGCTCACAGCAGTTACAATGGGGAAGAAGCCAGTCATGCTTAAGAATATTCTTGTGGAAACAGTAAAAGTTAATTTTATTAATTTTCATTTCTTAAATATGTGTATTTTTAAACATCCTGTTTGATGAAATGGAAAGAATGCTTAGAGCATTTCTGGTAGAACTGGAAAAGCACTTGTGTTGTTGTTGCACCTGCAAATGAAACTACTTGCTTTTTCACTTAACATCATTTTTGTCTGGCTAACATGATTATTCAGACGAGAGTGAGTGGCAGATATTTTATCTACTAATGAGCCTGTTTCAATACGAGAACAACTGACAGCATTTGTGTGTGACAATAAAATCCAAGCTTCCACGTGAAATTCCAAATTTTTGGAAAATCATATCCAACACTGTTGGCTCAACCATTTTTCAATATTTAAAACTTTTCTGATAAGAATGGTGGCATTATTAATGCTTTGAGTTCTTGGATATTAGATTATAAAATCTGGCAACGTTTACAAGATCTACATAATTTGGTGAATCAGCCATTCCCAAATGACCTCTGCCTGAGGGTGCAGAATTTTACACCAGTAAATCATTGTAAGGGAGACCCCTGGATTTTAGTGTAACAGAGTGTGAACAAAAGGATTGATGAGATGAGGTGACTTTGAAAACAGACAAAGAAGAATATGTACTATACAAAAATGGGAACAGTAAGAGGTAAGCAAATGCACTTATTCATTCTTAAATCGTTATAAAAATGCCATGCTTATTATTTTTAAAAAGACTTCAAGAAAGTAAGGTAAATTTGGGGAATTAAAAGTAAACCAGCAGAAGTGAAGAAATAAAGGAACAGAGGGACATAAACTCATTATAGAAGTAAAAATAAAAGTGTCATATACACCAGCAATATGATAAAGTTAGAAAAAGTGATATGAAATGTCAATGAGCATAAATATAAAATGATTTCCAATAAATCTATTGATGTTAAGAGAAGTTGAAAGTGGTGCACAGAAGTATTGAAAGAAAAAAAAAAAAAAAAAAAAAAAAGAGAAAAAGAAAAGAAAAAAAAAAAGTAGTGAAAGACAAAATAGAAAACTTTCCTGGTATAAAAAGGGATAAACTGTAGTAGAAGATGCACAGTCAGCCCCATGGTAGAGGCTGATACAGAAAGATTAGCACTAAGACAGGCTAGGGAAATTCTAAAGATCATTAAGAATTTCATAAATAAACCTACCGAAATTATCATGAAAAACAGTGATTTGAAACATTGATACCAGTCAAATTATCCTATATAATGAGGAGGTAATATGCAAATTAACCCTCATGCCCTCACAAGATGGCTGCCTACGTCCAGGCTGGCAGGGGGGTGAGGGACGACCAGATGACTGGACAATAGGCTGTGTGGAGTGACCAAGCTGATAGGGGGGCCATGAGGGGCGGCCAGGACAGCAGGGGGGCAATGGGGGTGACCAGGCTGGTGGGGGGGGCAATAAAGTTGACCAGGCCGGCGGGGGGGGGGGGGCAATGTAGTGAGGGGTGACTAGGCTGGCGGGGGCACAGTTAGGAGTGACCAGGCTGGCAGGGAGGGGGCAGTTGGGGGAGATCTGGCCAGCAGTGGGGGGCAGCTAGGGGTGACCAGGCTGGCAGGGGGACAGTTAGGGGCAATCAGAGGTCGTGAGGGATGATCAGGCTGGCGGGATGGGGGAGGGAGGAGGGCAGTTAGGGGGACTAGGCAGGCAGGCAGGTGAGTGATTAGGAGCCAGTGGTCCAGGAGTGTGAGAGGGCTGTCTGACTGCTGGTTTAGGGCCTAAACTGACAGCCAGACATCCCCAAGGGGCCCCAGAGCGGAGAGGGCGCAGGCTGGGCAGAGGGGGACCCCCCCATGTGTGAATTTGGCGCACTGGGTCTCTAGTCCTTTAAATAAAAGTCATCGTCTAAGAGTTCTATGAATACAAAATCCTCAAGCAATTTTAGAGGAAAAATTCTCGAGTAACATTCGGCCAAAGAGAAAGTGAAATACAAATTAAGAACAACAACAACAAATGTGGTAAAATGACTGACACTAACGAATTCATTTAAAAATAAAACTAAAAAAAAAAATCAGTCTATTTTCCTCTTTAAATTCTAGTGGAATTACAGTGAGTAGTTTTATTGGCAGAATCACGGATTATTATGTCATTTTCCTAAACAGTTTCCTCCTCCAGCTGCCCTGAGGGCTGGCCACTAACAGCTCCTTTCTGAGACTGGCCCTCAGCTGCGGGCGGCCTCTCTGGGCGCTGAGTTTCCCCTCCACTCCTGTGCGCCCCACCCTGTACTCCCGCCCCCGGGCTGAGGAATGGGGGGGTGCTCCAGGCTAGCTGGGACACAGAACTCTCAGCCCGAGCCCCTTGCGCTCAAGGGGGGCTCTGCAGGGGGGGTACACCAGGAGCCCACCCTGATGGGGCTGCGGCTCCCCACCTGGGAGCACGTTCCTACTGGGCCTGGTTCCCTCCAGTCTCAGGCTGAACCCACAGAGGCCCGGGGACATTACATTTATTTTCCCGGAATGAGCCAGCCCGTTGGAAGCACATGCTTCACTCCTGAGAGAAGAGGAGAGACCTGGAGAGAGACAAGGGCAGCGAGAGAGATGGTCACAGTGCCCAGAGGAATGTCCTGGCCCAGACCAGACCCTGGGGGCTGTCTGCCATGTTCCAGCCCCGACAGCCCTCTGCCTCCCCAGTGACTGCGTTCCCTCCTGCGTCTGACGGTAACAGCCAGCAGAGTCTGGTGACCACCAAACCGTAAGTATGACAACATGCTATCACTGAAACCACTGCATTTTGAGAAAGTTGGTTTCATACCAGCACACCCCTTTCAAACATGCCCCCGGGAACGGGTATTAAACAGACGGCTCCACCTTGTGGGACGGGCCCTGGGTCAGGGCGCGAGCGCAGGGTAAGGACGAGGACACCGCCACCTGAGAAGCACTGAGGATGAATGACAGAGATGGACAGCTTGTCAGCCATGATGCTGCCAGCACCCCCGCTGCCTGTGGCTTTGTAACGGTTCCCATGATGGACAGTGCATGTCCTCCACCTCATCCCTGCCTGTTGGCTGTTCTCTTCAGAGCTGCTTTGCTAATCTAGTTTCTTTGCTCTTCTATGTAAACTTTGAAATGTGCTTGTGAATTTGTATCCCCCCAAAAGCCAGCTAGCGTTTGATCGGCATTGCATGGAATTGATAGCTCAAGTTAGAAGAAAAAATGGCACCTTAATATTAAGTCTCTTGAGATAGAGAGATGATAGATAGAGAGATGATAGCTTGAAATTGAGAGTTCTTTAATTTCTCCCTACAATGTTTTTTACTTCTTGGTGTACAAGACAGTTAAAGCTTTTGTCATATCTATCTGTAATTCATATTTTATGCTCTTTTAAGGGACTTTTTAAATTAAATGTTCTCCATCTTTATTACTATTAGATAGAAACATAATTGCATTTTGTTTACGGGGAGCTCTGTCTATGGCTAAGAGAGCATTGCTTAGGGATTTGATAGCAATGTTCTTCGGAAATTCCCAGAAAATAAAAAATAAAATAAAAATAGCACCGAGCCGCTGTCTGACCGGCAAAGCCCTTCTGTTGCAATGGTTACAGAGAGAAGTGTCTGCCTTTTTACATCTATAACAATAAAAGCGGAATATGCTAATTAGACCAGGCGTCCTTCCAGAGGACCTTCCGGATGAAGCCAGGGCTGTGAGGGAAGCCCGAGTCCCGGGTGCCAGGCGAAGTGGGTGCCGACAATCGGGGGAGGGAAGGCCTGCTGTTGCATGAATTTCAGGCATCGGCTTCTAGTTCCCTCATAATGGCGAACAAGCATATGCCTTCCTCCAGGAGTGCTGACAGGAGCGCATGGAAGCAGGCAGCACCACCCCACACTGGTACCCAGTGAGTGAAGCCGTTCCACTTGGGGTGGTCCAAGAGCGATAAACACGTGATGTGGTCCGGTCTCCTCGATGCCCTGGCAACACCTGCTGCCCTTCACTGACCGGGCAGAAAGGTGAGTCCAGGAGGAGGCGATGCGGCTGAGATGCAGTTGCTTTTCTCCGGGGATCTTGCCCCATAGAGTCACCCACGTGCTCAGAGCAGCCAAGAGGAGGCGCAGACGCACCTGGGAGAGGAGGGAGCAGGGCCCGGAGAGGGCGCCTTCCCCCCATCGAGGCTCATAACACCAACAAGCCCACTTGAAAAATTTAAACAAGGGGTAAACCGACAGCCAATCAGCAGCGGAGACGGGGAGTGGCTAAGCGAGGTTTTACAAATCTGGGGAAGTGTCGTTTACAGACGCGCCACCAGGTGCGGAGCCCAAAGGCCCTGCCCACTGAGCACACAGGCCTCCGCCTCCAAAGGGGTCCCTGCACCGGGCGGAGGAGCCTCCCCGACGACCCTCTCTGCCGGGGTCTGAGCCCAGGGGCAGCAGCTGCTCCCATTGACCCCCCACAGGCCCCGGCAGAGGCCCCCTGCAGGTCGGGACCAGCGGGGCTGCCACGCGCAGACGAAGCATCCACAGCGCCAGGAAGACGGCCCGGGACCCAGGGGGCGGCGGTGTTCCCATCACGAGGGCCATTAGCCAAAGAGAAAGAACAACCTAATTTCGCTTCAGGTTTTAGCTAATTTAGAAAGTAGGACACGAACTTTGCTTCCCAGAGTTAGGGAGCAGCCTGTGTGGGGGCAGAAGCCAGGGCCTCCCTGCCCACAGCAGGAGCGCCTGGAGGAAGGTGCACAGCGCATGCCAGCGCTGGCCGAGGCCTCCCGAGGAGAGAGGCCAGGCGTCAGGGAGCCAGCAGCTTCCTGATGCACCATTGCAGACGGTGCAAGGGCTGAATTAAATCTCAATTCCATTTCCTTCCCAACTCGAAAATTCCTCAAGTGCGGCACCACCTAATGGGACTTCTAACCCCCTCTGGTTTTTGTCAGAGAACGCTCTTCTTCTCTCCTCTGTAACTGGACGGCGGGGACCAATCAAATTACTGAGCCTCACGAAGCGTTTCTCGGCAGGTGGCAGGCTGCGGCGTGTGCACGGCGGTGTGGGCGCTGGAGCCCCTGTGCCGAAGGCCTGTGTGGCCGACACGTCTGCGTGCGGGGACCGCACCCGGGGCACGCGTGTGCCCGTGTGCTGCAGAGGCAGGCTGCGTCTGCTGCTGCCGTGTCCCGTGCACGTCTGAGATCATGAGCGATGAGAATGTGATGCGTGCAGATAGTATGAATGGTGTCTGCACGTGAGCCACACCATGTAGTCAAATCTCCTTTTTATTTAACAGAGTCTCCAAATGATCGTTTTCTCTGCAATTAGTTATTTAATAGTGATGAGTAAAATTTCCCAAATGATCATAGGAATCTAAAATGTGCTAAAAACATGTCTGCTCCCATTGCTGAATCCTTTAATACTCTGAGAAAGCTCTGATTAAGTGCTCATTATGATTCCTTCCGTGTCGGACGTAGGCCTGCTGCTGATTGGTGAATAGAGTCAGAGGAAGACAGCGAAGGCTGTTTAGAAGGACCTGAAAGAAGCCTCCTTTTTATTCTGTTTTTTTTTTTTTAAAAGAAAATTAATACACGCCCATTTTGTGGTCACTTCATAGCATGGCATTCCTGCCACACACTATCATTGGCTGAAGAACCTTAATCAGGAGCATGAACATGGCTGAGTTGTTGAAGTAATCATGAACCCATTTCTCAAAGATGACTTGGCTTTTTAATTTGCTATAAATGCAAAGATTAACTGAGAACATACAAGGCAAACACAGAGCCGACTTCAGTGTCCAGAGCCATTCTCACTCATCCGGACCAGCTCTGTAAAGAGATGTACACACTGGGGTTGTGTCCTGGTAGAGACCTGCGTCTTATTTCTGATGGGAATGCTTCTGAGGCTTCACAGCTACAGTTCCTCTGCCTGGTCTGCTCCGATGCACTGGAAGGTAGTTTCAGCGACGTTGTTTAGAAAAGAGAAAACTCTGTCACCTACAGGGCAGCCAGGACCTGGCACAGAGACTGCTGTCAGGTGGCTAACAGACAAGAGGGCTTCCTTCATCTCAGTGCCTGGAGCACGGAGACATGCCCTTGTGCTGTCTGCACGCTCGGCGCAGGGGGCCCTGGGAGACATCGACTAAAGCTGCAGAGTGAGTGATTCTCTGTTGACCGTATGGGCACTTCTAAGGGCGTGAAGAAGTAGCTTCACAATACATCTGGTCGGACAACTGGTAATGAACCTCTGCAGCAGTGCATGCTCTCACTGGGTGCTTTTAGAGTTCTGCTCTTGGCCCAGAGTCAGTAAGACGATCCAGAATTAACCTGCCACCATTAGGATCTAGAATTGGAACAAAATAGAGAAACAACTGTTTTCAGACATTAACGAACAGGCGGCGCTGACTGTGCTCCCGAGAGAAAGGAGACAGATGAGAGGACCCTGCTCATCACTCACGTTTCCTGCCAGGAAGTAATTTCCTGATGCAGTGGAGGAGGAGGAACCCCGAACAGGGCCTGTCCGTCTCCCAGGTGCGAGGAGACAGAGTTTAGTGTTGGAAGAGAGTGAGGAGTCTAGAATTTATGACCAAATCTTAGAAAGAAAGAAGATATCTATAAATCTGTAGAATGCCCAATTGAGTCTTTGGCTGAATATCAATCTGTGAATGTGTAGGACAGAGCTCCACAGAACTGCGCAAGACCAACTTCCAACGTAAAAAAATAATCAGATAAAAATAAATCTATAAAGAATAATAATGAAATAAATATATATAAATTGCTAGAGAGCTGTTAGAAGAAAACTTTTCAGATCACACACGGTTAGCAATCACAAGCGTTCTCTTCACTGGTTCATGCATTTATTTAAAATGTAAAGCACTAATAGTATATCTGACCAATTTGAAGAAAAACAAAGCTGGCATCTTGATGCTATCAAGACAATAAGATAGAAAGATAAGTATCACATGATCTCACTCATTCATGGAATATAATCAACAACATGCACTAATGAACTAAAATAGATCCAGAGATAGAAAAACGTTGAACAGACCGTCAAATTTCAGAGGGAAGGCAGGGGAGGGTGTGTGGAGGGGCAGCAGTGGGGGGGAAGGGGGAGTTAAGGAGGACCAGCCAAAGGACTTGTATGCATGCATATAATCATAATCAATGGACACAGGCACTAGGGGGTGAGGGAAGGTGCTGGGGGTGGGAGTGGCCGGGGAGAGGTAAATGGGGGGAAAAGGAGACTCATGTAATACTTTAAACAATAAAGCATTTCTTAAAAAGACAATAAGATAGTATTTTATTGATGTAATAATAATAATAAATAGAGTAACACAATCTGAGAGAAAATCTAGGAATAGCTCATACACGACACAGGTAAGACTGGAGTACGGTATCGAAGGTACGGCTTTTTGATAAGCTTTTCAGGGAGACTAAACAGCATCTGAGGGAAAGGAACCCTAATCCCTACCTCACACCATGCACCAACAGGAATTCTGGAGTTAATATACATCTAAATGTGAGAAGACAAACATTAGAGCTCCTACAATGTTCTTCTAGATGGTAATGTATTTATATGAATATTGCGTAGGAACATTTTCTTAAACATTGGAAAAGAATATCCCTGGCACAAAAGAGAAAAAAAAAGGAAAGTTAGACTGTTATGAAAAAGGCGAAGAGATTAAAGTATAATGAATAAGTAAGAGTGAGTAAATAAGTAATAAAATGGACAGTCAGCAGTATGGTTGCCAGAGGGGACGGGGATGGGAGGTGTAATACTTAGAGCAATAAAGATTTTTTTTTTTTAAGGAATAAAAGAAAAATGGAGAGAAGTCTAAACGGGCAGGCAGGCCCCAACTCCCCATGAGGCCGGTCCCAGGGTCCAGGCCAGGGGGCAGCTGTGTGCCCCTTGCAGAGGCAGGAGGGGCCTGTCACTCTGCCTGGCAGTGGGCTGTCTCCACACTCAGGGGCGGGGTTGGGGGTGATGTCACAGGTCCGCTGGTCAGAAGCTCAGGGAAAACTTCGGGAAGCGAGTCAGAGCCCTCACTGGTGCACAGGCAGGATCACGGCAGAGAACAGCAGGAGCAGAGATGCCCATGGGCGGGAGGCACCCCCTCCCCATCACCACAGAGACGCCCACTGAAGAGAGGGGTCCTGGGCTAGGACCCCCGAAAGCTGAGCGGGGAGACCTGGGAGAGCCCCAGGACACAGGGGAAAGGCTGGGCTTCAGGGGAGCTTTTGGGGACTGAGATGCTCAGAGGTCAGTGACCTCCTGAACCTGTGATTCCTGGGGAGGGACCTGCCACAGATGCTAGTCCCCTGAGGGAGAATCAGTCACCAGAAGGTGCGGTTAGCAGTAGCTGGGAAATGCAGAAGCAAGCTGGAATATTTCTTAATCGCAAGCATTTTTAAAGGGAATGTTACCTCTCCATTGAAACTCATTTCTAAACACCTAATTAGAGAGCCACCCCACAACATTGCATAAGCAGGCTAGCACCCTCTTCTACTCCCCGCGATCCAACATCCGATAGGACAGCTCCACAGCGGGGTCTGTGTCATTTAAGAAGCCTAAGACATGGTCCAGGCCAGCGGGCATTCCTGAGGAAGAGAGGAAAACGGGAAATGGGCAGGCCTGGCGCGGAGGGGCGTGTGAGGAGCTGTTTTCTCCTGGTTTTAATTTGCATTTCTCTCCATACTAAAAAGGTTGAGCAAATATCTCTGTTTTCAGTCTGTATTTGTTTTTTCTCCTGTGAGATGCCTCCCAGTTATTTGCCCTTTTCTCAACTGGGCGATTTGCCTTTTCTCTCTGATCCATAAAAATCCCTTTCATTATTCTGGATATTATCTTTTCCCGTTACAGTTAGGTAAATATTTTCTGCTAGCTGGTGGCTTATCCTCTAACGCTTGTCACGGTATCTTTCAGAGTAGGATCTACCTTTTCCTCAAGGTTGGCGATTTCTGTGTCTTGTTTCAAATACATTTTCTCAGCGCAGGAGCATACAGAAGTTCTCTGGTGTTTTTCACATTGTGAATACCCTCGTCTCCTACATTTTAAGGCGCTGCTGCACATGGAGCTGGGCTTGCTGGTGGCTAAGGGAAGGACAGACTGCGCTTTGCCCGCAGAGACCAGCACCGTTTCCGGCGTTATTTATTGCTGCCCCCTCGCCTGCGCTGGGGTTCGGCAGCACCTGGAACAGGCAGCCACGCCGCTGCTGCATGCATGAGCTTCTGAACTGTTTCGGATCGGTTTCTGCTCTAGGTCCCTGTCTCTGGATGCTTATCATAATGTCTTCATTCGCAAATATTTTTGAAAATGTGGGTGCTGGAAAACTTAAAATTACACCTGTGGCCTGAATTATAGTTCCACTTCTGGTGACATCATAGTGACCCCTCACCTTCCCAAACCTCACACGTTTGATTCTTTGTTCTTTATTGTGCTGACTGGGAGAGCAAGGATCATGTAGTGATGGCAGATAATCAGGTGTGTTCCTTTAAATAAGAGGTAGCTGCAAGAAGGCTTCATGTATGTACCCTTTACCAACGATACAATTTCTTTTATTTCTAAATTACTAGGAGTTTCTGCATTGTTTTTTTTTGTTTTAAATTATCGATAGATGTTGAACTATAGCTAATGCTTTTTCTGCAGTAATGTGATAGTTATCTTTTACTGTTCTCTGACTACTTTGCAATTCTCTCTTTGTCTTTGGTGTTTAGCTGTTTTACTTAAACATATTTAGGTGTACAGGTCATATTTTTTATCATATTAAAATATTACCAGCCTATTTCTCATTCTCTTGCTCAGCCGCTCACCTATCATCTGTAGATCTGCAGTGAGACAAATACAGCTGTATGCACACTTTAACAGCCCACAGCACAATTTTGAAAATAAAGTGTATTTTAATAAACACTGCCTTTAGAAGTACTCACGTGTGTGTGAGTGTATATTTTTTGATCCTGTTCTTCTATCACCGATATCACTAATAGGTGTGTTTTTTAAACGTTGTCTTTCTTTCTCATACGGGGCTGATTCTGGCCCATGTCTGCAGTTTAAGACATTGTTTTCCCGCTGTTTTGCCCGGTACACTATGTAATTCCTCTGTTGAATTTCTCCTCCAAATAGTAAGTGTGTATGTCTAATATTTTGAAACATCCTATTTAGCTCTTTATCAAACGTACCTGTTTATTTATGATAATTTTATATTGCTGACCCTGCTTTTACTTCTTTGTTGTTCCTGTTCACCATCTAAACACTCGTTTTGCATTCTCTCCCGGGTGACCCGGGCCTGGGCTGCATTTCATTGTAACGAACACTGACACCGTGACTGCGACTTCCTAGAACAGTTAGGAGCACACTGTAATCACAGGGGTATGTTTTCCATCCTCTCTTGGTGAGTTTCCTGGGACATTTCATGTCTGACCTCACGGTAAGTACAGGCGCGAAGAAACGTGGACGACACGATGATGAACAGCACTGCGTCTCATGTCCTGAAACAACAAGCACTACACGCGCGCGTGTAAGCTTTAGGAAAGCGCCCTTGGTTTTGGTCACCTCTGATGTCCACCTTCCCTCAGCGGATCCAGCCCAGAGCCAGCGGGCCCGCCGCCGGAGGCAGAGGCAGTGGCAGTCTGGGGGGACATGTGGCTCTCTGTCTGTAGAGGACAGTTCTCAGGGTCACGATGGGAAGCGAGATCTGGAACCCCCCAGAGACACAGACAGAACTCGTCACACAGACTGGGGGATTGCAAACAGGGTACAGTCACACACGTGTGAACCAAGGCAAGCACATCTTAACCCACACTGAGGAGCACGGAGGCACTAGAACATTGTAAATTTAGCTCAAATTACACCCAAAGTAATCACATCTACAGCCTGCTTCTGGTCCAGCTGTCTGCAGAGGATAGTTTGGGGAGAGCTGCACTTTATAAAACAAAAGACGGAGCTGAGCATCGCAGAAGACCTCTGAAGAAGGACAGTATTTCCTCCCAATAGCCAGAACGGGGCCGCCACACCCCACGGGCAAGTCACCCATCCTTCACTTAGAAAGGGTGAGGGCTGGGAGTAAAAGCTTCCCAGAAGCTGAAATTAGTTTTCCTCTTTAAATGAATATTTCTTGGCCGGAAGCCCTGAACATTCTTGGAACGTCCATTACAATATTTAAATATTGCACCAGTAATTTTTAAACACCACAAGCTCCTTTAATAACATTTTTCTCGTCGTGTGGGAAAAGCGTGTGTCTGATTCGGAGAAAAGGTGCCCTGTGGCCCGGGCAGGGAGGCTCAGCTGGTGGAATGTTCTTCCACCCACCAGCCCCCCTGTAAGACAGCCACAGGCGACCATGAGCCCAGGGACTCCACCATCCCCACCGGGGGGCTTCTCACAGTGGAGTGTCCTGGGAACCTCACAGCCCTGTCTATGGGCTTTGAAATCGGGGAGTGACCTGTGTGAAGTCCCTGAAAAACACATTCCATTCTAGGATCACTGACCCCTCTGAGTGACATACTTGGCATCGGGTCCTGAGGGCCAGCTTTCTGCCTCATTCATTGGGAACACCCTTCTTTGAGGACAGGGACCTTCTTGGTGGCATCCAGTCTGGACCACAGGAAGGCGGGGATTTTGAGTCCATTTGTGACCCTCCTCCTCAATCACGGCGCCCCATGGACTTATCCACTTGACCACTTCCAGTTGTTGACTTGGCCCTAACCCATTCTCCACCTGACCACTTCCTACTGATCACCTGGAGTCGCCCCCTTGTTTACGTTGCTGTTTCCCTCTGTTCACCAGTCCCTACCCACCCCCTTTTCCTGTTTAAGTCACCACTTCCAGCTGAGCAAATGGCTCCACCTCCAAAGTTACATCACCACTTCCAGCTCTTCCCCTGGCCCCTCCCCCTTGTTGACATTACAACTTCCAGCTGTTCACCTGGGCCCTCTCCCTTGTTCCAGAAACCCCGCCCCCTTGCTCATTTGACCAATGAGGCACACTGGCCAGGCTGCATTGTGCCTCACACAGAGGGGTGGACTTCCCAAACTCTGGGAGTGGTGTTAGGTGCCTAAAACCCCCAACCCCAGAACACCTTCTGCTCACAGGTTCCTTCCTACCAGGGGTCGAGGTCCATAAGGGGGAGGGGCCTGGTGAAGAGCTGGAAGGGGTAATGTAAATGAGGAGGTGGAGCCATTTGATCAGCTGGAAGTGGTGACATAAACAAGAGGTCACAGTTAGATTCCCTCTCAGGTCACCTGCCTGGGGTTTGGACTGTATCCCTACTAGGGGATGTGCAGGAGGCAACCAATCAGCGATCCTCTCAGCAATGTTTCTCTCTCTCCCTCCCACTCCTTATAAAATCAATAAAAATGCATTAAAAAAACAACAACAACAAAAAATGTGCCCTGTGTGATGCCTTTGCTAAGCCAACCACATAGAATGCAAACAAAACGGAAATTCGGTGTGAATTGCCTCATGCGTTTTTATCACTGGATCTTTTTGAAGCAACAAGAACCAGATTGTAGAGGACAGGCGAATTGTAGAGTTCATTTTGTCCATCTGAATTTTTTCTCCCGTGTCCATTTTCCATGCTGGCACAACACAGGATCTCCAAGAGCTAATGGACAGTTGTGTAGCCTTATTCACAAAGGCTTCTTTAAGTTATAGAAATTTCAGAGTGAGAACACAAGCTCCACTGAGCTTCTGAGGCAGCAGCCATTTGACTTGTCACAGTCGCCACAAATCCAAAGAAATAGAAAAGATGCCCTGGTAGTTTTTTCCTCAAAAAAAACACTTAAGTAAATATAAGTCCCTGAGAAACTTGTTCTTCAAATAGCATCAACCGTGGAGATGCCTGTCACAGATCTAGGAAAGAAATGTTTTGTTCTTCTGTTTATTTCTGTAACTTCTGGACGAAGAGGGAGGGAACGATATTGAGCGAAAATGTAGACAGAAGTTTCATTTCCCATGGATCACCTCCCTTTGGGTTGTGAAATATTAATGGAAACCTTTCAATATTAAAAGATGGGGTTAACAAAAATAGAGGGAGACTTTTCAACAGTTTAGTTTTTAATGTCAAAAAATTTCTTTATAAAATAAAATATTGAAAAGTAAGCATTTGAGAAAATACATAAATCACTTATCTATACATCAAAACCAGTGAACTCAGTGGTGATGTAATAGACTTATAAGCGAGCATGGTGGATTTTTTTGGTCCCCAGGAAGTCAGAAGTGGATGGACGGAGCTACAGCGGCGCCTGGCAGCATCCCTGTGACATCACTCAGGAAACAGAAGAGCATCTTCTGAGGAGAGGCAGGAGGCAGCCCGTTCCAGGCAGGAATATCACCAGCTCTTCCTCAGCTTCGGAGAGGGGCTGTCCCTCACTGCCGCCTCCGGACACAGCCACAGGCACTGAGAGGAGCTCTCTGAGGGGCCGGGAGCCAGGCTCTCCCCAGCTTCGGCCTGGGGCACACAACTGGGCCAAAGTGTGAGCAAACGAAGGGCCTCAAACAACTGAGGTAACGTTTGGGTTGTATAAATCCATGAACCTTTAAAAAATATAGTTGTATTGATTTCAGAGAGGAAGGAAGAAGAAGAGACAGATAGAAACATCAATGATGGGAGAGAATCATTGATCGGCTGCCTCCTGCACTCCCCTGCTGGGGATCAAGCACTCAACCTGCATGTGCATTGACCTGAATCAAATTCGGGATCCTTCAGTCCACAGGTCGACGCTCTATCCATTGAACCACAGCTAAGGCCATGAACTTATTTTTAAAATAATGGATACTGAGTGGAAGAGAACTTAGAATGTACAGGTAGGTTAAATATGAAAAAAATCCAAATAATTTGCCATACTCTCTCTATTCTAATCACCGTTGAGATGTTGATGTGACCTCCCCCAGACTTTTATAGTCATTACCAAGATAGCTGAATATTTAGGTATATGCCTGCCTTAGTCTATATACTGATTTATAAATAAATAAATAAATCAAGAATGCGTGAGCTATCTTGTTTTATAGGCAGTGGTTGTTTTTTTTAATTTAAAAACGCTGCTTTCTTGGAAAAAAACATGTAACTTCCTCGTCGTGTTAAATCGCTATCTAGTGGCCCGGCGCTCAGGAGCCTGACCTTACAGGCTGGTGAGGACGTGCAAACGGGCGTGCGTCCACTGTGCAAGGCCTGCTCATCCAGGTGTTCCCGACGGCAGGGCTGGGTTATGGGGTCATTCCCGTCCTTTGGGGAAGGTAACATGCTTCTGTGGTGACTATCAGAGTCATTTACAGGAACCCAAGTTACGTTTTGCTTACGTGTGTAAAACCAACTAGCTATGACTTTGTTTATATGGCTTAGAGGTTCTGTCTGGGATTTTCAAGCCTGGTCTCCATTTCATTTTGTTTTTACACTAGGCATCTGCCTGCCAGTGTAGGCATTTATCTGTCATCTACCGCCTACCTGTCCATCTCTGCACCGGCTCTGTGTGCAGAGATTGGGAACATGTAACTGCTCTCTGCCCTGACCTCTGAGTCTCCATATGGATTTCTCAGGCTTCCTGGCAGCGGGGACTAGACTGCAGGGCCGAGCCTCCTAGGAGAGACAGGGGCGAGCAGCTGGTCTGACCCGGCCCAGGGCTCAGCTGTGTCAGCGGTGAGGCCCACTGTCCAAGGAGGCCACCAAGGCCAGCCAGTGTCCCGGGAAGGGAACAGTCCCCCCTCTGGCAGGGCAGTGACCGCTCCCAGAAACGCACGCAGCTCCTGGTCCTTGGCTCACAGTCCGCCTTTCCCGTCTCCGCGCCGAGCAGAGGCTGAATGGGGGGTCTCTCAGCACCGGGAGGCAGAGCACTGGGGGCCTCAGCACCGGGCGGCACCAGTAAGGCCAGAGGGAGATGTTAGTCCCTAAGTGCATCTTTACTGTCTTCTTTTGGCTTAGAAATTTATTTCCATTATGAAAAAATTAAATCATTACTTGAAATTTGGAAACAAAATGTACAGGTAGCCTGGGTTTTATTTGGGGGCCTTTAGCTTGGTTTGGAGGCGCGGAGATCTGAACGTGTGGGTGCGGTTTTAACCCGCTCAGCGCCTGGAGGAGCCTCACACAGAGGGGACCAGCTTGTCTCTAAGGGTCTGATTGTTTCTGTTGTGGACCAAGTGCTCCGCTGTGACACACACGCAACGATGATACGAGCTGTGAGTGAATTCCTGCAATCGCAGTCACTGTCCACGGGGAAAAATAACATGGCGATCGTAATCAATGAAAACCATGTAGGTCAGCTTCTGAGTCTTGGGCGAAAGGATTGGGATGCCAGGATAAGAATTCCAGGCCGAGGACAAGGCCTGGTTTTGACGCTGAGGAAGAGCCTCCTTACTGACTGGTGCCTCAGCTTCCAGAAGCTCTGAGCCTCTGGGAAGACCCGCCTCCACCCCCTCTGACAGCTGCTGTTGGGTGAAGCACCTGCCACTCTCCTGACAGATACTGCATAGCCAGGTTTTTCACAAGCGCCCACATAGCCACCTTGGTCATAACTATTAGCCCCTAAACAGGCTGCCCGTGAACAGAGACACATTTCCACAGCTCCTGCCTCACGCCCCTCCCAAGGGGGTGGCTGAAATGCATCTCTTTCTCGTCCATCATAAAATTATATTCCCTCTTCTGGAACACCTGGCATCCGGACCCTTACTATTGCTCCAGACAGCGCCCTTGTCAAGAGAGAAGGGGCCTTTTTTCTCAAGCCGCTGCTACTGCTGACAAAGATGGTCGTGCCATTTCCTCAGAGAGAGAGAGAGAGAGAGAGGAGAGAGAGAGAGAGAGATGTGATGGTGGAGGGCTGCTTTACGCCTGTCTCCTAGAATTCTCCCCTTGTCATAACTTCACCGGCCTAATGAGCATGGCTGTTCTGTGAGATTGTCTGCTTCTTATTGAAATCTGGTAGCTGTCAATTTCCCTTCCTGCTTCATTACATTTCCCTTCATTTGCAGGGTCTGGCCATGCCGCGCGCTGAACCGAATCAGAGAGACTGATTATTTCCCGAATGCAATGCCTGTGGTCGGCGTGGCTTTCGACCTCGGATTCATTTCATGTGTCCCCTTTATTTGTTCTTTAGCATTCTGATGCTCCTCTCCTTCTGGTGGCGATGCAACGTTACCCAGCCTACCAAACAGGCTGCTTGCAGAATGCTCCCGAGGAACATTCTGAGATCTGATGGGCATTTTTTGCTTTTCTGAAAATAATGACTCCGTTTTAATTTTGGAAACCCTATTGATGAAACCCTGGTGCTGGAGGCAACAAAATGAAGTGCCGGGGAACCTGGGAGATTCCATTATACCGGAGAGGTAACTCAGAAACATTAGCGAGGATGCGGTTCCTGCGGAGGTGGCCATAAAGGTAATGAGTGTGAAAGCCTTGTGAGCGATGGGGGCTGTGCAGGTATCGCTTTGCACGACGACAATAAAAATTAATAGTTTCCTTTAAGAAGCTCCCTCCCCAAGGAGACGTTCAGCAGGAGGGGCATTTGCGGAGGAAATGAGAGTGCTCTAAAGCAGCATCCAGGTTCTCCTTATTTTTCCATGAGAGCGAGGCAGCTCTTTGCCCGTCATCAGTGCTTTGAAGAAATGGGATGTGATGAGGTGCAATCGCAGGGCGGGTTTTGAACTCCTCTGGCTGGTCTTTGACGCCTTCTGGACATGGTGATGCCAGGGAGCCCGGTGCATGTCCGGTCAGTGCTGGGTACCAAATAGCCCTTCACACTGAAGTCACAAAAGCCTCGTGACTTCCCTAGTGGAACTGCAATAATGACAACGCCACCGGGCGCAACTCACTGCACACCTTCCCCGCCCTCCCAGGCTGGTCCCGTGGAGACCTGGCACCCCAGGAGAATGGGGACTGCCTGCTCCCTCCTCTTCCACACCTGCCTCTTCCCTTCCCCCCCCACTGGGCTGCCCTCCGCTCTTCCAGGTTCAGGGTGGAAAAGAGAGGTAAAGTGCAAACGAAACACTGCCCAGCTGCAATGTGGTAAGGCATTGGAAGCGAAGGCTCAAAGCTGACTCCTCCTCAGAAAGTCCCTCCTGGGAATGTGCACCTGGCTTCCTGGTGTGAACTTCCTCAGTGTTGTAAGAATAAACAAGCCATCTTTTCTGTCAGAGAACAGGTTAGACAGCCACCATTTTGGATTGCGTGACTTGGCAGCCACCATGTTGGCCACATGGCTTGCAGCTCCTCTGGGGGCCGCCATCTTGAAACCACAAAGGCCAACCCCTCCGTTTGAATTAGCCAATTGTGAAAGACTGTGCACCTGAGCTCCAATCAAGAGCAAAGGACAGGTCACGTGCGTAAGGGATTATAAAGCCGAGCAGCCTGTCTGTTCAGTGTGCATGCGCTTCCAGACCATGTGTGTGCACCCTTCTATGTAGAAGTAAAGATGTCTGCCTTGCCGAGGCCGGTTTGGCTCAGTGGTAGAGCGTCGGTCTGCAGACTGAAAGGTCCCGGGTTCGATTCCGGTCAAGGGCATGTACCTTGGTTGCGGGCACATCCCCGGTAGGGGGTGTGCAAGAGGCAGCTGGTCGATGTTTCTCTCTCATCGACGTTTCTAGCTCTCTATCCCTCTCTCCTCCTCTCTGTAAAAAATCAATAAAATATATTAAAAAAAAAAAAAAAAAAAGATGTCTGCCTTGCTGCCTGGCTCCAGAGTGTTTTGTATTTTACCAGAACCCCTGACTGGGGGGCTCACCTCATTTCTAACAGTGAGAATGTTGCCTCACCTCTGCCTGACTCTCCCTGGGTCCCTGCTACCAATTGGCTTCTTAGGGTCTGCAATTACTACAGACACAAGTTGAACCCTTGGAACCACCGCTGATAGAGATCATTCCCAATGTTGCTTCCTTTACTCTGCAAGTTCAAGGTAGCTAGCTGGTCAGCATTTTGCTCTGAGAATTTCCAGGCGTAATTTAGATGCCGCTCACTGTGTCTGCAAACTTCAGGAGTATATACTAACCTCGCTGCTGGCCCTCTGCAAGCCCCTCTCAGCAGAACCGAGGTGAGGGAGTGAGGGAGAAGTCCCTGCCTCCCGCTCCATCACAAGGAAGGGAGGGACTGTGCCCAGCACCCCAATAACTATCCAACAAGTTTTCCCAGGCTAGACAGGAGGCACAGCCCTCTCAGCAAGCCAGAGCGCCTGATCCAGGTTTCATATTCAGTGAGAAGTGGTCTCCAGCCTGACAGCCTTCAGACAAACCAGAGGAAGGGGCATTTTTGAGGTCATTGAACATGATATGGCTGTGAATGAGACAGAAACTTATTTTGCATAGATTTTGCTTGTCTTTATTTTCTGATTTTCAGCAATGTGTATGAATAGCTCCTGTAATGCAACAATTTAGGAAAGAAGGAAAGACATTCTGTGTAAGAAGGATCTTCCTTCCTGATTTCCCCAACTTAGGAAATATGCATTTATGGTGAGCCAGAGTCAATGTTTGGAATAAGAAAAGGCAGCAGGGCCTCCTCTTTGCTATGCTCTCCATAAATGACCTCACTCCTCCTGTGTAGAGTCCTCCCTAGTACCCTTCTCTCTGGTTCCTTTGTTTGTCAAAAACAAGGCAAATATATTTCCACTTTAACCTCCTACTATTGTACATCCATCACTCACTCACTCCCAAACAAAGATAGCTCACACGTTAGGCTTACAACACAGAGCACTCTCCTGGGCCACACAGATAAGCCAGATGGGTCTGATCTCTCATCTGCTTCGTCCATTACTAAAGCACCATCACTCAGGTTTAGCTGGAGAATAAAACCACCCAGTGATTTGCAGTGGACAACGATGTCAGTGTCAACTGATAACAAATACTGTCCACTGAGAGAGAGAGAGAGAGAAAGAGAGAGAGAGAGAGAGAGAGAGAGAGAGAGAGAGAGAGAGAGAGAGAAGGAAAGCATATGATGTCTTTCCATTACAACAAGAATGAAGTCTGCATTGTTTGCTGTGGTCTAGAAGGTTCCACCTTCTCCTGCCTGGTGTGGTTTTCAATGACTGAATCTGTCATATGACTCATGCTTGGGCTCAAATGTCATATCCTGAAAGATGGTTCCATGACAACTCTGTCGATTGCATACACAGCGGTCTCTCTCTGTCACACTACGCTCTATACTCTTCATATCCATCAGTTCTGAGAATTACATTATCAATAATTTGTTAACAATTTGTTTCTGCTTTTACTGCTTTTGTTTCCGTTCATGCCACCTGAGGCCAGGACCTGGGCCCTCTCCTGCTTTAGGATAAATTCCTGCCGCGTGCATAGTATTTGTCACATGGCAGTTGCTTGATCAATGTTTGTCAGATGAGTGGGTACATGTTATAGAAACATGAGCTGAAGTAAACACGCTGCTAGCAATACCCATAGTAGGGATGGAGTTCAGCCACAAGCCGACGATAACAATAGCTTGTTAAGACAGAAAACTGACAACAGCATTTGAAAATAAAAAAACAATTAAATGACATAATTTTTTTCTCTCTCTAGTGTGTTGAAAAAGATTAAAAATTTGTAAACTGATATTGTCAAGATTTTAATGGAAATCCGTTTGATCATGTTATAGTGAAGGGAATGTAATCTGGTATAATGTGTGAAAATTTAGAAAATGTAACAAGATGTAAAAGGTTCAGCAACTGTAATTCTGGGGCATCTGGTGGAGGAACTATCACAGTGAAAATGGATATGGACAGGGGATACCTCTGTCTCCGCTCACAACAGTGGGAACTTTACATCAGCCAATCCACCAACAGGGAGCTGGTCGAAGGAAAGCCCAGCACAGACAGAAGGTGGAATATTATGTAGCCGTTGAAATACCGAGACACCAGAATTAACTACGGTTATTTTTGGGGGTGGGATTTGAAGCGGTTTTAAAAATCTTTCTTCACTTACATTCTCCAATGATGCAATCATCTATATTTAACAGTTCTGTTATTTAAACTAATAAGAGCTTTAACAAAATCGCCCTCCTGTCCCTCTCAGGGCTGTAGTGTGCCCTCTGAGTGAATCCAGTGTTTGCACAGCGGCACCCGGTGCTCAGCCATGTGCGAAGTGACGAGATGCCCCCCGTGATTTTTCCAATGTGGACGCAGCTTCCACCTTGAAGTAATTGAGGTGCAGGGTTAGTCTGTGCCCATGCTTTACGGCTAACGTGCATTTTATGTCTGCCACGCAGACGGCGGTCCCTCTGACTGTGTTTCTGGCAGGCTCCGCGGTAATGACAGAGATGTCTTGGAGAAACCTCCCAGCTCGCGCCTGGATTTGTACTGCTCTTCATGTTGATCCGGGCTCTTTAAATGGCTTTGCACCGTAATTAACTGGCATGAAGGACAAGTCGCTGCCTCCCACACAGCAGACATGAGGCGATCCCTTCTCTGGAGCAAGCAGTCTACGTTGCATTACGATTTGGGGATGGCTCCTTAGCCTCTGGCCTCACATTTGGTTCCCAAACAAGAATATTTAATGTCGGTGGAAAAGCCGTGCTTCTGTCCTTGTGAATGAGCTGAGCGCTAACATCAGTGAGTGAACATCAACAGAGCGTTGGCTCTGAGATACCCAAGTCCACATACAATAGGCAGTGGGTGTCTCGCCAGCATGACTTGGAATTTAAACAATGTGAACGTAAAAGGCAGAGTGCGCTCCGCAGAAAGTGTCCTTTCTCCTGTCCTCTGCTCGGAGGAGCGTGAGCATTGTTTTGGTACAATTCCCCAGGGCGCGTGTGGATGTGCGGTCTTATTGTGCTCGCTCCGGGGTTCACCACACTCAGCCCTCTCTGTAAGCTCTGGGTGTGTTACTGATGCAGCCCGAGTCCTGCTTCTCCCTCCTGGCCTCTCTCAGGGTGTACTGTAACTGTTTCATTTAACACCATTTGGCATGAACCCACTGGGAAAGAGCACCAGTCCTTCCATCCTTGCACCGGGCTGAGGGGAAGGAGACATGGGCCAGCCACTATGTTTGGAATAACCTTTCCTGAGGGAAGGTCAGCCAGGGACGAAGGCAGCCCGCGGGGAAGAGCACAGTTTTCCGTGTGAGAATGATGTGTAGATCCACTGGAAACACCCAGTCCCGGGAGGAGGAGGGAGCAGTGGAAAGAGGAATCCTGAATTTGTTTCCCCCGAAAGAGAAAGTGGAAGTGGCTGCATTACCCTGACTTCTCATTTTTCAGCTGCTGTGGGAAGAGGAGCTCACCAGCTGAAACGAACTCTCTTATAAACAAAAGAAAGTCAAGTTTATTCCTTCATTTTCCTATCTAATAAAATGCTACTAAGCAAATTGACCAAATGGTGGAAGAATTGGTTTCTATGATGCGCACTGACCACCAGGGGTCAGATGTTCAATGCAGGAATTGCCCCCTGGTGGTCAGCGTGCTCCCACAGGGGGAGCACTGCTCAGTCAGAAGCCCAACTCACAGCTGGTAAGCACAGCAGCAGTGGCAGGAGCACTAAAATGTCTGGGGAGCGGACCTAAGCCATCAGTCAGACATCCCCCAAGGGCTGCTGGACTGCAAGAGGGTGCAGGCCAGGCTGAGGGACACCCCCCAGTGCACAAATGTCATGCACCAGGCCTCTAGTGTATAATACTAACTTTTAAGCCATGCATGCCTCAGACTCCATCTTCTTGTGGAAAGACGCAGCTCTGGAGAAGACAGGAGTTAGAGGACCCAGTTCCAATTTGACCTTCTCTGTCCACTAGCTGTGCTGCTTTTGTGGAGAATAAATTCTGCGTGGATCTGTGACACATCTGCTTGTCGTATGAGCTGAGGCCCTGCCTTCTGTGTTCTGCACTTTTCTTTAAAGGACGTTTGTGAGTGAAGAGCCTTGTGAAACAGAGGTAATGTCTTCCCTGGAGCAAAGGGCTGGCATGCTCACTCCCATCATAAAGATGGAGGTGCCCCAAGTTCAGGGTCCCCAGCTCTAACGCTGTTCACTGTGTGTGAAATAGTCACTGTCTCTCTCCACTTCACCCTGTTGGCATTGGGGCCCTGGGGAATGGCACACAAATAAAAAAGCACGCCGATATTCTGGCCACTGGTTTTCTGTGTGCAGTGGAGTCCTCTGTCTCTGATCTAAGAGTCTCATACCATCTGTCATTAGTGATACACAGCAGGATAATTTTTTAAAATGTTTTTTTATTGATTTCAGAGAGGAAGGAAGAGGGAGAAAGAGATAGAAACATCAATGTTGAGAGAGAATCATTGGTGATCAGCTGCCTCCTGGACACCCCCCTCCCTGCCCCCAGGCATGTGCCCTGACTGGGAATCAACTGTGACCTCCTGGCTTATAGGTTGACACTCAACACTGAACTACCCTGGCCAGGCCATAAGCAGGATAATTTGTTAGCATGCATGACCTTGAGCCTCATTTTTCTCACCTGTTAAATAAGATTATACTTTCTTGACAGGGTTGTTGTAGGAAAGAAAGAAGATAATGTGAAACATAGAGCATGCTAATTAAGAGTGTGAACCCTAGATTCTAATAGCCTGAATTTAAGTTCTAACTCAATTGTTTACAAAAATAAAAATAAAAAAATACTTTAGGTAAGTTACTTTATGTCTCTGTGCTTCAAGTTTCTGATAAGTAATATGTGAATCGGTAAAGCTATTACCAGTCTTACAGTGTTCTGAGTATTAAATATCCTGAGAATATTTCCTGGCACATACTATGCGCTGCATCAGTGTTTGCTGTAAACCATTGAGCAAAGAAGCTTACACCTAGCTGGTTACACTACATGATGTATTGAAGACAGAGACAGACAGAAAAAAGACATAGATGAGGGAGGGGGAAAGAGGATAAGAGAGACAGACATGTATATACATAGAAAGGTAATGATGGCTCAGAAAAATAAAGAGATCAGTTCTGCGGACTGCATGTTTTATTTGCCCAACTTATGACAAAATTCATATATATATATATATATATATATATATATATATATACACACACACACACACACACACACTAATAAAAGAGAAACATGCAAATTGACCATCACTCTGCTATTCCCACCAGCCAATCAGGAGGTAATATGCAAATTAGGAGGCCAAAGATGGCGGTTGCCTAGCTGCTCCAGGTAGAACAACTGGGTGGGGCAGGATGCCTGCTATGAGAGGGAGGCTGGGGGAAGGAGGGTTCTACAGGAGCAGCACTCTGGCTGCAGTGAAGATGAAGGTGATGGCAGACTCTGGCTGGAGTCTGCAGTCTTCTGCAGTGAATACAAGACTGTAGACTCCAGCTGGAGCGAAGGCCTGGGTCCTGGGTGCTGGAGGAAAACTGGTGCTGGGAGCCCAGGGAAGGAAAGTCTATTGCACAAATCTCTTTGTGCAATGGGTCCCTAGTGTGTGTGTGTGTGTGTGTGTGTGTGTGTGTGTTTGTGTGTGTTTGTGTGTGTGTGTGTCTGTGTGTGTATCTGTGTGTGTGTCTGTGTGTGTCTGTGTCTCTATGTGTGTGTTTGTGTGTGTGTGTCTATGTGTGTGGCTGTGTGTGTGTTTGTGTGTGTGTGTCTGTGTGTGTCTGTGTGTGTCTGTGTGTGTGTCTCTATGTGTGTGTGTTTGTGTCTGTGTGTGTGTGTCTGTGTGTGTCTGTGTGTGTGTCTATGTGTGTCTGTGTGTTTGTGTGTCTGTGTGTGTGTGTGTGTGTCTGTGTGTGTGTGTGTGTGTGTGTAAGCCTGAACAGATCAGAAAAATTTGGAGCAAGTAGGCAAGATAGCAGTGTGCAGATACTGTGTCTTCTTGCCCTCCTTTCGTTTCAGGTTCAATGTAAAGCACACAGAAGTTGCTCACTAACATTGTTGACTGACTGGAAAATAAGGGCCTTTAAGTAATTAGCACCGTGTCTGGTGAATGTTTAAGTTATAATTTAATGCGACTGACTTGGCTTCCCATTGATTTTTCTCGAAGATCTCCCAACTCCCTGGCTGGGAAGCAGCACTCAGGGCTAGTTAAGGCCCAAAGCAGAGCTGCAATCAGTGCTGTTAGACATGCAAATCGCAACTGCTCTCTCGTCAGGCCACTGGACGCCGAGTTGGTTGAGCACTTTCTGTGTTGCACTGATTTGCACTAAAGATGTGTTTCAACTTTAAGGCTAGAATATTCCACTTCCTTCTATGAGGACAGAGTGATAATCTTGGTTTTTCTGTAACCCTTTTCATTTTTTTTTTTTTAATTCTTTGCATCTCTATTTTCTTGTTCCAGTTTTATGGCATGAAATCAGGTGGTGGCCACAATGGAGAATCCATTTTCTGGCAGCTGGGAACATTATCACGGATAAATGCACTTCCCTAAAGAAATTTCACCATCTGGGTGTTTTTCCACGTGCGCTGGATTTATTGAAAAGAAACATGCGTGCATCCTTGCCGAGAGAAGAGAGGACAGTCTTTACAATATTGCAAATTGATGGGAGGTTTAACCGTCTAGAGCGATTTTGTACTCTGGGATCAAAGACTTCTTATTTTTCACGTTTGCCTTTGAGTGTGTTTTCTTTGTTCATCTGTCTGAAGATTGGGACAATCTTATGATTCCACAGAAAATGTTTACAACAGGAAATGTCATCATCATAGATGTCCATGCCACCCGGTAGCATTAGATTCCGCTGCCTTATCGGCTAATCCTGGCTTAATAGACAACGGTGCATGTGTATGCCAGCCCTGTGGATGGAAAGAGCAATAGCAGAAGAATACGTGCCTTCAAGAAGAAGCAGGAAATGTTAGTGCGGCGGCACAGCAGAAGCTTATACAGCACATGTTCTGGCGTAGCTTTGCTGCCTTAGGCCACAGGTCAATGGATCATAGTTTTTGGACTATGATCTAGACCAGTGGTTGGCAAACACATTAGTCACCAGAGCCAAATATCAACAGTACAATGATTGAAATTTCTTTTGAGAGCCAAATTTTTTAAACCTAAACTTCTTCAAATGCCTCTTCTTCCAAATAGACTCGCCCAGGCCATGGTATGTTGTGGAAGAGCCACACTCAAGGAGCCAAAGAGCAGCATGTGGCTCTTGAGCCGCAGTTTGCAGACCATGGATCTAGACATACAGTCAATTGTAGAATGACATTAAAAGGCTTTTCTTTGTCCTCAGAGACATGGCACAAGCTTCAGAAACAACGAAGACCTTGGTGGCTACCAGAAAACTACAATTTTCTTAACCCATTCACCCTGAGACCCCCCTGAGCTACCGTTTGTCCTGCCGCGTTTGGCTCAGGCTATTCCTCAGACTTGCTGAAGCAGGTCAGCGCAATGCGGTGAGGCCAGAGAGGCAGAGGGAGAGAGTGGTGGGTGAGGGAGAGAGCGGTGCTTAGTTGGCATATATTGGCACTTTGGGCGAGATACACTTTTTTGTGAAGCACTGAGTGCTTCTAGAAGTGTCAGCCTCCTGGCCGTCACTCCTGCCTGCCTGCAGGGCCCTCAGACTCCCTGACTATCAGCGGACACACCATCATCTTCCCAACCCTTCCCCTCCTGCCAGGTAGGGGTGCGGTTTTTCGGCCCATCTTCCTTCTTAGCACCAAGAGTCACTGCTTACAGCCGAGAGCATGGCAAGAAGAGGGCTCTTCTCCGGAGACTGGAAATCTGAAATCAAGGCTTGGGTAGGGCTGTAATACCCCAACAACAACGGGGGAACCCCTCCCCACCTCTTCCCACTTCGGGTGGCTGTCTGGCCATCATTCCCACTTCGGCTGGCAGCTGTATCCCTCCCTTGTCACATGGCATTGTCCCCGTGTCTGTCTCTTGGTATGACTGTCTGTCTATGAGAACAACGGTCGTAGTGTCCTAAGGTCTCACCCTAGCGTTTGACCTTAACTTAGCGAACTCCATCTGCCATGACCTCATTTCCAAATTAGGTCACATTCCAGCCTCCTGGGGGCTGACACATGGACATCTTTCGGGGGAAGAGACACGGTTCAACTCATCACAGGGCCAGTGAGGGAGAGAAAGCCTTCCTGTCCCAAGCTTCAGGATCTAACAATGAAAGGAACAACAACAGCAGCATGCTCTAAGATTCCGTTCAGTAGAAACAGAGATAGGAAAACAAGGATATTGGCCACACAGCTGTCTGTGATACAAGACTGCACGTGCTGTTGTGTGTAGCGTGCACCCGGACGTGCAGCCTGGAAACTGTAGCGGGGAGGGGTCCTTAGGCCTCAGCTACTTCCTGCGGCCACATTTGCGGGGAGGGCTGGTGAATGGTCCACGCGGGGAGATGGGATTCTGTGAGGCTTTTACATGTGCCTTCGCCTTTACGCATGCAGCCGATGTCTGTGTAGAGGAGAGAAGAGCTGAGGACGTGTTTGAAAGGCGTGATTGCTGCCTGTGAGGCTCCCGTCCACGTCCCTAGGCTCATGTCCCAGAGTAGAGCCGCTGGGGACGGTAACGAGCGTGCCCTTCAGCTCCGTGCTTGTGTTCCTCGTTTGACTCCTTTCCACGGAAATCTATGTCTCTGCGGCCAAAACTGGGAGTTGCTGGCTTGGCTGGGTTGTTACAGCTGTTGGAAGAGGCAATTTGGACCAATGCAGAGTCTGTGTCATTATCTGTAAGAACCTTTCAAGCATTCCAGAACACACGGCAATCCTGTGGCAGAGTGTCTGGGGTGGCGGGGACCGCCCCCTCTGAGGGACCGGGGAGCTGGCAGACAGGTGTGTTCCCAGAGCACACAGCTCCGGAGAGGTGGGGGGCAGGGCAGTGCTGCATGGGGGAGGGCTGAGCTCTGGACCTGAACAAAGCCAGTTTGTTTTGATTGCTCATATGGCCTCTGTGGATCAAATATTATCTGAATACCATTGGCAAAGCTGAGTCCATCACTTTAAATTCCCCTTATTTTTATAGAAAAGAGAAGAACTCAGGGCCACCTCTGGGGTCTGCTTTGCTGTATGTGAGCCCTGCAGCGTGTCCTTTCCGGGAGCCTTTCCCGCGTACAGGCCACGGTCATGGTCAGTGCGGTTCCCAGCCCCGGGGAGCGGAGGGCGCAAACAGGAGGAGGAGACGGAGCAGGAGGTTTTTACGTGGAAACACCAGCTTCTCCTTGGGAAGCGGGCTCTTGGTTTCTGCAGGTTAAACCCCCATCTACCGGAGGGGCAGCAGATACAGGTGAGATTGTGAGGGGTGGCCTGTGACCCCTGAACCTCAAATCTAGGAGGAGACAGGTAAATAATTTCGGATTTCATAAGATGACTACTCGCCCTGTACACTAATCTGTGCACCAGGCTCTCTGCAGGGCCTGGCCACTCTGTGGCCCAGAAGCCCAACCCTAGCCGGGCACAGAATGCTTCCCACTCTCAGCAGCTGCCATTCCCCCTCCCCCTCGGGACTGGGGGACTCCGAAGGGGCTGAGAGGACTGGGCGCCACCATCTTGTGGCTATGTGTCCCACCATCTTTGTGATGGAGTGACAGTTAATTTGCATATTGCCCTTTTATTAGTTAGTATGAGAAGCAGAAAGAGATGGCAAAGCAGGGTGGGATTGGAACAAAGAGAAAGATAGCAACAGGATTGAGGAGCCAGGATGGCTTAATAATGAAGACACCTTTTGAAATGGGCCCTGTAAGGGGAACACGGCTTCACCACACAGAGGCACCAGTGACGGGCTTCATGAGCAGAGATGAGGCACTGTGGGTACCGCTCAGCCGGCCTGCACCCAGGCATCAGTGTCAGGGAGCGGTCCTGAGGGCCTTATTGCCGATCTTACAGACTCCGCAGAGCAGGTAGTCTCTATCGCAACCACTCAGCCTGCAGTTGTCATGGGGAGCAGCCCAAACAACGTAAAAACCAGGGGCAGGGCTGTGTTCCAATAAAACTTTATTTACAAAACAGGCAGCAGGCAGACATCCTTTGCTGCCCAGAAACTCCATAGGAAAGGAACTTTTGTGTCTTATTCGCTAATTTACCCCAAATACCTAGGCCAGTGGGTGGTGACCCACAAGCTGAGAACCGCTGCTGTAGAGCCTAAGACCATCGGGAAACACAGATAATTACATTACGATTCATTACGGTAGCAAACTTACAGTTATGAAGTAGCAACAAAAAAAACTTTATGGTTGGGGGTCACCACAACATGAGGAGCTGTATTAAAGGGTAGCGGTGTTAGACAGGTTGAGAACCACTGACCTAGATTACATGGTCAATAAGTAGTTTTAATGGAGATAGAATGGCCATATAGCATATTAGTTTCAGCCTTACAATGTAATGCCCTGATATCTGTGCAGTGTGAAACGATCATCTTTTAACATCTGTTATTGACGCGTCAAGGGAAGAAGCAGAACCTGAGGCGGGGCAGATGGAACAGGGCCGTGTCTGGGAACACTCAGCTGCCGTCCGAACACGTGGTTTTATGTCACAGGGAACGGAAGCCATGGCAGGTTTCCCGTGGTGATCATTGTCTGCGTGTCAGGATGGATCTCTGGCCGACAAGGCCGATGGGTTGGACAGCAAAGACGTGTGAAGCAGAGAGAGGCTGGCCCACCACCACCCACGCCAGAGAGAAGAGATCCTGAGCCAGGCCCGGGGTGTCGGGCGGAAATGCAGTGCTGATTTGAGAGACTCAGTCACGAATCCATAGAGCTCAGCCACGTGCTGAGCAGGAGAGGGAAGAATCTAGAGAGACTCTGGGTGACGAGGGGCGTGGCTCACCCATTCTGGGGTTCACAGAAGCCAGAAGACTCTCAGAGACGCGTCGTTAATGATTAATTCTGAGAAAGCCAAGTGTAGGTGAAAGTGCCATGGCCATGTGAATGGCTGCCCACTGGGTCATCAGAACGTTGGGTTACTAGAAAGTTCTTCTCCTGAATCAGAATGAGGTGTGACAGGCTGTCTCCTGGTTATCAGCAAGTGAGTCCCACTGCCCACAGGAGGCGTACCCACGAGGCACTGAGAGGGCGTGTCTGCGGGTCACGCAGGTGTGGAAGGTCACGGAGCCAGGGCCTCCATCCAAGCCATTCCTGTCTCCCCCACCTCGCCATCACCCCGGTGAGCGACCAGACACCTGATCTCTAAGAGCCTTCCCTTTCTTTTTCTTTTTCTTTTTTTTTAACCAGGGATAAAATTAGCAATTGGCTAGAATTTTTCAGAAGTTTATATTTATGAATCACGAGCATGCTTTGGCATTTGAGAGCCTGATCTGGACCAAAACTAGTGTTACATTCGTTAGCATATGGCTGAGCAGGTCAGAGGCTAATGGCGATGTCACCGGCAGCTGCCTGGTGCCCGGAAAGAGCCCTCAGGGGACCCGGAGCACATGTAGCTGCAAGGTCCGTGGTGATTCTATTTCTAAAACATTGTTTTCTGTCACCGCAATTGCCAGGAGGAGCACTGACGAGAGCCACAAGGAAAGTAGGTCAGACATTAAGGAACAAATCTGCTCGGAGAGAAGTCTCGCAGAGGACATCTCCGAAGTCTACGGAGGGGTCAGGGCAAGGCCCATGGTCGGAGCTGCTAGGCTTCCACATTAAAACGGCGTTCCTGCCTCGTCCACTTTCTAGAGAATACGTCCCGCATGTCAATTGTCTCCGGGGCCGAGCAGATAACATCACTCCGGGAGAACTGGGCCGGAAGACACATAGGGGGGGGGGGGGTGTCAGTGTGGACTATACGAGTCCTTGTAAACGTTTGAGGATGGGACGTTGCAGTTCAGTTCATGCAGAATGTGGCTTTGTGTGGCTAACTCCTCAGAGTTTTCAGCAAAGCAAGACAGCTGCATGCTTGCCCTAGCCAGTTTGGCTCAGTGGATAGAGCATCGGCCTGTGGACTGAAGGGTCTCGGGTTCAATTCCAGTCAAGGGCCCATGCCCAGGTTGCGGGTTCCATCCCCAGAAGGGGGTAGTGCACGTCATGGTGACCGGCCCTTCTGGTTGCTTGGCTTTTATATATGTAGATGCCCTACAACATTTTATTACTTTTTGCTTTCATTCTTTTATTTATTTTTATTTTTTGAACCTCAAGTTTTACCAGGACAGCTAGTGTTAGCACCACCTTGGCGATTCTGCAGCAGAAGCTTCACTCAACCCCTCACTGGGCTGCCGCACTGAGGCTCCCAACTATTTAGACCGGCACTGTGTGCAGGGAAACGGGGGGCAGCCAGCGGTGTGGGTCACACACATGAAAATGCAGCCATTGTCATGGCTGTTTGATTCTGCTTGGCTTAGCGGGTCCCCCCCCCCACACACACCCTTTCTGCTCTTCAGTGCTAATTGCCCCCACTGGCCCTTTCTGCTGTCTCAGCTGCTAACGATGGCGGCCCTGCCGGCTGCCGCGCACAGCTCTGGGGCCGCTCTGGAGCCGGTGTGACATCCTGGCATATGAACCAGCATCGCCGTGTGGGCCCGGCAGGCAGTGGGCCTGCTGGCGATCATGCCTGCCCAGTATCTGCCTCACCTGGCAATCTTCCCCAGAGGGAAAGCGGAGGGACTGATCAACGAAGTGGCTAAGGAGTCGTTTTTTCCCCCGCTTTCTGAGCATCATATTATATTTTGCCATGAGCTAAGGAGGAAGAGGGGAAATAAGCACCTGAATTCTGGCTTTCGCCAGCGCCAGAAGTCAACTGCATCCACTGGAGAGAGCAAATGCCAGGGCGCCATGGAGATGTTTTTAATGAGCTTCCGCTGCCTCATCCAGGGGAAATCTGCAATTTAAATGGAGTCTGTTCTGTGAGGCCAGAGGCTGCCAAAGTGCCCAGGTGGTTACCAGCTCCCCCAGGAGGCCGGGCAGAGTGGGTGCCCGCTGCAGGGTGGCACGCAGAGGGCTGTGAGAGGCCACAGCGCCTGGAGAAGCCCCTTTGCAGGAGCTCCTCTGCCACCCTCAGCCCCGGCCCGCGCCCACCGCCCTGCACCAAGGAGCTGACTCCCCAACGGGGCTGGGAAATCCAAGGGGCATCTGGGCACAGCAGCGGCGGGCAGCTCTGAGCTAAGGGGCGGCTCTGAGCTAAGGAGCTGTCAGAAAGGCGTGCGGCCACCACACGGAACGTGAGCAGCCATTTCATTTCCGAAACAAGGTTCCCTCCGCTTTTCTACATAAAAACAAAGGGATGAACTGCTTTGGCAGCTCCGCTGACCATCTCTGCTCTCAGTAGGCAGCAGCTGCACTGGGCCCGGGCCTCCTGGGCACGTGGCTGTGGGTGTGCCCCCATATTCCCAGCACCCGCCTGCCACCATGCCTGGCTACTGCAGTATTACTGACTCTATTTATTCCCTGTGTCGTGCTGTACGTCCCCGTGACAATTTCGCAACTACCAACCTGTGCTTCTTAATCCCTTCACCTTTCCACTCACCCCCTGCTCCCTGGCAACCGCTTCCGTTTGTGCTGAGTTTAAGTGATGCCAGGCGCGTTCATTTGTAAAAGCTGCCATCGCAGAGCGCCACGGGCGGTGGCTTAAGCACAGACATTTGTTTCCTCACGGTCCGGAGACCAGCAGTTTGAGACCGAGACGTGGGGAGGCAGAGAGGGTTCCTCCGAGGCCCCTCTCCTCCCTGTGTCTTCACGTTCTCTCCTCTGGAGCATCTGCGTCCAATCGCCTCTTCTGGGGAGGACGCCGTTGGGACCCCGGGACCCCGTCTTAGCTTAAATGCCCCCTTCAAGGCTCTGTCTCCAAACGGCCTCACGTTCTGAGAGACCGAGGGCAGAACTTCCACAGGTGACTTCTTAAGGGTAGAGTTCAGGCCATGACCCGGGCCAAACAGAAAAATAAGAACAAAACCCTGACAGATGAACTAGACACAGAGCCAACCGCACGGGCAGATGGAGCTGGGCTGACCCTCCGGTGACCACCCGCCGGCGGGCTCTCCGCCGAGGGCAGGCGCTCACGGGGTCTCGTCTCGTTGGTTCTGTTTGGCAGGCGCCCTTCATCGGGGGAGGAGGCCCTGCCAGTCCCAGGTGCTGAACGTCCGTTTTCCTCGTCTTGTGTGGGCGCGGAGTTTACCAGATAGCCACTGCGTCTGCGGAGAGTTTTCTGTGATGCTCCTCATAACATGAATTGAGTGAGTTGTGTTTTTTTTTAAAGACTTACTTGACTTTTTTAGAGCAGTTTTGGTTCACAGCAAAATACAAAGGAAGGTGTACTTACTCTCCATGCCTCCGCTCTGCCCACCTGTGCCCAGCCCCTGCCCTGCTGTTAGCATTGCTCACCAGGTGGTGCATTAGTGACATCAGGTGAGCTCACATTGACATGTCATCGCCACCCTAACACATGGTGTGCATACGGTTCACTTTGGGTGTGCACATGCCATGGATTTGGATAACATGTGATTCAATATCTCCATTATTATGGCATCAGGCGTGTTTCCACCGCTTTAAAAAACCATCTGTGATTTGCCTATTCATCCATCCTCACCCACAACCCATGGACGCCACTGGTCTTTTTATTGTCTCCACAGTTTTGCCTTTTCCAGAATGTGGCCTGTGAATGTGTGTGAGTGTGTGTGCCTACTCCATTAAAGACTAAGACTCACAGATTACAAGGGTATGATTACATCATTGAATAGATATTTGAAGGAAAAACATTTATTTTCTGATATAGCATGAAATATGTGCACATGATATAAATTGCTACACAAAATTGACATAAAATTGACATGAATTTCATATTAACTGTTACTGACGTCTTATACAGATTCTATAGCTCAAAGAATGCTTTCATCAATACTGTCTCTTCTCATTCCTATTTCAGTTCTTTTATTCTCATTTTATACTTGATGTATGTATGATTTTAAGAGGTTTGTTGACTGGTTAAAGCCAGTAATTGTGAGGTAGAGAAATCAAATATTGGTTTTATTTTCAGAAAAGTACGAAACACTTTGATTGTTTTCACTCTACCATATCCATGTCAGGAGCAAGTGTTAGGTGAGAGGGACAGTCGGTTCCTGATCCTGTCGCTCACGCATTGACGACCCTCTGCCCTACCATTGGGGTTGTTAGCCACCTCAGTCCTTCACTCCATTCTCAACCAACCGAGGCGGGACTTCATCTGTCCCAGGAGTCTGGAAAGGAAGGAGGTGGCTCGGTCAGTCACTTCTCTCCCCCTCTGAGCGTAGGTGCTGCCCACACAGGATGGCTTCCTTCTTGATGGCCCCTGAGGGCTGTGTGTGTAATAGTTCCAGCTCCAGCCCAGTGGGCGCATGCCTGCCCACACCCAGCACCTCCTGTGACAGGTAAGTCAGGCTGTCTGCATCAGGCATTCCAATACCATTTGTCTATAGGTATCAATCACTGTCTCCATTTATTAGATTTAATAGTAAAAAGAGGTACTATTCTGTTATCCCAAATACCTGATTTATTGGTTCAGAATTTGGGCCAAAAAAAAAGGTGTGTTATTTTATGCAACCCTCTCCACCCTCAGGAGATTATGTGTGACATGATCGGAATCCTCATTAATTTAGATTTCTGTGAAGAAAATGGCCTGAAGTGGCTTTTACCCACGACAGCACTCCCATCTCATCTGTGACCAGAAAGGGCTCTGGGCAGGATTCCTCCGCTGGCTCAGAAGTAGGTCAGCCAAGGCTGCTGTGATTGAAACAGTTTAAGGGCGGAAGACTATATTTAAATGATCCTTAAAATGAAGCGAATCCATTAAGCAGGCTAAGCCACTTAAGCAGCAGTTTTGGGGGTGAGCTATGATAACCCCGGTGTTTGAATATTCTATAGTGTCATCATCTCAACGTCTGCTTCCGGTCGGAATTTAAGATCACACCCAGAGGGCTTCTGGAACGTGAAACGTGCACTTAATGCCCTTAGCTATTCTTGAATCAGATCAGGGAAAGTGGGAAGGCAACGCTTACAGTCAACACGTCTTTAACGGTGCGAAGTGCATGTAACAAACGGAAAGAGGGACACAACATAAATGAGAGCGGAGCAGGCCGCAAAGAGCCGTTCACCGACGGAAGGAGGGTGGCCAGCACACGCGATTGATTGTCAAACACCAGGCAACGGTGCGTTCGTCTTTCCAAAGTGCTGTGGGGACTTGGAGGAAGGGGTGCTGCTTCCATCTGGGCAGAGGAGGGGAGGCGGTTAGGGGGGCAGGCAGGAGGGGGCCGGAGCCAGGCCTCGGAGGATGGGCGGATGATGGTAGGTGGAGCGCGGAGGAACCGAAGGGACAGCAGTGTGGAGAGTCCTTTCCTTAGACTCCAACAGGCCACGCCGGCCCAGGAGGTGCTGTCAGTACACAGAGGACACAGGCGTGTAAGACGATGAGCCAAGACAAGAACGGCTCCACTTCCATGACCTGGGGGCACACAGGGGGTGAGAAATGAGGGTTAGATGGTGCATTAGGGCCAGTTCCCCGGTGGCATTAAGTGTCCAATGAAAGAGTTGGGGCTGCATATTCTTTCTATAAGTGGAGAGCTATGGAGAGTTCTTAGCAGCTTTAAAAAAATCATTGGCCTCCTTGCCCCCCAAAATATTCCTCTAGCACGAGAATAAATCATCCTGGTGGCGTGGCTCAGTGGTTGAGCATTGACCCATGAACCAGGAGGTCATGGTTTGATTCCCGGTCAGGGCACAGGCCTGGGTTGTGGGCTCCATCCCCAGCGTGGGGCGTGTAGGAGGCAGCCGATCCATGGTTCTCTCTCATCACTGATGGTTCTCTCCTCTCACTCTCTGAAATCAATAAAAACACATAAAAAAAAAATAAAAAAAAAAGAAAAAAAAAAAAGAAGAAGTCAGAGGTGAGCGAGGTAGACCAAGGTTTGTCGAATCACCTGAGGCCATGGACCAGCCGGTGTGGAGGTCCAGTGGCCATGAAACAGAGAGGGGGGCGGTGAGGGGCCAGGGAGGGAGCTGAAGAGGAATCAATAGTGAGGAGGGCGTCAGGCCGAGGGGTCAGTGAGGGCGAAGAAGGACGCTCCTCTCTCTAAAGACACCAGGCGACTCCTCCTCCCTCCTCCTCAGCGCTGACCCGGAGCCGGGAAGCACCTTGGCCTGTCCCCCTTCATGGTTCCATGTCACTTTGGTCCCTGATGTTCAGAGCCCCAGGGGGCGGCATCATGAGAATTCCCAGAGCCAGATGGCGACTCGCCTCCTGCGTGGCCTCGCCCTCCTGCTCAGCCTGAGCTTAAACAGTGTCCGCGAGAATCAGCAGACCCCTCACACCTCCGGGCCCTGCCCCCGTAACTGCCCCTGGCCTTTCCCAGGTGGCATCAGTGCTGTTCCAGTGGGGTTCCGGGGGGTGGGCTCTCGCTGACTCCCATCTGTGTCCCCCAGCGGCTCTGCTTCACCCCAAGCTCAGGAGTCACAGGACAGGATGGCTTTCTGTGGCTCAGCGGCCTGCAGCAGCGGAAACCGCCTGGTGGGTGTGTCCCCGAGGCTGACCCGTCTCCCGCCTCTCGCCCTCAGTGGTGCCTGAGGCCCACCCGCGGCCGGACTCCGCCTGCGAGTGTGTATGGTGAGTGGCACTAATGACTTATCTTGACTCGCCCAGCTGGTAACCATAGAGCAATCAAATTATTGTCTCCTTCTTGGATACAACCATGTAAGTGGAGTGAGCCGGATATAAATAAAGCTTTAAAATCATAAAAAAAATAGCCAAAACCGGTGTGGCTCAGTGGTAGAGCATCATTCTGCGGACTGAAAGGTCCCGGGTTCGATTCCCGTCAAGGGCATGTACCTTGGTTGCAGGCACATCCCCGGTAGGGGGTGTGCAAGAGGCAGCTGGTCGAAGTTTCTCTCTCATCGACGTTTCTAGCTCTCTATCTCTCTCCCTTCCTCTCTGTAAAATATCAATAAAATATTTTTAAAAAATAAAAAATAAAGTCATAAAAATAATGAATAAAAAAGTGCAAATACCTAAACTCTTCTAACCAAGAAGAATGAATTTGCGAAACACTCAGTAGGTGTGAGGCACTGGCCTGAGCCTTGACCGAAAACCCCACGTGAGGACAGGCCGCGGCTCCCAGACCACAGCTGCATTTGGGCTGAGTGAGTGTTGACATAATCTCGTAACTTTGATTGCCCTCAAATCGTTGGGAATCATAGTTATCCATTATAGTTGGGCGAGTCAAGATAAGTCATTAGTCATTTAATGTATCAGTTAAACTAACATGTACTCAGCTCGTCTATGCATTATGCTCTGCTCTAAAAATTAAAAATAACATGACTAATGGAACAGATAAAACTCCCTGCTCTTCACTGGTTCCAGTTTTGGTGGGAGAGCTGGAAAATAAACATAGTCCCACAATAAATGCATGACAGGCACAGGGTGGTGTTAGCAGCTAAAACATTGTGGGGATTGTGTTGGATTTTTTTTTTCTTTAAATAGCAGCTAGAAACAACTCTACTTTTTTTAAAAATGTATTTCTTCTCAGAAAGTTCGCTCCTATGACCTTTCTGAGAATACTGTGGTTCTTGTCATTCCAAATGTCCAGTCAGGTTGTTGGAACAAGGGTAGAGATCTAGTCCAGGGGGGCTAACTTTTGGGAATTTAGAACACCTCCTGTTTGGAGGACTTGAAACAGGAGGGGACAAATGTGAGCTGGAGAAGATGTGGAGAAGGAAGGAAACAGGTTTCAGGACTGAGAGGAGAAATTAGATAAAGTATGTTGATTTGAGATGAGCTATGCATAAAAAATCTACATGAAGATATCACACAGGCATTAGATAGGGTGCTATCAGCCATAAGAGTTGATACAATTCCAGTGAGATATTTAAAAGAAGTAAACGGGGTCAGGGTGTATGTGAAAGATCCAAGTTGTAAGAAATTCTAAAAATAGAACTTTTAAGTTGAAATTCTATTTGAAGGCAGTCCTAGGTGTTTAATGCTCATAGACAATGGGCAGAACAAATGTAAATATTCCTACAGAGATCCACTTTCAACTCATGCCTTCCAGAAAACAATACAAAAAATATTAAATTGTTAAACATTAAAAAAAGAAGTGGGCGCCATAGGAGGCAATCATCAGCAAAGGCAGACAGGATTCTAAGACCGACAAAACCTTCAAATGTCACCAGAAATAGGAAAGAAGTGTGCTTATAATACTCAAAGAATTAAGAGGGAGTTGAATATTTGAAAGGGCAAAGGAGACTTAGGAGCATATGTGAATCGAATGGAAGGTCTCGCAATACAAACACAATACATACAACTGAAAATTCAATAGTCAAGGTAAATAATAACTTAGGCTATTGAGAGGGAATTCATGAGATGAAAGGAGCTGGAAGCATTAATAAGAATAAAATTCGACAGAGTACAGTGGTACCAATAGTCTTTCATATGAAATGGAAGCTGAAGAAATGAAAACGAGGGAAACAACAGATTTGTCAGCAGGTGTTTGGATATGGGGGGAGGAGAAATACTTTGAACAACAAGAACCACCAGATTCGCAGCGCAGTCAGCATGCCCCTGACCGTCAGGAGAAGGTGCACGTTGGCTTGCCCCTCATGCTCTGTTGGAAAACCCTGTGCCCCCAATTGTAATCTTCTCCAAAGCCGTACAGGCCCAGCGGTGACACCAGGGCGCTATCCAGGGTGCTGATCCAGGGTCCATCGATCTTATCCCTTGGTTCCCATGTTCCTCCTGTACAGTATTTTGTGTTGCTGCTACAACCATCAATCTGAGGCACTTAGTGCCAAATGCATCTCAGGAGGCGGTAAATTCTCGTCGGGATGTTAATGGCATCTGAAAGCGTCATCATCGCTCTTTGGGTTATTTTTCGCTACAGGCATTATAAATCAAATCTGCCCCTGGCATTGTTAAACCAAAGAAAAAGGGGATTTAACTGCATTTGGTAATTTTAAAAATAAGAGTTTAAGGAATAAGCTAGTGGTACAAAAATAACAGAAACTTGCCACTGTGTATTCAGTGAAGCAGGAAAAAAAATCATTGGCTTTATCTTCCAAGTTTTACATCCACAGTGAGAGTTTCTCGTTAAGTGTTTAAGTTATTCTGTTATTAGACCTACAGACTCACTGGGGGAGCTGGGTGACATGGGGAATGGACTTGAAGAAGTGCACACCTCTACGAGACCTACAGAGTGAGGGAAGTCTCCTTCTTACATGGTCTGTGTTTTACCAATGGAACAGGCTATGCAAACAGGGAAGGCATGCTAGCTTCTAAAGGATGTATCTTTATGCTATTAATAGTTATTAATTTCCCAGTCTGACACCTAAGATAGCTGGTGTTTCACTTTCAATTGAGATGTATAAAGTCACAAGAAAAATGTTATTCCCACTCTAACAATGACAAAAAGCCAATAATCGACAAAATCCTAATTGTCTAGAGTCTTTCAGAGATCAGAGGCCAGAGGCAATACAAAAAACTGAATTCCCCAAAATGGCAAGCTGTCCAAGGAGACACAGCCATATGAAGAGACACAGCGGCAGCCTCACACAAGTAGGCAGAAAGAAAACAGATACTATTTTAACGAATTCTTGCTTCCAGATGAGGATGAATATGAGAGTTTAGAGAAGGCCAGCAGATTAGGAGTCAGTAAACTTTCCCTTAAAGGTTCAGAGAGTAAATATACTGGAAGGTGAGGGGGTATTTTTTGTTGTCAGGAGTGGGATGGAAACTCATATCTCCATGGAAGAAGCATGTTAGGATTTAAAAACTATGAGGTCTATGCTGCATGTGCTCAGCTCTGCTCTTGTAGACAATAGCCACGTATGAGGCACAAGCAAATTAATGTGTCCTTGTTCCTAATAATTTTATGGACAAAACCAAGTGGCAATCCCCCAGGCTATATTCCTGATCAAGTGCCTCCCATTGATCAAGTGGTCCCATGTGCCTGAGTGATGTGGGCTTGATAGAGTTCAGGTGCATGTAACTGAGTAGGATTGAAAACCACGAGAAGGTTGTTAACATCTTGACCACGTCCTTACTTTGCTTCCTGGAATCTGGCTATAAAATTAAGACACGGCTCATAGTCTGTGGTGCTGTCACTAGCTCTCCATCAGAGAGGCTCTCTGTCAGAGAGGACAGGGTCCCATGGAGACCCAGCTTTCATTCCCTTGTCAGTCTTTTCTTAATCCTTTACCGCCCCCTCTCAGGGTCACTGAACCTGGATGAGCTGGTGTGGCACATAGGTGCCTGGGGCTGAGTATGCCATGGCCGTACTCAGGAGAGATCTCTGAACTGTCACTTCTTTATAGGTGCTACTGCTGAAGGACCACACCCAAGCATCCCGGTGACCACACCCAAGCATCCCGGTGACCACACTCAAGCATCCCGATGACCACTCCCAAACATCCCGGTGACCACACCCAAACATCCCGGTGACCACACCCAAGCATCCCGGTGACCACACCCAAGCATCCCAGTGACCACTCCCAAACATCCCGGTGACCACACCCAAGCATCCCGGTGACCACACCCAAGCATCCCGGTGACCACACCCAAGCATCCCGGTGACGACACCCAAACATCCCAGTGACCAACTCCCAAACATCCCGGTGACCACTCCCAAGCATCCCGGTGACCACACCCAAACATCCCGGTGACCACACCCAAGCATCCCGGTGACCACACCCAAGCATCCCGGTGACGACACCCAAACATCCCAGTGACCACTCCCAAACATCCCGGTGACCACTCCCAAGCATCCTTGTGGCCCAGGGGCTGCTCTTGGTCAGCAGGGCCATCGGCTGGGAATAAGACCTGTCAGACACTGAGGTCAAATGAAACCTGAGGGGCTTGCTCTGTCTGCCAGCACCTGTCACTCAGAAACCATCCAAAATTCATTAGCTGCTGCTACAAATGTCTGCTTAAATTCCTCTCTTGGCCAGGGCTAACCCTGCAGGTTATTCTGGTTAACATAGCTCCAGTTTAACCCAACTGACACAGAATAATCTGCCACAGTGTAATCTAGTTCAACAGAGTGAGGTACCCCTAGCCAAACTGGCCTGGGAGTTTGAACTGAGTTGTGTGGAATACCCTCGCCAGGTAAAGGAGCTCTGAATGGTACTGTTTGGTTTTAAATTCCCAAGGCCTTGAGGTTTGGTGGCTGGGCCTGTAGCATCTGAAACACAGTGCCTCTGGGCAGGAGGGCGACTTGGTGGGTGTGAGGCTCCAGAAGCTGGGGACGTGCAGCCTGCTTTGGAGGGAGGGGTCGGTGTTCTGGATTTTGGCCATTTTAATGGGTGTGTAGCAGAATCTCACTGTCTGAATTTGCAATTCCTTGTGTCATATGATTTTTACCATTTTTATATGTGCATTTGATATCTCTATATCTTTCGTAAAGTGCCTTTTCAGATATTTTGCATATATTTTACTTGGGTTGTTTGTTTTCTTAGTGTTAAGTTTTAAGTATTCTTTGTGTATTTAGCATACGAATCCTTCATCAGATGTGGGTTTTGTAAATATTTCTTCCCAGTCTGCAATTTGTTTCTTCATTCTCTTAACAGTGTCTTTGCAGAATGGACATTTTCATTTTAATACAGTCCAATTTTTTAATTTTGCTTTTGTGGATTATTCCTTTGGTGTGGCATCTAAAACGTATAATCAAATCTAAGGTCTTAGATTTTCTTCTGTTTTCTTTATTGTCTTTACTAGAGGTCTGGTTCATCAAATTTGTGCATAGGGAGGGTCCCTAGGCCTGGCTGATGTTCAGGGCCAATCGGGGCCTTTCGGCTGCTAGCCAGGGGTTGTCCTATATTCTTCACCGCCCCCTGGTGGTCAGTGCATGTCATAGCAAGCAATCAAACTCCCAGTCTTCTGGTTGAATTCCCATGGGGACACTTTGCATATTTGCCTTTTATATATATAGTAGGGGCCCAGTGCATGAATTCGTGTACCTTGAAAGGAAATGTGGGCTGCAGGGCTGTGGTGGGCACAGGGATAGGTCTCAGCCCATCCTCCATGCTCCCACCTGCCCCTCCTGCCTTGGCTCCTGGTCCCCTCTCTGTTGACAGCCAAGCTCCTGCTGTCGCAGATCCCATGCACTGATGGTGTCAGCCCCACCTCTACCCACTGATGGCACGGAGGGATTGGGGCCAGTGCCAGCAGCTGGTGTGAGCAGGGTTGGCGCTGTCAGTGAGTGTGAGCCCCTCAGGAGCAGGGGGAAGTAGAGAAGCCCTCAGGGGCAATCAGGGCCGGCAGCCACCACTTGTAAACTCTGATGGTCCTGAGCGATCGGGACTGGCGCTGGGTGCCAGCAGTAAGTGTGAGTGGCAGCTCTGGCAGCAGCTGTGTGTGCAAGCAGGACCAGCGCTGACAGTGGGTGCCAGCACTGGGTGGGATCAAGGTGTACGGGAGCAAAGAATTCTCAGTAACCAGCAGAGGCTCACCCCTATGACAGCAACTGGTGCCCCACCTTGGTCTGGAACCACCACTCACCTGCTCCACCATCCCACCATGGCCGATGCCCACCATGTTTCACGTATATCCCCTGGTGGTCAGCACAAGTCATAGGTCATAGTGACTGGTTATTCAGTTGTTCCGGTTATTCCACTGTTCAGTCTACTTTCATGTTAGCCTTTTATTATATAGGATAGAAGATTGTCTTGTCTAATTCAATTTTGAACTCTTTAGTGTAAACACCTTCTTGTGACATGAAAACCAGCACCAGGTTGCTACAAGTACCCACACTAGCAGGTTAGAGTATTATAAAAAAAACAAACTGGGCACTCAATGAAAGGTGACATATATTAAAAATAGACATCATGTGCTTGCAGAGATCACCAAAAACAACAACATCAACACAGAATAAAGTCAGCAGGATCAAGAACTCAAAATCAGAAGCGCCCGGGAACCCTATAAACTCAAGCATCGCCACTAAATCCTGAGAGCTCCTTAAGATTTCCCTGGGTGAGGAATGGACACTTGACCCCACTTAATTTGAATATCGAGAGACAAGTCAACCCTGGCAGTTCAGTTGTCATTACAGGAAGGACCTCTGTGAATCAGAAGCCGGGCGGGTGAGGGAGAAGGCAGTGGCATCCAGGGAGGGCCAAGAGCAGGCCTTCCTCATCATGGCATGGCGCAGGGCAGGCCCCACACCATTGTTTGCTGAAGGGCTGCCTCCGCATCCATTGATTTCAGAGCAATTAATCCCCCCGAGCAGAGCTTCGGCAACAACAAGACAGAATCTGTTTCAGATCCATCTCCCCACCGTTCTCCTGGAAACGCACGGGTTTCAATAGCGGTGTAATTTTATCCACTGCAGCATTGTTATAGCACAATTACCCCGGAACTTCAGCTACTTTAGCAAAATCAAAGCATAATGTGTTTTAATGTTCTCTCTAAATTAAGACTCTTTCCGATCCTTCTTCCTGGAGGAAATGCGGTTTTTCCTGCCTCTACAGCGAGTGCTCCATCCATCAGCACACACCCAGCAAGCTTTGCTGCCTGCAGATCTCCTTACCTCTCCCGCACCTCTCCCGCGGCCAATGGAGCTCCACCCACCGCGGGCACAGCCCCACAGGAGAAGCCGGGCATCGAGGAGCTCCCCACGGCCCAGGCCTTCTCGCTTCTTTCTAGGACGCCTTACTGTTCGAAAACAAACACCTTCTGTTTCCAGAGCCTTCCACGGGGCTCTCTCCCATGCATTTCCCCATTTATTCTTATATGGGAAGCGGGAAGGCAAAGGGTTTCCTGTTTTTAAAGACGAGGAAACAAACGCAGAGGAGCGAACTGGGCGGACCGAGGTCCTAGGGCTGGTGCGTCACAGAACGAAACCCGGATCTCCCCTTTCTCTCTCTGTCCCTCTGCTTCCCACGAACCCCACCCTGCTCAGGGCTTTGACGGAGAAATGTTGTTCGCGGGGATATTTGTCCTCCATTCCAGCAAACCCATTTAGCAAGGTTCCCAAGTACCCGCTCTCTTCAGAGGCTGCTGTGCACATTTTTGGAAGGAATCGATAATGATTTAAATTATGGGAAAACAATTTGCAGGACGCCACGCCAACAGGGAGGCCGGGAGGCTCAGCTTCCTCGGGAAGAGAGACATATTTAATATTCACAGGCACAGTCCACAGTCCACAGGCCGATAATTAATAGCATTGTGACAGTGGGCCGTGTTTTATTAGCTGAGAGCTATTTTGACTTGCTTTTAACGCGCAGATTTATATATATCGATGGCTGGAATGATTCATAATGCCATTCTGCGATTACACTACCCAAGTTTCACTTCAGATTTCAAACTAAACCATTAATTGTGTCCCCGCGTTCCCTATCGGAGCGCAGCGACACGGATTTGTCTTCTGTGCCCATTGTGCATGCGGAGCGCGTGCAGACAGCGGCGCGGGCGGCATGCTCGCTGTTGAATATTTATGGGCCCAGCAATGATCGGGCGGCACGGACAACAGCACCCGGCTCCTCTGGGCCCTTAAACACCGGGTCAGCATGGGCCTTGTCGTCCGACACCTGCTCCGCGCTCACCGGCAGGGAGCCCCGTGCCCGCCCGCCGGGCTGCTGGCCCGAGGTCACGGGTTCGCACCCCCGTCTTCCCGCACACTGCAAGAGGGCAGTAACATGGCTGGGAAATTAGAATTAAGCATCTTACCAAGAATGGCCTCCCATAGTCGGCGAAGTTCCGATGCGAAAGGGTGAATCTGGCTTCTCTTCATCCTCCCTCGGGGAGGGGGGGTCAGGCAGCCGAGGCGGGCCCCACGGGGACAGAGCCACACCGGGCAGAGCAGCGCAGGAGGGTGCGCGCAGGTGAGAACAATCCTGCGATCCTGGCTCGGAGTTGTGCTGAGGTCTGGGCGCTCCTTCCCCAGGCGTCAGTGAGCGCACACACCTGTCCCGCATCCCCAGCCGGAAGGGGCCTGACTAACGGGGCAGGTGGCCCGGGTCACCCCAGAGCCACCGCCTTTGGCTCCGCAGCTGGATGTCTCCTCAGGTTAGGGCTCTGGGCACACGGTGCTGAGTGCACCCGCCACTCCGCTGGTGGCGTTACCTCTCACTCCAGCCCCCTCACCGCTTCCCTAGATCAGCTTCACCTCCGTGGATACAAGATGGGGGTTACTGGAGGGAAGGCGGTGGGATACAGGATGGTGGTTACCGGAGGGAAGGGGTGGGACACAGGGTGGTGGTTACCGGAGGGAAGGGGGTGGGATACAAGACGGTGGTTACCAGAGGGAAGGGGGTGGGGGAGGAGAAGAGGGTAAAGAAGGTAGAATATACGGTGACGGAAGGAGTTGACTTTGGGTGGTGGGCCCACAATGCAATGGGCCCACAGATGATGCACCCCAGAATTGTCCACTGGAAACCTACGCGATTTTACTGGCCAGTGTCCACCCCAATCCATGTTATCAGAAATGAATAGACACTCTCTTGGTAGCACATTTGATCTTAGCCACAAGAGATGGTCTTAAGTTATTCCTTAAATAATTCTCCACTCATCAGATCCTCTGTGTGTTATTAAAAATTCCTCCTCTCCCTTTTTTGACCCCACCCTGCCCATTCAGAATGAGGGTCCCTTTGAATGTTGACTTAGTACCACCTGTAGTATTTGATGGCAGCTGACGTTGCTTTCTACATTCAAAATGTCCAGCTGAAAGGGGTGGGGTCAGGGCCGCCTTTCACAGGACCCCCCAGGACAGGCTCCTGTGTTTGGGGGAGGGTGTGGGAGAGCTGCCCTGTGGTTGGGCAAAGGGGCTCTCCTTCAGCCTGTGAGCCATGGAAGGGAACCTCAGGGAAGATTTCCTGCTCGGCTGGCTGCGGGCGCTCCGCTCGGCGCGCGTCCATGTTTGTAACTGCGAGTGCCGAAGCCTGCGTTTCCCCTTCCACTCACAACACGAGCTTCTTGGCTGGCGGAAGTAACCTCTGCCGCGCAGCTACACTATTTGCTCGCTGCTGCTATTTTAAACCCGAATCTGTTTTGCACTTTTTTAGCGTGAGGCTCTTAGATTGTTATATAAACTGCTACTCCATGAATTTCCCTTTTTAGCTCACTGGAGACAAATGCTCAGTCCTCGCCCAAGTGCACTGATGGATAAGTGAGATGCCGAGGTGTCCAAGAGCAGTTGAGAATCCTATCGGGAATGTCCTGAACATTAGAAACGGTATTAACCTTGTTCATGGCTTCTGGAAATGCCCATAGTATGACCATGTGACAAAGGTGCCTCTCCCCTTGACCTCCTCCTCCCTAATCAGGCCGGGAACCCTCCTCCTGGGTGTTCTTCAGGTACAAGCTAATCACTCGGCGTTACTGCCTCTATAAGGGCAGCTCGCACACTCTGGGCCCGGCCCCAGTCACCCCAGCGCCAGGTCCCTGCAGCCCAGCATGCTCCTGTGCCCGGAGCTCACTGGCCTACTCGAACTAGTCATTCCTAAGCCTTCCGCCTTCCACACCTCTCCTTCCTGAAGAAACACAGTAGAGGCCCCTACCCAGGGTCTCCCCGCCCCCTGCATGTGCCCCCAGACATGGCCTGCGCTCTCCTCATGGGAACCGAGAGTATTAAACTACCTTTCAGTGGGAATTATTTCCTCATCGGTTGGCCTTACTGCACCTCAAATTTCCTGTTACTGCACCATCGTTTAAAATAACAACCCAACTGGAGACTGGGGGCTGTCTCTCTCTACTTCCCTGTGTCTTTTTCTATAACCAATTTGGGGCTTAGATTACTTGAATTATTCACCTATTAACCCATTGCTATGTCTGCAGAGGACATAGCACAAGAGATAGTTGTACCCAAAAGCCACTTCCCTTCCCACATATACTTGTCGTCCTTGCCTCCTGAGTCTTAGTCAGAACATGAAAATATGCTGATACACCTATTTGCAAAGCTAAACTAAGTATGTGCACTTCGCAATTTCTTCTCTGTCTCCATTTGTTTGGTCTGTATGTACATTTTGCTGAAAGGAATCTGATGTAATTGCTGTGGTTAATCTATAAGGAGGGCAAAATGCTATTGACAAAATGAAAATTAGTTGTGGTAATATTTTTTGGAAGGTGTCTGCATTTTTATTTATTTATTTATTTATTTATTTACTTATTTATTTATTTGTTTATTTATTTATTTAGATGCCTGTAACAATGTAGATTTGATTACTACTGAATGATTTTGATGGGAATCTAACTCTTCGAAGCTGAAGTGAGTTTATAAATTCTGCTGCACTCTGCATGGCCAGGGGTGAACCTGAGGGGGCAGTGGTGAAGGATTAAAGAAGACAGACAAGAGAATATAGCTGGGGCCAGGTGGGATGCTGTTCTTGGATGAGAGACAGCGCCACGGCCTGCAAGCTGAGTCTTTATTGCATGGCCAGATTCCACGATGCGAAGTAAGAGCGTGGTTAAGAAGTTTACAATGTTCTCACAGGTTTCTGAATCTACGCAATTACATGCACCTGAACTCTATCAAGCATTGTTTTGGCAGCACCTGCTGCTTCTCCCACAGCCTACCTCACTCAGCCACCTGGGACCACAGGTTCAGACCATAATGTCAAGCTTATAGCCATAGCCTTTGGCTCTAATTGTGCCTGAAACTTGCACATAACTTTGCCTAGGAGGATGGCACCCTCTCATTAATCCAAGGCTTCAACCTGTCCAAATGCTGTAGCCGCTCTCTGTACAAATGAGACAGGATGTTTGCTAAGGTCCCACTGTGCTTTTCCAGTACCTTCGGTAAGCACATGAGGAGCAGATGGGCGCAGAGGTCTTGCCTAAATTGAAACCAAACATTTAGTTGGCGTTGGAATGAGGACAGTGTCCTCTGCACCATGATCACTGGGCTTTCGGTTTGCATTTTTAACTATCACTTGTGATGTGTCCTCCAGGATATGTGAACTTTCTTCCACTTACAAAGGGTGTTTATTGAGGCAAGAGTCTCCAGAATAATAATCCACTTCTTCTGGACATGGAGGCAACTCCAACATAATGGTAAACTCACAGGGTAGTTACTTAAAAGCAAGTAAGAGTAATTATTTGGTTGTAGTTTTGTTTGTTTTTGTTTTTTTGTTTTGTTTTTTTAATCCTCACCCAAGCATATGTTTATAGATTTCAGAGGGAGGAATAGAAAAAATAGAAAAAGAGAAATATGTCAATTGTCTCCCACATGTGCCCTGACTGGGAATCAAACTGCCACCTCTGGGTGCAAGGAGTGACACTCCAACCCATTGAACCACCCTGCAGGGCTGGTTGTAGCTTTTCATAAACGTCATCTGTCTTTACAAATGTCTTTCACTATTTTTGATCAATACTGTTTGAAGAAGCTGTTCCATTTGAAAGACTTCAGTAAATTGTGTCTGCTCACTCAAAACATACACCAGAGCAAGTGAACTCTAACTGTCATAGACATGGCTGGAAGGATGTAAGTATCAGTATCAGCACCAGACCTCGGAGAAAGGTAACTGTTTATTTAAAACTAGAGGCCCAGTGCACAAAATTCATACATGTGGGAGGTGGTCCCCTCAGCCCAGCCAGCATCCTCTCTACTCTGGGACCCTTAGACCGGGGATCAGGCCTAAACTGGCAGTCAGACATCCCTCTCACAACCCTGGACTGCTGGCTCCTAATTGCTCACCTGCCTGCCTGCCTGGTCACCCCTAACTGCCCCCCTGACAGCCTATTCACCCCAGCTCCTCCCCCTGCTGGCCTGATTGCCCCCAATTGCTCCCCCTCCTGCCAACCTGGTCACCCCATGCAGCCTGTTTTTTCAGCCGTTTGATCATCCCTCACTAACCCCCCCTGCTGACCTGGTCGTAGGCAGCCATCTTGTGAGGGCTTGTGGGTTAATTTGCATATCACCTCTTTATTATACAGGATTGGTTATTGGGGATAAGACAAAAGGAAATGAGATTTCCATTCCCCGTGATGTTCCAGGATAGAAACCAACAGCCTTTGGTATTCAGGACAAAACATCTTGAGAGTTCAAGTGTTAATTGTTAAATATTGAGGAATTTTGCAAGCCTCCTGCTCAACAGAATTTTATTAATCATTCAATTACATAAACTTACAACCAAATCAATTATTTTAATGCGAAGGCAATAAGAACGCAAAACGTCCTTCCCCGGTTACTCTACTGCAACGGACTGGCATCCATGTTCTGGGGGAGGGTGTCTATTGTCCGTGACGTGGGGCCACGGTGAGCAGTGCGCGTCTGCGCCCTCGGTCTGTGTCTGCGCTGGAGTCATTGTGGCCGCTTGGCGTCAGCCACCGGGAGAACCCACGCTATAGAAACCAGCTCCTGCTGCTTGTTAGGGCTCGGCTGCTGTTGCGCTGGTTGTTTGGCCATAAGAAAGTGTTAAAAAAAAAAGTCAGGAGAGTGAATTAAACGTAAAAGCACTTAGTGTTTGTAGCCACTACATTATAAATGTCACCATAACATGGGAATGCTATTCCCGTGTTCAAACTGCCTTCCGAGCGGAAACGGAGTCACGCACAGGGGAAGCAGTGAAGTGCCTGGTGCATCTCTGTTACTTAACCTTGGCCTTGCTCAGTCATGTGGATGCACATCCTTTCTGTCCAATCTCTTTTACTCAACATTAAACACGGGGCTGCGCAATAATATTAGGTTAAGTAGCGTGGAATTTTAGATGCAAATCTTAACCATATTCATGCCTGGACCACACGTGGAGTCCATGGCAACCAGGGGTTCGCTCCGCAAACATTTCTTCAAAACTCAGCAGCAGCATCCTCTGAGATTCCATTCGCCGAGGAAATGAACAATAGGGCACAAGGCAGCGTAGTATCTGTAAGGGCTTCTCGTCCTTCGCTGTAAAATTCATAACAAACTCATGCACGTGCCTACATCTATCTGCACCGAATTCTTCCTCCTCCGGGAGCTGGCTGTCCCCCACAGACCGGCCCACTGCGGGGACCGGGGCACTGACCCGCAAGGCGAGGCCCTGGTCCGTCCGCACGGGGTCTTGTTCCCGTGCCAAGGTGTGTGCCATAGCACCGCTCACGGCTGGGCAATCCCGGTGGGCGGGCCATTCTGTGGGACAGTCTTTAGACGATTGACCAACTCTATTCAGGGTCCCCCCCCAAATGGACATGAGGCCTCCGTTGGTGTCTGCAACAGCCCTCCTCCCCCCGACCACCTGCAGCCACTGGGATAGCCCCAGGGCGCCCTCGCCTTGACTTTCAGGCCCTCTCTCAGGGGTTTGTACATTACATATTTCATATACAAGAGAGACTGAAACTTTAGACACATACTCTCCCATCAAACGTCCCACCCGGGACAAATGTTCCTCCTGTCCTCGGAGACACACCTGAGCCACAGCCGAGTTCTCTACAGAACCCACGGGAGGGAACTGGTGTGACTGTCCCTGGGAAGCTGTTCCTCGCTGCTCAGATGGGGGAGCCCGCAGGCGTCACACACGGAGACCTAGCAGCGCGGCAGGCGGGGAGTGGGTGGCAGGGGAGGTGGGCGTACCCACCTGCCATGGGTGTGCATCGGTTCACCCACGGAAACAGCGCCACGCAGCCAGGTGGACCCGCTCCGGCAGATGGAACAGCCCCCGCCTTCTTCCTCGTCCCGAAACCACCGCCTCCGCAGGCTCCGCACCTGTGCTCAGCCACGCGGCTCTCCCGGGAGAAGCCCCTGCGTCCTCACGTGGACCCGCCTGCGCCTGCACTCCGGGAAGAGGAGGGGGTGTCACGCAGGGTCTCCTCCTCCAACGTCTTGCCCAGCTCGCCGGGACCCGGGAGCCCTGTCACCAGATCTGGCAGCACCGCCTCGGGGGGCACAGCGGTCAGCACGGTGTCCGCTCCCGCCTGCCCTGTCTCCTGGGGGTTGGGCGCTCCCAGCTGGCGGGGGAGTAGCGGGGCTGTGCTCCTTGATGCCCAAACTGCTCAGAGTCCGGATCTTCGTTTTTCGTGTGGACAGCTCACTAAGCTGCCGGGAGATGCTTCTGTTCTGGTCGATTGATCACACTGACCTTTGGTATTGGAAGACAACGGGGGAGTGGGAGACACTAGACGGTGAGGTGAGGGGAGGCCCTGGGATTCAGCAGCTGCGGGCCCAGCAGCCTCAGGCCCAGCAGCCACGGGCCCCGCAGCTATGGATCCAGCAGCCTCTAGCCCAGCCCGCACGTCAGGGGCGCGCAGTGTGCTCAGCTGGCCAGAGTCGGGACACAGACTCAGCTTGTTCTGCGCTACTGAGAACACCCTCCCCCAGCCCCCCAGAATCACATGGATGCTGTTTTACCAATAATTTCCCAGGGAACTTCACAGTGAAAATTTATTATCCCAAGGAAACAGCGCTTTAAAAAATTCCTTTTCCTCTCTGCAGGCATTTAGTAGGCCACAATCACTGACATAAAAGACTCATTTTAAAACTGTAGAAATAAATTACCTGTTTTGTTCTAAAATCTTAAGCTCATTTCTTTGTAAAAACATCACGTCCCCTTGGGGGCCCTACCCAGAGCACCTGGGGGTCCAGCCCCCTGGCCATGCGCCTGCGTGCGGGCGAGGACACAGCGGTGCCCCGGGTGAAAGGCCCCTTGGCCCTGCCGTGGCCGCGGGCGCTGACGCCAGCAGCCCCGGACCAGTGAGCAGGCGCGCCCTCAGGTCCCCACTTACGTTAATGAGGCAGGAGCAGTTGTTTCTCTCTCATTGATGTTTCTAACTGTCTATCTCTCTCCCTTCTTCTCTGTAAAAATCAATAATATATATATAAAGGAATACTAATTAGTGTGAGAGCAGACCTGGCTATGTGGCTAATGGGGTCAGGGGTTAAAAGTGTCAACAAAAAGAACAACAACAAAACTCTTAGAAAATAGAAAAAGAAAACCAAATAAAAACAAATGCGAGCAGCCCAAAAAATAAAAATAAAAATAAATGAGACGGGAGTGGCACTGATTGGCACGAGGCCTGGTTTGCTGATCGGGTATATAAGGTGCCCCTGCTTCCCGGCATTTGTCCAGTTTGGCTCAAATAAATTTTAAAAAATTCTTCCCATGTTTGCATGTTTCTTACATTAACCGTTACATTCACGGTAGATGGGTGTTTGCTGGGACATCGGTAACACTGGGGCACATGGAGCCCTGTCCTCCCCCTCCCCCTCCCCTATCAATCTGCCAGTGAGGATTTAAAAGGAAGCATAACAGACTGCACATTTGGGTTTCCATTTTGCAAGCGGGCCATACTGATGGAATTGACTTTTGACCAAAATCCGCAGGTTTTCAGAATGTATTACAAATCCCCCGCCTTCTGGAGCAAATGCTTTCCGGTCATCAGAGCAGAGAAATGAGAGCCTTCTGGATGCCCCGGCCAGATGTTCTCCGGGCGCAGATGCAGCAGCCTCTGCCTGAGGACCATCCATCTGGCCGACAGCTGCCGGGGGCCTCCTGTGCCTTCCGGGCTGGGCCTGGCTCTGGAGCAGCAGCCTGGGAGGGAGAGGCAGGCGGGGGACCCTGCCAGGTAGGAGAGGCTGTGGATTAGCTGCTAATGGGGAGGATAATCGTGGTCTTTAGCGCCATAATGGAGAGAAATGGAGTCCCTGAGGGCAGACAGGAGTGAAAACAGCCTTCCACATTAAGATAACCTGGCTGCTCTGCCACTTGCAGGCACGTGTGTGTGTGTGTGTGTGTGTGTGTGTGAGTGTGACGGGAGGTGGGCGGTGCAGATGCACCTATACCACACACACACTGCCCCACCCACCTCCCGGCACACACCTGGAAGGCCGGACAGGACCCCCAGCTGGAACCTCTACCCATCAGCACTTTCCCCCGGGCTCCGGGAAGCACCTGGGCCTGTTCTGGGCCGGGTCGGAGCCTCCCGTGACCAGGAGCCTCTGCTTCGGGACAGCCTAGCCCTGGGCAGGGCACAGGGTCGGAATCTGTGGGATCTGGTCTTCATCCCGCCGTCACTGCCTCCACGGTGGCACTTCAGTGCCCTCTCTGACCCTCAGCTCCTGGACATTGTGAACAATCACACTTGGTCCAAAGACGTGTTGTGGTGAGACAGTATGAACAGAAGGCATCTGACGCCACGCCTGCCACCAGAAGCAATTCACCTAATGCCAGGCCTAACACCAGAAACAATTCACCTACCGCCATGCCTGCCACCAGAAGCAATTCATCTGACGCCATGCTAACACCAGTAACAATTCACCTACCGCCATGCCTGCCACCAGAAACAATTCGGTACACATCAGAGGGGGTCTTGGTTAGACCTCACACTTCCCTTCTCCAGAAAGATCCCCGTCTCCCCTCTCCTCCCCGGGCACCGACACCCCTGGCTACACAACCACAGCGATTGCCTCTGACAGCACGGCCTCCTGCGGGCCCAGAGGCAGCCAGAGGCAGAGCGGAGTCTGTGTTCTGAGGGCCTCCGCAGCGTGGGAGGAGAGCAGTGGGGAGTGAGTCACGGCTGCATAATTACGCCTCTTCCTGCTGGCGATTAGGGGTGTAAATATCGGCACCACCAAATCCCAGGAACCCGCAGGCTAATTGGGCTGCACACATGCTCTGCGCGGCCGGAGGAAGGCGCGGGCAGTCAGTTAGCTCTAATGGGCTCGCTCGGGCCCCTCCGCCCACACCTGCCGGCCCAAGGTGCCGCCTTCAAAGCCAGGCTCCCGGGATGGCATCTCTCTCAGTTCCCAGAAGCAATTTCCGTCCGTGCTGCTGCTCTGTCGCTGGAGCTCCGTTTTCAGAAATGTTGTTTCATGTTGTTGCTTCGGAGAAATGCTGCTTGTGAGGCAGTGCGGCGGCTGCGGGGGCTCAGCAGAGCCTCGGCCACACAGAAGCTCACTTCCTAACGGGGGAGCCGGCACAGATTAAAGGAGAGACTGGAGGAGGAGAAACGGGGAGGTGGAGAAGAGGAAGGGGAAGGGGAAGGGGAAGGATGGGAGACAAACGGGCCTGCTCAGAACGGCTGAGCCTTCAGCTCCAGCCTGAAATGGGGGTGAGGGCCAGCGCCTCCTTTTCTTCCCTCCCAGCGTCTTACACTGTCTTTCTCTCCTTTCTCCCGAGGGGCTGTCACCTCCAGGCTGTCACAGTGCCGGGGGACCAGTGAGGCGCACAGAACCCTCACAGCCCCGTGGGTGTCCGGACCAGTACAGAGTGGAGGCAGCAGGCACACTAGCGTCTGTCCAGCACCTGTCACCGAGGCCGTCCCCCTACCCCGCCCCCCCAAGCCTCCAGCTCCGCTGGGGCGCCGGCCTCGGACGGAACATCCTCCAGCCGTTGGGGAGACAGTGGGCCCCGGAGGGGGTGGAGGGAGAGCAGTGCTGTCCTGCGGACATTGTGAGCCCACCCGCCCTCAGGGAGCACCGAGCCGCACCTGTTCTGTGGATGCGGTGGTGCGGGCGCCGGGCGGAGGCAGAGGCGCCGCAGCTGCCCGGTTCCCCCCCGGCGAGGAGACCGCACCCAGAGAGACTCCTCCGCAGTGGCGACCGGCATCAGGAGGTGATGGGGGGTCCTGTGAGGTGACAGCGTGATTGTGCCTGAGCACAGTCCTCCAGCTTCCCCTCTCAGCTGTGCTCTGAGGTCTTTGCGGCACAATGTGAAGTAACTGCCAGGAGGAACTTTGCACCCTTTTTGGGTTAAAAAAGTCTCTGCCTTAAGTTCAAGAATATCAATGAATGCACAGGTGTGTACATTCATAGGTATGCTTGAATGTGTGTGAAAATTCATGCCATGTGTGCCTGCGTATCCATGAGCTTGTGCGTGTGCATCTGTGTGCACACGTCTGTGTGCATTTGCTCACATGCCTCTGTAAGGTAGGCATATACAGATCACAGTTTTCCTGCATATCCATCCGACATCTCCAGGAAGCAGAGCTGTGAGAACCGCCAAGGGCATCGCTGTTCAATCGGCTCATTTCAAGGTAAGTGGACGCCACACTCCCGCCCTGATGTGCAAAGAAGCAGGTTAATGATGGCAGCGGGGGAGGAAGTTTTTAAAGTTTAGCAATTCAGAGGCTTTGCTTTCTCCTGCTGCTCCAATTGCCTGGGTAGCTCATTACCACCGCCTCTGCCGCTCACACTGCGCCTCCTGTGCTTCTAGATGTTTCCAGCGAGCGTTACAAGAGCTTCGCGTTACGGGTACCCGGCTACCTCAAAGAAAATTGAGCAGAGAGAAGTAGTAAGGAGACTTCAGGATTATGAAAATAATTTGGTCCCCTGACAATTTGTATGCCTTCTTGACTTTTGCATGTTAATTTGCATGTAGTACATTTGCATATGCAGAAAGTCAGGTGTCTATAATAGCTCTCATAAGATTACCTGCATAATAATTGGCCATGCCTTTGTTTTTCTCTTTTCACTGAATACTGAGGGTTTTAAGGTCGGAGACCGAATATCATTGTGTTGTCAACCTGTCCTATGATCTCTGGTCCAAAGGAGATGCTTCATGAGTGAATGAGGGGATGGATTTGAGATCTGCGGAGAGCTGCTGCAGGGATTGGACAGGTCCAAGCCTCGGGCTAATGAGAGGGCACGGTCCTCTCATGGCCACGTGCAAGTCCCAGCCTGGAGGGCAGGCCTCCCAGCACAGTGAGAGCCAACAGCTGTGGTTGGGAGCTTGGACCTGTGGTCCGAACACCTGGCCCCACGTGCCTGAGTGATGTGGGCTTGATGGAGTTCAGGTTCATGCAGCTGAGTAGGACTGAAACCCACGAGAATCTGTCCAAATGCTGTAGCCGCTCTCCACAATCACAACCTACTTGCACTTCAGACGCGTTTTGGAAATAGCTGGCGCTGAGCACATTTAACAACAACAGCGTAAGGCGGGGACTGGAAGGAGCGGGCGGTGCTCTGAGCAGAAAGAGGCCGGAAGCGGAGAGCGCCCTGAAATGATGAAAGTCAGACACCAGCCACTCGGAGCCAGGGCTGGCCTGGCGCCCGTCACTGATGGCGCCACCAAGCGATGGTGCTCCACGGCCGAGTCCCGCAGTCGCGCTGAGCCCGTGTGGTGGGTGTCTGAGCGCACAGAGCGCCATAGCATCTCACTCAGCCGTGCCTTCCTAGGGGTAAGGCCGGTGGCTGCTCAGAAAGCATCCGGTATCAGGGGCCGTTTCCGCCAGCTCGGTGGAAATGGCGTGCGGACGGGAGCCTCTCGGTCCTGAGATCCAGGCTCCAAACAGATGTGAGCGGAGAGGTGCTCGGCCTGTCGGGGCCAGCAAAGGCACCTTTAGGGGAGGGAGTGTGGTTGTGTGACAGCCTCACTCCCGCCCTGACTCCCTCTGAAGCCAGCGACGTCCCGGAGGGGGCGGGGGAGGGGGGAGGGCGGCCGGGGCTCCTCCATCAGAGGATACGGAGCCTTCAGTCCAGCAGAGGAGACTGGGCACAGCAGGTGGGATGTTCAGGCTCGGGCTGGGCCCTGGCTGGCAGAAACGGCCTCTGATACCGGATGCTTTCTGAGCAGCCACTGGCCTTACCCCTAGGGATGGACCACTGAGTGAGATGCCGCAGCTTTCTTTGCGCTCAGACACCCACCACACGGGGCTCAAGGACGCCTACGGGACTTGGGCCGTTGAGCACCAGCACTTGATGCCCTTGAACTTGCCAATGATACCCTACACCTTGGACCCGTGGCTCCCGCACTGGGCACAGAGCAAGCTTGCTCACCTCTGGGAGCGGCGACCTTGAGGAAGGTCACCATCTGGCTTCCGTTCCTCCTGCTGTCTCATGAACGTGACTTTCCTCTCCGCGCTCATCCCCAATCGCTGTCTCATATTTCACGGGAACCACTGCCTCGCCTCCCCCTCTCCCCACAACGGGCAAGGGGCCCTGGGTGCCTGCAGCGGGGTGGGAGGCCTTGGGTGAGGGGTACCCCTAAAGGAAGTTACTCCAGTGGCAGTGAGCGCTGTCCTGTTCCCCCTGAGACGGTAACGGAGCCTCACACTGTGCGAAGAGGCAGATGGGCCAGAACGCTCGCCTTGATCTGGAATTAGCAGCCCCACTTTCTGATTATGCTAATCCGAGGAGAGTTTAGCACGGAGCATATGTGTTTGGGTTCCGGATGTTTCTTATTTACAAGCAAAACTAAATTTAGTTTCCGTTTCCACTTGCTGGGGCCATTTTTGCTGGTTTTCACAACTTGTTTGGGGCCGGAGGAGGCATCAGGCCCCCCCTCAGCGCGAGGCCCAGGCCCGAGTTTGTCATTAGCGCATCGGAGTAAACACGTTGGGGAGAACCGTTCCTTCAAGAATCGAGTCCCTGCCCGAACCATCACTCCTATTCTTTCATCCAGATCCACTGTACCTCAGACACCCCACAGCCTGCAAATCGGCGCCTCGTGCCTATGGATGTCCAATGGTGTATGAAGCGTTTTCTCCTACTTTTATTTATTTTTTAAAAACATATTTTATTGAATTTTTACAGAGAGGAAGGGAGAGGAATAGAGAGTTAGAAACATCGATGAGAGAGAAACATTAATAAGCTGCCTCCTGCATACCTTCTACTGGGGAGGAGCCTGCAACCAAGATACATGCCCTTGACTGGAATAGAACCTGGGACCCTTCAGTCCGCAGGCCAACGCTCTATCCACTGAGCCACACTGGTTAGGGCATTCTCCTCCTCTTAGGAATATGCACGTGCGTCTTCCCCGTCTTGTCATGGCTTGTTTGCACATTTCTTTTTAGCACTAAAGAGTATCCCATATCTGTTTATTCACCCATGCATGCTTCCTGCTGAAAGACACCGTGGCTGTTTCCGAGACTTGGGAATTGTGAACAAACCTGCTACAAACATGCACGGGCCACACTGGTGTGGCCACATTTCACGGTGTCCTTTGCTCAGTCCCACCAGCAGTGAGTGGGCGCTATGCTGCTCCGCACCCTGGCCAGCTCTGGTGCCGGGGCCCAGGTTTGGCCATTCCAGTAGATGTGTGGTGGCATCTCATTGCTCTCTTCATTTGCATTCCCCTGACGATGTCAGATGGGGAGCTCCTGTCCATCTGCTTATCGCATGTACCACCTGTACATCCGCAGGGAGGAGTCTCTCAAGGTCCTTGGTCCCCTTGGCAAGGAGCTGCTTGCTTTCTTAGTGGGTTCCAAGACTTCCTTGCATGTTTTGGATAACGGTCCCTATCAGGTGTGTCTTTTGCAAGTGTTGTCTCCCTGTCTCATTACCTAGATGAGCAGAAGTTTTCATTTTAAGGAAGTCCAGGTTGTCCATTATTTCTTCCATGAATTGTGGTTTTGGTGTCCTGTCCATCACCGTGTCCAAGGTCATGCAGGTCTGCGAGCCATTTTGAGTTAATTTTTGTGAAGGTTACAAGGTCTGTGTTTAGATACATTTTTTCTTTTTCTTTTTCTTTTTTCTTTTTTTTTTCTTTGTTTTTGCATATGGTGTGTCAGAACTATTGTTTGAAAAGGCCCTCTGTGCTGCATTGCATTGCCTTTGGTCCTTTGTCAAATCTGTTGACTCTGTTGGTGTGGATCCACTTTGGAGCTCTCTGTTCTGTTGCACGGATCTGCTTGTCTATTCCTTTGCCAACACGACTCTGACTTGATTACTTGCCGTAGCCTTGCATTCTGTCTTGAAGTCAGGTGGTGTCAGTCCTCCATCATTAGTTTTTCAATATTGTATTGGCTCTTCTGAGTCTTTGCCTCCCCCTGTGAACATGGGAATCCGTTTGTCAATATCCACAAAACAACTTTCTGGCATTTCAATTTGAATCCCATTGAATCTATAGATCAAGTTGGAAATGATTGATATTTTGACATTATTGAGTCTTCCTATCCATGAACATGGAATATCTCTACATTTATTTAGTTCTTGGACTTCGTTTATCAGAGTTTTGTAGTTTTTCTCCAATAGATCTTGTGCATATATTATTGGATTTGTGCCTCGATGTTTTCATTTTTGGAGGGTGCAAATGTAAAATTCTATAGTGTTTTTAAATTCCAATTCCACTTGTTCATTGCTGGTATGAAAAAGTCAATTGTTTTTCTATATATCAACCTTGTACCAAGAACTTTACTACAAATGTTTAATTCCACTTAGCATACTATTGATGCAAATGACAAGAGCTCATTCTTTTTTATGACTGATTAATATTCCATTGTGTATATCTTGTTTACTCATTTATCTACAGACACCTAAGTTGTTTCCACATCTTGGCTATTATAAATAATACAGTGATGAACAAGCATATATATTTTCGAATTAGTGATTTTTCTTTCTTTCTTTTTTAAAAAAAATAAATATCCAGAAGTGGAATTGACAGATTAGAGGGTCAAAAGGTATAAGTTTTCAGTCACAAAATAAATAAGTCATGGGGTTATGATATACAGCATAATATAATTGTAATTAAGTATGGTGTCTGATGCTAACTAGATTTATTGTGATGATTTTGCAATATAAATGTTGAATCATGTTGTACACCTAAAACTAATTGCTAGATCATATGATAATTTTATTTTTAATTTTTAAGGAAATTCAATATTATTTAACATAGAGTGATAGTTCTTTAGTGTGTTGTTTTGTTTGTTTGTTTTTCTACAGACAGAAAGCAAACTTAGAAAAATAAAGACGTGGATATTACTTTAATTTTAAGAATTTGTCCTGCAAAGGGGTTTTATGAATGTCTGCCAAACATTACATTAAAGACTTTTGCTATATCTCTTACTTGGTGTTAAAGAAACTTTCTGAAATCAAAGTTAAAAAGCATTTTCTCATCAGCTATTAATAAAAATAAATGAGCTAATCTGGCTGCACTCAATTGAGCATGTTCCTGGGAAGATCAATCAGATGGTCTTTGACAACGCGGCAGAAGTTAATGTTCACAAACAGAAACTGTGATTTAATCATTCTTTCCTGTGGCAAACCAATATGGTTATAATTTCCACATATATAATAGTTGCTTATGTGTATCCCTAAGAAATACGCATTATGTATACATTATTGTTTTATATATTTACTAGAGGCCCAGTGCATGAAATTCCTGTATGTGGGGAGTTGCCTCAACCCAGCCTGCACCCTCTCCAATTCAGGATCCCTTGGGGGTTATCTGACTGCTGGTTTAGGCCCAATCCTAGGGGTGGCCTAAACTGACAGTCAGACATCCCTCTCACAATCTGGGATCACGTGGCTCCTAACTGCTCACCTGCCTACCTGCCTGATCGCTCCTAACTGTTCTCTGAAATTAATAAAATACATACACTATATATATTAAACCCAATCCTAAACTAGGAAAGTGTACTAGTGATAATCTTGTGATGGTGGCTTTTATGACCAATGCAATTCAATTCACTTTGTGTTTTTGGGTTGAAGAATGACTCCATGGGACTAGATTAATCAAACGGCACTTGAATTGCAGACACAGGACTGTGATCTTTGCATGCGGAGGAGAAACGAGCTGGAAGGGAAGCTGCCAGCACCCGGTACAGCGGACTAGAAGCTTCCATGGCCCCCTTATCTGCCATGAGTCATCAGCAGTAGTCTGGGCAGGGCTGCCTGCAGGAAGGACAGCCCCAAATCACCATTTTTTTCTTTTTAACGAATAACACCCAATTAATCTAGTTCACTCTAGAATGTGGAGGCCACGGACATTCTGGGAGCAAAACAGTCTTCAAAGCAGCTTTCTGGTCATTTGCCCAAGAAACCATTCGACACGGAGCCGCGGACCACGGTCAGTGGCGTGGGTCTTTGAAGACGGGTTTCAATGCTGGAAAGAATGAAGCGGAAAGTCTCATTAGATGTTCATTCTTCACTTGGATGTTTTTTAGAAGATGAAACAGAGTGGCCTTTTTTGTGAAACAGCTCACATTCATGCATGAATAACATGGATGTAATATGCTGTAGAATCAAACTGCATTTTTCAATCTGATGCTAACGTTTTTTAAAAAAACATACTCATAAATCAGACGAGGTGCTGCCTCTTATCTTTGCAAACACTTGATCCCAGATGTGACTAATTAGCAGCATAAACAAGTTTGCCCGGGGAATGTTTGCGTTCCCCGGGAAGACGCACCAGGAGCGAAGGAGCCACCGAGGACAGGCGTCTGGGAAGCGCCGGGGCCCGGGTGGCGAGCATCGCTTCCGGAATGTCCGATCAAGGCCCTCTGTGGAGAGCAGCCAGGGACGAGGGTTGATTTTGTTATTCGTCGCGTTACCACTGGAGCCTTTGCGTAGTGTTTATACTTTCATATGCGTAGGGAGACAGTGTGTACCTAGTGTCACCAATACACCACGCATTCGTTAGTGAGGGAATGGGACCTCTGCGGAGTCCTTCAGCTCTGACTCTGAAACCTGAGATTCTGCTGCAGGTGTCGGAAGGCCCAGGCCTGCATATGTACTGCTGTCACTCTAAACTCTTGAGAAATTGGAATCTTTCAGCATTTCTTAGAGGGCCATAAAAAGATGGCATAGAATAATTAAAATTAGGCCTTAAGCCCGCCCACTTCGCCAAGGTGACCTGAGTTGAGGACAGTCGCTTCCATCTCTAGTTAAAGGATCGTTCAGACCACATGAACGTCATCCCGAGCTCAGAGCAGCCGTCCATGTTTCCGAAGCCCTCGTTCCTGGCAACCCCTTTTGTAGGTGGGAGTCTTCGGTGAAAACGCCATCCTGGCGCAGAGCCCGTCTGCAGGGGAACAGGTAGACCTGTGGTCTTCTCTCTGGGCTTGTTAGGGCTTCCCGCCTCATCCCAGGATCCTACTCAGCCATGCGTTGTAGCTGACAGGATGTTTGAGGGGATAAATGGATAAAATATTCAGTGCATATTTCACCACCAAAGAAAGTATTGCTTAAAAAGAAATGGAGTAGTAATATATGCATCAACCTGAACGTAGCCTCTAGACCACATGTGTCAAACACAAGGCCCGCGGGCCAAATCCGTCCCGCCAGGCCTTGCAATGTGGCCCGCACCGCGCTGTCATCACTGCACTCCGCTGCGTTTCCATCACAATGACAGTTTATGACTGTTCAGTAAACCATTCGGCCCGCAATTTAGGCTGGATTTTATATTTTGCCCCCTTCTCTGATTGAGTTCGACACCCCTACTCTAGACATAATAGTGAGCAAAAGAAGCCAGACACAGAAGTTCTATCTCCATTTATATAAAATTCTAGAACAGGAAAAATTAACTTAATGTGAAATAAATGAGAACCATTGTTGCTGAGGTGGAAGAGAGGGGTGTGTTAGGAATAGGAGAAATGAAAATAAAAGTAATATATATTCATTTCTGTAAGTAAACAATTCAAAAATACATAAAGAAAAGTTAGTCCTTTTTTATTTATTTTCAGCCCACCATGGTAATCCTGTTAAAAGCTCAGCATGTATTTTTCCACACTCTCTCCATGCTCGTACAAATATAAATAAATGCATGTGCACTTTTGCAGGTTTTGTTTTAGGATGATGCTGTACATGATGCTTCCTTTTTAAAATCTCTGCTTACTATTGATATATATTACAGATAGTCCTCTAGTTCAATAAATATAAATCAAAACTCAAAAAAAAAAAAGAAAGAAAGAAAGTATTGCTGACTAAGCCCTAGACCAAGAACAAGCCAAGGTGTGTAACTAAGTGAGGTGAGCATTGCTTCTAAGGAAACAGCTGATGGGTATTACACAGAAATGGCTAAGATGCAAATCCCGCCATGTCTCACAGCCCCTCCCCCACAAGACATATATGTACCACGTATTATTCGTCTTTTATCTTTAGATAGAGTTCAAAGCCACCTTCACTCTCCACACTAAGAGCTTAGTTAAATTCTGAACAAGTGTGCTGGGTAACCTACTAAGCTGAAGACGTTCAGTGTGTTGTTTTAGTCAACTGCGCTTTGGGAAAGAAAAATAAAGCCCCCACATGGAGACAATTACAGTAGCGTTAGGGAGACAGATATTATATTATTTAAATGTGCAGTTTAAAACTACACATTGAGAGTTACGGCCCATTAATGTAAATTATTTTGCAGTGGAAATATCTAATTATCTCTCCCTGATAACAAATATGAGTGTAAATGTTTCAACCTGATCACAGCCTGCGGGGAGCAAAGCTGTTCCATTAGGGCCCCGGACACTGCCCCCACGCTGACTTGTCTGTAAAATTCTCCCACGGGGTCCTGGGTGCTGCTTCTGGTGCCTCTTTTCTAGAACAAGAAAAGAAAAATGTATCTGATTTTTTGTGTGTGTGTGTTGAAATTATGTTTTTATAAGAGCAGTTATTTGATGTGATTAGTGATGGGGTGTTTTTTTGTTTTGTTATGTTTTGTTTTCTTTGTCCAACTCAAAACTATCGCTGCTCTCAGGAAAATGCATCCCCCAAAGCGAATAATGTATGTAAATTAATTTCAAGGATTGTTTTCCACCCACTGATTTCATGCCCACATTGTCAACCTTTTATAGTTAAAGGCAAGTAGAATGCTGCAAGCCTCCATGGAAAATATGAACTGGCACGGATAGCACTGTAATGCCCGTCCGAATCTGGACACCGTTGAGAGGGGGTGACCGGCCTGTATTTCATGGAGAGGCGTTTTCGGCCGTGGTATGGAAATATTTCTAAGTCAACATGTTTCAGGCCCGCGGTCCCAAACCTGAGGACCAAGAAGGCCAAAGGCCGAGGAAGTCAGCCGTGATTGCAAAAGCACCATTTGGTTAAGAAAATCACTGACTGTCCCCAGTGAAGAGCCTGAAAATAAAGACTTCTGATATAATGGCATTTGGGAAATTCCCTGTGCACGTGAAAGACGATGAGTATTCCATTAAGTCCCCCAATTCAGGGAGCGTGCTCATGTTTAACTAATTGAAAAACACAGCATTTGTGTGTGCTTTATAGCCTGTGCTTCCGAATTTGTCTGGTGTCTTCATGCTAGCAGGCAGACTCTGATGGACAGGTGTGGGATCTTAAATTACTTGAGCTCCTTCAGACAGCAAGACACATGGTTCTCCTAGGCCGGCCATAAGAATAGGCATTCCTTGTGAAGATTCGCAAGAGAAAGCAGTGCTGACATCTGCACAGTTGGATCAAATAGGACAGTCACACAGCTCGGTGTCCTGGAAACTAAAATATCATTGAGGAACTAGGCGGTGGTCAAGACCCAGCAGTGTTGTCACTACGTTATCACACTCCTGTCTCTGATTCCTGCCTTTGAGGTGACTGAACTGCCACTCTGCTTCTTTTCCCACAGCATCTACCTCTCACTGATGGTTCTCCCTGCTCAATGCTGATCTGACAGGTCAGACAGGTCTTCTTCTCCTCTCTCTCTCTCTCTCTCTTTCTCATTTCATTTGAGAATGATCTGAACCGTCTACTGCCTGCAGTATAAAGAGAGCAAATTAATGCAGGTTGTTTAGGCCGGAAGCGTTCTTATACCCTTATCATGTGGCTCACACATGTTTCTCGCCTCTTCCTGCAGGAGACTGTGAGCTCCTGAAAGGCTGGCCCTGTCTCATGTTCATGCTGCCAGTGCTGATGCATTGGATGGTATATCACTGGCATTCATCATCATTTGACAACAGATGGAAGAAAGATGAATAAGCTTGGTAGCTGTTGGATTGATAACAGTATTTTCTGAGTTGCTAAATGTGTCCACGTTAGTCCCCAAAACATCAGATTCACATTACGCTTAGCAAAATTTTGTTTCTTCATCAAACCTCAGATTTTCCTCTCTTCATTGTTTCGCTACGAAGACTCTCCAGCAGATTCAGTGCTGTGCTTCCTCGGGAGAACGTAAGTCCCATTTTTAAGTCTCCAGCCCATAGATCCCATGGCATCGGTTCGACAACAGTGAGCACTTCAATAGGGAGGGAAAGGAGGCTGATGAGGGAGCGGCCTGGACTGTGGAGGGCTGCATTTCTATGCTAAGCAGCCTGGATCTTATTGTGCAGGCAATTCGGAGCCACCAGGGAGCAGCCAGGCAAGATTCGCATTTTCGGAAAATCACTGTGGAGCTCAGGATGAGGCAAGGGCCCGAGGCCCCTGGCCTGGAGCAGACAGAGGCCGGCGGGGTGCCTGCTCTGCCCTCTGCGGGGCGCTAGAGGATGGGACGCGAGAGGGAGATGAGGACGGAGCTGAGAAGAGAGACCCAAGATGACCTCAGATTTCTGGCTTGGATAATAGCCATTCATTAAGGCCAAATAAAAAGTAAAATAACTAGATCTGAAGAAGAAATTAATTTGATTCTGGAAATTTCCATTTTAAAAAAAGGAATTAAAAAAAAGTCTTGTGAGCACCTGGCCAGTGTGGCTCAGTGGTTGAGCATTGACCTATGAACCAGGAGGCCACAGTTTGATTCCCGGTCAGGGCACAGGCCTGGTTTCAGGCTCGATCCCCAGTGTGGGGCGTGCAGGAGGCAGCCGATCCATGATTCTCTCTCATCTCTGCTATTGCTCTCTCCCTCTCCCTGTCTTCTGCTCTGAAATCAATAAAAACGCTTTTTTTTTTTTTTTTTTTTTTAAAGTCTTGCAGGCTTCACCTGTCAGCCTTCTCAGGCAGTAGGGTCTAGAGCAGCTGGGCTGAGCACCGGGCTGTTCTGCGTGGTCCTGCCCTCCCAGCCAGCCTGCAGGGGCCCCGCTGGCCCAGCTCACAACACTCCCCGGAGTAGGATGCCCAGGGAGAGCTTCTGGAAGCTTCTCTTCTGCCCAGCTTCAGGGACAGGCTGATTTGGCGGGTGACTTGCTACAATCCAGTCGGTGAACTGCCTCCCGCTTGAAGGTGCTCTTACAGGGGCTTGAAGAAAGTGGGAAGGCCATTAAGACGTGTTTTATTTATGACCCTCTCCCCTCAAACGCCCTCCGGCCCCAGCGTGTCCCCCTCACTGGGACATTCGCCCTTGGTGCTTGGTCCGAGCCGCCCAGCCCGGGGCGGAGTGCGGGGCCAGGCCGGTGGGCGCGGGGCCGTAGGAATCCAAATCCGCTGATCATTCTGCCTGATGCCTCCGCCTCTCAATGGCTGTCCCGCAGCCATGGAAGGATGCTGAAAGGAGGCCAGGGGGTAATTAAGTGAGACAATGCAGATGCCGAGTGTAAGCTCCGCCGGTTTTATGTAATTTAATTAATGCTGCGGAGAGGAAAACTGCTGGCCGGGCAGCATTTCGGGGAGGAGGGAGGAGCTGCTGTGCGCGGGGCAGCCTCTGGCCCAGCAGAGCACAGAGGAGAGGCGGGCCGGGGGCTCTCTCTGGCCACGGAGAACAGCCGCCTCTGGAGTCCTGCTTGTTTCATGGCCGCACTTGGGGTCCCTGTCACGTAATGACCTACAGGAACCCCAGCTGACCACACCCTGCAGGTGCCTGGGACCGCCCCCTTGGGTGGCTCCTTGGCTGTTGGGAGGCTCCTCACCGCGGAGGAGGGAGGGAGGCAGGGAGTTCTGAAGGGAGAAACAGGTGTGTGGCTCATTACAGCTTTCACTTCCCTTTCTCCGGCCAGGACACTGATAAATATACATTCCATCTTCCACGGAGAAGCAGGGATAATGCCGCCGATGCAGGCTCCGAATCAGTTTCGGTAATCACCCCGGGCAGCGCGCCGGCTGCGGGATGGAAAGCCGGCGACAGGGAAGGAGAAAGCCTGTGATCAGCAGAACGCCGCCCGGCCGGTTCAGGCGGCTTCTCACTCAGAGCTTATGGCTTCGAATGAGGGAAAACGATCCGGAATTTCAAAGGCTTCGGCGTCTTAAATTTGTCTTTGTGTAAAACGTCCCCCTTTTCTCTTTGCCCCTCATAGTTCTCTCCGGAACTTCCGCCCGCGGCGCAGCCCCCGCCGGGGAGGGGACACGCGGGAGGAAGAGGAAGCGGAGAAGCCTCGGTGGCCAGAGCCCCCTCTGAGCCCCCAGACCGCTTCCCGTGACCCCTGTCTGTCCCCTAACCTGTGATCACAGAGGCAGGCGCACGTCTCCGCTAGAACACAGATCCAGAGAAGCCGGAGGACCCGGTGCGGGAAGCGGGGTTTTGGTAGGTCACTATATGTATGCGATGCGATTCAGGTTGGATTACATGTAAGTGTGCTCCCTTGATTTTAATGAAGCATGTTTGAAACCTACACTTCAGCTCGGCGGGCATGGCTCAGGGCTTGAGCATCAACCTGTGAACCAGGAGGTCAGGGTTCGATTCCCTGTCAAGCACATGACCGAGTTTGCAGGCTTGATCCCCAGTGTGGGGCATGCAGGAGGCAGCTGATCAGTGGTTCTCTCTCATCATGGGTGTTTCTATCTTTCTCTCCCTGTCCATTCCTCTCTGAAATCAATAAAAATATTAAGAAATAAAAAAGAAATAAAATCTACACTTCAATTGCTCTTACTGTTCCTGACCTTTTGGAAAATGTCATCCCTGGAGTGGGGCAGTGACCAAGACGTGAACTGGACGCTGCTTATGCCGGGCGGCTCTTTGGTTTATCCCTGGCTGAGGGCGCACGTCTACAACCTCCCGAAACCATCCTCTGTCCCAAACCCTTCATATTGTCTGACAGGCGGCATCCATGTTCCCCTCCCAAGGTCCCCTCACGTTCACCCATCATGCCTGACGCTAAGGCAAAGACCGGATCTCATCACCGGACTCAGACTCGGGAGCCGGAGGATGGCCCTGTGGGCTCAGGAAGGAGCCAGGAATCACAGAGCCCGGGCCGCGGCCAGACACAGCGAGCCCTGGGAGCCAGCGACAGAGAAGCCGCAACGGATGCTCCAAAACATGTCCCTGCCGTTCCATCCCGAAACCCAGCTGCCCTTGGTCACCGAGGAGGACTGAGGTGTTTCATTTTTAAGTAGGAATCAAAGGAAAATTCCAACTTTGGTCTTGCAAGATTGGAAAATAAAAATATTCCTGTGACGTGTGACATTTGTGTGTGTGTGTGTGTGTGTGTGTGTGTATATGTGTGTGTGTGGTTTCCTCCAGGACCACAAAACACAGCCACTCTAGTGGCCTACACATCGCCATTACTGGATTCTGGGTCGAAGCTGCATTGAGAGAGACTCCTGTTTAAGAGCAGACGTCTCCAGGAAGCCAGAATTGGCCGAGAAGGTGCCATTCAGCCCTAATTCTCATGCACATGTAGCTGGTGGCCACTGTCCATTTTGCAAAGAACAGCCATTTCTCCACTGGAGTTCTGGCTTCCTGGGCAGGTAGCTGCTTTGCTGGTTCACACAGAAAAGGCGCCGTCACCTCCCACCGAGGCACAGCGCGCTCTCGGGAATATGGATGAGGGGTGACGGAGATTGATTTGTCTTCAGAGGATTGAAATGTGAGCAGCTGCTGGAGCAGCACTAAAAAGAACTAGACTCATCAAGCATAGTGATTCATAATGATGGCTCCGCTTGCTCTTAGAATATTAAGGGAATCAACCATCCTCCTAATTGCCGAAGAGGACGCCCCGCGTCCCCTCCCCTCACAACGTCTCTCTCTCCATTTCTCTATATATCGATTTTTATATAGACAGATAGATCCCGACATGGTCTTCTCCCTGGCGCAAGCATAAATGTAGCAGAGAAAAATTAAGATGAGCTAATATCTTTGATTAATGCTGGTTTCTATGCCTGAACCTGGAGCATAAATATCCCTTTAAAAGTAATACTGTCTGCAAATAAGATCAACTCCAATTCCAAGGCACTTTGTTAATGAAAAGTATTGATTTTCAGAGCAACGAGGCCAAACCAGGCCCATGTGTAATGTTTGACGTCCGTTCCGCCAAGAATCCGCTCTGCCCTTCCCTTCTCCTTCACCCGCCCCTCCCAGCCTCAGCCGCCACTCCTGCCTCTCTGCCCTCTCTTCCTTGTGGATCTAATTCAGTCCTACAAAGTCAAAGTCGGCTGTCACTTCCAAAAAAACAATAATTTCCAAAGCATCATCTTGATCCGTCGACACCTCCCTTCCCGGTGTCCTTGCCCAGCTCACCTGGCCCTCCCACCCCTACCCCTTCCTGAGTGTTTCTTTCGGGGTTCCCGCTCTGCCTCTCCGTTCACACAGTTATCCGCCCCCCTCCATCCTTCCTCACCTTGGGAAAGTGCGGGGAGACCAGGCCCCCGCCTGGCTCCTTCCCGCTCCCTGACTCACGTGCTCTTTCTTCTCACACAGCAGAGCGCGCCGGCCGTGAGCAGAGGACGCTGCTCCCTCTCAGGCGCCGGACCCAACAACCGGCCCTGGGACCGTGAGGGTGGGTGTGAGGCGGGCAAGACGGGGGAGGGGCAGGGAAGAGAAGAGGACACTGCTCAGCCAGTGTGACCCGTCAGATCCACTGTTGGGGTGACATATAGCCCCACAAGGTCACGTACTGCTCTAGACTTGGGGTCATTATCCAATGAAATAGTCATCCTGTAATGAAAGGTGACTCCTCGTGTCTTACTAAAAATCCTTTTAAATCGGGTGCTCTTACTTAACCTCCAAGCGTCTATGTCTAGTTCCCCAGCCACATCCCCGCTCCGTAAGAACAGCTGACGGCAAAGCTCCCGGTGCCCCCAAGGGGCCCGGAGTCACTGGGCCGGGAACACAGCCGGGAATTACCCAGAAGGCACTCTGTTTAATCAGCTGCTGCTCTGGCTGATGTAACCAGCCAGTAGGACCTCTTAATTGATTTGCAATCCTAACAAGAATGAAAATATTACCAATATCACTACATGGGTCATAGAGACATCCCCAAAAAGGGAGAAAATTAAAAAACACACACACACAAAAAAAACCACTACATTGGTCATAGAGACATCCCCAAAAAGGGAGAAAATTAAAAAACACACACACACAAAAAAAACCACTACATTGGTCATAGAGACATCCCCAAAAAGGGAGAAAATTAAAAAACACACACACAAAAAAAAAACCACTATAAAACCCACGAGCTAACTGCGTGAGAAGAAGTCAGGCCCTTCTCATCGTCATCATAGAAAACCAGCTTGAGGTGACCAAGGGCCCCCCGTCCCCTGGAGCCCCCCCAGGAGCCGCCTTCGGCAGCGGTGAGCCGCCTCACGCCTGGGCAGAAGGTGCTCTCAGAGGCGGCACCCTGCCCACAGGCTCTTTACTCGCAGGTGAGGTGGGCCCCAGGCTGGGCAGCAGCGCTGTCCGGTGTGCGGGGCAGCTGAGGCCCAGAAAACACAGACCACTGCGATGGACGGCTCACACGGAAGACGTCGAATCCCGGGGAGACCGGAGACCATTGTCACGGCTCCCGCCGCTCCCCCTGGACAGGAAGCCTCTGCGAAGGGCCGTGGGCTCCTTCCTCCCACACGGGGTGTGGCGTGCTCAGTCCGCACATGAGGCAGAGGACGTGGTCCCTAGAACAGCAGCCTGACCGCGTGGCTGACTGCTGACGAACCTGGGCTGAAGAATGAGAACCGGAACCAGAAGGGGAAAGTGACTGCAGGTGTACCGGTTACTAACACGAACTTTGTCATCAAAGAAAACACGGTAATTTCAATAGAAACTTCAAAAGTGCTTTATTCAAAGTGATGTCCATCGCTAGCTACGCATTCCCCCCATCTTTCAGGTAATTGGTGGGTACCGTCCCAATAGAACTTTTCTTGATTTGAGGCAGACCAGTCAGAGACCCCATTGTCCGCTTCTTCGTACGTGTTGAGGTGCTGCTCAGAGAGGGCGTGCGCCATCGATCGGAACACGTGTGGCCAGTGGGCCTCCTCAGGCCCAGGACGGTCGCTTCCATGTGAATCTCAGCAGCAGCTTTGGGAGCGGGGCGGGCTCCATGCATACATCCTGGGCGCTGGGATTCAGTCTTGTCGTCATGATTGTGGGGTTAGTTCAGGCCATGTGTCGCTGCCAATGTTTCCAGCACAAGAATGGCGGGAGGGGTGGGTGCGGGGAGGGTAGGCCTGCAGGAAGCGCACACGTGGGAAAAATGATGTTTTCCACCGTCAGTGTTTACTATGCTTTCAATTCGGGGATTAATCAGCCTTACAAACAAGGAGCATGCGGAGACTCAGCAAGGTCAGGGGTCACGACGGCCTCACTGGAACGGGTCCGGGCTGGAGCCCTTCCAGGCAGCCGGCGGCGAGAGAGTCCTGGCTATTTGTTGTGTTGTTGTCCTTGCCTGACCTCCCGAGAGAACCTCCAGAACTGAAGCTCTCACTGCTTCCCAGCCGGCTCCTCCACTTCCGACAGCGCTTGGCCTCTGTGTCAGAAACCTTCTACTAACCAGGCCTCCCCTCTCACCGCCCCAGCGACACTGGAGCAGTTCTCAATGGGAACTCCAACAGTCCGAAAACCCAGCACACTTCTGGGAAGAGAATCAGCGGCAATGGCGAGGTGGACGGAACTGGGAGCCTGGCCATTGGCACCGAGAGGACCGTCCACGAGACACGGTCCGACCCCTCTCCCCAGGAGGGGTTGTTACTGACGCGGACGCCTGTCAGACACTCTCGTTTAGCAAACTCACAGGTTGGGGAACACAGGCCGGCCGTCTCTGCTCGTACACGGGGCTTGTGAGCTGGTCCCGCAGAAAGGACTGTCCCTGATGGACACAGCAGAGTACTTCAGCCCGAACCCTAACGCTCACCTGCGAAAATGGCCTTTGTCCCGCTTCTCTTCTCAGGGTCTGTCTCCTCTCTCCCCGGCTCTCAGCGCTGTGTTTTGCTGCTCCCACGGCGAAGGGGAAAAATGAATAAGTCTTTACAAAAACATCCTCCAGGGCGCCCCTCCCCCCAAACACCAATTCCACCGGCCCCACCTGGAAGGGGCCCCAGGGGACAGAGTCCGGCAGGTCTTCTCCTTCCAGCTGTGGTCACGTCAGTCCTGCCTGGATCCCGGCTAAGTGCCCCCTTATTGGCCTCTACTGGGCCCCAAACTATGGGAAAGCATGGAACTCTGGGAAAACGTGGTAGAGATGACCTCCGACCTTTCGGAGGGCCTCCGATGATCGAGGTGCAGCCCTTGTACATATCCACGGGCGCCGGCAGCACTTGGGGGCTCATGAGAGAAACCCGCAGTCATGGAACCATCTAGACCTCCTGAATCAGAAGGTGTGGGTGCAGCCCAGCGCACAGGAGCGTCTGCTGCAGTGAGAACTCCTGCCCGGCTGGCATGGCTCAGTGGTTGAGCCTATGAACCAGGAGGTCATGGTTCGATTCCCGGTCAGGGCACATGCCTGGCTGCAGGCTCCATCACCAGTAGGGGACATGCAGGAGGCAGCCGATTGATGATTCTCTCTCATCAATGATATTTCTACCTCTCCCTCCCTTCCTCTCTGAAATTAATTTTTAAAGAAGTGTGAGGACCCCTGCTCTGGCCGTGGGGCAATCGCAAAAAGGCTTTGCAAGTTCACAGTCTGGACTCCGTGTCCCCAAAAGGCAGCACTGAGACCCTCAGAGGGCAGGCCTCACCCCACATGGGCTGCTGAGAGGAGGGTCCCTCAGCGTGGGCTGCAGAATCATGAGTTTACGTTCTCTCTCTTAATTGTGTGATAACAAAGCTGCTGCCTGGGGAGCGATGGGAGGCAGTTTGCTCCCCTCGGGGGCAATATTTCATCCTGGCTTGATGGGGCAATTTGAAAAGATCATTAAACAGACAAGCTGCACGGCAGAGGGTGGCAAAAGTGTGATTATCTTTGGAGATGAATTCTCCAAACATCATGTGTTTCTGAGTGTGTGTCTCTTCCATTAAACTCTCGGCTGGTAGCTGAGTTTCATATATACTGTAGTTTCAAACACTGTTTCTTATACGCAGGGCCGGTCCCTCCACACACACACACACACACACACACACACACACACACACACCTTTCAGGATTTTGAAATTTCCTAAATTATTTTAATATTAAAGAAACAGCATCATCGGATTCAATTATCTTCCCAAATGAGGAGAGGGTTTTTTCTTTACTCAATTGGACACATGCGAGTAGCAGCAGCCGAAGAAAAGAGAGGCAGAGAGGAGGAGGGGGGAGGAGAACCAGCAAAGAAGGACCAGGCTCAGGAAAGGAGTAAAAGGGGGTAACACTCTCCAGAAGGCACACATCGCGGAGGAAAAGCGCCGTCTCTGGGATCCTGTCCGGACACAGGGCAGCAGGTGCTCACATGGAGTCTGCACTGTTCTCCAACCTGCGTCTGCTCCTCGGGCGGTCAGAGGTGTCCCCTGAGTGACTGTACCCCCACACCAGTCCCTATTGCTCAGGGCGGTCAGAGGTGTCCCCTGAGTGACTGTACCCCCACACCAGGACCTACTGCTCAGGGTGGTCAGAGGTGTCCCCTGAGTGAGTGACTGTCCCCACACCAGGACCTACTGCTCAGGGCAGTCAGAGGTGTCCCCTGAGTGACTGTACCCCCACACCAGTCCCTATTGCTCAGGGCAGTCAGAGGTGTCCCCTGAATGAGTTGACTGTCCCCCACTACCAGGACCCATATTGCTCAGGGTGGTCAGAGGTGGTCCCCCTGCGTGAAGTGACTGTCCCCCACACCAGGACCATACTGCTCAGGTGGTCAGAGGTGTCCCCTGAGTGAGTGACTGTTACCCCCACACCAGTCCACTATTGCGCAGGGCGGTAAGAGGTGTACCCATGAGTGAGTGACTGTCCCACAACCAGGACCTATTGCTCAGGTGTGGTCAGATGGTGTCCCCTGAGGTGACTGTATCCTCCTCACCACCTAGCTCCCTATTGTCAAGGACGGTCAGAGGTGTCCCCTGAGTGAGTGGCTGTCCCCACACCAGGTCCTATTGCTCAGGGTGGTCAGAGGTGTCCCCTGAGTGAGGACTGCTACCCCACACCAGTCCCTATGCTCAGGGCAGTCAGAGTGTCCCCTGAGTGACTGTACCCCCACACCAGTCCCTATTGCTCAGGGCGGTCAGAGGTGTCCCCTGAGTGAGTAACTGTACCCCCACACCAGTCCCTATTGCTCAGGGCAGTCAGAGGTGTCCCCTGAGTGAGTGACTGTACCCCCACACCAGGACCTATTGCTCAGGGTGGTCAGAGGTGTCCCCTGAGTGAGTGACTGTCCCCTCACCAGTCCCTATTGCTCAGGGCGGTCAGAGGTGTCCTCTGAGTAGCTGCACCCCACACCAGGTTCTGTTGCTCCGTGTGCCCCATGGTCGGCATGGGCTGCATTCATCACTCACTAAGTCCGGTGACCTTGTGTTCGGCTGCTGAATCCAGGCTGCTCCCACCACGCCCGGACGTCCTGGCACACCCTGCGCTGTCCGGGGACTGTCGTTCGCAATCTGGCCGCCAGGTCCCGTGACGGCTGCTTTCACATCCTGCCCGGCTCTGGGCACTCGGGGGAACTGGAGAGAAAGCGCCCCCTCCAGCCCCCCAGCTGCACTTGCCCCGTCATGTTTTAAATGGACCCTGCCCAGCCTCCCAGGCCTTCTCGCCCACGTTCCCTCCGACCCCCCAGGTACGACAAACTCAATCCAATGAGGAAATCAGTGCTCTCTCTGTCCCTAAACCCCGAGACTGGACTGGGCAGACGGAGCAGCTTTACTCAGGGCCGACCTGGGAGGCTGAGGACGCGGGGCGACGAGGCTGCGGAGGGCGAGGAGAGGGTGGCCTGTGAGGACGCCGCGCAGAGGTGTGGCTGTGACGTGCCCTGGGTCACAGAGCCGGCCACGTCCTTGCCCTGTGCTGGGACAGACAGTGGACTAACTCCGCTGCCTACGTCCTGGCTCCTCGGATGTGGAGGAGGCGACCCCCCGCAGAGGAGCGGCCTGCCCGTCCATGGTGGGAGCGGAGAGAAGGTGTTTGAGAGCAAAGCAGGGCCCTCGATGAGGTGATATCCGACGCTGGCCTCATGGCCCTGCAGCAAAGCCAGAGCAGTGAGGCTGGGAGCGGCTCCTTTAAGAGCTGGGTGCACATGTCTGTGCTGAAAGGAGCACAGTGACCTGAAAGGATGCAGCCGTGTCACCTTCCCCCTCTCTCCCGGTCCCCGCTGGCTCTGAGGCCGGCGGCTCCCCGTCGCTGAGGTCCCAGCGGAGGCAGAGACAGGCTGCCTCCTGTCTGGGTCCAGAGTTGGTGCATCAAGATGAAAACTGAGCCCCGCCACGTGGCCCAGGGGTTGAGTGTTCACCTAGGAACCAGGAGATCATGGTTCGATTCCTGGTCAGGGCACGTGTCCGGGTTGTGGGCTCCATCCCCAGTGTGAGGCATGCAGGAGGCAGCCGATCCATGATTCTCTCTCATCACTAATGTTTCTCTCTCTCCCTGTCCCTTCCTCTCTGAAATCAACAACAACAAAAAATATTTTTAAGAAAAGATGAAAATAGAAACTTCAAAAACAAAAAACAAATGGTCAGCATTTGTCTCATAAGGCGTGTTCTTGGCAGGACCTAGTGTCCCCTTACATTATAGGTTGTGCCACTGTTTACACACGCTGTCATGTAGGCATGTTGTCTGTGTCTGTGTCTGCGAGTGGAGATGTATAGACTATCCCCCAACCCAACCTGAGGCCAGACAGGACAGGCCTCATTGCTGCAGGGCACAGAGCGGGGGCCGGGAGGCGGGGGAGGACCAAGCTCCCTGCTCAAGTTCACGCCCCCTTCCCCGAACCCCAGGCCTTCCCTGGTCCCAACGCCCACATCTGAGAGCTTCTCCAGGCCGGAAGGGAGCGTGCAACCTCCACCCCCTCTTCCGATCTCATCCGATACCTTCTTCACAGACCCAGGTCTCAGCAGACCCCCCACGCGGAAGCGGGTGAGCAGATGAACTGCTTTTGTACCGCACTCCCCAGGGATCGGGAGGGATTAGCACGTCCTCATCCGTCTTCCCCTGCCCCCAGACCCCAGCGTGACTCTGACCGTTCTGTTTAAGCCAAGCGGATACGCTTACACGACTTAGGCTCTTTGGCAATGCAATCCATTTGCTTTATCCATTCTCCATTCAGAATGATGGATGCGGTACAAATACACAATGAAGACTATAATTACCAAGGAAACAGATCCCCTGCCCAGGCCAGGCTAACTGAGAGGAGTGCAGGGCACACAGTGGGAGGAGCAGATGCACACGTTGTTTGATTAACTTGCGAGAGTCCCCAGGTCGTCCCAGGACAGGAGTGCCATCTGATTGGCTGAGCAGGCGCTGGGCCCGCCCCAGGCCCTCTGTGCTCATGGGGGCCTGTGTTGACTGCCCCTCAGCCCGGCACTGTAGTGAGTGGGGAATGCGCTGTGGAGGGGGGCCGCTCCGGGCGGCCTTTGGGCACCAGGGCTGCTGCAGTGTGTCAGTGAGACCGCGCGGCCGTTCCCTGTGCTTCCTCTGGAAAAAGGATGGTGCGAGGAAATCGATGGTTATTATGCTGCCGAGTACATGGGCATTTTTAAAAGATTTCTCAGGAGTCATTTTCAGACCTGAAATGGAAGGAGACGGGGAGCTGCCTGGATCCTCCAGAGCTTCCTTTTGAAATTCCCCAAAGACCAGCGAGTCATGCAAACGAAAAATACACAAGTGTGTTCCTCAGACAGAGTGAGCTCGGAGAAGAGCAAATGTTTACATGTGGGTGCTCTGATGTGTTACTGACGAGAAGACAATGGGGGGCAAACTCGCCATGTTCACACTCATTGCAAACGGAAAGGAAGTCGGCCAGGCGGAGACTCAGGGATGGGCCGAGAGCGACGTGAGGGGTCTGGGACGCTCCCTGGTAGACGCGGGCCCCAGCTCATGTCCCCAAGCCACATCGCAGCAGGAAGCACGTGGGGTGTACCGGCCTTATCGGCACCCAGCGCCCTCGCTGCTTGTCCTCTTGATTTTCTAGGCCAGCGGTCAGCAAACTCATTAGTCAACAGAGCCAGATATCAACAGGACAACGGTTGAAATTTCTTTTGAGAGCCACATTTTTTTAACTTAAGCTATATAGGTAGGCACATTGTTATTCACTCCATTAGGGGACTCCTTCCATCGGACTGTGTGTGCATGCCCGCACGTGGTATTCTGTGGAAGAGCCACACTCCAGGGACCAGAGAGCCACATGTGGCTCGTGAGCCGCGGTTTGCAGACCACTGTCCTAGTGGACCTGAGGGTTCCCCGGACCCTAAAGCTGCCAGCCAGCAGCTGCCAACCAGAAGAAATGCTCCCAGCTAATCCTCTAAGGAAGGGGGGCGCGGTCTATACCCCGTTTGTGTTTCTTATGTCCATTCTGCACACACAGGTGCTGGGGGCGGACCCTTGTCATTCCCCATCTTTAGAGACTTTCCTGAATTTCTCAGAAAAAAATGGAAAACACCCATGTTTTTCTGAGCCCAAGTTTACCCCTAGCAAACCGCTCTTCCCGGAGAGAAAAGGGGGGTGCCCAGGGGCACACAGCACCCCCGGGGAATGGCGCAGGTCTGCCTCGCTGCTGTCCCCCGTGACTCCCCTCTTTGTTAATTTTCATTGAGATGCTCCTTTGCTTCAGAAAATTGCTTCCAATTTCTAAGATTCTTGAGAAACCGCCCCTCAGGTGGGAAGAAATATCTTCCGCCTGAAGGGCCATTTACGCTCAAGCCCTTCACAGCCTGGCCGGCCTGCCGCTCCCGCCGTGGCGTGGCTCTCCGTGGGTGTCAATTCGGAGCCGCGGGGAGGGCGGGTATTTCGGGAAGCACGCACACTGTTCCCGCAGAAGGCAGCCCCCTGCGTCTATAAATACAGCGTCTGCTGCACAGCGCGGAGAACAATGCCTCTTCTCCTGCCGGAAGGTTCCCAGACCAGCACCTCTCTCTGCTGCTGTGATGTCACAACCGCCACCCTGGGCCCGGGCCGGGGTCTCCACGGCCCCGGGAAGTGAAGGCACCATGGCAACAGCCCTCCAAAAGCAAGGAGGCTGGCTTGGAGTTCTAAGTGAAAAAAGGCTCAGTGCGTTCTCTCTCTCTCTCTCTCCCTCTCCCCTCTCCCCTCTCCCCTCTCCCCTCTCCCCTCTCCCCTCTCCCCTCTCCCCTCTCCCCTCTCCCCTCTCCCCTCTCCCCTCTCCCCTCTCCCCTCTCCCCTCTCCCCTCTCTCCTCTCCCTCTCCCTCTCCCTCTCTCTCTCTCTCTGTCTTTCTCTCCCTCAGTGAAAGCTGTGCAGACAGACTCGGTTGCAGGGAGAGAGTGGTGAGTGGTGAGGACCAGACCAGGGTCCCCTGCCGCCTCCCGGCCGGAGTTAAAACGTGAGGAATGGAGCTGTGCGTTGGCGCAGGCATTAGCCTCCGGCCTTGGGCTTGCAAATGCTCTAAAAGGAGAAGTGGCTGTTTTATTGCCATCGATCCCCGGAGCTGCTGAGTCGCAGAGTTACTGTCAGATTTATGGTCCGGGGTGAGCTCACTGGTGGCTACCCCGAGAGCTGGCTCCCGCTAATTCAGCATTTATGACCTGTCACGAATCAGCTTCGCCCACCTCTTAATGCGTTGCCCGGAAATATAACTTTTCATTTTAAAGTGTATCCATCTCACTGGGAGGTGAGATCGCGGGAGTGGTGAGGATAAAGATGAAGCGTGGAGCTGCTGGGGGTTAAACAGCCACATTAATACCGTTTCCCAGGCAGGTGTGTCTGCAGTGGGAGGCTGCTGGGTCTCTCCTGAGCTCCCACCCCTTCCCTCAGTGAGCGGGTCCTCAGTTCCCAGCATTTAGCCCCTCGTGGAGCACATCCCCCAAGGTGGGGGGCGCCCGGAGGGAACCACAGGGAGTGACGTCACGGGGGCCTGTCAGGGCCGGTGGGGCTGCGGGAATCAGCCAGGAGAACACGGTGAGGCGCCCTCTTCAGGGCGAATGAACACACACAGCCATCAGGAGAGCCACCCACGGCCTGGACGCCCAGGCCGGTGTGTCAGTGCCGCTGCGGGGAGCACAGGGCGCGGGACGCTTTGGAACGGGTGTTTGGGTCCTTCCCACACCCCGGGAGGGGTCGCCGGGTCCTCAGCCACCTGCTGGGGGGCAGGCAGGCTCCGAAGTCAGTTTGAGGGCTCGGAAGACAGCACGGCCTGTGTGACAGCCACGTTTTAGAAGCTCCTGTCTGCAAAGCTGGTGGGCCAGCCCCTGGGGCCTGCCGTTTCAGAACCCGCTAATTTCCCCGCCTGATTAACGCTAATGGCAAGACAAACGCTGACCCTGAAGGAGAAGGAAGTGAACAGAGAGGGATAGGGAAATGGCTCAGTGATCCAGAGTGACCTTGCATGTGGATGGCCAAGTCCTCCTCTCTCCAGACAAAGTGCAGTCTCCGATTCAACACATACATGTTACGTGTCTGCTGTGCTCGGCCTGGTACCGGGTTACAGGGATGCGGCCGTGAGGAGACACGGTTCCTTGCGGAGCAGGGAGCCTCCTGGGAAGGCCGGACAATGGGAGGATGATCACGGGGGACCCCCTGTAGCCTCCTGGGGCAGGGCTGCAGTGGGGTGAGCCTTCATTTGCTCAGTGGCCAGCATCACAGATGCAGAGACCACAGAGGGTAGGATGACCTTACAGAGAAAAGGACTTCCTGGGATAACAAGCCCTAGAATGAGGTCTCCAAAGCTTATGGTTCACGCACTGGGCTTCAGCTTCAGAACTGGCTGAGCTCTGAGGAGGAAGCAGAGACCTGAGTATGGCGCTCATCCGTGGAGGGGCAGAGAGCACTTCCACCCGAGGGAGCGGCCCCCGGCTGCCCGGCAAAGGGAGCTCGGCGTTGGGGGCCGGAGGGCGGGCGCCGGGGCCGTGGGAAAGAGGACGCTCAGGGCTCAGCCGTGAAGAGGGGGTCGGCTCAGAGGCTGAGGATCCAGGCATCACACGGAACCTTCTCCAACTGCCCCGAGTCTCAGATCTCAGAGGAGAAGTTTGTGAGCCACGTCTTCAAAGGAGAAGCATGAGTTTCCCGAGGGGATTTCTCAGAGACACGCGGAAAAGGACCTTTAATGCCGCCTGTCACTCACCCGGGAGAGCAGCTGCGGAGGCTGAGGTGCCGGTGGGCTTGCTAATCACCTGCGATCGCTGGCACAGGCTGGCTCCGCCCACCGGGGTGCCAATTATCCCGAACTTCAGATCCAGCTGGATGCAACAACTCATGGCATCTTAAAAAATAAAAATGAAATAAGACGTGCAGTATGGAGAAACCATGTTTCTGAAAATGATGAACACAATTAGCAGTTGCCACGTGCTCTGCGATGGCCCTGGGCGGCCGGTAGCTGTGACTTACCTGCCGCAGAGGCATTCCTCTCACTGGTAGCCGATGAACATCCCAGGACCTGCACGGTATCGCCTGGAAACCCAAGAACTGTATCTTCTTCTGTGTATCTTCTGTGCCACTGTCAGAAGTTCTGTGCGGGTAGAGAGTGGGCACCCACCCTGTCCGACGCTTTCTGTAGACTGAAACACTGAAGGACCGCTTTCTGAGGACGGGATGGGATTAGGTGCTGAGATCGAGATCATAACAAAGCTGCAGCGCAGAGACTGGCTGAGTTGCATTTAGCAAACACAAGGTAAACGAGATGAGCGGGCCCGTGGGAAGCTGGGAAAGGGCCTAATTCGCAGCCGGTGATGTCAATGGTCAGCCCTCGACTTCAGCCAACAGAAGCACAGCTGCACCTGGGCCACGAGGTAGATGTGGGCTCAGCTGACCCACCTGCTTCGCTCAGCAGTCCACACAGGGGTGCTTTAACGGAGGCTGTCTCTATGGTTTAAGGCAGATGGAGCCCCAGAGGGGTCTCAAACTCAGAAGTCCATCCCCACACTGGAGGAATGCATTGAAAACGGGGATTCTGGGAGGTCAATTCCAATGGCACTCACTTTTTTCTCCATGTCTCTTTCTGTAGAATATATACAGGGTTTTGGTGTCTGTCTGTCTGTCTGTCTTTTAAAGTAAACATTAAGGCCCTGGTTGAGTAGCTCAGTTGGTTACAGTATCATTGGGACACACTAAGGTTGCGGGTTTGATCCCCAGTCAAGGCACATACAAGAATCAACCAATGAATGTGTAAATAATGGAACAAGTCTCTCTTTTTCCCTCTTTCTCTCTAAAAACCGATAAGATTAATACCATTTTTTAAAAAGCAAACATTACAACATTTCAAATAGGTAAGTATGCCAACAATGGGCCAGAAACTTGGTGTAATATCTAGTTATTATTATATAAAGGAGACAGGTTCCAATTGAGAAATAAGCCATAAGTAAAACAGAAATTCCATTCCCTCCTGTCCCTTCTCTTCCTGGTGTCAGTAGCTTTTGGCATTAGTGCCAAGAATCACTCCATAAAGAAAGGGTCTCTGTCTATGTGGGTGTCCAGGGTCTGAGAGAGGAAGGACGGAGTTTGAGGCAGCACAGTGCTCCAGGTCTGAAGTGAATCTTTCTCAGATTGGGGAGTATGAGATTCCGTGGAAAATTGCATCTGAGAAACAGACCTTGCAAGCCAAAGTTTGAGTTCTTCCAACAACATTTATATATATGTAAAAAAAAAAAAAAAAAAAAAAAAAAAGACATGCAAAAAAAACACCATCTGAAGTAGAACTCAGAGAACAGATTCATCAAAATCTATATATATAAAGAGGTGATATACAAATTAGCCAGGCACTGTAACATCACGACTGCTCAGGAGGCGGCTGTGCGCACAGGTGGGCAGGAAGGGGCTGCGTGCACTGTGAGCCAAGCCCGGATGGCGCAGGCCCGGAGAGAACAGGGCCTATCAGCTGGCACAGTGGTGAGCAGGCCGGCAGGAAACAGGTCCTGCCAGCTGCACGCACCAGCAGGCCCGCCACTGTGCGTGAGCTGCAGAGAAAACACATTTCTGGCCACTCTTTGGCTAAGCTCTCAGTGCTCTTGGGAACTTGGGTAATAAGAATGCTAGAAGGTGACCTAGGGTTTTTCCACCTCACTCCTGGAGGAAAAAATGAAAATCTACTGCTGGAGGGGATAAGAAATGTCATATCCTGCCCTAGCCTGTTTGGCTCAGTGGATAGAGCCTCGGCCTGCTGACCACAGGGTCCGGGTTTGATTCTGGTCAAGGGCATGTGCATAGGTTTCAGGCTCCTCCCTGGCCAGGGCCTAGGTCAGGGCTCATGCAGGAGGCAACCAATCAAAGTGTCCCTCTCACATTGATGTTTCCTTCTGTCTTTCCCTCTTTCTTCCATTCTCTCTAAAAAACAATGGAAACATATCCTCAGGTAAGGATAAAAAGAAAGAAATAAATGTCATATCCTATGAAAGAGACATCAGGAAAATGCCTAAAGAAAGTTGTCATTTTTTCATGGTGAAGGGACTGGAGTTCGTATTGATGAAAACACCTTGGCGGCTGAAGCAGCCGGCAGTGGCAGCAGCAGGGTGATGGGTGTGGCACCTTCCCCTGATCAGCCTGGTTGCCTCCTGCAGAGGGAGGCCAGACTGTGGCTTAGCCATCAGTAGGACATCCCCTGAGGGCTCCCAGATTGGAGAGGGTACAGGTCAGGCTGAGGGACCCCCCACACTCACACACAAATTTTGTGCACCAGGCCTCTAGTTTATAATAAGGTAATAAATACCCTCAAAGATGTAAGAGAATACAGTTATATTATAAAGCAGAAATAAGAGGCCATGTAAGAAAATAATTGATATGAAAAGCACAGAAGCCAGGTAGGGAACATGGAGGGAACGAGCAGATAGATGGAGCTGAGAGGGAGCTGGAGGCCTGGCGACTCGATGCAGAAACTGCCCTGGGAGCTTCAGGCAGAAGAAGAACCTGGAGAGAAGCTAAGACTCCTGGGGGGTAGGAACAGGTTTGCCACATCAAGGTAGGAGGAGCTTGAGAGGGAGAGAGAAGTAGAGGCAGAAAACATACATGAAGAAATAAGGACGGAGGCTTTCCCCAGAATTAAAAATGAAATTTCAGATTTCAAGACTTCTCAAATGGGGTAGAAAATGAAGACTCACATTTACCGTGGACATCACATTAAAATTTCAGAGTAACGGGATTTTTAAAAGTCTAAAGCCATTTTGAGGAAAATTAGATGGCAGATAGATGATAACAAATAGAGAACAGATAGAGATGATAGATGATTAATAGAAGTACAAAGAGACAGTTATATATACATACATACATACATCATACTGTATACACACACTTAACAAAAGACCAGAAACCTATTTGACTTCAAATCGTCAGAGGCCACACTAGGTGCAAGACGACAAAAAGCTTCAGGAGGAGCCCAAGGAAGATGACTCCGGGCCATGGTGAGGGCGAGCCCTGCAATCAGTCAGGGCCACACTCAGATCTCTCGCTTCCGCCTCCGGAAACCTAGTCAGCATCTCTGTCTGTCCCAGCTCCCGCGCTGGGGGCCTATTCCCATCCAGATCACAGTCCCTGCCAGGCACTGTGAAGGCCTCTGGCTGCCTCTTGCTTCCAGCCCGCCCCTTCCAACCCATCCTCTCAGTCTCAGGCCTTCCTCCTCTCCAGCAGTTCTCGTTGTCTTCCTTCTTAGCCTTCAGTACCCCAATGAGCCCCTCCCGCCCCCCAAGACGCTGTCAGCAGCCATGTACCTCTTCCTCTCCTGTTCTCCGGTGTGTTCCCACTGCTGGGCTCACACCAGCACCGTTATAACACTGGACTCCCAGCGGACTGGACCCCAGAGGGCAGCGTGCGGATCACTCGCCCGGGCCTCCTTCGGTGAGCGGGTCCCCTCGGTGCCGAGCCCCGCGCTGCTCGGCCTGGGGCAGCGCGTCTGAGCTGCACCCGTCCCAGACAGACACCGGGCTGCCACGGGGGGAGGCACAGTCTCCCCTAGGGCGAGGGCACAGATAGCGTTTCCGTGATAAACAAGGCCCGCGCCGGCGCCACGCATCTGCATGCGGGCCGGGCCGCACGGGAGGCCCGTAAATCACCGGGGCCCTCCGGACGCCGCTCAGAATCATTCATTAGCGCCTCCGCGGCCGCTGTTTGCACAGGGCGGGCCGGGGCTCAGGGCGTCCCTGTAAACAATCAGACGGCCCGGCTCGGCCGCGCCATTAATTAAGTGTCTCTGCTGTGAATAAACAGGGAGAGCTTTCAGTCCGGGCCCGCGGCGCCCTGATAAGCAGGCAGCTGCTGACATCTTCATCCGTTACCGCGCTCGCTCCCGGGGACACCGGCCCGTGTCGCAGGGAAGGCGGCGGCGCGGCCACACGCACGAGGCCCGAACCTTATGTCAGATGCAAGCCGGCAGGTCGTCGGAGTTGGGGGAGCACCCAGGCGGCCGTGGCCCACACCCTGCGCTGGGACCCCTGACTGCACGTGGCACCGCAGGCTGTGCGGTCCGCGGTGTCTCCTCTGCAGGGTCGCCCACTCCCGGGCGGTGGGGAGGGAGGAAGGGAGCAGGCGTCACGGCCAAGGCAGGCAGCGATGACTCCTCTTTCCAAGACGCTCCGTTTCTCCGCAGAACCTGTGGACGCAGGAGAGCCGGGTGCCGGGCCCTGCAGCCTGGTCCCCATTCCACACGGGAAGCAGGCCCTGTGGAGACCTGACCCCCCTCCCCGCCCCCGCTGCCCCCGCCTCTGTGGTGCACGGGAAGCTGTGTTTGGAGTCGGAGCCCCGGGCCGGAGGAGGAAGACCTCGGTCGGGAGAACGGGCTCGGAAAGGAGGGAAATGAGGCTTCGGGGGCCGCGGCAGGCCCCGGCCGGGAGCTGAGAGGAGGGCTGGGGTTCTGAGAGCAGGCCCAGAGCTGCGCAGCGTGACTTCAGAAATACAGATCGCTCTGATTGAAACGTGTGGGGAAAATCAATATCACCAACCACTCCGGCAAGTGGGTGAATGCGGGAGAGTGGACTGGGCCCTGCAGAGTTCATTTCTCAAATGAAAAAGGAGAGAGAGCCAGCGCTCGCTGCGTGCACGGTGATGCTTGCTAAGTGAGCAGCCCGGCTCTCCGATGCTGTCTGGAGCCGCTCCCACAAACAGCTTTATTAACTCCAAGAGAACGTGACCAATTGCCCCCACGCACAGGGGCTGGCAAGGAGGGGAGAGTCGAAGAGGTTCGGAGGAATAAGAATTTGGAAGTGGTGAGTTCGCCTCCTTCCCCAAACAGAACTGTTATATTAAAAACGCAGCCTGCTCTAGGAAAGCAAGATGGAGCTCTGACTCATTTCAGCATGTCCTCCGGGATTGGCATGTCCGGATTACATCATCCCCTTCCTTCGGGTCACGCCTGGGCCTGCCTCTGACTTCTGCACCCTCATTCCTCCTTCATGTGAATGAACTTCCCCTGTGAGCGCCCAGTCCCGACGGCTCCCCTGCGCCAGGAACCCTGGGGCAGGCAGCTTCCTCTCCGGTGATCTGCCCTGGGCAGGGGGAGGGACCTGTCGCGATTCTGGTAACACGGCCACTGCCATTGAAAACGCCAAATTCCCCGACTGCCAGGCACTAGCCCGTGGGCCCCCGCGACGAAGCCTTCACTTTCATCTTCCCTTCCCTCTGAGCTCCTTGTCTTCCTTCACGCGATGGCACTGGCCGGAGACTTTTGTAAATGCCCCTGCATTGCACTCACCTCCTCTTCCTGTCACAGCCAGAACCGCCAGGAGCTTCCACTTCCTCTAAAGTCATCAGAAGGGCCTGGCCAACGTGGCTCAGTGGTTGAGCATCGACCTATGAACCAGGAGGTCACAGTTCGATTCCTGGTCATGGCACAGGCCCGGGCTGCAGGCTCCATGCCCAGAAGGGGCAATGCAGGAAGCAGCCGATCCATGGTTCTCTCTCATCGTGATGTTTCTCTCTCCCTCTCCCTTCCTTTATGAAATCAATAAGAAATATTTGGGGGGGAAATAAAGTCATCAGAAGAAATGAAATGTTTTTCTGCCAGCTAACACTCCTGACAGCTGTGTGGCTGGCTCCCGCTGGCACAGTCATGAGCGTTACCAGCCAGGGCCTGAGGGCGGAAGACAAGAGGGGGCATTCACTTCGCCAGCTCCTCGGAGCAGGAGGGCAGCCGCCGCCTGCTCTGTCCCTCCTCTGAGGGCAGCTCCTCTGCAGGAGCCCGTCTCCTCGGGAGCTCACTCCCTACGGCCCCAGCGGCCACTGCCTTCCTTTGCTCCCCGTCCCCCGGTGACCAGGGTTCTGCCCTGTGACTGGGCCTGGGGACCACACTGTCCCTGAGACTCCCCAACGCTCTCTCTGACCTTCGAAAATGGTCTCTTGGTAAAGCATCTTTCAGATACCAAATCTGACGGTGCCATCCGCTCCCTGCGGGACCCAGATCCATGCAGCCACTTACGACGTGACGATGGCACTGACCTTCCATCGGCCTCAGGTGCCTCATCGGTAGACTAGGAGCGGCATTATCTGTCCTTCAAAATTATTGTAAAACAAAAGGGAATATTCTTTCTAAAACCAGGAAGCTTAAACTCCATCTAATCAAAATATAACAAATACAGCATCATAACAGTAATTTTTTGCATAGACAAAATGGAAAAAACAAACAAAAGATAAATGGGCGGACATGTTTGCCACACATACAGGAAACACCCTTTGAAAACACACAATGAGCCTCTGCGAGTCCATGTGAAAAGCCAGAGAATGAACGAACGCGATGGAAAAATGGCAGGACGTCGTCAGTGCGAGGGGGAGGAAATACAAATGGGCTTAACATTTCAGAAAGATGCTCAGCCACGGGAAAATGCAAATTAAACCACAATGATCTATGCTTTTTGTAACCTATTGCATTGAAAAAGATCAAAAGGAAGAATTGTACATTCCGCTGGTGAGGATGTGGGGAATCTGAGCGCTCATACATCATTGACGGGAACGGAAATTGGTACAACCTCTTTGGAGTGAGACTGAACAGCGTCTAATAAACTGGGGAAGCACCGTGCTCTGGGCCAGCCGTGCCACGGGGGGAGCAGAGCGGCGGGAGCCACGCTCTTCATCACAGCGCCTCCTGCTGCTGGAAGGGGGACCCCTCGTTCCCACCAGCAGGGATGGAGCAGCTCTGCCTCAGAGCCTGCGGGTCCCCGGCCCCGCCCTGCAGGTCTCTGGATTGGGCTCGGAGGAGTGGGCGGGAGCAGAGCGCAGGAGCTGGGCTTACTGAGCCGGAAAGGGGGGGAAGCGTGTGTCCGGCTGGTGCTCCTTCACCGCCCCTGCACCTGCGCATTACCTGGTGGCGTGGCCGCAGCCGGGTGTGCAGGCCCGGGAGCAGGTTGGGGGGCGGGGGGGGGGGGGCAGGTGCAGGTCAGCTCCATGTGAAGCTCCCACTGACCCTGCAGGGCGCCTGCACGCTCAGCAACAGACGTGGCGAGAAAAAGGCCTGGTCCCCTCCATGCCCACGGGGTCCAGTTGGTCCTCGGTCCCCCTTCCTTCATGTCCAACCGCTGACCCTGCCGCCTGCAGACCGAGCACCATGGGGGTCTGGGGACTCACAGGCTGCCCGGCGGGCCCCAGACCCTGTCAGGTCTAACCCTCCCACTCATTCTGAGCGGCCCCGCCCCCCGTCAGCTCTCCGCTGGTGCCAAGTGTTAATAAACCCTGAGGGCTCTCCAGCCACTAAAAGTGACAAAGCGGCTCTACCTGTGAACATAAAGCCACATCCGAAATTATACGAAGTAAGAAAGATGGAGGTTCAGAAACCTGTATGTCCTAGGCCACGTTTTACATAGAAACAAAAGCGGGAAGGACACGCAACGCCTCACTCCTCCCCGCTGTGTACACGCAACGCACATCGGAGACATGCAAACCAGGACCCGCTCCACACAAACCACCGCAGCGCACAGATGGGGCGGAGACCCGGATGCAATCCCGGGCAGGCGGGGCGGTGTCTGCGATGATCAGCTTCAGCAAAGGAGACAGGAAGCTTTCTCCAGGGCCCTCCTTCATCAACACCCACTGGTCAGGGCACCTGAGGAAGGAGAAGGCCCCAGCAGGCAGCCGCTGCCTCCTCACTTCCACCACCGTGAGCGCCCAGCCGTGACTGCCTCCCTGCCGCCCCTCCAGCTAGTAAATGGCTCCCCAAATGCATTAGACACGGCGCGGACACGGATCCCTCCACGCGGCCCCAGGGCAGCCCCCCGAGGAGAAAGGGGGTTCCACAGCAATCAGGGCCACGTGAAGCCACGTCGAAGGCCAACCGTGGAGAATGGCTGATTTGCTGGAAGCCACCGGGAGTGCGAGGGGAGCGAAGGACGTCCTTCTCCCGGTCACAGGGCAGTGGCCGCCGCGGTGGAGGTCCAGGCTAATGAGCTGGGTTCCAGTGTGGTGAGGCCGCACGGCCGGCGTTTCCATCTCCTGCACGGAGACTGCTCTCCTCTCGGCAAACCTCCCAGCGCCCCTGGCTCTTCCCGCGATGCAGCATTGGCCTGGGAGCTCAGTGACACAGCCACAGGCTGCTGCTCTCAGACCCGCCGGGCCCAGGCGGCTGCACTCTGGTGTCCTCTCTGCGAAGCCAACATCGCGGGATCCAAAGCACGAGCCATCATTTCGTCTTCGAGCAGAACCTGCCGACCACGTCCTGGAGCTGGGCTCGCGGTGCTCACTAGCGGGATCTGGGACGAGCTGGACGTTCTCACCAAACCTGGAAGGAGGGGCTCTACGGAGCCTCCCCACTTCCTGCGAGTCCCACGGAGGCCCCTACGGCGGCTCCCAGAACAGCCAGCCGGCTCCTGCCACGCGGGGGGCGGGAGGGCAGCAGGGGAGCCAGCCCAGCAGCAAGAGTCCCAAGAAGCCCAGAGGGCCTTCCTTTGTTTAGGGAACTTTTATCCAGAATCTTCCAGCGCTGGCGGCGGCCATGCCCATTCTGGCCAATGAGCTGTTCCCAGGTGTGACTGACAGACAAGCACCTGCCAGTCATCACCCCGACTTTCCGGGGCTGTGTCTGTTCTCCGGTTCCCCACCCGGAAAATGAAGCCGGCAAACACTTCCTCCTCACAGCGATAGGATGTCCATAGATATAGACACAGGTGCACACAGGGACAGCAATAGAGATAGCGATATATAGATTACAGATACAAGTATGGGTAGATATAGATATGTATTATGGACATAATATAGATAGAGATAGACATAGGCATAGAGATATAGGTGATATAGATACAGGTGTAGAGAGGAACAACGATAAAGATAGAGATATATAGATTACAGATACAGGTATAGATATAGATATGTATTATAGATATAATATAGATAGAGGTAGACATGGGCATAGAGATATAGGTAGATATAAATACAGGTAGAGATAGAGATATATAGAGTATAGAGAGATTATTATAGATATAATATAGATAGAGATAGGCATAGACATATTGATAGATAGAGATATAGGTAGATAGACAGGTAGAGACAGAGATAGTGATAGAGCTAGTGAGACATAGATATAGAGAGATATAGTTACAGACATGGATATAAATATGGATATAGCTATATGCAGGTACATATTTAGGTATGGATGGATATATTTAGAGGTAGATAGACATACTTGGATTCCAAGGTATTATTGAAAATAGGTAAATTTGTCCTCGAGTATTTGAATAATAATTGTTAACCATTTATCAAGAACTAGTGCCCCACACGTGAACTCATGCACAATAGCCCGCTGCCGCTCGCCTCAGCTGGCCGCCTGCCCACTGCTGCACGTAGCTCTCTGCTGCACTGGCTCACTGCCCGTCCTTCTGCTGGTACCGTGTTTCCCCGAAAATAAGACATCCTCCGAAAATAAGACCTAGCGCATGGAAAGATAAGACATCCCCTGAAAATAAAACCTAGCGCAACTTTGGGAGAAAAAATTAATATAAGACACTGTCTTATTTTCGGGGAAACAGGGAAGGTCCTTACGTGAGGGCATCCCAGCCAATTTGCAAATTACCTTATGATAAGGATAGGTTATATTTTAGGCACAGCGTTCGCTCCGTTGGCTACATCACCTCCTGTCACCCACAGAGCACTCCTGCTATAACACAACGCGGGACGATGCTGGGCCATGGGAACGCCCCTCTGGCCTCCATCGCCGCAGGAAGCACTCCTGCTGTTGAATTGTGCCGTCTCGCAGGCCTGTGGCCCAAAGCTGTTACTGCTCCTGGAAGACTGGTTTATTCCCTTCAGGTCCAGCGGCCTATCTATACCTACCTCTATCTCTATGTCTGTGCCTATCTCTATCTATATCATATCTATAATATCTGTCTATATCTATGCAGTTCCAGCGGCCTTGCCTTATGCCAGCACACGTGTCCCTGACAGCGCTGCCCGGGCCACTGAAATCCAGGCGTCCGGAACTCCCGTCTCCAACACGCACCCCTTCCTGGGCAACGCCCGCCTCTAACTGCGGCCCCCGAGGCACCTGCTCAGGTGGGCTGCGAGCGATTGCAGGGGAGCGTCTGCGCAGTCCGGCGGCAGTCATTATCCTGCCCCTCGCCGGGCTCTTTGAAGCCTTCCTGCTGGGACGTGGAGCCCGATCCAGGCAGCAGAGGCAACGGCGCTGCTGCTGACTGCGGACAACTCGGAATTAGAGCAAAGCGAGTTATGGAGGGAAAACTGCTCACCTCCCTGCACGGATGTTGCTGTAACGACCTGATTGTGAAGACAGGGGAGGGCGCAGGGAAGGCGGGCTCCGACAGGCACGCCATGTGGGCAGCTTCAGGAGGCTGTGGCTTCACTCTCCCTGGGCAGCCACCGGTCTGGTCCCCACAGAGCGAGCGATGGGGAAGGACTGGGCAGGGAGGAGTGCCCTACGGGTGAAAGGAGGTGATATAGCTAACAGAGCGAACGCTGAGCCTAAAATACTGTATAACCTCTACTTATCACAGGTTATATGCTAATTGGCTGGGATGCCCTCAGTAAGGACCTATCAGCAGGAGGCGGGGCAGGGAGCTGGGAGGGGTGGAGGGCCACAGGAGGCGGGGCAGGGAGCTGGGAGGGGTGGAGGGCCACAGGAGGCGGGGCAGGGAGCCGGGAGGGGTGGAGGGTCACAGGAGGCGGGGCAGGGAGCTGGGAGGGGTGGAGGGCCACAGGAGGCGGGGCAGGGAGCTGGGAGGGGTGGAGGGTCACAGGAGGCGGGGCAGGGAGCTGGGAGGGGTGGAGGGTCACAGGAGGCGGGGCAGGGAGCCGGGAGGGGTGGAGGGTCACAGGAGGCGGGGCAGGGAGCTGGGAGGGGTGGAGGGCCACAGGAGGCGGGGCAGGGAGCTGGGAGGGGTGGAGGGTCACAGGAGGCGGGGCAGGGAGCTGGGAGGGGTGGAGGGCCACAGGAGGCGGGGCAGGGAGCTGGGAGGGGTGGAGGGCCACAGGAGGCGGGGCAGGGAGCTGGGAGGGGTGGAGGGCCACAGGAGGCGGGGCAGTAAGCCAGTGCAGCAGTGCTCCGAGCAGCAGTGCGCGGGCGGCCAGCTGAGGCGAGCGGCCTCAAGCTACTTGTGCATGAGTTCCAGTGCAGGCCACTAGTTCTCAATAAATGGTTAATGATTATTATTCAAATACTCGAGGACAAATTTACTTTTTCCAATAATAGCTTGGAATCCAGGTATATCTATCTACCTCTAAATGTATCCATACCTAATTTTATACCTACATATAGCTATATCCATATCCACTTCCATGTCTATAGCTATATCTCTCGATGTCTATGTCTCTCTAGCTCTATCACTATCTCTGTCTCTACCCATATCTCTATGCCTATGTCTATCTCTATATTATATCTACAATATGTATCTATATCTCTCTGTGTCTATATCTATAATCTTTATATCTCTATCTCTATCGCTGTCCCTCTCTACTCCTGTGTCTATAGCTGAGGATTTCCCCATCGCTGTGAGGAGGAAGTGTTTGTGGTTCCATTTCCCAGGTGGGAAAGCGGAGGCACTGAGAATGCCTGTGGACACAGAGGGAAGTCTCTTGAAGGTCTGCTGACCGGAGGCCGGCGGGTGAGGGGGCCGCTGACTCATCCCGCAGAGCAGACGCGCTGGCTGCGGCCTCGCTCGCAGGGTGTGGGCCCCTGTGGTGACCAGCGTCCTCGCCCTCTGGGGGAGGGGCCCAGACCAGGCCCCCAGACCCCCCAAGGACCGGCACCGCTCAGGTGCTGCGGGGCCTGGGGACCCGGTGGCCACCGGGAGCGCAGCTGCAGGCTGGTGGCTGGCTGGCCAGGTGAGATGCCCTCCAGGTGCGTTAGGGGCTGTGCTGCGGCCTCCGGGGAGGTGGCCGTGGGGGGCCGGCGGGAGGGACCTCTGGGTGCCGGGTGCTCCTCCGGGGCCTCCCAGCCGCGGCCATGTGCGCAGCTGGGGTGTGTGCGGGAGCCCCATGGACGGGAGGTGACCAGCAGTTCCAGGGGCTGCACTGGGCGGCCTCGGAAGGAAGGCTGTGTGCTGGTCCCCGTCCAGGGCGGCGAATTCCCAGGCCCGGAGCCTCTGCCCTGTGTCCCCGAGACAAACACCCTGTTCTGAGGGCTCAGGCTTGGAGCGTATCCCAACACAGCCCTCGATTTGGCACCAGGCCTCCTGCTCTCATCTGCAAGCAGGCCTTTGTCTCGCCCCCGGCGGGGGCACCACGATCAGGAAGCCCCACCCCCAGCCCCGGGCCCATCAAAGCCCCCTTTCTCCACTCAGCCCCGACTGCGTCCTCTGGCGCTGTCCCCTGCCTCGGGCCCTGCCTCTGCCACCCACACTGCTCTCTGGCTCCCAAAAGGAGGGACAGACTCGGGGCTGGGACCCTCTGGCTGGGACCCCCCACTGGGATCCTCTGAATGGGACCCCCTGGATGGGACCCCCGGGCTGGGACCCCCGGGCTGGGACCCCAGACTGGGACCCCCTGTCTGGGACCCCCGGGCTGGGACCCCGGGCTGGGACCCCGGGCTGTGGTGGCTGGAGAAGGCTGCCGTGGCCCAAAGCAATAACTCCCAACCCGGAGGCTTCGGGAGAAGCACCCTCAGTGGCCCAATGCCAGCAGCACGGCGAGGAGGGTCGGGTGTGTGCGGATTCCCGGTACATGAGCTGGGAAACCGGGCTGACGGGCGGCCTCAGGCCTCCAGAGCATCCGGTGTGGTGCCTCCGTCCCACCGCCTCCCTCTGAGTCCCAGAGCCCGACGCTTCCTCCCGCGGGGGGCAGAGGGGGTGTGGGGGGCACAGCGGGAGGTGCAGAGGGGGTGTGGGGGGCACAGCGGGGGGTGCAGAGGGGGTGTGGGGGGCACAGCGGGGGGTGTAGAGGGGGTGTGGGGGGCACAGCGGGGGGTGCAGAGGTGGGTGTGGGGGGCACAGCGGGAGGGTGTAGAGGGGGGTGTGGGGACACATTGGGGGGTGCAGAGGCGGAGTGTGGAGGGCACAGGGGGGTGCAGAGGGGGATGTGGGGGGCACAGCGTGGGGGTGTAGAGGGGGGTGTGGGGACACCTTGGGGGTGCAGAGGGGATGTGGGGGCGCAGCGGGAGGGGGTGTAGAGGGGGGTGTGGGGACACATTGGGGGGTGTAGAGGGGGAGTGTGGAGGGCACAGGGGGGTGCAGAGGGGGGTGTGGGGGCGCAGCAGGAGGGGGTGTAGAGGGGGGATGGGGGGCATGTTGTTGGGGTGCAAAGGGGGAGTGTGAGGGGGCACTAAGAGATGCCTTGGAGCCCAGCCGCCAGGCAGGCCCCTGTGTCCCGGACAGGCGGCTTGGGAAGGCAGGGGCCTGGGTTCTTTCTGTCCGCCCTCCCATGGGAGGGAAAGGGAGAACGGGCTGTGAACCCCTAAGAAAGGGGCCGCGGGCGGCTTTCTGGTGGGGAGAGGCTGGGCGCCCGGAGGGCAGCGCTCCGGCCCATTGCCGGCTCCTCCTTACCCAGGGCCCCTCCTGCTGACCGCGGCTCCAGACCCCAAGGGAGACCCTCCGTCAGCTGGGCTGCTTCCCCGCCCCCTCGGCACCCAGCTGGCCGTTTCCTTGAGGAAAACAAGGCCCCATTCTGAGCGAGCGGAGCTCCCGCACAGAGGGAGTGAGAGGCTCCGCACGGCTCCCTGACAGTCCAAACCCGCACAGGCCCGGCACAGGCCGGGCTCAGAACCTTCCAGGGCAACGCCTCCAGGGGTGTCAGCAGCCCGCAGGGCGTGGGCCCTCCCGGACCCAGGCAGCCCGCGGGGCTGGCTCCGCGCTGTGTCTGTGAGTGCCCCCTGCGTGGTGATGGACACTGCGGGGACTGCCACAGGCCACCCAACAACTGGCTGCCCCGCTCCGTGGTACACCGTTCAAGCAGGAAAACGGAAAGGAAGCGGAATGGTGAAAGAAGGAAAAAGCATAGAAATGCAGATTACCCGCCAGTCCTGGAAATGGCTTTCAAGTGATAATGAATGCAAGAAAAATCAAAACACTCCCACTTGACATGGACTCCATTATGATATTATCTTGGTGGCATTTCATAAAACTTCAAAGGAGCAAAACCCAGCGTCTCATTTGTCAGGAGCAAATGCCAAACAACATGCCATCTGAAATTAAAGTACAATCCAAAAAAAGGTCTGTGACTAAGAAAAGGGGCATCAGGAAAGAGTGTGACAATTCAGAGAGAAGCAACCAAATCAATCTCACACGAGCAAATATTTGACATTCCAGTATTTTCCAGACAGAGGTCTATTTTTATGCTAGAATTCACACCAATTAAGCATATTATAAATTTGGACCACTTTTGCTATGAAATGTATAATAAGTTATATCAAACACACATTTAATAATAGGTTATTCGATTACATCATAATATGAATGGCCTGTGTGAAATCTGGTATTTTAATGTTAAATTTTATTTATATGATATAACTTCATGTCTCCTCAATATGCTAATTTGTGGGTCAATATCATAGGCCCTCGAAACAAATTATCTCTATTTTAATGTTTTGTGAGCCTTTAGAAGTAAGACTTAACTCACAATTAAATAAAAACATTCATCATTTTAACGTTTCATTGAAAATTCTACAATTAAGCTACATCTGAGTGTTTAAATATTGTTTTAAAATTATTCTTAGACTGAATACGCAATATAAATGTTTCATTTCCATTTTCTAACAGGCCCTCTGAAGAACTTACCAATTAAGAATGATCCAGGCAAGATGGCTAAATTTAAGGGCACCATGGGTAATTCTCAGCTATTGAAGGGCACCATGGGTAATTCTCAGCTATTGAAGGGCACAGAGGTCAGAGATTCCCAAATGAAAGCGACTTGTGACACTCCCCTCAGCCAGGGCTGTGGCAGGGCGGGAGGATGGACAGCTCTCCTCGCTATGTTGACATTTTATATTTTGAAATAAAAGATATTCCTTAATATCATTTTAATTTTCAATTTTATTTATGCTCAATGATAGTATATGTTCCTCTGTCTTTGGGACGCTCCTGTTTTCCCGTCCAGAGTGTTTTGTGTGTGTGTGTGTGTGTGTGTGTGTGTGTGTTTATATAAATATTTTTATTGATTTCAGAGAGGAAAGGAGAGGGAGAGAGATATGGAAACATCAATGATGAGACAGAATCATTAATTTGGCTGCCTCCTGCCCGCTCCTCCCAGCCCCGACACACACACTGGGAATCAAACCCTCAATCCAGGCCTGTGCTGGGACAGAGAATTAAACCGCGACCTCCTGGTTCATAGGTCAGCGCTCAACCACTGAGCCATGCCGGCCAGGCTTGTGTTACTTGTAAAGCCACTGTAGGCAATCGCCAGCACCCTCTTGGAGCTTACCGCAAACAGCTCAGATCTGACGGGCTCTCTCTTCCTCCCACACCATCACCGTCAGGCTGTCCGGACCGACGGCCAGGGTCTCCCAGCTTCCCCCACGCATCCGTGTTGCTCACGTCCCCGCTCTGGGGGGACCTGCGTTTCCACGTGGCGCCTCGGAAAGACACGGGGCCGGGCCCCTCCGTGCCGCGTGCACACCTCCTCCGTCGCCGCCTCATGGCACAGTGTGACCCCCGCGCAGAATCCGGGCCAACCTTCCCGTTGGATCTTTACATCGAAAACAATGAATTCTTCATTGTTTGAATTTGACTCTTATGCCTAATTCTCGGTCATTACCGGGACTGCAAATGTAATTCAGAGTTACTTTCCAGTGTATCCTTGAATCCCTATCTCAAGAAGGAGCGACTGGCTTTATACCAGTTTAATACGCTTTCTGAGCACCGTCAGAGAGGAGCTCTGACTTGAAATAAAATTGCTGTTCTTATCAGAAGCTTCCTGTGGCGCTGGCACATCACACGGCCGCTTCCCCGCAGTGAGTGTTCCAGCTCCCTTTCCAGCCGGCCGGCTCAGTGGCTGAGAGTCAGCCCAGGAGCCAGGAGGTCAGGGTTCGATTCCTGGTCAGGACACAGGCCCGGGCTGCAGGCTCCATCCCCAGTGTGGGGCGGGCAGGAGGCAGCTGTCTGTGATTCTCTCTCATCACTGACGTTTCTCTCTCTCCCTCTCGCTTCCTCTCTGACATCAATAAGAAATTCTTTTTAAAGAAGCACAGCCTTCCTGGCCACGGTACCCCTCAAATCTAAGGGATCTAATGCAGCCCTTCCACCGGCACCTCCACACACCCCCTGCTCCCCGTGCTCCCTGCACACTCCCCACACCCTCTGCTCCCCGTGCTCCCTGCACACTCCCCACACCCTCTGCTCCCCGTGCTCCCTGCACACTCCCCACACCCCCTGCTCCCCGTGCTCCCTGCACACTCCACACACCACCTGCTCCCCGTGCCCTCTGCACACTCCCCACACCCCCTGCTCCCCGTGCCCTCTGCACACTCCACACACCACCTGCTCCCCGTGCTCCCTGCACACTCCCCACACCACCTGCTCCCCGTGCTCCCTGCACACTCCCCACACCCTCTGCTCCCCGTGCTCCCTGCACACTCCCCACACCCTCTGCTCCCCGTGCCCTCTGCACACTCCCCACACCACCTGCTCCCCGTGCTCCCTGCACTCCACACACCCTCTGCTCCCCGTGCTCCCTGCACACTCCCCACACCACCTGCTCCCCGTGCTCCCTGCACACTCCCCACACCACCTGCTCCCCGTGCTCCCTGCACACTCCCCACACCACCTGCTTCCCGTGCTCCCTGCACACTCTACACACCCTCTGCTCCCCATGCTCCCTGCACACTCCCCACACCCTCTGCTCCCCGTGCTCCCTGCACACTCCCCACACCACCTGCTCCCCGTGCTCCCTGCACACTCCACACACCACCTGCTCCCCGTGCTCCCTGCACACTCCCCACACCCTCTGCTCCCCGTGCTCCCTGCACACTCCCCACACCCCCTGCTCCCCGTGCTCCCTGCACACTCCCCACACCACCTGCTCCCCGTGCTCCCTGCACACTCCACACACCACCTGCTCCCCGTGCTCCCTGCACACTCCACACACCCCCTGCTCCCCGTGCTCCCTGCACACTCCCCACACCCTCTGCTCCCCGTGCTCCCTGCACACTCCACACACCACCTGCTCCCCGTGCTCCCTGCACACTCCACACACCACCTGCTCCCCGTGCTCCCTGCACACTCCCCACACCCTCTGCTCCCCGTGCTCCCTGCACACTCCCCACACCCCCTGCTCCCTGTGCTCCCTGCACACTCCCCACACCACCTGCTCCCCGTGCTCCCTGCACACTCCCCACACCCTCTGCTCCCTGTGCTCCCTGCACACTCCACACACCCCCTGCTCCCCGTGCTCCCTGCACACTCCACACCCCCCCTGCTCCCCGTGCTCCCTGCACACTCCACACACCACCTGCTCCCCCGGCTTTGGGAAGAATCAAATAAGTAGACACGTGAACTCTTAACCTGCAGGTGGAAAGCTCTCCACCACCTCACGGCTGTCATTACTCTCAGGTCATCACCAGTCCACGTGTACACAGTCCCCTGTGAAGAGAGGGACACTGCTCTGGGTCACCTCAGAACGGCCGCAGTGAGCAAGATCTTGGCCAGGGGGACATCTGGAGGCTGACTCCACAGGACAATAGTAAAGGACTCATTTCCATGGGGCTTTTACACCTCCTCGGAGCCTTTCCCTTTTCCCCTCCTTTGGGATAAGAACATAAAAACGTGAAAGCTGGAAAGTCTAATGAACTCCCACTGCAGCTTTGGACAGGCACTCGGTGACGGGAGAACAATGGTTTCGGTGTTTTAAAGGCGGCGATGTCCCTTTGGCTTGAGAGCGCTCCCTGGCTCTGCCTGCGTTTTACTGAAGGACTGCCCTTCCTTCTGTTGTGTCCTCTGTCACACAGAGTGCCATGCCTCCTCCCATCACATGGAACACACACACACACACACACACACACACACACACCCTACATCACTCAAGAGACACACAGAGCAATGGACTGCAGCTCATCATAGCTGCATGGCCTAGGTCACGTGGTCCAACCTCTCTCACGTGCACCTCCATTCGTTTCACCTGACTTCCTGCATGCAGGGGAGTGGACACGGGTTCTGGGGACAGAATCACGCAGTGTTTGAAGTGGAAATGCCTGTTAGTCTGCAGCCAAAGTTGGGCCTGTATATAAATCCATTTCCACAATCCCGTGTTCATTCATTCACACATTCATTCATTTATTTACTCAGATGCTGCTCAATATTCTGTAAACTATTTATTTATTTAAATGTGATTGATTGATCGCTCCGGCACCACGTGTGAGAATACGAAGGATAAGACAAAGCTGCTGTCCTCGGGAGGACTGCCGGGCGGTGATAGGAACATGGAAGCCGACAGGCCTTTCGGGACAGGAGCTGGGACGTGTGGAAAGTCTGTGCCGTTTTAATGTTGATACCAACTTCCATGAACAGAAGGAAGCATTTAGCCATGGCTCGGCTGTTGGAGAGAACTCCATGGCAAACGCTCAACGCAATTAGCATCGCTAATGGGACCTTCTGCGTCTGAGGAAAACACCGAAAGGTTAACACAGGAGAGTTACTGTCCAATAATAATACAGTGGGCAGCGGAGTTCACCATCAGGTCTGATTTGGTAAAGGGATTGAGAATTAAGCTGAGCACGGGAGCACTTCCCGGTAACTCCGTGTCCTCGAGCAGCCGGTCCCACTCCTGCTGCCCAGGCAGCCTCTGGGCATCGGAGAGCCCAACTGAGGGAGGCCTTCTGCCCTGACGAACGGCATCGATTCCCCATCATCCCCACGGCCACCGCCCTGCCCTCCGGAGCCCGGGGTGACCCTAAACAGTCCTCCATGCGGGGCCCTCAGAGGATCCCGACAGCTGTCAGCTCCCACGCAGGCCTCGTTCCTCAGACCAAGTCCAGTTGCCACCGCCATTCCTGTGCGGGGTCTCAGGTCCCGGCCCCCAGGGACCCGCTGCTGCCCAGACGTAAGCTGACGTCCTGAGGGGCTGTTTGCCTTCCCTGCGTGCCAGGCGAGCCCACACAGCGCCTCTGGGTGACCACCCATCCCTGGTGTCCATCAGGGTCAGGCTGGCTGACCCCGAAGCTCTGCCACGGGTCCTGCCGCTCAGCCGTGGCCTTTCTCCCGTGTGTGTGTGTGTGTCTGTGCACGTGTGTGTCTGTATGTGTGTGTGCCTGTGCGCATGCGCATGTGCGCGTGCGTGTGTTTGGTTGGGTTTTGCAGTTGGGTTTTCAACATAAGCACACAGTTGAGCTGTTACCATATGAAACCCATGGGTCCTGGCTTTGTCAGCTGCGGGAAGGCCATGGGCTGATGCTGGCCTCGCAGTGACAGGCTCCGGACACGCACTGCTCTGTTTCCAAGTCCCGGGCCGGTCAGTCAGGCAGGAAGCGGCATCGGAACTCGCTCACCCCGCCTCTAGGCCTGCAGCATACTCACCGGCATGGATCCCCCTCCTCCACTGTCCCAGACGCTGCAGGACCCTCTGCAGCACCCGCTCCTGGCTTCTTCCCCTCCCGGTGCCCTGCGCCAGCCCTCCCCCACCCCCACGCACACCTGGCAGCGGCTCTGTTGGACTCGGGGCGCTGAGCAGGGCGTGCCGGGAGCCAGGAGCTGGGCTCAGTCCCAGCTCAGCAGGTCATTCCGGGGTGCAGACCCCAAGTTCCCTGAGTCCGTCTCCGCGTCTGTAAGGCGGGTGCGCGCTGCCCCGGAGGACAGCTATGGGGCAGGACACACCAGTGAGGGCCCGGGCAGAGCGGCTGTTACACTGGAAGGTGGCGTGGACGGCGGTGGTGACTGTGTTTTTCTCCAAAACAGTCAGATTCCAAAGGAACACACATGTTGGTTCTTTAGTTTTGGCTTTAGACACACATTTTCCAGCCACTTCTCATGTTCCAGCTTTTCCTCGGGTCCAGCACCAGGTCTGGGTGCGGACACGGAACAGCCACGCCACCTTACATTGCCCCACACATGGACCTGCTTCACGAGGTTGTTCCGTGCAGAGGCCTGGGCATTCCGGTCCCTCACACCCATCGTGGAGTCCTAACCCCCAACGTGATGGCGTTAGGAGGGGCCTTCGGGAGACAGCTAGTCATCGGGGGAGCCCGGCCATGGGTGAGTGCCTCCGGAGGCGGGTCCTCACCGGAACCTCACGCTGCTTTCCTGAGCTTGGACACCAGCCCCCACACTGGGAGCCGGGCCGGCCCGTGTGGCCCATCTGGACGATCCGTGTGCACCGAGGTCACCGGTTCCAGTCCGGTCAGGGCACCGGCCTGGAAGGCAGGTTCCGTCCCTGTCTGAGTACGTACAGAGGCAGCCCATCGCTGTCCTTCACATTGATGTTCCTCTTCTCCCTCCCCTTTCCGGCTCTCTAAAATCAACAAGAACACGTAAGAACAAGAACACTGTGAGACAAACTTCTGTTTACAAGCCACCGAGTCTGCGGTCGCCTGAACACACGCCCAGCCTACACTCAAACCTGTATCTGTGACACCAAAGCATAAACAAAGCAGCCATGCAGGTCCAGTTTGAGTTTTTTAACTGTGTTTCCCTGCCGACGGAGTCTGACTGCTCCACCGGATGTTACTTTGGCTCTGTCACAGCCTGTTCTGGCCATTCCGAGTGAGTCAGAGCTCGGAGAGCGGTTCTGAACAGAAAGGGGGCTAGCCAAAGGTTCCGGAGTCCATCACAAACGCCCCCTCCCCATGGAGACGGGAACGCTGAGTCCTCGTTCCCCATCCTCCTGCCAATGAGCATGTCTGTGCTGAGTGAGCGAGTCTCCGTTCCCGGGGGGAAGTGGGATCACTGGGGGGCCGTGCTCTCTGGGGCCGGGGAAGGACCAGACCAGGCTGGCGAATGGCCACCGGGCATTTTCTCGCCTAGAAGAAGTGAGACAGAGCTGCCTGTTGTGAGAGCAAACTGGAGATGAGAGTGGATTCTCGACAGATAAATGGGAGCCAGGAGGAAGAGGACGGTGTAAAGGAGAGGCGGCTGGATGGAGAACAAAAGAGAACAGCCATCTGGCCTCCATGCGAAGCGGCGTGCGGGTCCCGGGCACGCTGCTGGCACACAGGCAGGAGGACAGGTGCCTGGGAGCGTCCTCCCCGCGTTCAGGTTCCTGCGATCCAATAAACTGTGCGGAGGGAGAGACGGGGAACTCAGCCGAGACTCTTCTGGAGCAGAAAACCAAGAACATCTGACCGTGCAGCCTGTGTTCTGGCCTGAGGAAAAGAAAGAACTTTCTAAATGTGGGCAAGCATCTCCCAGACACCGAGGGGACAGGAAAACAACACAAGAAGCTCCGAGCCTCAGCCCAGCTTCCGCAGCCCGCCGAAGGGCGTGTGAACCAGATGGACACGCTCTCGCCCGTGTCTCCTCGCCGTTAGAAGCCTCTGCAGCGTGATGTCTTCACTCTGCGAGCATCAAAGGCACGAAACAGGCCCTTAATGGGACCCTGGGGGGTTACATAGTTTTAAATCCTCCTTTCAACTTCCAGCCGAACACAAAGCAGCTTGTCACCAGCTCTTCTCTTTCTACTTTATCCGCCCCCACGACTGGATGTGTCCAACAACTTCTGCTTAGCGGTTCGTCTCTGCTGACACACAGCCCGCTGTAACTGCACATCCATTCAGGGGCCAGATTCAGGGGCCAGAGAGAAACCACCCCTGGGTCGGCAGGAGGGCGCCTCCTCGAGTCTCCGAGCTGAGCCCCTAAGTGAGAATCACAAAATGCCCAGGTTTGAAGGCCCTCAACATTCGGAAATGAACGTTCAAAGGAAAGTTTGAGTTCTGGGTCACTTCCCAGGTCATTACAGACCCTCAAGCCGCCTTCCACTGTCATAAATGAAGGTTTCGTTCTGATCTGGAGCAGTGCCATGGAGTGTGTGTAAGCTGGCCAGGTGCCTCAAGGTTACCCACCACGTTCAAGGTTACCCCCCACGTTCCAGGCTCAGAGGCAGGTGGCGGGTCCGGGCGCTGTGCTCCTGCCCTCGCGGTGAATGAGAGCTGCTTTCTGCTGCCTGGCCTGGACGGGAGGTTCACACATGAGTAATTCACAGACGCCCCCGGGGGTCTCACCGTAGCTGTGAACAAGGCCCTTCCGAAGGCAGGGAGCGGTGGGGGCGGGGGGGCCTGGTGTGGGAAGGTGGCTTTGAGAGCAGGTGTGAGGCAGGCGATCAAAGGTAGTGGCGTGTGGTGGGGGTCCCGGCAAGTTACCGAATCGCCTTCACAATTTGAAGGCCTCTCGGTGTTTTGGGGGAGACACAGGGGCCGTCAGCGTCTCAGGACGCCCTCAGAGGGAATGCTCATCTACGTGTTTACACGTGGACAGCTGGCTCCCGAGGAGAACGGGGCAGGAGGGGGTGGCCCCTGCCCCTGCCCCTGCCCCTGCCCCTGCCCCTGCCCCTGCCCCTGCCCCTGCTCCTGCCTCTGCCCCTGCCTCTGCCCCTGCCTCTGCCCCTGCCCCTGCCCCTGCTCCTGCCCCTGCCCCTGCCTGCAGCTGCCCCTGCCCCTGCCCCTGCCTGCAGCTGCCCCTCGGAGGCCCCTGCACCACCTCCGAGGGCAGTTCCTCGCACTCTTAGCAGAGCAGGGACAGAAAGCAGCGTCATTTGAAGAAAATGTCGTTTAACTTTGAGACGTAAACTAATCAGGAAGAGGAGGTGGGATTCTGAAGGCAAAGAGATGGTGAAAGAGGTGTTTTCAATGTCCAGGTCTGAGGGGTGAGCTGGCTGGTCAGGGCTTTAATACGATGATGACGATGATGAAGATAATGGCGATGAAGACGATGAAGACGATAAAACTACCTCCCACGTCGCTCCCTCCCCCCTACTAATCTGCACACTAACAACGGACAGTTTCCACGCCAGGGGTTATGGGAAAGCACACCAATCCAGACCATGTAGTTAAGAGAAAAAGAATCTGTCCAAAGCTCTTCCCGCCACCAGGGGGCGCTCCTGGATCCGGAGCAGAGCAGGGGTTGCCAGGGACCTTGCAGAGGGAGGCCGTGGGTCACTGCTGAGTGACCCCGTGGCGTGGGTGGTCACCGGCGGAGGCAGGCCCTGTGCTCTGCCCAGGCCCTGCGCTCTCAGGCTGGGAGGTGTCCGTGGCTGACAGTGTGGGCTGAGTTGGGGTGCCCTGGCCCCCAGGGCTGGAGCCCGGGCCCCTTTCTCCATGAGCACCAGGGGCTGGACTCTCCCAGCTCCTTGCTGCCCAAGTCCAGCCCAAACTGCTTCCCCAGGGTGCCAAGGCGGGGCGCCGGGTCCCCGAGATTGAGAACGGGAGGCTGCTGCGGACTGCTGGGCCGGGGCAGGGCCTGGAGCCTCGGAGAGCCTGGCCGGGAGCCGGGTGCCGTCCTCAGCCTCTGCCACCGGGAGGGGTGGGGGTGGGGGTGCAGGGAGCCCCGCCAGGAAAGGGCTGGAGGTGGGGCAGGGCGGAGACATGGTTTTCCTGTGAGTCAAGGGACAGCAGCTGTCGCCACGGAGGGGGAGGAGGTGGGAGCTGGGCCAGGCCCTCTCCGGCCCTGTCAGCGGAGTCAAAACAAGCGGTCAGACCCGGGAGGCCGGCCCTTAAAATACAGCAGCCCGGGCCCCGCCATGGCCGCCCGCTCCCGGCTGCCGCCTGCGTATTTACGGCTCACCACACGGCTCCGAGGTGTTCTCATACGTGCCAGCTGCCGCGGCTCCACATTTGGGTGACAAGGGTGCCCGAGGGCTACTGCGAGGACCAGGCCCCCACCCGGCCGGTGCCACCTCCGGAGGGAGGAGAGCAGGCCGCCTCCTCCACGCAGCCCTCGGGGGGGGGGGGCCCCGGGGCGGAGACGAGCCCTCGATGGGTTACGTGCGGGGAGGAGCTCCTTTCCTGAGAGCCGGTCCCGGCTCTGCCCGCCGGCCGCCGTGTGCGCCTGTCGGAGTCAGCGGGAGGGAGACCGGACAGTGCTCCCCTCCTCCCTGTGTGTCCCTCTTCCCCGGGACAGACAGAGGGCCCGGCCCCTTGCAGCCCTGTCCATGGCAGGCCCTCCGTTTCCCCTGCGGACACCTTCCCAGCCGCGGCCTCGCCTGCTGCCCGACAATGGCCACCTGGGCAGCACGAGTGGTTGGTTTGTGCCACGTGCCCAGCACCGGGCATGGCGGGTAGGAGCGAAGGGGAGGTCAGAACAGCTCGGGGAAGCCCCGGGGAGCCAGGGGCCTGCGTGGAGTGGCTGGGGAGAGCCGAGGACAGGGCCACGGAGCCACGGGAGACGGATCCACCAGGCGTGTCAGGGCAGGAAGAGTCAGGATGTCCCCCCAGCACTGGATTCCGTGTCGCACTTGCTGCTGAGAGCGCTGATCCCACCCGCACAGTCCAGTTCATGACACGTTGGAGGATGACAAGCTTCGGAAGCCGCCGATGTCTGTTTTCCACCCAACGGCTCGCAGCCCGGGCCTTTGACTTTAGGTCTGGAGCGCTGCCCAGTGCCCTTCCCGGCCCGGGGCAGCTTCAGGGCCTGGGATTTATCGGAGGCCTGGTCCCCCATCCACCCCCCAACCCCCCACCCCCGGAAGTTTCCGAGCCCAGAGCCAGCACTCCACCGACACCTGTCCTCACCGCCCTCAGCCTGAAATGCATCTCGGCGGCCACTTAAAAGCCGTCCCAAGATAGCGCGGTCAGAATGCCACCGCCGCCTGGAAATAGAGGTCCCATGACGGAGCCAGGCACCCAACGCCGGCCTCGTTTCCAGCTGTTGCATCAGCCGGAAACACACACACACACACACACACACACACACACACACACACACCCGCGCTGTGCGGGATGGCCGGTCTCAGCAGACGCTGCCTCTTTCTAAATTTCTGAGACCGCATTGGATGTTGGCAGGTCCTGAGCGTAAACGTGGGGAACCAAAGCTCACGGGAGTTTACGATCCAGACCCTGCTGCTCCCCTAGAGCTGACAGTGACAGCGCACACTCACTATGGGTCAGTCCTACATGTGACCTCAGTGACTGCATCAGAGCTCTCAGGGGGGCCTGAGAGATGGAGACATTGGGGGACAGTCAGATGTCCAGGAACTTGGTGAAGATAAGCAATGGGAGCTGGACACTGAGCCTAGACAGACTGCACAGAAGCTCCCACCACCCACCACTCACACCACCCACCACTCACACTACCCATTATTCACACCACCTTCCATTCACACCACCCAATGCTCCCACCACCGACCACTCACACCGCCCACCACTCACCTGTTCACAGCTTACACTCATCCATACCTCACACCACCCACCATTCACACCACCCACCACCCACCACTCACACCACCCACCACCCCACTCACACAGCCCACCACTCACACCACCCACTATTCACACCACCCACCACTCACACCGTCCACCACTCACACCACCTACTATTCACACCACCTTCCATTCACACCACCCACCACCCACCACTCACACCACCCACCACCCATCACTCACACCACCAACTATTCACAGCACCCAATATTCACACCACCTTCTATTCACACCACCCAATGCTCACACCATCCACCACTCACCCATTCACAGCTTACACTCATCCATACCTCACAACACCCACCACTCACACCACCCACCACTCACACCACCCACTATTCACACCACCTTCCATTCACACCACCCAATGCTCACACCATCCACCACTCACCCATTCACAGTTCACACCATCCATGGCTCACACCATCCATACCTCACATCACTCACCATTCTATAATCCACAGATCACACCATCCATTGTAACGTCCTCCTCCCCTCTCCTGGCCCCCTCAGCCTAGCAAAGGTGCCACCTGTCATGTAGGCTTGAAAGCACAGCCCTATTTCTTTGATAAAAGAGACCGATTACAAGAGAAAACATAAAATGAGGTTCTTCCTGATTCCTGTCGAAGGCACTGTAGCTCAGGAGCCTCCACACCCTTGTTCGGCTCTGGGATTGCTGCCGTGGCTCCTGCCTTCTGGCTTGTTTCTTGGGGAGGGTGTGTGCGAGCCCTCTGGGTGAAATTGCTGAAATGATTTCCATGATATCGATGGAACAGTCCAACCAGGAGGGAGCGACAGCTGGGAGGCGTAGCTGCTGGCGCCTGAGGTGTCTGCCCCCACCTCTGCGCCCACACATCCCGTCCGGCCAAGAGCCCAACTGCAGCCTGGCTATGGTCACTGCTGGGAAACTGACCGCCGGCGGAGAACGGGAGGCACTTCTGAGCCCCAGGGCTCTCGGACCCTGCTCCGTGCGGTGGGGCGAAGGCTCCGGCGTGTTTCCCGGGCCTGGCATGTGAGCAGGCTGCAGGACAGCTGGGTCAGGGCCCCGGGCACACCTCCTGGAGCAGGAAGCACAGTTCTGTGTGCGGCCCCACCGGCCACTAGGGGGAGCCGGGCCCCCGAGTGTCCCTGTCCTGAGTGGCTGACCTGGGGGAGAGTTCACTGAGGCACAGCTGCAACCGCAGGGTCAATCACAGCTGCAACGGCAGGGCCGCACGCTGACGCACAGCAAAGCCACCCTGTGCCGCCTCCAGCGCAGTGGACAGAGATGGACCCAGAGGCTCCTTCACCGGGCGCCCGCTCAGGCCCCGCCAGACCATGGCGGGCGTGGCTGCCAGCTGCATCGGGCCGTGCTCCACGGAGGAGGAGTGTGTCTCCCGCGGGCAGGCCGCAGCGGTGCTGTGAGCAGTGAGTGGCTTTGGCCTCAAAAATGCAGCCACAGCTGGCCCCGCAAGGCTGTGAGCTCGGACACTCCGGGTCCCCTTAGAGGCACAGCGCAGACCCAGGGAGTCTGGACTGCCTGCCCTGCACCTCTCAGCGTCTCCGCCCGGAGCCCAGGCCCAGGCGGAGGCCGAGCACAGAGCCCAGGCCCAGTGGAGGCCCAGGTCCCGGAGGAGGCCCAGGTCCCGGTGGAGGCCCAGGCCCAGTGGAGGCCCAGGTCCCTGTGGAGGCCCAGGCCCAGGTGGAGGCCCAGGTCCCGGTGGAGGCCGAGGCCCAGGCCCAGGTGGAGACCACGTGGCTCCGCCTGCTCAGCGCCCACACTCAGGTCCTGCTGGGGAAAGTGCTGACGCCATTTCCAAAGCCGTAATCACACACTAAACTCCTCGCTCCACCAAAGGGACGCTGATTGTAACTCAGAACCGTACTGACAGCATTGACTCCCTGGGCCCCGAAAGAGCTATCCGCCCGCCGGCCCCGGACCCGAGACAGACACAGCATCTCCGCGTCCCTGATGACAGCAGCTCCTTCCAGAGCAGGTGAGGAGCCGGAGAGCGGGGTCCCCTGAGCGCACTTTGGGGGGTCCCGGCTCTTCCCAGTGACCCCCGGATGAGCAGGGCCGGGGCCTCCCACGGTGCCAGGCCTGGCGGGCCGTGTGATGCGGGTGTGTGCCAGCCCAGCGGGCCGCACAAAGCAGGAAGACACGCCGAGGCCCGCCCTCCGCAGGAACTTGGCCGGAGATGAAGGTCCGAGCCTCGGGACAACAGCCTCGGCGTCCGAGGGCGCGGCCGCGGGAACCAACACGCTGCCGAGCCCACGCCGCCGGAGCCACGGCCCAGCCAGAGGCTTAACCCTCGCTGCCTCGAGGCCTTTCCTGCAAAGGTGACCCACATTTCCAACCCGGACGCCGTCAGGACGGGAGTCCTTCAGGCCGCGGAGCCGCTTGGGGACGTGCGTGTCCAACCAGCCACGCGCGCTCACGGCCTCGGCTGCGCGGGTCCCGAGCCTGCCTGTGGCTTCACCGTCACACGGAGATTCACTTCTAAGCTGGGGTTCGGAAATCTGCATTTTAACAGCTCCACCAGGTGATCCTCGTCATGAGAGAAGTTTGGGAAACACTGGCCTGGAAGCACACACTCTGCACGGAGGGGGGACTGGGAGGGCGCACTGCTGTGGGGTGTGATCGGCCCGAGGTGAATTCAGCCAAGGCGGGCACGTTCGGGCCCAAGTGCCACCCTCCGGCCGCGGGCTCCTCACCCGGGACCCGGCCCTTCACCCGCGCGATGGCAGCTGCCGCTCCCTGAGGACTGCGTAGACACGACAAACATCGCTCTGTCCCAGTCTAGACGCTGAAGGACAGAACGCGTGACCCAACCACAGGGCAGGGGCTGAGAAAGGCAGTCCCGGCCGCTAGGACTTCGCAGTGACTGGCCCTCAGCGTGGACCGGAGGCTAAGTCTGTATGGAGGGCAGCGGGCTGGCCACACCGCCGTCCCCTGCCGGGGGAACCCACAAAGCGCTTCCCGCAGTGTCCCCCACAACGCCATCCTCCGTCTCCGTCCCTGGAGCGCACCGGGTACCGGAGCTCCCACGCTGCAGGAAATCCATGCGGAGTGAGCACGTGTTGTCACACGGCCTCCATCTGTGGGTCTTGTGTGGACCCTTCTAGAATCATGCGGAATCAGCCTGCTTCATCCTCCCGGAGACAGGCCACCCAAACACTACCACCCCTGGGCCTCCCTGGAGTAATTAACCTTCTACGCATCCCCGCCGGCGGATCTCCAGGCCGCTTACACAGGCGCCGGCCGCCCAGTGTGGACAGTCCTGGGCCAGGCCTGTCCTTCTCACAGCGCTGCGCTCAGACGGGAAAGGGGCTCTCAGGGGAGCAGCGAGGGGTGAGCTTCGTCGGACTCTGAGAGGGACATGGCACCTCTTATTCTGGAAATCCCTCTTGGGTCTGTCCTACTTCCTGGCCCCGGGCGGCTGGAGCGGAGGGCTGGCCAGTCCAGGCCCTGGACACGGTCTCTGGGGACAGAGCCCGCTGTCCCCTCGCCCTGCGGCGGGCCTGCCCGGGGACAGTTCCTCGGCGGGGCCTCCGGCAGGTCGATGCATTGAAAAGAAAAATACGGCTGAGCCGAGGCGCTCATAAAGCAGCCTGTGTGTGCCCTATGTCACAGAAGCCCAGCTCAGAGCGGCCCTGCAGGGCGGCGTGCGTCAGACACAGGATCTTTCATTTTAAAATAAATTAATAACGTTTAGGCTGAATATCAAAGGGAAAAGCGGGAAGTCCATTTCTCCTGGGAGAAGGCTCGGAAAATGAGGTTGGCTACTCTGCCCCCCTCATGGCTGACTAGGGGAACAGTCCCCCTAAAAACAGGTTTTTACATTTTTGAAAAGCATTGAGAAGTTGACAAGGAGGCCTTGTATTGCACGAGGACATCTTTTTAAAAAATATATAGATTTTATTGAATTTTTACAGAGAGGAAGAGAGAAGGATAGAGAATTAGAAACATCGATGAGAGAAACATTGACCAGCTGCCTCTTGCACACCCCCTACCGGGATGTGCCCGAAACCAAGGTACGTGCCCTTGACCGGAATCGAACCCGGGACCTTTCAGTCGGCAGACCGACGCTCTGTCCACGGAGCCGCACCGGGAATATCTACCTGCCGGTGCCGCTGGGGAAAGGGGACCCGGAGGAGCAAGCTGTCTCGATCCTGTCCCGTTCTGCTCCATTTTGACGGAGGGCGGGGGAGAGGTGGCGAGCACCCTTCCCCTGTGGTTCAGACACGTCACGTGGAAGGGACACCAGCGCTGTAATTACTGGTTTCCTTCATCAGCCTCGCGCTCTCTGTGCCTCTGCTATTTACAGCCGCTGCGCACACTCCGCGGCTGATTCCCTCTGTGCAGCTCCTCGGGAACGGGCTCCCCGGGAACGGGCTCCCCAGCCCCGGGTGCTGCGGGATCGGCTGTTCCCAGCAGATAAAGGAAGTGCTCAGTGCGCCCATCTGCCCGCAAACTTACAGTGAGCTTAACCCTGCTCGCCACGCCCCGCCCCTTAGGCAAAACGGGCCCTGTGCTTTGAGCTGACAGGATATAAACTTGTAGTGACACATACATTTTACTTTTTAAAATATATATATATTTATTGATTTCAGAGAGGAAGGGAGAGGGGGGGGGGAGAGAGAGAGAAACATCAATGATGAGAGAGAATCATCGATATCGGCTGCCTCCTGCACCCCCCACACTGGGGATCAAGCCCACAACCGGGGCCTGTGCCCTGACCGGGAATGGAACCGTGACCTCCTGGCTCAGAGGTCAACACTCAACCGCTGAGCCCCACCGGCGGACCTTACATTTTGCCTTTTGAAGGTGCCCGTAGACCATAAACCCCTTCTTCGCTATGAGCCTGTGTTCACGCAGAGAGCCACGGGCGGGGCTGGCACAGAGGGCAGAAGGCCAGGACAGCAGGGAAGCCCTCGGCCTGGGCTGGAGGAGGGAGCCTCTGGGAGAAGGCCGGTCGCCACGGAACGGGTGAGGGAAGGCGGTGACGCAGGCACAGTGGGAGCAGCCGCAGGTCGGAGACAGCGGGGCGAGGAGAGGCCACGGTGCCACGGCTGGCCAGGCGCTCAGGGCGCCATCAACTGGAGGCCCGACCGAGGGACACGAAGGGCCCAGCCTGGAAGAGCCTCAGGTCCTGTCCAGGCGGAGGGAGAGGGAGCACGGCCCGGGCCAAGGACAGCCGCACGTGTGGGGGGACCAGGGGAGGCACATGGGAGAGGAGCCGGGAGGCACAGGGAGGTCAGGCACACGGGGCCCGGCTTCCCCAGGGGCTCCCTGCAGCTTGTGTGTGTGAGGAGGACGGTGACCTGAGCACACGCAGAAGCACAGAGCGTCCACCTCTCACACGGCCTCGCCCGCTCCAACAATGCCCAGGTCGCGCCCTTCCTTGTCTCACTCAAGCCCCACCCAGCTCTCCCATCCGGACCACATCTTAATGCGAGTTCCAGATGTTGTTGCCTTTCACCCACAAATCATTCAGCATGTCTCACAGCTAAATACAGAAGCATGTCCCGGCCAGCTTGGCTCAGGGATTGAGAACTGACCTAGGAACCAGGACATCAGGGTTTGATTCCCAGTCAGGGCACATGCCCGGGTTCCTGACTTGATCTCCAGTGTGGGGTGTGCAGGAGGCAGCCGATCAGTGATTCTGTCATCATTGATATTTCTCTCTCTCCCTCTCCTTTCCTCTCTGAAATTCAATAAAAATATATGAGATAAATAAATATGGAATAATTCTTTAAGAGCATCAGGTATAACATTGCCCAATGCCATGCCTGTGCTTGAAAGCTGTGTGTGTGCACCCATTAGAATAGTGTGGTTTTCCTCTGTTTCTCTGTTTATACTTTGTCCGTCTGTAACCTCCCTCCATGGAGCCCATCTCCATCACCTCCTGGGACCAAGCTTCCATGTGATGACACTCCATGTCCCTCCTTCTTCAAGGGAAATGTGTTGGCCATTTTACTACTCCTGCCCACTGCCAGCTGAACTAGGCCAATAAGATCAGCATGTGTTTCATGATAGATTAAATAGATGATAGCTAGATAGATAGATAGATAATAGAAAGAATGAAAGGAAGAGAGGAAAGAAGGAAGGAAGGAATAAAGGAAAGAAGGAAGGAAGAAAAAGAGGGAGGAAGAAGTAGGGATGGAGAAAGAAAGGGGGAAAAAATGAAAGGAAACAAAAGAGAAGGAAAAAAGAAAGAGAAAAAGATGTTATTGGGAAGAAGACGGAACTGAATACCTAGACTGGCTTATGACCAGTACTAGAGGCCCAGGGCACGGAATCGTGCGGATAGGGGCCCTAGCGCCCAGCCTCCTGCGATCGGGGCCATCTTCTGCCCGTTCGTCAGTCCCCAGTCCCATCTCGTCCTGCTCTCAAGCCAGGGAACTGAGAGGAGCTCAGTGTACCTCCTGGTGACCAGCCACTTGGTCATCACAGTCGTCACAGACGCTGGCTTTTTATACACAGATGGGCAAAGAACTCAGTCCTCAGTGCTATGGTTCTCTTCAAAGGCAAAAAGATAAACGACAAAGGAAAAAAGTGATCCAAGCTATTTTAAAAAATAAAGTGGAAAAACATGAAATCTTGAAAACAGATGGAGAAAATAAGTAAAAAAGAACATTGATAACAGGAGGCAAAGCTCTAGGATAGCAAGGAAAAAAAAGAAAAGATGGAAAAGCAGCCGGATCACAGGAGCTGGTGTAATATTAACACAGGGGCACAAAGCAGTGGATTTCACCGTTTGTTTCTCCTTAATAATCCCACCCATACGGCTCAGAGTAAGACATGGTGTGGGCAGAGCTTGCACCTCTCCCCGTCTGCTCCGAGACGCCCTGGCTGTCCAGTAACAGGTGCGGGGTTTGTATCGCTGTGCACATTCACCCAGGCCAGGATCTCCGCCCGCCTTACCGTGAAAATGAGCAATAACAGAAATGCCAGCACATTCTGGGGAATTAGGAGATTTCTACCCGTGTAGTCACGTGGGAGGCAGTGTGTGACATTTCATATATGTTGTTCTGTACGCAGGCTGGCATCTCAACATCAAAAATCACTTAGATCTCCGTTAGGCAAGTGTCTAATTTACAAACAGAAGCTCTGGAGGAAAAGGGAGAGCATTTGACGGTGGGTCTGACGCGGCTTAGGCTGGCCCATGAGCCCATCCTCCATTCCGCGTGCCCGTGCCATGAACACCCACTCGCCACTTACACAGACCCGCCAGCTAAAGGGCCAAGCAGCGTCCAGATAGAGCAAGTATGATCTGGTGGTTGGTGGAGGCCAAAATGGAACGATTTTCCCGGCTTGGCCATTAGTCATCGTCCTCCTATTCCTACAGGAGGGAAATGAGTCCGTTAATTCTTTTCCTTCCGAAGGGAAGCCGAGCCTAACACACCTTGGGCTTCACGCAGGGACAGTCTTGTCTGGGCGTCCGCGGGAGCCTGGAGAGCTGCTGCGCGGACGGTTCGATGCCGTGGTTTCTGCCGCTGATTCGGTATTAGAGGAGGGACGTCCTGGTGCATCCAGCCGTTCTGCGAGGACTCCGGCTCCGCATGGCTATTGATCCTCCGCAGCCTGGGGCAGCCCTGGCGGCCTGCACTGCGGGGACCAGGAGTCCGTCTTGTTAGAAGCTCCCCAGTCTTCGGCGTCACAGGGGAGAAGAGGCAGTCACCTTCCCCGGACACCGGTGACACGCAGGCCACATGGAGACACGGAGCCTCCGGGAACGTTAGGCTTTCCAGGACAGATCGCCTGTCCCAACATTTCAGAAAGCAGAGGGGGAGAGATTTCCCCTCCAGAAGCCCCAGATCTGAAAATATACGACAAACCAGGCGCTCAGTTCACCGGCGAGGCGGGAGCGGGAAGAGCGAGGGCCCGGCGCCGGGCAGCAGGCAGAGCTGCCCGCTCCCGGCAGTGGGCTCAGTGGTTCCAGTGGTGTAACCTCAGTGCGTTGGTGAGTCTGCTGTTCCCCTGCCGCCAGGCCACTGCCCAGTGCAGGGCCAGCGTCCTGACGGCGAGTGTGCTGTGCCTGTGTGCAGACCGAGGAGAAAGGGCTGTCACTGCTCATTCCCAAACTGTGATGAAGAGGTGATTACACACACACACACACACACACACACTCTCATGCACACACATACTCACGCACGCACACACTCCTGCACACATACACTCTCACACACACACACACACACACACACTCGCATGCACACACATACTCACGCACGCACACACTCCTGCACACATACACTCTCACACACTTACACACACACACACACACACACACACACACACACACTGGCCTGCACACGGTATGCATACATTTCTGCCTCCCCCTCCCCCGGTGGACAGAGTCTCCTGGGGAGTCGTGGGGTTTCCTGAGGACGTTTGAGGAGGGCACATGTTTCTTCATTCATGTCATTCTGCATGTTCCCTAAATGTGAGCTGGGAAAGACCAAATTTTAAACTTGTGTTTCCATCAGAAAGTCTCAAGAGGGGAGTCCCTGGCGCACCTGTGTGATGACACGTGAGCACACTCCAGCCACACGTGTCCCATCCCGCCGCCTGCAGAGTGCAGGACCGCCGTATGGGCCTCGGGTGTGACCTCTTCGCCCCATCCGCACCCCTGGGCTGTGCAGCCAGTCCCCACCAGGCTGCTCAGAAGCTAGAGCTCCCACATGGCAGCGGGCCGTCCCTGGGATGTCTCTCTCTCCTTGGGTGTCTGTGCGACTGGAATTCCCCAATTTGTGTGAACTCCCGTTCCCTAAACAAGTTCCTCGGCGAAGGGCGCCCCTGACGGTGGACAGGCCTAGGGGGAAAGTGACAGTGTCTCTAGTAGAAATCATTATGCTACCTGGAGACCAACCCTGGAAAATAAGCAGGAAGCGGGGAGGAGGGGCGCCGTGGCTGATGGGCTGGAGGGGGAGAAGCGGCCTCAGGACTGGAGACCGGCTCCTGGGCCCGGCCCCGGGGCTCCTGGGCCGAGCAGCACGCTTCTCTGCTCTCCTCTCTGCTCTCCTCCCAGTCAGCTCAGAGTCTCGGTGACATGGCAAATCCACGCAGCAAATGAGGAAGCCATTCCCTCTGCCTCCCTCTGCTTCTGCTCCCCGAGTCCCCACTCCCCCAAGGGGCCCAGCCTCTGCCCTCAGCCCGGCTCCTGGCTCCAGGGAAAGGTGGAAGCAGCAGCTCCATGGCCTCAGAGCCAGCATGGCCCTGCCCGGGAGCACGGCCCTGCCTGGGAGCACAGCCCTGCCCGGGAGCACAGCCCTGCCTGGGAGCACAGCCCTGCCCGGGAGCACAGCCCTGCCTGGGAGCACGGCCCTGCCTGGGAGCACAGCCCTGCCCGGGAGCACAGCCCTGCCTGGGATCAGCTGCAGCTGGAGGCCGCCTTGGGGGGGCAGGGGGGATCAAGCGGCCCATTGTTGGCTCCCCAGGGCCCTGGCTTCCTGGCGGCTGCAGAGAATCCCCGTCATTCACAGCTCAGAGGGGCCTGTTCCCAACAAAGAGGCTCTCAGGCCGGCCTGCTCTGCCAGGAGAGAAGAGGAGGGGAGGGAACAGGGGAGGGGGGGAGGGGAGAGGAGAGGGAGGGGAGAGGGAAAGGAGAGGAGGGAAAAGGAGAGGGGAGGAGGAGAGGGGAGAGGAAGGGAGAGGGGAGGGAGGGGAAGAGGGGAAGAGAGGAGGGGAGATGGAGGGAGGGGAAGAGGAGCCGATAGGAGGGGGATGGAGGAGGGGGAGGGAGGGGAAGAGGGGAAGAGAGGATGGGAGAAAGAAAAGGAGAGGAGTGTACAGGCGAGGGATAGAAGAGGGGGAGGCGGGGGAATGGGTAAGGAGGAGAAGGAGGGGGAGGGGGAGGAGGGGAGGAGTGGAGGGAAAAGAGGAGGGGTAGGGGGGAAGAGAGTTCGGGGAGGCAGAGGAGGGCGGAGGAGCGATGAAGGAGGGGGAGAGAGTGGAGGAGAGGCGGAGAGGAGGGGAGGAGAGAGCGCCAGGCCGTGGATGGTGCCCCAGGCCCCTGGCCTCCGTGGGAAAAGCAGTGATGTCGCCGCGAGGGCACTGGGGTGGCCGTGCTCTCTGCTCTCCCCTCTCCAGCTGGCCCGCTCTCCCGCCTCCTGCCCTCTGGCCTCCTCTCTGCAGAGACCGGGCCCACATGGAGGCCCAGCCATACCACTGCCATGGCAACAGGCAGCCTCGCTCTGGCTTTTTCATGGAAAGTCGGAGAAAATGCTCGACAGGGAGGACAGGAAGGGGCCGAGGCCAGCGTGGCCCTGGCTGCCAGGGGAAGGACAGGGCGGGAGGGGGCGGAGCGGGGTGATGGGCTGGAGGCCGGGCGCTCCGCCTGCCTCGGAGAGGCCTGCGAGCTGGCAGCCAGGGCGGGAGCCGTTCCACCGGAGCCAGGCCTGGCGCTGAAAACAGACGTCAGAGGCAGCTTCCGAACTTCACTCCTCTTCCCAGGAAGAGAGGCAGGAGAGAAAGCTCTCTCCGGACCCGGCCTGGGTGGGAGGGAGCAGCGAACCGGATGATGTGTTTTCCAGAAGGTTCCGGAGCTCCCCCAAGGGCAGCAGGCATGGCTTCAGAGCTGTCAGCGCTGTCAAGTCAGCTCGGAATCACCGAGGGGCACAGAGCGGGGCTTTCACACCAAGCTCCCTCCCCCGGACGTCATCTGAGCCGGACGGGAGCCAGCACGGTCCCAGCCTCCCAGCCGCTGGCGGCCCTTCGCCCCGAGGCAGAGCACAGCCGGCAGCGCAGCTCCGGGGCCCAGCACCCCACCCCGGAGCCGCAGAATACTTTTTAAAATATATTTTATTGATTTCAGAGAGAAGGGGAGAGAGAAATGGCACCGATGAGAGAGAGTCAGTGATCAGCTGCCTCCTGCACCCCCACTGGGGGAGCCCGCAACCCGGGCCTGTGCCCTGACCGGCTCCAAACCATGAGTGACCGCCTGGGTCACAGGTGACGCTCAAGCGCTGAGCCGCGCAGGCCAGGCTGTCCTACGGGGTAGGGCCGGGCTCTCCTGTCACCGGAATCCTCTCATTTCCATCCGCCCCTGGTCCGTGTGAACTCACTCCCCTTCCTCCCTCCCCTCACTTCCCAGCATGACTCAGGGGCTGAGCACTGACCTCTGAACCAGGAGGTCACGGTTTGATTCCCGCTCAGGGCACAGGCCCGGGTTGCAGGCTCCATCCCCAGAGTGGGGCGTGCAGGAGGCAGCCGGTCCGTGATTCTCTCTCCTCATTGGTGTTTCCAGCTCCCTCTCTCCCTCTCCCTGAGGAGTGAGCCCTTTGCCCTCTCGCCCGGTGGGCCCAGGCACCGCCTATCCTCCGCCAATCCACAAAGCCTAGCATGCCAGCTGTGCCGGCGGCTCCGATGCCGCTTCTTCTGCAGCAGGAAGCCCGGTCTGTCACTCTCCGGAGGCCACGGGGACGAGACAAGCAGCTCGTTGGCCGTTCCGTCTGCTTCTGGGACGGATCACAGATCACCCAGCGGACAGCACTTGTCCTCGAGGTCCTTCCTTCAGCGAGAACAAATGCACTAATGAACTTTACCCACTACATCTGGGCTCTGGCCACACCCATGCCGATGCTGCGGCTGGTGGCGGGGACCCCGGGCACCCCAGCCGTCAGCAAGGCCCCTTCGGCGTTTTCATCCGGACAGAAGGGCTGTCTCTGTCTCTTTAACCCCGTGCTCTCTTGTGCCATCTGCAGGGCTCTGCTCCCGGCAAGGCCCCCCATTCTCGAGGGAGTGACTGGGAGAGGCCCCCCCCATTCCCGAGGGAGTGACGGTGTGAGCAGGAAGCTGGGCTGTGGGTGCAGGCAGGCGGCCGCGGCTGGGTCTGGGCGCAGGAGCCAGGATGACATCATCCGCTGAGTCGGTGGGAGTACTGAAGCCTGTTGCTGGGCTGGGTGAAGTCCCCAGAGCGCTGGGGAACAGAAGGCCGGAGGGCAGAGAAAAGAGCCCCTGGCAGGGGTCCGAGCCGGGAGGCTGGTGGAGGGGGACCAGCCGCAGCCTGGCAGCCGGGTGCGGAGAGGAAACCTGCTTCCCACGGCTCCCCGGCCGGCGCTGGGTGAGGCCCAGGCCGCCTCACCGGAGGGGAGCGGGTTCTCCACGGGGCACCGAGGCGCGGCCTGCTCCTCCACACCACGCCGGAGACCGAGCGCCTGACCCCCGATCCGGTCCCATCCCGGTATGTGCAGATAGCTTTCCCGCCGCACCGTTTGGAAAAGGAAAGAGAAGAACTGATGTTTTCTCATGGGCCTTTACCCGGAAATATTCTCCCCATTCCTCAGGAGACTAATATTTGCCGACTCGAGTTTTATATATTGGAAATAGGATGCTTTAGATTAGGGGTGTCGAATTCAATCAGAGAAGGGGCCAAAATCTAAAATCCAGCCTAAATCGCGGGCCGAATGGTTTACTGAACAGTCATAAACTGTCATTGTGATGGAAACGCAGCGGAGTGCAGTGATGACAGCGCGGTGCGGGCCACATTGCAAGGCCTGGCGGGACGGATTTGGCCTGCGGGCCTTGTGTTTGACACATGTGCTTTAGAGAGATAAACAATGAATCTCACAAACTAATTTTATATATGTAAAAGGAGACAAACTAGATTAAAGGGATTATGCATGGGTATTATTTTACCCTTAAACCCTCCAGTACACATGGATTAATTATTATTGATTAGTGTTAGGGACATCTTCTTGTGTAACTGCAGCCGGTTACCCCTTTAGTACATTTAACGCTGATACAGCAGTTTTAGCTGTATTCCAGTTCTGCCATTGACTCAATGCTGTCCTTTATTACTTCTGTTGTCTCGACAGGACCCGATTGGGGGTCGGGAATTGCACTGAGAGGTCCTGGGTCCTCGGTCCCCTGTCATCTGGAACATCTCCTCAGCCTCCTCCTTTTAATAGCCTGACATTTGGGAAGAACACACGGTCACTTCCTCCTTTCCACCAATCACCAATCCCAGGTAAAGCATGTGAGCCTGCCCCACCCTCTTTCTGCAGCACTGCCAATATCTCTCCTCCATGCTCCGTATCAAAACATGCTTTAGTCCGGGCCGGTGTGGTTCAGTGGATAGAGTGTAGACCTGCAGACTGAAGGGTCTGGGGTTTGATTCAGATCAAGGGCACATGCTCGGGTTGTGGGCTCATTCCCCAGTGTGGAGGCAGGAGGCAGCCCATCAATGATTCTCTCTCTTCATTAATGTTTCTCTCTCTCCCTCTCCCTTCCTCTCTGAAGTCAATAAAAATATATTTAAAAACAAACTAATAACAGCAACAAAGTGCCCTGCGTGAACTTCCCAGGTCAGTCTTCCCTGTTCACGCGGAGCACACACTGCCCCGCCCTCCGGGCGCGTCCTGAAGTTCGTCCCACTCGGTCCGGTCCCCACAGGGGGCGCCATCCACAGGCTCTCTGACAGCCGAGCCTCCAGCCAATACCCCGTCCGTACGCCTCGTTCTGCCGGGAAACCAGGAACAGAGGAAAGCTATTATACACGTCCCCCATTCCTCTCCTTGGTGTATGTTCCAGACCACCGTCAACCACGGGCTGGCAGTTCTGGGGACCCCTGAGCACATGGGGCTGGGGTGCCCTCCAGGACTTCTGGCCTTCGGCCCCCTCACCGCACCTGCCAGAGGTCGCCTGACCCCTGCGGGGACTTCCCGTTGCGCCTGGCCCCGTCTCGGCCACTTTCTCTCCCAGACCTGACCCTCTCCCTGGAGACTCACATCTCCCATCTCCTGCCGAAGTCAAGGCAGAGAGCGGTGCCCTCCCCTCACACAGCCCCGAGCAGAGCCCTCCGGGCCGAGGAAGGCCGCCCATGCAGCTGTGCGCCTTAGGGAGGCCCAGCGGGAACCAGTCACACCGATTCCCGCCTGTGAGCACCGGGCAGGCAGGCCGCCTCCCCCATTCTCCGTAACGGGAGGGACAGGGCAGAGACCTTGTGTCCCATGGGGGACACACAGGCACTGGTCCTTTCCTCTCTGCGCCTCCTCCTCGCTGTCCCTCCGCTCTCCCCTGGGGGCTGCCCCGGGGGCTCAGAGCGGGTCAGGGAGGCAGATCGGCGATGAAGCAGAAACACGTGTGCCGGGTGCGTTAGGCCGGAGGAACGCACTTCCCTTAAGTCTCCTCACTTAGCGGAGGGTTAGGAGCCTCTCTTCCCGTCTCCCACCCCGGAGACCGTTCGGCTTATAAGACGGATCAGCTCCCCGCACTGTTTCCCAGGGCGCCCTCTCCCTTGCCGTCAGGCAGCGGAGTGTGCGGTGCGCACGGCCGGGAGAATGTCATGTTTGCAGTCACGGCCTCTGGTGGATGTGGAGGAGCTCGGCTGCTTACGATGGTGGAACAGAATCCAGAGCGCAGTGACATAAACAAGAGCTGTTCCACCCCTCCCTACGCCACACACACCGCTTCCCCCCTTCCGAGGCATTCTTCCAAAAGTGCTTTTCTCGGCTTGTAGCGATTGAAGTGCTGAAATGATTTTTAAAAGAAATAAATTGTATATCAGAAATCTAGGCTATAATAACATAGGATTCAAATAATCCCGAGTCCTTCGGAAATAAAGTGGCAAAATGAGTATAAGAAAATTTCAGATGGATATACTATTTATTGTAACTACTTTGTGTTAAAATATCCATGATATTCTAAAAGTATTATGTTTTTTAAATATATTTTTATTGACTTCAGAGAGGAAGCAAGAGATACAAACACCAACGATGAGAGAGAATCACTGACCAGCTGCCTCCTGCACGCCCCCCACTGAGGTTCAAGCCCACAACCGGGCCTGAGCCCTGACTGGGAATTGAAGTGTGACCTCCTGGTTCAGAGGTCGGTGGTCAACCCCTGAGCTTTGCCAGCTGGGCTAAGAGTATTTTATAAAAATGGTCAGCGAGCCTTCCATTCGTAGCAGACTGGAGACCCTGGTGACCGTGACCTTCTTTTCCACAATGAAAGGGCTGAAAGATGGACGCTGGGCAAGGAGAGCCAGACGGATCGGTGCCACGTGGCCGGGCAGGCACAGGGGCAGCAGTCTGCAGAGGTCAGAGTGGGAGGAAAGCAGAGACCGGGGAAGTAAGTGCGAAGCAGTGTGGCCGTTGCCGGGGGATTCATTAGGAGCAGGAGGCCTCCAGCTTTGCCTTATTGCGAAGCGAGAGAAAACGTAGACCTGCCCAGTGTGCGGTCTCAGAAAGCTGAACCCCCAAAGCCCCTGTCCAGGCAGGAAACGGAGGACTTACACTGTGGTCCTGACTACACGGGGGCAAAGCCCCTGACACCAGTGCAACTTCACAGTTCACAGCCCACGTCAGGGCATCTGTGTGGGAGGGAGGATGGAGGGAGGGAAAAAAGGAAGGAAGGGAGGGGAGAAAGGAGGGAGAGAAGAAGAGAGACTGGAAGGAGAGAGGGAGGAGGGAGAGAGGGAGAAAGAGAGGAGGGAGAGAGGGAGAAAGAAAGGAGAGAGAGGTAGAGAGGAAGGCGGGAGAGAGGGAGGAGAGAGGGTAAGAGGGAGAGAGGGAGGAGGGAGAGAGGGAGAGAGGGAGGAGGGAGAGAGGGAGAGAGGAAGGAGGGAGGGAGGCTGGAGGGAGGGATGAATTTAATTTCAGTCCTCCCAGTTTGGTGGAACACCAGGCACTGGCAGAAACAGATTCAGATCCCAGTTGAGCCCCGCCAGGCAGGAGGCATTCCCACGTGTGAGTCCAAGGAAAGAACAGTTGCCGTAGAACATAAACCCGACGGAAACAAGGCCCACGCAGGAGCCGCCGGGACAGCGGATGCAGGAGGAGTTTATGTGGCACACACAGTGGGGTTATCAGGTACAGATTATATGTGCTCTGTTCAAACAAACAAGAGCTTGGAAATATTTAAAAAACAGCAAGAGTTCATTTAAAAGCATAAAAACTTGAAAAAGAATGATCTCATAATCTTATCTGCTATAAATGGAATTAAAATTCCACCAATGGATTAAACAGCAGATTGAAGAAATTTGAAAAATAATTAGTGAACAGAGAGCAGTAAAGAGACCATCCAGAAATCAGAAAGAGGAGAGGAAGATGAGAAATATGAGAGAGATGGAGACACACACACACACACACACACACACACACGCTCATGCACACACATACACACATACATACACGGGGAAAGTTTTGTCTGAGTTCCAGGGAGAGAAAATAAAGGACAAGAATCGATACACAAAAGGCTTAGCATTTCCACAATTGTTGTCAGGTAGGGATTGTTATGCCAGGAAGGCCCAGGTGTTCGGTCTACACACGGAGATCATACGTGCTGCTGAGAGACGGCAGAGAGCGGAGGGGACAGCGGACCCCCCACACTCGCACCCGGACACGGAGGCCTTCTCCGCAGTGAGGCCGCAGCCAGGGGTGAACACGCAAGCGGAGCGCTGACAGGAAACAGCCGTCCATTACACGTTTCCCTGTCAGGAGCGAGGCTCAAGCAGAGATGCTTTCAGACTCAGCAAAGCCGGGTCTGCTGCCGGCGGCCGCCTGCAGAGGACCTGCTCGGGTTCATGGACGTGAGGCGGGAGGAAAGTGGCTTCAGCTGGACCCCAATGCCCAGGCGATGGCCACGTGGCGGGGCCCGAGGACTGGGCCACCGGAGACTCCCGACAGAGGATCTCAGAGTGACTCCGAGCACGCAGTGACGTGGGAGTTGGCGAGCTCCAGCCGCTGGCACCGGGGTCACTCTGCCTGTATGACACCCGATCCCATGCCAGCCACTGGCAGCTGATTCTCCCAGTTGTTCTGAAACCCAACGATGGTGCCGGCCATGGGCACCATAACTAATGTCTGATGGCATCTCTAAACCCAGCGATGGTGCCGGCCATGGGCACCATAACTAAGGTCTGATGGCATCTCTAAACCCAGCAATGGTGCCGGCCATGGGCACCATAACTAAGGTCTGATGGCATCTCTAAACCCAACGATGGTGCTGGCCATGGGCACCATAACTAACGTCTGATGGCATCTCTAAACCCAACGATGGTGCCGGCCATGGGCACCATAACTAACGTCTGATGGCATCTCTAAACCCAACGATGGTGCCGGCCATGGGCACCATAACTAAGGTCTGATGGCAGCACAGGGCACAGGGGCGCTGCTGTCAGGGGGGAGCTCAGACCGACCGTCCGCCCAGCATGGAGGGGCCTGGGCCGCATGATGCTGAGGAAAACAAGCCAGTCAGAGGCAGACAAGTATCACACGATCTCACTCATGTGTGGAATCTCATGAACAACAAAAACTGATGAACTAAGTGCATCCAGAGATATAAAAGCATCGAACAGACCGTCAAAGCTCAGAGGCGAGGATGGGGTGGGGTGGGGTTGGGGAGGGGATAAGAGAGCAAACAAAGAACTTGTATTGATATGAGGGACACAGACAATAGGGGGTGAAGGCCTGGGCTGGGGGTTGGGGTGGGGAGGGCTGGGAGAGGACAATGGGGGGAAGGGACCTATGTAATACTTTCAACAATAAAGAATTTAAAAATATAATTTTTTCACTTAAAAAAAAAGTAGCAGTTGCATAACACAGCTTCTGGTGCTTCTTTCCAAGCTGACACCCGATCCCATGCCAGCCGCTGGCAGCTGATTCTCCCAGTTGTTCAGACACTCCCAGCCCCTCTCTGCCGCCGGTGACAGCTGACGCTGAGTGTCAGGACTTCTCAGAAACCTGTCACCAAAAGCCATTGGGGCCCACAAGGAGCACTGCCCGCTCCCTGGGAGGGCTGGATCACCCTCCACCTCCCGCATCTGTGCTCAGCACCCTCCCCCTCTCCCCATCCCCCCATTCCAAATAGAGCAGCTACTGTGGTCTTTTCAAAGCTTAAGCTGGGACAGGGGCTCCCGTCACACTCTGTGGAAGCCCACGTCCCTCTGACACCTGGGCCCTGACCCTTGCTGCCCATCACCTCTCTGACCTCCCCCTCTCCCCACTCCCGTCCCAGCCTCACTCACTCCTGATCCGCTGCCTTGGCATCTGTGTTGTTTCTGGAACACATGAGGCATGTTGGCCTGTTCCCACCTCATGCCAGGGAGGAACTAGTGGCCCTGCCTGGAACATTCTTCCCCAGATATCCCTGTGACTAACTCCCTCCCTTCCATCAGCCTCTCATCCCGGAGCGGAGCGCCCGCCTGGAGGTCTACCAGATGACCTAATTTAAACCTCCCACCTCCCACACCTGACTCAGCTTTCTTCCATTATTTCCCAGGCCCCTTATCACCATCACAACATTACGTATCCAATTTAGTTATTTGTGCTGCTGATTGGCTGTTTTCTGTCTTTTTTCCCACCTTGTTGAAAGTGTAAGCTCCTTGAAGCCCAGGATTTTGTCAGTTTTGTTTACTAGCATATGCTAAGCCAGGACTGAATAGCTGTGAGTGAATGAAAAGGAGCAAGCATTCTCTTTAAGATCAAAACCAAAATAAGTAAGCACAGTAAAATAGGCAAATACAGTAAAGGTGAAATTGGAATTAAACAGATTTTTAGTTTTAGAAAATATGATTAGCTACAGAAGTTTTAAGAAATTTATAGATAAATTATTACAGTTAGTAAAAGAAGTTGGCAGATTGCTCTACACGAAATCAATATTAAAAGGTATCATTGTGTTCCTGCTATACAACAAAGTTATTGAAACAATTAAAAAGAAAACATTGTCTTATATAGAAAGAAAAAACACATGAGACTTCAGAATAAACTTGAAATGGAATTTTTAAGCATTCTATTGAAGTGTTATCTCACCAAACATGTATAAGACATTTTAAAATAGATGTCAACGGATGTCTAAAGAAAAAGCGATATGCTGATTTTTTTCATAGAAACTCAATGTTGAACATACATCAATGCTACAAAAATTGATCAATAGGTTCAAGATAATTCCGATAAATTCCCCACCAGAGTTTCTAACAAACTCTAGAGGCCATTTCAAAAACTTAGAGGGAAGAATAATTGGCCAAGGGTCACTAAGGTCCTCTCCCAGAAGAACAAGGTAGAAATAATTGTCCAATTAGACATCCAGGCTTCTTGAAAGTAATAACAAATAACGTGCACATACCCAATACAGTAACAGCAGCCAAAGATGTCTTGTGAATAGGGATAGTTAAGATGCTGGGCGCTAAAGCAGAGGTAAACAGAGAAGCCAGACCCAGAGTCACAGCTGCGGGAAGGATTGATGACTCAGAATGCATGGCAGCTGACAGGAAGGAGCGAAATCTGCATATAAATAGAGCTATTCACATTGATGCTGCACTTGATCTTCGCCAAAGGCCCAGAAGTGATTGAGTTATTTATTTAAAGAAAGAGTGAAGTTTGTACAGAGCTGTCTATAAAAAATATGAGAGAGCCCGGGCAGTGTGCTCAGTGGTTGAGCATCGACCCAAGAACCAAGAGGTCACGGGTTCGATTCCCAGTCAGGTCACATGCCAAGGTTGGGGGCTCAATCCCGATGAGGGGGCATGCGGGTGGGAGCTAATCAATGATGATTCTCTCTTATGGATGTTTCTATCTCTCTGTTCCTCTCCCTTCCTCTCTGAAATCAATACAAATATATTTTAGAAAATAAATGAAAGTCAGCTGTATCAAATTTACAGGCTGTTCCATGCTTTTGGATTACAATCCAAGTGGCGTCGAGTAGCTGATTTTTTTCATGGGTTTTGATTTAGTTCTGTGCCTTTCCTTAGGAATCCCAAATTAAGACTGATAGATGAAATAGAGTAGACCGGAGACCAGGATGCTAGGACACAGGCTTTATTGAGGAGAAGAGTACCACTGCCCGCTGCTTCCAGAGAGAGGGAGAGCGGAAGAGAGCACTGGCTGGGTGGGGTTCACACACCTTTTAAGGGGAGGAAAGAGAGGGGACCGGGCTTAGGGCACTCAGCAGACGCTGATTGGTGGTTTCACGTAAGGCCTATGATGAGGCACCTAGGTACTTAGGAATGAGGGCTAGGGTATTTGGCAGTGCTAATTGGTGGTTCAGTGCTCAGAAATGTCGGCCGCAGGTGGGGTTTATGTCCCTCCATCAACTGGAGGAAGGGAGGATCTATCATTGACTAACCTTAGCACACACCACAAACACAACGCGAAGGAAATGTCCACCCTGAGGCCCGCCTTTGGGCACCTGCATTCTCTGGGGAGCATTTACTCAGAGCTTCACCGGCAGGGACAGAGCCGGATCCCAGCTGCAACCACCCCATGAGAAGCCAGGTGGACAGCGAGGCACAGACACGGGCATGGAGAAGGCGGCGATGGCTGGAACCTCCTAACCTCCTAACCTGGACAATGACTGAAATGGCACTTTTGCAAGCTCAAGACACTTTTCCTCAGACGCTAACCTAAAAAGGTCAAAATATAAAACAAGCAAAACATGGGCAAGCATATATAAAGTACAGGAAATGCAGCCATGTTCCAACATTTACCATGTGCAAGTGCTGCTAGTGCTGCTGGTGGCATGTGCTCTTTCTGGAAATTAAAAAGTAAATGATAGGGCACGGCCACGGACACGCTGACATGTGGTTGAACCAACCACCACAGTTCACTGTGGACCCATAAGATATACCAGCACTGTCAGCACTCAAGAAAGGCTCCCAGACACCACTGGGATTTTACAGGTCACACAACATGGCACTATTTTTAATTCTGTGAACTATTGTACTTGCAAATCAGTTACCCCTGTTCTCCGAGAGAGAGTGGCACAGCACAGCTGCAAACAACAGGATTTTCTTCAAATAACGGCTCTCACCTCCAGGCCTACGACTAAATAGTCCTGAGGTGTTTGCATTCCGTTATTTAGAAAATAGTAATTGTAACATTTATAACATTTCCCAAGGGACTGATCATCAAGCAAATTAAATTTAATGGAAGATAAATATATCACCATTATCTTTCAATATTGGAGAACTAGACCAGGGCAAACAGGAGCTACTATCTATATATCTATATCTATATCTATATCTATATCTATATCTATATCTATATCTATATCTATATCTATATCTATATCTATATCTATATCTATATCTATATCTATATCTATATCTATATCTATATCTATATCTATCTATCTATCTATCTATCTATCTATCTATAAATTTAAATATATAAAAGCCTATGCGACCATTATGACCGAACGACAGGAACAAACAGAACAACTGGTTGACTCAGTGCAGGAGCTGCCCCCTAGTGGTCAGTGCACTTCCATAGCCAACCTCCCTTGGCCCCTTCCCCCGCCAGCCAGCCTCCTGGAAGGCCTGACCAGAGGGTTGGCTGGCTAACCTCCCAGGGTCCCTCCCCCTGGCCAGCTGGCCCCCTGATAGGCCTTGATTGCTGGCCAGGCCAGGAGCCCACCTATGCATGAATTCATGCACCGGGCCTCTAGGTCAGTAAGTACCGTATTTTTCGGACCATAAGACGCACTTTTTTCCCCCCAGAAGTGGGGGAAAAAAGTCCCTGCGTCTTATGGTCCAAATATAGCCTACACATATACTTTTTAAAAAAAGTTTTTACTCTTGCCCGGCTCTGTGTGGTCTCTGTGTGCTTGCCTGGCTCTAAAATGGTTCTAAATGCTGCTGTTTACTTTACAGGGTTGATTACATGTGTTTATGACTGTGATGTTGGGTTTTAATGCACATAAAATATTTTAGGACACTATTTGTTTCAGAATCTTTTTTTCTTCATTTCCCTTCTCTAAAAACTGGTGCGTCTTATGGTCCGGTGCGTCTTATGGTCCGAAAAATACGGTAATCAACTGAGTACAGTCATACTGTTAGCCCTGCACGGTAACCATGGGTAGTCATTGTTTGACAAGCTGCCTTATAATTTTAAGGCAAAGAAATCAGGAGGAGATTTGTGTGAACAGAATCTAACACTGAATAAAATAATCTTAGTTTCTGCTGTAACAGAACATGCTTTCGGATTTCCTGAGCCTCATGAGATGGAAAGCAGAGGAAAAGAAGGAAGCGGAGGATTCATAAGCCACGAGAACATAGGAAAGTCTTCCCATCTCGGAGTAGGCACTTCAGTGTCTCCTCTCCATGTCTGGGGTGAGTTCAACTGGAAAATAAGGAGCTTCTGTATCCCAAGCCAAACTGACTTCCCCAAACCTCAGGAATGTTCCAGATCTGAATGCGTTTGAGATGACCCCATAGCACCGTGGGTGATCACCCCCATGTCCACGCTGCTGGCTGAGGAAGGTATGGCTGGTCTGATGCTCGGTCATCCGGGGACACGGTCCATTCCAGGCGGGGCTCCAGGCAGAGAGGTGCCCGCTCAGTGCCAGGCAGCAGGAGGGCACCTGAACCGGGACCTAAGGCGGAGGAGCCTGCGGGTTCTTGCAGTTCAGGTGAGATTTGATGGCCATGCACCTCCAGCCACAGCTGGCAGAGCAGCAGCAGGCTTCCCCTGAACAGGAGTGGGGCCCCCACACGGCCCCACAAGGCAGCGACGGGCCGGGCTCCGGGGCAGCCAGCAGCCAGGATGTGATGTCTCGTGCCCTCTGGTTTGGAAGCCCAGGCAGGTGTGCCAGCCAAGCTCTCCACGCCCACCAGCAAAGGGACTGGCACTCACAGCAAAGGCAACAGCTCGGCACCGAGACACGTTGGCAGACACTGTGCCGGGGACAGTACTGCTCACCGCCCGGACCTCAGGCACAGCGGGGGCAGGGGCCGGAGGAGGGCCTGCAAAGGGAGCATCCGGAGAGGAAGCCAGTGGAGGGAGCCTGGAGGATACAGAGGGAAATGGAACACGCCCCCCTGAGAGCAGGGGCGTGGTTAGGCTACCGCAGTGGTTGGCAAACTCATTAGCCAACAGAGCCAAATATCCACAGCACAAGGATTGACATTTCTTTGGAGAGCCAAATGTTTTAAACTTAAACTATTATATATAGATAGGTACATTGTTATTGACTTCATTAGGGCTCTCCTTCAATCGCACTGTATGTGCGCGCCGGCACGTGTTATTCTGTGGAAGAGCCACACTCAAGGGGCCAAAGAGCCACATGTGGCTCTCGAGCCGCAGTTTGCTGACCACTGGACTACCCGGTTGGGCTATCCAGGGAAGGCAGGACTTACCAGCAGGCACCGGGCTTCTGTAAGAGAATACGAGGCTCTGCTGTCCTCCAGGGTCCCGAAGGCTGGGTGTCACTGCCAGGCCTCACCCCTTGCTTTTCCTGATGCGGGTTCACTTTCTCGTAGCTTTCGGAAGGAGGGAGGGGCGTTTCTGTTTTGTTCCAGATGAGACTGGGTTCGGGCCTGGGTCCGTACGTGGCCGGGTGAAACGGTGCTCCCGTGAGGCCGGGTACTGAGGCACCGAGGGCAGAAGCTGGAGCGTGGCCGATCCACAGCGAGGCGTCCTCTCAGGTTCATCTTGTTCCCGTTCATCCACAGGGATCGTTACGTGTTGGCTCCATTAGCGCCGGTGTCGTATGGAAGGAATATTTGGAAACGCACAGCATTTAAAACAGCTTCCTTCATCTTGATGGGGCTCGGGAGGCTTAAAAACATAATTTATTTTTCCTAAGAAATGTATTTTGACACGGAACTTTTCAAAACGTACCACCAAATAGATAAATGTATCTCTTCACTCAATGAGGCCCATTGAGGGCCAGAAACGGAAATCTCACTGAGAACTGGACTTCATCGGCGTTGTATGTCAACCAGCTCACATGCCTAGCCATCCGTCATGTCCCAGGTCTCCTGGGCTGGCGTGCACCCACCGAGGCACGCCTGGCTCGTCTCTGACACTCTTCCCCGCTGTCCACGAGTCCTCTCCGTGATGAGAAGCTCACTGCTTTGCAAACAGGAAGCAAGCCCACCCCGTTCGTGCGCAGCTGTCATGACTAAGATCCCCTTCTCGGGTCGCTCTCTTGTTCAGGTCCTGTGTCTCCATGTCTGACCAGCCGGGGAGGGCAGAAACAGCTGGGCCAGGGAAAGCGGCTTTCTGATCCGACGCCACCACATTGTAAGGACGCGTCGGCACCCACCGCGTCAGCCTTTGACATTTTCCTTTTTCATGAGTCACGTTCCGAGTCGTGCCATGCACCGGTGTGTCATTTGTGGAGGGTGATTCTGCTTGAGTTACAAAAGCACATTCATTGTCTGACCGGTGAGTGTCCCAGGCGCCTGTCTGTCACATGCAGGAGGGGACAAATGTGTGTGTCAGGCTGCATGCGGAATTGGGAGATTGGGATATTTCTGGAGCTGCCCCTTGAAACTGCTGACGCGCACTCTGCATATAGCAAACGGGTTCCAGCTTAATTTTGCCGAGTGGAAGGCTGGCCGGGGCCCATCTCCCCGGTGTGTGCATTGGTACACAAATCACATAGACGCCGGGAAAGTAATTACCCTTCCAGAGGCCAGCGAGCCTGATGAATTGTGGAAGCCTCCGGTGGAGTCCCCCTGTCACCCGCGGCAGCCATACATCACCGGGCACCCGGGCCCAGTCACTTCATTAGGGAGCGGGGCCAGCGGTGACTCCCCGAGTTAGCTGCTTCCTCAGGAGGTAACGGTGTCACAGAGCCGGAGCACGTGACCGTGAGGGCCGGCGCCTCCATGGTGTGTCATTGGCATGCACAAAAACAACCGTCAGGACAGTATGTTTGGGGCTTTCCCTCTCCGCTGTGGGCGAGGAGAAAGTGTTGCTCCTCTGGCCTCTGGAGCGTGGCCTCTGGCGTGGAGTCCGGGGTGGGGGAGGGTCCGGGAGAATCATCCCCACCCTGTCCTGCTCCCGCTCCTGGCCCGAACCCCTCTCTGCCTCTTATGTTCCTGCAAAACCTCAGCTCGGCTTACCCCGGCCTCTCTGCGGGCATCCTAGGGAAACTCGCCACCATGACTGTGGCCTCAGAGCCCCTGTCACTGCTCTACCTGATGGCTAAGGTCACTGCAGTGAGTGCCCGGAGGGCAGTGCTCACGGCACAGCCACTCTCAGAGAGGTGCCCAGGTGCCACTGAGGCCTGGCCAGCAGCCTGTGTCACCAGGAAGATGGCCCAGGTCCCCGTGCACAGCCTTTCCCCGGGGTCCCCTGTTCCCTGTTCCCTGTTCCCTGTTCTCTGTTCCCTGTTCTATGTTTTATGTTCCCTGTTCCCTGTTCCCTGTTCTATGTTCTATGTTCCCTGTTCCCTGTTCCCTCTGTTCTCTGTTCCCTGTTCCCTGTTCCCTGTTCTATGTTTTCTGTTCCCTGTTCTCTGTTCCCTGTTCTCTGTTCTATGTTCCCTGTTCCCTGTTCTCTGTTCCCTGTTCCCTGTTCCCTGTTCCCTGTTCCCTGTTTTCTGTTCCCTGTTCCCTGTTCTCTGTTCTCTGTTCTCTGTTCTGTTCTTTGTTCTCCAAAGGTGCTTACTAAGCTCCACACACAAGGGCAGAGGCGTGACGTACGTGCTCCGGAGTGGGGTATCCATCCGCAGCTGCACCTCTTCTGGAAGAACAGTGTCCCATCTCATCTATTTGTGTTTATTCGTTTCTCCAGGAGAACCAGACACAAGTCCCCAGCGGGTTTCTCCTGCCTTGCAGGCCTCAGCTCCCGGCCCCGGGCCTCGGCCGCAGGTCTGAACACATGAGGAGACACCTTTGCTTGTTGCGCTGGTGACTTGAGATGGAGCCGTCCAAACAGCGCGGTGCCTTCTCACTGGAGAGGGCCCGGGCCTGGCTCTGTCTGCTCCCACCTCTGTGCCCTCCTCGGGGCGGCCAGTCTCTGCTTCACTGACAAGCCCACGGGGCCCGCAGCGCTGTCCGGAGGCGGTTGTCTGCAAACGGGCCCCGCACCTGCCCTGCTCACCTGAACCCCTTCCGCCCTCCACCCCGTGCTTTCTTCAGCGTTCCACACGACAGCATCTGCAGAGACACCTCAGCAGGTGCTTGGAGTATCCACCACTCTAATGTCTGCCCACTCCCATTGCCATGGCCAGCACTTCTGCCGCCTGGGAACGTGCCTGGTCTCCTCTGCCACAGATCCCCCTCTTCTGCGGAGAACTCCCCGACTTCATGTGTCAGGCCCCATCTGCCACTGTTGGCCGCCTCTATCGCCCCGCGGCTGCTGGGAACTAGAGCGTGAACGCCAGGCAGGCTGCTCGGGATGGAAGGCCCGAGGCCTAGGCCTCAGCTGGGCCTGGAAGAACCAGTGACCCAAACTGTCCCCCCGCACAAAGCACTATGTGCAAGGCCGATGACGCCCGGCCTGGCCACCGGCAATGGAGCGAGGCGGACCCAGATGCACAGCCCGGCCCTGTCAGGGCTGGGGCACTCCACGCAGAGATGTGGCCAGACGGCGTCTCACCGCGGCCCCAGGCCTGGGTCCCCGCCTCAGCAACACCGGGAGCAAATGAGCGAGAACAAGACAGTGTGTCAGACACACAATTTCCCCTCGGGTACCAGATGGCTCATCGTGGCACCTGCCCGGCTCCTGGACCCTCTGAGACTGGCAGGCAGGGCAGGATTGAAGACACTGATACTTGGCGTCTGTGGCCTGAAACTATGTCTGCTCCATACGGGTCCTTTCCACCCTCTTCCTCACCTGGCAGGTGTGTTACAGAGGCCATGGTTCCAAGATGCACACCATCCGGAGGTAAGAAATATCGTTGCCGACACCAGGGGAAAGGATCTTTCTCCTCAGGACTTGATACTAACAGCCAATCAGAAGGTGGAAACGAAAGGACAGCGTTTATGAGTTCCTAATAAGATCCCTGCTCATTACAAAAATGGGGTAAAGTGACTTTCATGATGACATCAATCACAGCAACCCTTTATAATAAAAGGTAATATGCTAAGTGTCCAAACAATTGGTCCACAGGCACTATGATGTGCACTGACCACCAGGGGCAGATGGTCCGATGAGTGGGTTGGCTTGCTGCTGGGGCCCGGCTCCCATTGGCCCCAATCAGGACTGGGCAGGACGGTTTGTTGGCCCCTGCCACGCACTAGGCAGAAAGACCCCACCCATGCACAAATTCCATTCCTGCACCGGGCCTCCAGTGCTTCATGAAGACTGGGATAAAGGAAAGCCGTGAGGGAAGAGCACGTGTGAACTGCCCCTCCGTGATTAGAAGAGCTTAGATTTGACCCTGAGTGTCACAGAAACAGAACAGCACTGGAAACTGGAGTTGCTTTTTGCTGATTCTAAGACAGTAGAACATTTAAATTTCAAACCCTCATAGGGAACTTCTGGAATTTATTAAACCACATCCTCAAAATATAATCTTTATAATAAATGCTAGAGTCATTTGCCAATACAGTTGGCCCTTGATCAGCACAGGTTTGAACTCTGCAGGCCCACCTCCTTGTGGATTTCTCGATAAGCGGTTTCACTGGTTGTGGTGGATGGCTGTTAGTGTTCGGGTGTGAGAGCGGCTGTCCGCATTGGTGTGAGCCATTCGCTCAGGGGGCTTGCGCATCGGCAGAGCTTGGTATCCTGGGGGCTTGCTGGAACCAGTCCCACAAGGATCCTGAGGGACAACTACATTTGGGGGAGTCCAAAGTCACAGCCAGGGATCAGCGCCTCTGGCCCCCGAGTTGTTCCAGGGTCAGCTGAGCTTCTTTCAAGACTCATCCTTCATGCCAGCGGTATGACAGCAAAGGGCCGTTTGATAGGAACAAATCGATTTTCAGCTGACACAATGCAGTATCCACACAATGCAGTATCCACAATGCTGTGTGGCCAGGCACAAAATGTAGATATCTAGGAGAATAAAGAGCCACTCAGGGCCCACAAAGACCAGGGAACACGTCACCTCACCTGCAGCTTTAATGAGAAAGCCTCAAAGCTGAGGGGCGCACAGACGGCACACACAGGGCACACTCCAGGCGGGACAGCAGGTTCCTATGCACTGACTGTCCCAGAGCCTAACGCAGGAGAAGTGAACCCAGTATAGTGAGGAAGGACGGAAAGGGAAATCTGTATGAATCATCCGATCAAGGGCTAGCAAAACATTTTAACTCCATCGCTTCATCTTTTAAGTAAGAGGAAGATTATTTATAAAGATAATCATTAAATTGTGACTCCTATTGGGCACAGGCCTCTAAACAAGCACATGAGGGGATCAAAGCTTGTGTCCCCACGTCATGGACTCCATGGACATTCCTTACCTCTCCCCGGCCTGGCCCTCCCGCACCCGCTGCTCCCAGCCACCACGGCACACACCGCCAGCCCCGTCTGGGTGGCAAATGCCCGCTCACGCTGGGCTGTGCCCTCCCCGGGAGCCGTTGGCTCTGAGGCGGCCACAGCGTTCGCCCCCGAGCTGGACTTGTAATTACCGTCCACCGAAGAAGCATTCCAAAAATCAATAGCTTGTAAATGCAAAAAGAAAGGCTTCTTATGTTTTTATAAAAACTAAGTGGGATGCTTTGGAAATACTCCAAGGTCGAAGAGCTAGAAGAAATTGCTCCCCAATAAAGTGAGGGGAGCCAGCTATGCTGTATGGGGAGCAAAGTAAGGTCTGGAGGGCGCTGTGCTCAGAGGAGGCCTCAGAAATGCCCTGAACGGCTCCTCTCCTGGAAGGGAGCTGGGAGGGGGGCTGTTACCAGGGCCTGGGGACCGCAGGCTGTGCACCAATACAAGGTAAGCTCCAATCCGCCTCCCCCTCCCTGCCCACCGCGCACCTGAACACACCTCTAGGTGAATGACATCCAGGCGATGAAGCCACTTCAGCTCTGGTACAACTGCCCACATTTCAGACAGTGTCAGGGAGGACATTGGAATGGTAATGTGTAAAATTCACACTTACATTTTTAAAATTCAGATTTGCATAAAACTGGTTTTTATGAAGACTTCAATGTTTTTAGGAAAGTGATTCAATGAGAATCATTAACTCTAAATATGCTAAAATTTATATTTTGGAATGATGTAGCAGAAATATATTCCAGTGCTGCAGCTTACAAAACACTCTTAACAATTATAGTAGCAGTTACATCAGCAGAAGGATCCTTCTCAAATCTAAAAATAAAATGAAAAAAATCAATAATTATTTAAGATCTTGCATTTGCCAAAAGCAACGGCCACTTTCAATTATATTGATTGAAAGCAAAGTTATTAAATGTATAAATTTCTATCATCTACTAAATGCATTTCTGGAAAAGTGAGCCAGGAAAGTCATGTGGTCAATCAAATCCTATATAATAAAAGAGTATTATGCAAATAGACCCAACAGTGGAACAACCAGTCGCTATGATGCGCACTGACCATCAGGGGGCAGACGCTCAGTGTGCTTCCATAGGGGGAGCACCACTCAGCCAGAAGCGAGCTCACAACGGGCTGGAGCAGTGGTGACAGTGGAAGCCTCTCCCACCTCTGCAGCAACATTGAGGAGGAGCAGGACTAAGCCGTTAGTCAGACACCCCCCAAGGGCTCCTGGGCTGCCAGAGGGATGTCTGACTGCCAGCTTAGGCCCAATCCCCCAGGAAACAGGCTTAAGCTGGCAGGTGGACATCCCCGAGGGTTCCCAGGCTGCCAGGGGGCGCAGGTTGGCTGAGGGACAACCCCCCGCCCCCTGCCCCCTGAGTGCACTACTTTCCATGCACTGGGCCTCTATTTACCATATTATTGGGTTGGCAAGTAAGTAATTGCGGATTTTTTAAAGAAAATCAAAGACAATTTTTTCATGGAACTAAATAACTTTATTCTGTAATGTATTGCCCATTTTGATCAATGACCTTTTGCCATCTTTCAGGCAGCATCATAATCCCACGTTCAAAAAACTTCTGGTTTTTATTAGCAAAAAACTGAATCAGGTACGATTTGACATCATCATCATTATTGAAATTTCTACCATTCAAGGAGTTTTGTAAAGATCGAAACAAAAAGTAATCAGATGGTGCAAGGTCAGGACTATATGGTGGATGTGGCAAAACATCCCAACCAAGCTCCATTAATTTTTGCCGAGTGACCAAAGATGTGTGTGGCCTTGATGGAATACAACACCTTTTCGATTTGTCAATTTGGGCCGCTTTTCTTCAACTGCATTGTTTAATTTCATTAGTCGTTCAATGTAGACATCAGAATTGATCGTTCGGTTGGGTGGTAAGAGTTCAAAGTAGACAATTCCTTTGTAATCCCACCAAACTGATAACAAAACCTTCTTTTGATGAATATCAGCTTTTGATGTTGTTTGAGTTGGTTCACCTGGCCTGCTCCACGATCTTTTCCGCTTGATATTGTTGTAAACAACCCATTTTTCATCGCCAGTTATCAGTCGTTTTAAAAATGGATCATTTTCATTACGTTTCTTTAGCAAATCGCAGCTGCTAATGCGTTGCGTTAACTGTGATTCTTTCAGTTCGTGAGGAACCCATGTATCGAGTTTTTGAACATAGCCAAGTTATTTTAAGTGATTTTCAATGCATGTATGTGATACATGAAGCTTCTCTGCAATCTCACGTGTTGTACTGTGACAGTCCGAATTGATTATTGCTTTGATTAGGGCGTCATCAACTTCAACTGGACAACCAGAGCGTTTTTCATCTTTGAGTGAAAAATCACCAGAACGAAATTTGGCAAACCAATTTTGACACTGCCGTTCTTTTAAGGCTTCGTCACCATAAACAGCACATAACTTTTTATGAGCTTGCGATGCGTTTTTCCCTTTGTGGAAATAAAAAATCAAAATATGACGAAAATGTTCCTTTTGATTTTCCATTTTTCAACGAATGCCAAACGAAAACTACTAAACAGATCAAAAAACTTTTTTTACTGATTAACAGCTGAATAGCCAACTATCAAATAACAAAATGTGTTTTACATTTTTACTACGTCTGCAAACCTAAAAATTCAACTGAAGCCATATATGTGTGAAACCCGCAATTACTTACTTGCCGACCCAATATATAAACTTATGACACCAAAGTTTCATATTTTAAGTTTGTAAGACCATGCTCTTATTTATGAATGACTATTACCTATTATGTTTATAAATAATAAAGTATTTTAAACAGAAAAATGTATATGTTAGTGCCTTTATGGCACTTGAACCCTGGTTGTTTTTTTTTATTGATTTTTTACAAAGAGGAAAAGAGAGGGATAGAGAGTTAGAAACATCAATGAGAGAGAATCATCGATCAGCTGCCTCTTGCACACCCCCCACTGGGGATGTGCCCACAACCAAGGTACATGCCCTTGACCGGAATCGAACCTAGGACCTTTCAGTCCGCAGCCCTACGCTCTATCCACTGAGCCAAACTGGTTTTGGCTGAACTCTGGTTTTTTAACAAGAGACCTGGAATTTTTTAATTTTTTATTGGATTTCTAACTTGTGAATTACGCAAAAATTATTGTAGCTGGACCTACCCACAGAAATTTGCTTTTGGAATTGTCTAACACTGGTTAAGATCTTCTGACCAGAGCTTCTCTCCAAAAAATTTAGCTCATCAGTAATGTTTTATAAGTTTTATTGGAGAGAATTTTGGTGTTTTAAGTATCTCAGAAATAGAAATTAAACAAATAATGGATCTTTTTCAAAAGTTTCTTATTTCTTAAAGACTACGGACCTTTCCTTGGAGGTTTTCTGTTTTAGCCTCATTCGCAGTGGTTCTGTGGAAAGTGCCCATGGGCTCAGTGAAGAGAGCACCCAGCAGCTGTGAGTGGCCGAAATGAAGACGATGGGGAAGAGCCTGTGTGAAATGTTTACACCTGACAGGACTCCATCCCTTTGGGAAGAGAATGAGCAGAGTGACTTACTGAGGCCACAGAAATGTTCCCGGTAGTAAGCCTTTTGTTTACATCTTAACCTGTTAGGAGTTCTGGTCTGTTAGCCCAGAAGGAAAGTGTTAATCCGATAAAGGAGGCAAAAATACTAACCCCGTCAGCTCCCCCGGCTCTGAAAAAATGACTGAGAGACACAGTGACTGATTTCTTACGGAAAAAATTAAAGCGAAGTCCTTGGAGCTCCTACAAGGTCTTGGGCTCGGCAGTAGGAATGGCACCAGCTCTGAGGCTGCTCAGCCCCCAACTCCCAGCCCCCAGCCCCCAGCCTCTAGCCCCCCAGCTCCCAGCCCCCCATCCCCGAACCCCCCAGTCCCCCAGCCCCCAGCCCCCAGCCCCTGGACCCCTAGCCTGCCTGGTTCAGGACCGCACCTTCCCATTTTCCACTGACCCACTGCCTGTCCTAGGAGTCGGAGTCCGTTTCTCTGGGAAAATAGGCTAATTCGTTTTATTGAAAAAATAAGTTTTCTGTTGGAGGTGACATTCGCCTGGCACTGTGATCAGAGATGGAGGGGCTAATCCCTCAGCTCTGCGGGGTCACATCGCTCCTGTGCCCCCACCGGGAGCCCCCCTGAGAGGGCCAGCGCCCCCTATAAAAGGCTCCCGGTCTCCTCCAGGACACGAGATAACCTGCGTCCCTTCGCTCCGTGTTCCCGTTACTTCCTCGTCACCTGGGGATGGTGGCGCCTTTGGGTTGTCATTACTAGATCAGCCTGAGATTTCACCCGATTTTCATCTGAAACTCCTCAAACAGCCTCTCCGCGCGGAGGGATTGTATAAAAACGATATGAAAGATGTCACGATTGCTGCTGATCAAGGAGATAATCTGCCCAAAGTGGGCTTCTGAGGAGCGCTTTTATCTGCTCGTGGCGTGAGGAAACCCTCGGCTTTTGTTTCTGAGCAAAACCTGCCGACGCTCATCAAAAGCCACTTAATTTCAGGCTGGGATCCTCCCTGCACCGCCAGGCCGGGAGTTTCTCCCTGCGAATGGTGCTCCCGCCCGGCCCGCGCAGTCCTGCCCCATGCGGGCCTCCAGGGAGGTAGACCAGAAGGCCCGCAGTGTCTGCCGGACACACAGAGGGCCACAACCCAGCCACCCTCCTTCTTTTTTTTTTCTACCCTAATGTTCTATTTTTTTTCTTTTCTTTTTAAAAATTAATTTCTTTATTGATTAAGATATCACATATTTGTCCTCAACCCTCCATTCCAATCCCCCACCCCCCACTCATGTCCCACCTCCCTATTGTCCTTGTCCACTGGTTAGGCTCATATGTGTGCATACAAGTCCTTTGGTTGATCTCTCTCTTTTATCCACACCCTCCCTCTGAGGTCCGACAGTCTGACCCACGGCTCCTTATCTCTGGGTCTGTTCTTGTTCATCAGTCTATGTTGTTCACCATTTCCCCTAGATGAGTGAGATCATGTCCTACTGGAAATATACTTATGAGAATCAAAAATGAGACAAGACACATGCATTGCAGTCATGCATGGCTACATGGGTGAGACCATGCTAAAAGTCCTCCTTAACTCACGTCTGGCTGACAGCCCCTTATTAAAATAAGCGAAGAGCTCATTTGCTTTAATACCAGGAAAATCTGTCTGGGGCTGGGCCCACGGTGAGTGCGTAGATAATATGCTTCTCCTTCCCCTTTCTTAGGATCTGCGTCAGTTCTCTTTGACATGTCTATCCCATGGATTCCTACCGGACAGGCAGCCAGCCTCTCCCCTTGTGATTTCTGCAAGTGAATTTTGAAGAAAGCAAGAATACACACAAACTCCCTCTCTCTCACTGTTATTGCTGTAGTCATCACCACCATCTTTATGTTGGAGATGGTGTATCCAAAAAGGATTCTTAATGGACACTGGAGCTTTTCCCCTGAAACTTTCCTTCTTATGAAACATTGGGCAGACTTTTCCATCAATGCCGAAAACGGGACCATGGCTTCCGGGGCCTTGACATTTTAGGAGCCTGTGACCAGTGGGCCACATTCCTCCTGATCGTTCTCTTGTCCGACATTATTCAGAAACGCCAATTAGTCTCCCCTTAGTCTGGCTGTCTGACAGGAGCTGTGAACAGCGGTGTCCCTGGCGATGCCTCTGGATCCTGTGCATCACACTCAGAGGTGAAACAAGCCCCCCCCCCCCCACCGAGAATCTGAGCAGCCTCGGGCTGTGGTCCCCAGGAGGCCGCTCTCCGGGGAGCCCATCAGAAGCCCCAGGGGTTCCAGTCTACTGCCCCGCTGTCTGATGATCCACGGCAGCTCCTGATGGGCCCGGCCCGCCAGTGCTCATCCTGTCACCCCCATTCTGTCCGACAGGCAGTGGCATGTGTCCCGGTGCCTCTCTCCACCTCCCCGGGGTTCCCAGCAGGGCTGTGCCCGCAGCATTCCTTCGGACCATTGGAAGGGTGACGTCATGGCTCTTCCCCGTGCCTCCCCGGGTCTCCATTTGACACGGAGGGAGAGGCCGGTGCTGTGTTAAATACCTGCTGGACAGGCAATAAAGCCTGTGACTCATTAAACCAAACAGCTTCCCCGGCTTTCCTAAGTCTGAGCACGTTCCTGCTGTAAACGGCGTCACTGGTTAGCCACCCCTGATGGGCGTCCAGTGGCAAAGGCCTGTCTCAGCCGCCCTGATGACATTACCCAGAGAGCTCGCATCAAAGCACGGGCTGTTTGAACACCTGGGAACGGCTAAGGTGGTGGCACCTTTGATGGTGAGAAAAAGCTCGCCTCTTCGGTGTCACCCACAAAGCAGTCTCCATGTGCACAGAGTGCTCATCCCAGCAGGCGGGGACCAGGATTCCGCGCCCCTCCCTCCACCCTCCTACCCCCGGCCACGGTGGCTTTGAAACCCAGCGCTGCTCCCTGGCCCGGTGTCCACATCTTCTGACACCGGCCGTGCCCGGAGGAGTCATCACAGCACAGCTTCACGCCAAAGTGACCCGTCTTCCTCGTTCTCTCTGCTGTCTCACTGCTGTCTCACTGCGGACAGGGGTAGGTGGGCTACAGTTTCAACAACCAGACATGCCTGGAGTTTGGAAGGCTCACTCTTTAAGGACAGGTCTCCCTGGTTCCCTCACCCCTTCAGCGTGGTCCTCACAGGACCCCGTGAGTCTTCAGTTGGAATCACGTTACCTGGCTACCCCAGGAGGCTCCATTCTCCCCTCCCCAGGTTGGACTTACATTTCTTCAGACTCCCGAGAAATCCATTCTCTCTCTCCTGGTCCACAATCTCTTCTGCTGGTTCCTCCTAGTTCATGGCATTTCAGAAGTCCCACATCACGTGGCATCTAGCAGGAGCTCAGTGAAGACTGTTCAATGAGCAAGGACTCAAAGGTCCGTCAACGAGAAGGCAGGGACGAAGGAGAAACTGGGCTGGCCATCAGCCGTGAGGAAGCTATAATAAAATTCTTCCTTACCCACAACAGCAGCCGAGGCTAATTCAGTGCTGATTCTGAATGACACAGGACGCAGGCGGGGAGGATCAGAGCCCGCTGAGGTCTCTGGAAAGGCCTCAGCAAAAGGAATAACTTTGAGCAGAGCATAATGAGATCATATTCTGATGGGTAGGGAGGGGATAAGAATTCAGAGAGAGAACAATTCAAGAGCTACAGAGAAGCAAAAAGGGCTGTGAAACCGAGTCCCAGAACTTACTGGGTGTCTCACTTTACCCTTATTTTTCTGATCTCTGCAGTAAAAGCAGGGATGCTTGCATTTGGGCAGTTGTGAGTAATTGATAAGATAATTAGCGTAAGATTTAACATGGCATCTGGTAATAATAGTTAATAGTAACTGTTATTGTTGTAGTGCTGGTGCTTCCATTAACAGTGAGGGGTAGTATCGTTAAGACAATGAGCAAAGCCAGCCTAATGGGTTAACTGTTTCAAATGAACCACAGAGGGAAGGCAAACCAGTGAAAAAACCTGGATGTGAACGTTCCTGAACGTGATTGTGAATGCAAAAAGCTGATTCTGTGAGCAAGGACTTATTCTATATTCCCGACAAAGAAATACTGTTTTAGGTTGGTTCTTAAAAAAAGAAAAAAGAAGGTACTAATCTTTATGGTAAAGAATAAAAGGAAGGATCTTACTCATCTTCCTTGTTTTTGCTACTAATTTACTGCAGGCAGGAGTAGGTGTGCTACAATTTCAAAAACTAGACATGCATAACGTTATCTGAGTACTGGCGAAATGATTGGTGCTTTGACATACATTATCATATTTATTTTCTTGTGAGACGGTAGCAAGTATAGAAGCTAGAATTACAACCCATCCATGCATGATCCCCGAACCAATTTCTTTCTAACAGTCAGCGCTGCCTCCCTGGCTGAAGGTTACCACGAGAGTAAAACTTGTGCGGAGTTCTGATAAACCAGAGTCCAGATCAGCACACCCCCTCCCATGGGTCAATCCTGTTTTTATAAATGAAACTTGACTCGCACACACCCACACCCACTTGCTCTGCATTATCGCTGCACGGCAGCACCAGAGTGCAATAATCGCAGTTGTCCTACACCTGCAAGCCTGCGTGTTATTAGCTGACCCTTTGAACAAAAACGTGTGCCTGCTCCTGGGCTAACGTAAGGCCATACCCTATAAACTATCTCTCTCTCTTCCCCCTCTGTTCTCTCTCTTACCCAGTCCAAGTGCATTTGCCAGCGTGGTTCCGGTTATTTCGCTGTAAAATCATCCCGCGTCCACACTGATGTCCATGTAGAGCTCACCGTTCCCTGGGCAATACCTGAGTCATCATAGCGTCTCTGCACTCACCTTTCCGATTCTCCCATGTCACATGACCTTCCCACCAGCAGGCTCCGTTCTAATAGCCCAATCTACCCAGGATGTCCTCATTCCACTTCTGCCTGTCCCTGTCTTCTCCATCCTCAGCCCAGATCAAAAGTCAGCTTCTCCCACCATCCCCAGGTCCACCTCTTCTCCATCAGTACCGACCTTTCCTTCTGAACTCAAATCCCTTTGTGTTACACTTATTTTTACACCAGAGGCCGGTGCATGAAATTCGTGCACAAGTAGAATCCCCCTGGGCCTGGCCAACGATCTGGGCCAGCCAGGGCCTTCCTTTGTTCCATGCCACCCTCATACTTCACTAATTACATTCTATTTAAAACTTTATTTCCTAGATCTGAGATTTCAAAAAATACATATTTTTATGATTTTGCTACTTACAAATACATCAGGTCCTCAAATGATTTCATTCAATGTTGTTTCATTATAATGTTCACATGGGGAAAGAAAGGTGATTATACCCATAAAACCCGAAGTGAGGAGTGTCTTCTCTAAAATTAGGAATCTTAAAACCTGTGGTAAGAGCCATCTCGCTGTTCTGGGCACAGAGCAACAGTGTTAGCCATGGTCTAGATGAGTTTCTGTTTTTTGGTCACCAACAACGCCTCCCGACCTAAGGAATGCTATGGCAACCCTTCCGGCCAGTCACTGACACGTGAGTTTATCTCATCGGGTCTATTTGCATTACTAACCACGATTCCCACATTAATTGGCACTTGGTGACTTACAAGCTTTCAGATTTTGTGTAACCTCACTTAATCTCCCCGAACCCCAGTGAGAATCCATTTTCATCCCACCCTGTGGCTGAATAAGCCAGGCTCAGCTCCTCAGAGGGAGGCCTGGACCGAACTCCCCTCAGGGGCACGCATCACGCTTGGATATTGTTGGGTGATCTGACAAAAGAAAAACAGTAACGTACGCACACCAGTAACGTGCACAACGTAGTGCATTTTAGACCGTAAGTTAGGGTAGGTGTGTGAAAAGGAGCAAAAGAAAGATCTTGAAGAAGGGGCAGGCCTGGATAGGCCCCAGGAGCCAGTCAGCAGGAAAGACAACAACTGAAAGGCTCGGAAGGGAGCAGCCGCCACCTCCACACACACCAGACCTCGGAAGAGAACCAGGTGACAGACAAGCAGACTTGGGTCCATTCTGTATGGAATCCTTCCCTCTACGTTTGACAGCTACACACCCAAGTTCCAGATGGGTGGGTGGGTGGGTGGATGGGTGGATGGATGGATGGATAGATAGATAGATGATAGATAGATGATAGACAGGTAATAGATGAATGAAGGTGGAACAATTAGGTAACCTCAGGCTTCTGTTCAGAGCTAAGAGATTTCCTTCATTTCAACTAGAATCTCCGTTGTTACCTGTCACCGTTAAGAAAAGAGAGAGATTATCCATTCCAAAGCAGCTGCCATCCAATTAACACTTGACTCCAAGCAATAGATCATATCAGAGATGGTATTGACAACCTGTAGGACATTATCTTTCCAATGACACGTGGGATGACCTTTCACTCCAAACCTTTGGAAGAGGTTTGAGCACAGCGCTCAGAAGCCGCCACAGCGCCCAGGCAGGACGCACCGAGCACTCCGCACGGCAAGGAAAGGGCGCTGGCTGAGACACAATCACCGCTGATTAAGTGCCATCCAGCGTCCCCGAGCACACACCCGAGTTTAACACGCCTACTTAAAAGCCAATTGAACTGGATTTCCTTCCTCAAGAGTTTATTATTGCTACTGTTTTTTTCCTACAGAAAAATCAAACGTTCTATAATGCATTTTGTGTAAACACTGCTCTAATACCGCCGAAAATGCTGTTAAATGTCAGAGGAATTTAAAGCCTTGTTGTTGGAAATCACGGGCTCAGATGTTACAAGTATTTAGGTCTTCGGGAACGTGAATGAGCAATGAGTGGAATCTCTCCGAAGTCCGCTTCGGTTGTCGAACCCGGTGTGATCACTGGTTTATCCAGAGAGCCAGTCATTGTGGCTGCGACGGCAGGGAAGACCCGGGAAGCTGGTGCTTCGGTGCCGCAGAAGCACGTGTTCCCGCAGCCTCACGCACTTCAGGAGTGCGTCTTCGTTTTCATTCCTGCGCGCACTGCACTCAGCAGGAAAGTGTGCAAGGCAGTTAACATGATTGGCTGCCTCAGTTTACCCCAAGAGCACTGGAGGCAAGGAAACACAGGCTGGACTTTAAGCTACAGGGGGCACTTCAAAAGACATCGAAAGGAGTTCAACTCGGGTTAAACGCACACGCATACGCATGTGAACACACAGAGACGCACGTCACACAATTACCCAACGGACCAGAATAGAAACGTTTGGGTAGTTGTTCATGTCCATGTTGACCAATGTCACCCCAATAGAGTTTAATTAAAAAAATAAAGAATCATGAAATCACGTTCTCCGATTCCCATACCTATTTCATCAGTTCTTAGAAACCAATTGCAATTTTTAAAAACCCTCCAAAGAATTCTGAGAGAAGCTGCCTGACCTCAGTGCAGCCCAGTGTGAGCTCCCAGGGTGCCAAGGGAGGGTGCAGTCCAGACACAGGCACGCTGGCTGCCAGAGGACATTCTAGCCACCCTCACTCCAACACTCGGCTCTTTCTGCTAAAACTCGAGGCCTAGTGCACGAAACTCAGCCCAGCCAGTACTCTCTGCAATCCAGGGCCCCTCCAGGAATGTCTGACTGCTGGTTTAAGCCTGTGGAATTGGGCCTAAACGGGCAGTCGGACATCTCTCTCACAATCCGGGACATCTGGCTCCTAACCGCTCACCTGCCTGCCTGCCTGATTGCCCCTAACTGCCTCTGCCTTCCTGATTGCCCCTAACTGCTTTCCCCTGCCTAAAACCCTGCTACTATGGCTTTGTCCGGAAGGACGTATAGAAAATGTCCGGTCTATCTGGTCTAATTAGCATACTCCCTTTCATTAGTATAGATGAGAATGTCCCTGGCACTCCTGGGCAATTCATGTCCTGCCCTGCACCCTCTCTCGTGCATTCTGGGTGGCAGTTTGCAGGGACAATTTAAATATCTGAACTGGCAACCCTCTGTCAGCCCCGTCCATGATCGGTGCTGCGGGAAACATGCCCACGTGTTCCCATGGCTCTTTAGGAGCCAATATTCCAAACTCTCAAACTTAATCCCAAAATGGCCGCGAAGGACACTCAGCTCTTCCCATGGACACCGCGTGTCACCGTGAGTGTAAGACAGCGATGACCGAGTGTGAGAATGTGGGAGCACCCAGCTCCCCTGGGAGGCCTGCCGCCGAGGCAGCTGCGCTGTGGTCTCTCTGTCCTCCGGGCCACACAGGGCCCCTCTGTGGGCCCAGGCCCACAGCGAGCAGCTGTGCACAGGACTCTGAACCCGGGACTCGGCAGCCGGTGGGGTGTCTGGTCACTGCTCATCCTGAACCGCAGGCAGCGTGGTCCATGGAGGGGAGCTGGGCTGGACCTCCTGCCACAAGGACACTCCAGCCCCTTCCCTTTTCTGCGCTTTCCCTCTTCCCCATGTCCCTCCCTTTTCTCGCCAAGCCCCACCCTTCTCCACTAAGTCCCTCCCATTTCCCATCAAGCCCCTCCCCTTCCCACCAAGTCACATCCCTTCTTCCCCACCAAGCCACGCCCCTTCTTCCCTATCAAGTCCCTCCCATTTTCCATCAAGCCCCAGCCCTTCCTCTCCACATCCTAGATGTGAATCGCTTTCCTTCTCCCAAATGCCATCCTCCTCCTCCTCCTTTCCCATTCTTTCTCTTGGAAACCCCTCCTACTCCTGTTCCCTATATATTGAATTTCCTCTGTGTTGTCCTGAGTTACTTATTCCTCCAGCAGGGATAACAGCACTGTCTCTTCACCGGGGGCCACTGGGGGTTAACTGAGCTGATGCAGACACTATGCTCAGAACACTGCCAGTGGAGGTGCCAGCCCTGTTTGATGTACTGCTGTGCTATTCTGCATGCGGGCGACTCTGGAATTCTTATGCCCACGGGGAAATCCCACTTGCTCTTTGAGGACACTGCTAACGACCCAGGTTTCTGAGTAATCCTTCTGCATACGGAGGAGAGGGGGAGATGGAGAGAGGAGGGTGGGGAGAGTGGCCACATGTGTAATAAACCTGACTGAAGAAGAATGTCTACCCACCAGTGTGACCCCGGGCAGATGCTAGCCCCACCCCACCGCGGGGAGAGAACGAGGAAGCAGCAGATAAGCAAGCTGCCAAAAGATTTCCTGTGTTTGGGGGAAATGCTGGCCTCCCTGCAGGGGGAGAGCTGGGCCTGCAGCCCCCAGCGCTACGGCGGGGCCTGGGCTCCAGGATGGACACTCCCTGCCCCTCCTCCTCCCCACCACCCCCCTTTCTCCCTGCAGGTGCGGATCTGGCCTCCTCCCAGGCCCAGCACAGGTGGCCTTGGTCAGGAGGGAGCACGTGACATGATGGGCCGGCGGAGAAAAAGCACTCAGGAGGCGGTGTTACCCTTAAATACCATCAGCTTGTTTTCGTTAGACCTGGGGGGGGGGGGGTGTTAACACCGTGAAGATAAATCAAAGGCTCCAAATGAAGTCCTCCCCCCACCCCGGAGCAGGGCGCTGAGGATCACCCCGAGATTGTGCTCCCTCACTGGGGTCACTCTGCCTGTTGGATTCGAATTGTTTGGATTCGGATTATTTCTGGAAACCGGAGAATTGTCTCCTGGCTACACAATGCCCGGGCCCTCCCCAAGCGCCGCCATGGGAGGACGGGAGGGGCCCCAGTGGCCCATCACACCCTGCCTGCGCCCATTCCCCCAAAATCCCAACACCCCCCCCCCCCCACACACACACACACACAGCTCAGGGACGGAGACCAGCTTTTCAAGGCCACCCAGATAACGCATGGCAGGGAACCCCAGGAGAATTCTCCTTCATTTTAAGTGGAGGCAGTCCAGAGCTAAGAGTAAGAAGGATCCTGAAATCTCTCCTCGCGGAGTCTTGCTAATAAGCTGAGAGCCAGCCAGGCTTTAAGATGCTCCTGTAACTGCCTCCCAGGGTGTCCTCCCTGATTAAGGATGTGTGAGGGTTATCGAGTTTTGAATTAGACGCACTTTAATAAAACAGTGGAATGTGCTTATCTGATTGCACCTGTATTGATTGTGTTAAAGAGGTCTCTCCTTGGATGGGGGTCAACGATTTTACATAAACTTACTCGGGACTCAGACATCACTCGTTTTCGGGTTCTTGTAGGAGATCCAATTTGTTAGATTTCATTAATCTAAGGAATTTAAGAGTGTGCCTCTTGTTGAGATTGTTTTTTCCACCTGTGTTAAATTTTGCTCAATCTTCCTGACTACACATTCAATCGAGGTAGCAAGAAAGGCTTGGATTAAATCACATAATTTATGTCAATTGTCTTTAAAATTTAAGAGGTCTTTCTACTTTACCAAAGTAAAATGCATAGCTAAATCTAAGGAAAACTTGCTACATAGCTAAATACAGTGGAACACACAATTCATAATTAAAATGCAAAATGCCTGTTCGATTGACATACGTATACATTCAACAGTATGTTGCAAATTACTACTCATATTGTTTCTGATGGCTTCCAGAAAATCAATCTACAAGTAAACTCATGAGCAACCTTCTCCCTGGCAGTACCATGAACTCCACTTCTGCAAACAGAGACATTAGCTGAGTCGAGGTCTGGAAATTTTCAGTGGCATGTGTACGAGGGCGTGAACACAATCATGTAACTTAAGGGCTTCCTCAAATGTTTTTCCAAATGATAGAGATCTTCTTGAAACGGGCTTTTAGGTTTCACAAACAAAGCAACACCAACAGCTCAACATTAAACTTGGTAAATTAACTCAACTTCTGTTTTGTTTGCTATCCTGGGCCACGTTGAACTGGTCCGGTAGGGACAGACAGTTAATAGCGTTGGGTTTAACCAGAATGGTGGTTGTTTGGGGAGAGGACAATACAGGGACTGGAGGACAAGAGCTCTGAGGGACTGTCAGAGAAGTCGCTGTAGTGGGGACCGCGGAATCTGAGCCGGTGACCAGGGAGTGGGAGGCAGAGTAGGATGGCATTGGAAAGGGGCGGGATGGGTGATTGGAGGTCTCAGTGGGGACGAATTCATATGGATGTAAACGTACCAGAGCTGGTGCCCTGGAGAGCCAGGGGTAGCGGAGAGAATGGTAGGGAGTTATTGGCAATAATGAGGGCATGGGAGTAGATGGGGGAAGTGGAGGGAGAGTTTACATTGGAAGAGGGGGAATAAGGAGCAAGGGGGCGAGTGCTTGACAGTGCTTTTCCTGGATGTGAAAGTCATCAGGAATGATGATGGGTGTGCTGGTGGGGGAGAGATGTGAGAGCTGAACTCGGGCACTGCCTGGGAGAATGGCAGCTGACTTCAAGTAGGAGGAGCACTGGAACTTTCCCAGGGCAGGTGCATCTGGGATGCAGGCGGGCTCGTCTGCGTGGTTTGCTCGTTCCAGGAAGAGCAAGGGAGACATGGCCCATCTCCAGGCCCTGCGGGATGCATCCTGGGGAGCCATCCCTTGGGGGCTTGCGGGGGAAACTGAGTCTTCAGGAGGCAGTTAGGTCTGTGTCAAAGCATCTATAACAAGACCCTATATGAAGCAAACCAGCACTGACAGAAAGGCAGGAGAGAGAGAGAAAGAGAAGGGGGGGGGGGAGAGAGAGAGAGAGAGAGAGAGAGAGAGAGAGAGAGAGAGAGAAAGAGAGAGAGAGAGAGAGAGAGAGAGAGAGAGAGAGAGAGAGAGAGGAGTGCAGCCTGAGAACACACAGGTAGGCTCTTCAGTGTGAGCTTCTGAGGAGCATCTTCCGTTTGGGCGTGGGATCGAGACCAGTGGGGAGGCGTGAGCCCTTCCTGTCTTAGACGTGTCAGTGGACGCAGCTGGTTGCTGGTGCCTGGACCATTCATTCCTGCCCACGGCACAGGCCTGCGAGAGTGCGCAGAGCACGTGTCTGTGACGACAGCCACTGTTCTCGCCAAGGCCCCGCACAGGAAGTCACTTGGTCCTGGCGGTGACTCTGAAGGGATTCATGGTTGTCACCTCCCCATACAGAGAAGAATCGGAGGTCACAGAGGGCGAAGGGGCGGCCCAGGTCCACGCAGACGGGACTCAGTGGAGCTGGGACGCACGCCCAGCAGACGGCTTCCTAATCCCGCACAGCATCGCCCTGTGGGGCCTCGTCACTTGTGGGAGAAGCTGAAGAACTGACATCGCCATGGGCTTCACAGGAATGTCTGGGCAACATTAAATGCGATAGTGATGTCTGCTACCCACACTCTGTAAGGACCTTCAAGTCCCGAAACCTACCATCGGGCCGGACCCAACAGCTGCCCCTCCTTAGTGGGCAGTAGCTCAGTTAGATGGATGGCAGAGCTCTCTGGAGCCGTCCATGGCAAACCCCGCCCCTGAACTGAGCCTATGTCTTCTCTCCTGTTGGAATCCTCCTTCCTGGCCAGCCTGCTGAGCTTCACGTGCACATACGTGGACTTGCATGGCCCAGGCTTCCGTCAGAGCGAAAGGAACCACAATCGCAGTGAGGCTGAGATGCATGATTTTGGAAATGAGAACGGAACCTTGAAGTGCCTAGATGGGAAGCATGGTGATGGATAAACAGGCAAATTAACAAATGCCTCCCCCTGCGCCTGCGCTGGGTATGGACTAAGTAAGAGCCGAGAGGAGCCACGCAGAATAATTTGCCGGTTCGGTTCAGCGTGCGGGCCTCTGAGGCCTTCCTCGGCCAGACGCGGGCCTCCGTTAACTTTGTTACCGCTGAAGAGCCGAGACAAAGGGGAGATGAATGATTTTCGAAATCAGCGTTTCCCCCTCCAGGGCTAATCTACAAATCAGACATTATCAATTTTTTTTATCCCGTTCCCAAATCAAATAATTTCCGACTCCATCCTGGCGGAGCCTGGAACAGAAGTCCCCGGAGGCGGAGGCTCGCAGCTGTGGTGTGCGCTCCTTCCTCCACTTAGCAGGAGATTTATTCATCTGGCAGGGAGGCAGCCTTGGCTCCCGGGCCGGAGGGCGGGCAGGGCGGGGAGGGCGCTGGCAGTGCCCGCAGGCCCGGGCGGCGGAGCAAACACATCAGCACTTTCTCTGGATACAATGGGGACCTGTGCAGACGCCTCTTTCACTGGCCATTTCATTTTCCTCTCTTTGAGGCATTCTTTGGGAATTTCCCCCTCCTCTCCCTCCGGCCTCTGAGCCGTCTCCCAGGCCGTGACAAAGGCGCCATTCAGGGCTGTGTGGGCGGCCGCTGACGGCAGGGCCAGGACGGGAAGCCACAGTGCGTTCCCAGGCAGCACCGGGCGCAGAGCTGGCCGGGCAGCGGGGGAGGCGGAGGGGGGCCTGGCGCCCCGGGAACGGGGGGGCGAGGGGCTGGAGCGGGTTCCACTGAGGAGGGAAGGCTGTAATCACTAAACCACCCGGCTCTCTTCCCCGTCTCCCTCCCTCTGGAACCTTCCTGTCAGCGTTCCTGAGTTAGCCACGTGGAATGCTGCAGGCCCAGGAATGTCGGGAAGGAAGGCAGGACGAGGAGGTCACCACTCCGACCCGCTGAGCTCACTGTGACACAGGGAGCGGGTGCCTCTGGCCGGCGGAGGGCGGACTCCCCGTGACCGTCCTCAGACCCCGAGCCTGGGCTGTCCTGTGCCGGGCGGTGCTGTTTGGCCCGGCCTGGGCCGCCCGCACCCCTCCTCCGAACAGAATCACTGGCAGCTGCTGAGCATCACAAGGACCCAGACTTACCACACAACTGGCCTTACTTACGTCCTCAGCCGATGGCCCGGTGCTCCGCGCTCTGGAACCGCACTCTGCCCAGTGCCCGCCATGGATTCCAGAACCTTCCTGCCGGCGCCCGGTGTTCACTGTGCACCCCCCGCGGGCGGCCACAGGCACTGAGCGGGCTGCGCCCGCCCGCCCGCCCGCCAGCCCGCCCGCGGGGTGAGCACCGTCTTTCCCACGGGGTGAGAGCCTGCTGTGGGAGCCTCCTCTCACCGGCCAACTCCACAAAGGCCGTTTCTCCTGGAAGCCCCAGTTAATTACGGGCTGTGCAGAGCAGCGGCCGAGCTGGAATTCCCTTAGACCCAGTCACCGTGGCAGAGAACTGGGCTTCTGCCCAGCATTACGGAGCCTAGGAAACGGCATTCCAGCGCCCGCATCCCCATGTGCTCATTGAGAACCAGGTTCTGGGGTCACAACGTGGGGGGGGCTCCCTCCCTCCGTCAGCACAGCCCCCCGGAGTTTGCAGCTTTACAAATCCCTGTCCTGGGGCCGTTTCTAAGCACAGGGTCCCCACAAAGCAGCTTGCCCCCGAGGCCAGGCCGTGGGCTTCCCTGGCCTCAGGGGTCACCGAGGACCCTCCTGGAGGCGGGAGAGCATCTGTCCTGCCAGCTCGCTCAGCGAGCCCTGAGCCTCCTGCCTGTGGGGTGGGCAGCAGTCCTGGCCCCGGGCCCCAGCCCCGTGCACGTCCGCTGCCCCTCGGCGAGTCTCAGCGCTGCGCACAGCCTGTGGGTCGGCCCTCCCTGCCCCCCGCGCTGCCTCAGCCGAGCACCAGGGCGGGAGGGGCCTCTGCATGGCCAGGGCCATGGCTTCTGCGGTTGCCGACTGCCAGCCCCGAGTGGAGGTGGGGACCGAGCCAGCAGGCGCGCCGCGTCCCACCCTCATGGCTGCCCATCGTCTGTTCTCCTTCGCTCTGCACTTCGGTTCTTGCCACAGGCTTCTGGCCGCCGGATTGCCTGGGAAACACTAGCTGCCAGAAGGAGGCGGGCATTTGCCGGTCCACTCCCTGCCCAGGCACCGCCGAGATGCCGGCATGTGAGTGTCCTGGGAGAGGAGCCGCCCGCCGCCTGGCTCACCACAGCGGCGGGAAGCCGGTGGTCCCACAGGGAGCCCCCACCCCCGCACTGAGGGGTTTTGCTCGGAAAGAGAGCAGGAAGGGGAACTTCCCAGCCATGACCTGTGTGCCCGCGGGAAAGGCAGCGTCGCCGATAGGATCTGCGCTTTAACCGGAGCGATGGTTTTAACAGAGTGACTTTCCTAGACAAGCTTCGACTTGGCGGCCTGCTACGGAAATGGGCATTTTCTCCCAGGAAAAGGCTCGGCTCTTTAGAAAAGACAGAAATCTGGGAGCCTATGTCTTCGCAGACTCTGATTCAATTATAAGGCCGCACGCCCAGGACCTCGGGGTGACAGCCTCCGGGAACAGAGCCTTGTTCAGAGCCGGGGCATCTGATGGGCCCCGCACCTCGCCTGCCTCTCCTCACAGACGCCATGAAGAGCCAGCCCTCCCGAGGTCACAGATCAAAGGCGTGGTCACGTGTGGCCGTGCCTGTGCCCTCTCCTCTGACAGCGAGGCTTCTCCTTTGGCTGTTGTTCTTTGTCTGACTCATCCCGTGGCAGGTGTGTCTCTCCGCGCTGGTTTTCATAAAGACCTTTTTCAAAAGACTTTCTTATTGATTTCAGAGAGGAAGCGAGAGAGAGAGAGAGGAGAAAGAGAGAGAAAACATCAATGATGAGAGGGAATCGTGAATCAGCTGCCTCCTCCATGCCTCCACTGGGGATCCAGCCTGCAACCCGGGCATGTACCCTGACCGGGAGTCGTAGGTCCATAGGTCGATGCTCAACCACTGAGCCACACTGGCCGGGGTACGGGGACCTTTCTCCCTTAATGCTTGTCTCAGCGTTTGAGTGCAGCTGCCAGGCACACAGTGAAAGCTGAGCAGCTGCTGGTGGCAGGGGTCAGGACTCTGTGCCCACCCTCACACCTCTGCTCAGACCGCTTCAGCACCTGGAACAGCTCCCTCCACACCTGTGGGCCCTCCTCCCGCCCTGTGAAAGGGGGACCCACACTGCTACCCCCTGGAGCACATGTGTCAAACACAAGGCCCGCGGGCCAAATCCGTCCCGCCAGGCCTTGCAATGTGGCCCGCACCGCGCTGTCATCACTGCACTCCGCTGCGTTTCCATCACAATGACAGTTTATGACTGTTCAGTAAACCATTCGGCCCGCGATTTAGGCTGGATTTTAGATTTTGGCCCCTTCTCTGATTGAGTTTGACACCCCTACCCTGGAGTGATCTCGGTTCCGCTCTTTGTCTCCCTCTGCCCTCAGCTCCTCCTGTTTGGGTGTGAGGTTTTGCTCAGAGCACACTCCACTTCCCAGCCCTTACCTTATGGGTTCCGCCCCCAACTCCTGCCCTCAGCCCCTGCCCGCACCTGCCAATCAAGGGCCAGGGCCCGCCTCACAGACGCCTTAGGAGGAAGCCGGGGTCCGGGGCATTGGCACACTGCGCTAACAGCAAGTAGAACGGGAAGAGGAGGGTGGCACCGGATGATACCCTGCATGAGCTCCTTCCTGTGCCTCCCAAGTTCTTTATAATTTCACAGCATCAGGGCCAGGCCTACGGATACAACGTGTGCTGGGCGCTCACCTGCACATGAAGATTTCCCCCCGCTGTTGTCATTGACCTCATGTCCTCACTGTCCTCATGTTGTCTCTGACCACGGGTCTGCGGTTCAGACTCTCAGTGAGTGTGCTGCAGAGATTTGCATTTAATTTTCATTACTGTGTGCAGGGTACAGAGCAGGACACAGGAGCTCCGTCAGGCCCATGGTCAGGCCCACCTCATTAGCTATCCCTACAGCGAGGCTGGCCTAGGGACCAGGGCTCCCGCCTGGCCAGGCCCGGCCCCAGCCCCACCGCTATCTCCAGCCCCGGCTTCCTAATGACACTCACTCCTCCACCCTCAGTCTTTATCTTCTCTCCTTGCTCACAGAGAGGCGAACTTCCATGGGGAAAGGTATCTATGGATCCTGCAACTCCTCTTTTCTCTTTTCTTTCAAGGCCAAGCTTCTTCGAAACGTGATTAAAAAACCACTCCTGCCCCCATTTCCAGCCACCTGCCTGCTTCTCCCGCCACACGTGGCTGAAACAACTGTCTGGACAACCACCGGCCTGGGGTCAGCTCCTCAGGGAGTCTGAGGCTTCCTTCTCTCCTGCTTCCGGAAGCACAGGGGTCCGGCTCCTCTGCCGCCCCGGCCTCCATGTCCGGTACCAAGTTCTTAAAGTTCCCTTCCGTGATTTGCCTTTGGGTTAGCCCCGCATGACCTCTCCACAGTCCTCGGACATGATCCAGGCTCTCGTGGCCCGTCACCAGGATGAGTCACAGTGTCCCCTTGTGTCTGTGCAGTCCCTCCATTTCCCCTAGACATCCCAGCCCTGATGCTACTTTCCCGCTCATAGTTTTATAGTCCTCTTCTTTGCCTTCTTGATGCCCAGTCACCCCATCTGCATAGGGGTCCTGGTCTGAAACAAACTCAGAGCATCTTTTCTTCCTCCCAATCAACCCTGCAGCTCCAGCCAGAGAACACCACAGCCCAGCCCAGGTGGAAGCCATTGCACAAGGTCCCCTCTGGAAGCTTGCTTGGCGGGTGGGCTGTGAGGTGCTGTGTATCCATCCAGACTCATGGAGGGCACGAGGCAAGTGTGATGTCCAGGAAATCTTGAAACACGTGGAAGGGCAAGTCATTCATTCACCCGACAATCTCTGTGGTAACTCCATGTTTTAGAGAGCACTCCTAGAAACACACAAAGGTACATTAGCGCAGGGAAACACAGCCTCTGCAAACCTGATCGCCTACGAATGAGAAATACTGAATTGTTGAAAGGGTCAAGAAAAATGAGCACAAACTCATAATATGGATTTCTAATGGAGGGAAGCTAAGATGCACATCTGTGCTGCCCACATGGCCAGCCATGACCCAGTCATTGTCCCCTGAGCCCCGAGTCCCCACAGAATGGAGAGCTTAGTGCAGGTAGGTCACCACGCCGTTACACGTCATGTCAAAGGGTTGGCCCCTGACCATGGGTGCTCATGCTGTGCCTCGGCCGGATCACAACTCCTCTTCCTCTTATTCTTAAGTCCTCCATAAGCCCTATTACCGCAGCCCTCCAAACATTTCCCAATACGTAACTGTAATTGGCTCTCAAAAATGTGAGAATGTGTTATCTTAGTCAATCATACATGTTACATTTAAAAGAATATTAGTACCACTTTCTAGGTGGCACAGTGGGAGGCATGGATTATTGATCTGACCAATTACAGTAGTGTGTGTGTGAGTGTGTGTGTGAGCGCACGCGTGTGCACACACACATGTGTACGTGAACCATAGTTCATTCTCTTAGAACTGATCCATTTAGAGCTGTGTGTTAACAGTTCAATTCAAGCACATATAGAGGCACGTAAAATCATGCTTAAAACTTCCTAAAACAAGCAACAGAAGTCTTTGGTAATGACTTTAAATATTAAGGCTACACAACTATGAGTAATATTAAATCTGAAAATATTATTTCTCCTAAAACAGAGCCTAATTCTTTCATAAGAACAGGTCTTCTCTTATTTTCTTACAACATGCCATTTTCAAGGGTTTGTTTGTTTGTTAGTTTGTTTTCGAATCTCAACAGGGCGTATATGAAATGCTCACTTCTTTACAGACATGAAACTTATGAACCACGAGGAGATGGGGGGAATCTGCAGAGACCCATGTCCATGTTCCACGGAAGTTTGTAAATACTCCGCTCACACACTCACAGTGAAGGCACCGTGAGACCTCCTGTCCTTCCCCTCCACGGGCAGCGCTGCTCGGTGGCGATGAGTAAATGGCAAGTTTAAGAGACTCTACAAGGTTTGGATGAAGGATAATCTATTGTCTCTGTTCGGCCACCTTCTGAGTATGAGTGAGTCCACCTGGGTTCTCGCCCCCACAGACTCCACAGAAGAGAAAACCACAGGCATGGGGGTGAGATGTCGACCCCTCCCCCCTCGCCGAGGGCTCCGGGCAGCCAACCGTTCCCCTCAGAGAAGACTCTTTCCAGGCGTGATGCCCGATGCTCGGGTCCTTGGAGGCAGGGAAATCTCTCGGACACGCTTAGGCCTTCAGTGAGGCAGTGGCCCTGGACCCCCAGGGCAAGGACAGAGCCCGGACTCGGGGACGTGGCTCCCGGTCGGCCAGAGGCTCCATGGGGAGTAACTGTCCTGTCTTACGGAAGGCGCCATGCGCATCCTGCTGAACTCAGCGCAGGGACCCCAGAGCTGCGAGGAGTCTAATGTCTGAGCTCTACAACTTCTGTTTGCTCTTGCTTTTATTTTTTCACTTTGAAAAAAATGTAAAAGCTTGAACCTCACAGGAGAGCTATTCAAAAGACCTAAGTGCTTGAAAGATATAGTTAAAGTGGAATGGGATCTCGCTTCCCTCGGCTGTACCTACAACTCGGCTCTCCTTGCATTCTCGGCGGTCCCCTCCCACCTCTGCCTCCACTTTGAAGAGCTGAGAGCTTCACAGAAAGTCTGATTGATCAAGGACCAAGCGTAGAAGACGGTCCCCCTGCAGAGCCACCTGCTGAGCAGGCGGTCCCCCAGGCATCTGCCCACAGCCAAGGCGACCTGCACCTCCGGGCAAATTCATGGCCCAGATGCCCACCCGCCGCTGTTCTGGACCCGTGTCCGTGCGATGAGGGTCTAAGTCTTGGCTGTCATCAGCACGGCTTCTGGTTATCTCAACACAAGACAATTTTCCTTCCTGTCAAATACGGGGGCCACATTCTTTTGATAAATCCACATCCTCCTTCTGGAAGTTTCATTGCTTCCCACCTCATCATCCCCTTCCTTTGCTCTTTGCTTGTGCTCAATACAAAATGCTCTGAAAGGCACTTGCAGAGCATTGGCCCTGGTGAGGGGTGTCTGACCACCTGTGTGAGAAGGTAAAACCCCAGGGTCCCAGCGCCCAGGATCCATCTTTAACTGACATGTGAGACCAGGGCGGGAGGGGCCATCCTCAGGCCCGGGGGAAGCCGGTGGCTTTCTGGTCGTGGTCCCGGGTATGTGACTGCCTCTGTGCTTTCCTGAGATTTGGCTCTGACCGGCTCAGCAGATATGCACGCTCATGTAGCTCCGGGGTCAGCAAATGACAAGAGAAACACTTAACAATACAAATGCAGACCCATCACTCCTCAGCGCCTGTCCTGCCCCTCCCCGCCTCCCAGCGCGGGCAGCAGCACAGCTCCCGCCTTCTCTGTGTGCAAAGCTCGCCGGCAGAATGGTGGGACCGTGGCTGAGCGATCGCACACGAGTCCTCGCACGGAGGGAGCTGGCGTTTGGGAGCTGCCCGGGCAGTGCCCGTGTCTGGCCGGTGGCTGATAAAGACTGTGGCTTTAAGCCGTGACTTATTAGCATGCACCCCCCCCCCCCGCCACCTCCCGCGCACCCACGGGTGATCGTATCTGTTAATTGAATTCTGCGCCAGCCACTGCGCCCAGCGCGCTCAGTTATAATGTCCAGGACTGTCCCTTCACTTCCTCATCACAAATACAAGGGATGCAAATAGGAAGCCATGTATGTATGCATTCCCCAGAGTGTGTATGAGGGCACGTGGGCCATCCCCTGTGCCTGTTTACATACATGGGGGGATGTCTCCTCTTTTTAAAGAGACTCACGGAAAGCCGCAGCTATTGCAGGAGGAGCGTGGAATCGGCCAAATGTTTCTGTCTGGAGACACACAGGCCCAGCCGCTGGGCAGGCTCTGCTCGGAGTTGCTGGCGTCTAAAAGAGAGAAGCAGGCATTTCTATCTGCCGCACAGTCATCAGGCTGACGGGGCCAGCCCGGCCTGTGAGCGGTTATATAGCTGCTCACCCGTCCGCCTGGCCCTTCCCGGTGGCAAGAGCAAGCGGTGGCCCGGAGCCCTCCTTGGCTCTCGGGCTGTCTGCATCCGTGTGACCCCCTACCCGGTGAGGACAAACCCTGGGTCCCCATCAGGATGGCGCTGCCAGCTGTGCGGAGCAGGGGCGGGGCTGGGTAGCCTTCAAGCCCAGGATTTCAGCTACCCCGGTCACCCTGACCTCCGCTTCATCTCACCGAAAGGAATCACTGGCTCCAATTTTCTGAGATTCGGCCAGTTTCCTAAGGCAGGGCAGGGACTGTAAGCCCCCCGGAGCGAAGCAGCATTTCTGGGAGGCGCTGGTCTGTCTTTGGCAAGAGCATGAGGTGCTGACCTCACTAATCGGGAAAAAGCATCTGGACATCGCCGACGGCGCAGGGACCCCAGCGAACCCGCAGTGGGTGTTTCTGGAGCAGAAAAGGGGGCGCTTCGGGTTTTCCAGGGACGCGTGGCTGAATCTTGGCGATTCTAACCGCTACCTTTGCAGGGAGCCCTAGTGATGTGCCGAGGCCCCTCAATCTGGGGAAAGCGTCTTCGGTGGCATCCCAGGCAGCGAGGCCTGAGCAGGGCGATCCGGGGACTCCTGGTGCCTAAGCATCTGGGTTAAAGCAACAGAGTGTCCTCCCTCTGACCCGGGGAAGTGATACATGAAAAACCGCCAACCAAGGGAGGGGACGCCGTTCTCTGAGGACTCCGATTGGGTCTGGAGGCAGCTTCCACGTGTGTGGGAACTGTGGCCACTCCAACCACGCAGCCAGCACCGAGCCACGCACACCACGTGGAAAGCCCATCCGCTCACAACAGCCAACCCTCCCACTGTCCCGGTGCCCGCCCCACGGACAGCAGGATCCCCCGAAGCAGAGGAGGAGCGAGGCCGAGGCTGACAGCCCAGCGAGTGGCACCGGGACCTTCCGGTCCAGGCAGGCCTGCCGATCACGTTTATCCACAATGCGAGCATTCTATCTGCACTCCCAGCAGGCAGATAGATGATTTAGCTTTTACAGTCTCTGTGTTCTTTCCAGAGCATGGACTACAGCCGTCAGCACTAAGGTACCCCCTCTCAGTCCAGTGACAGAGTGGACATTCCTATGAAAATAAGCGTCCACGCACTTCCTAGGTATTCACAGAACGAGCTGTTTGCTGTGAATGCAAGGAGTCTGACACATGTAAACAGCTGCCCTGAGCACATGTGTGAAAACCCCCCCCCAAAAAAATTACGTGGTGCATGACAGCCAGAGGAATCCATGTTATAAACCAAGATCACATCTATTAAACCTAAGCCCATAGGAAGTGGTGTCTCACTTTTTTAGTAAATTGTGACCACGCAAAAATGCTCAATTTTGTTCAGAAACATTAAAAAATATATATATTTCATTTTAACCAACCAATCGAAACACGCTCTCAACATATTCATCAGGACAAGTGTGCAGAGCCCACGTGCAACCAGCTCATCCCACTTCTATGTCTGCCAGGCCTTTCCTTTGTTCTGGTTCTTGTTTTTCCAGTGAAACTGGGAGGACAACGAGGCACAGGCAGTGAGAGGCCGCGCTTGGGAAGCGGATGGAGAAACAGAACTTAAGGCATGTCGCATCCGCTCGCTGCCCGGTCCTGCCCGGGAAAAGCACTCCGGACACAAAGGGCTGCGATCAGGGAGCCCGGCGCTAATGGGCGACCCTGTCACTGCTGGCGATGGCGGGGATGCCGAACACGTCTGGACAGACAAGTACACGTGTAATCTTCCGGGAGGCTGAGGGCTGCCTCTCTCTCATTCCAGACGACCCGAGATGACCCCACCGCCGCACAGAGCGTGGCCCGGTGGTGGTCTCCGTCTCCATCCCCAACCCAACACGTCAAAAGCCAAAAAGCCAATCTAAGTGACAACTGGCCTTGAAAGGTTTCATTACTTCCCATCGCTCACCTTGCTCAGGGGTCCACGTAGGTTGAAAACAATTACTGGAAATAACTCACAAGCCATGGGAGCGCCTCCAGGTGAGTCGGAAGCAGTGGCATCATCTGCTCTGAGCTCCAAGCATTTCCTGTGGTGCCGATGCCGGCACGGCCATGGGTGAACCTGATGGGGGCGGTGAAGGCTGGGGAAGACGGACAAGAGGAGAGAGCTGGGGCCGGGTGGGAAGCTGCCCTCTCTGATGGAGAGACAGCGCCACGGCCTGCAAGCCGAGTCTTCGTTCCACAGCAGATCCCACGGGCAAAGCAAGGACGTGGTCACAAAATTCTCGCGGGTTTTGAATCTACTCAACTACAGGCACCTGATCCAGCCTTGGTTTACCTGCTGCTCCTCCCGCAGCCACACCGCTCAGCCACATGGGCTCACAGGTTCGGACCATAAGGTTAAGCTTACACCATAGCCTTTGGCTGTGATTGTGCTGGGACTTGCATGTGGCTTTGCCACAGGAGGATTCTGCCCTCTCATCAGTCCCAGGCTTGAACCTCCCAAACGCTGTAGCCGCTCTCCACACCACGTGAGGGAGGAAGTCCGTAAGGGTGAGACTGAAAACACAGCTACGTGGGCAAGGTCAGGGGAGCTGGCCAAGCAGGACCGTAGTGTTTTCCTCTTCGAAAATAGAGAGGAAGTAGCCCTAGCCGGTCTGGCTCAGTGGATAGAGTGTTGGCCTATGTATAAAGGGTCCTGGGTTCAAGTCCAGTCCAGGGCCAGGGCACGTACCTCAGTTGCCTGGGCCCTGGTCAGGGCAAGTGCAGAAGGCAACCAATTGATGTGCCTCACATCAATGTTTCTCTCTCTGTCTCTCCCCCTCCCACTCTCTTTAAAAATCAATGGAAAAATATCCTAAGGTGAGAATTAAAAAATAAAATAAAATAGAGGAAGTAAAATCCCAATATTTTCAAACCAGAAATACACACACACACACACACACACACATTCATATTTGAATGTGTGACTAGGTGTATGTGTACAGGTATATATCAGGGTGTTCATGGTCAGTACATATTCAGAATCTGTGCGTGTTCAGGTGCCTGTAGTTATGTATCTGTGTAGTGAGTCTGATGTGTACAGGTATATATCAGGGTGTTCATGTCAGTACATATTTAGAATCTGTGCGTGTTCAGGTGCCTGTAGTTATGTATCTGTGTAGTGAGTCTGATGTGTACAGGTATATATCAGGGTGTTCATGGTCAGTACATATTCAGAATCTGTGCATGTTCAGGTGCCTGTAGTTATGTATCTGTGTAGTGAGTCTGGTTGGGGGGTCTCCCCTGTGTCCGCAGCTCCGGGCTCTCAGAAGGGCTCTCTCCCACTCTGTAGCAGAAGCAGGTTTCTCCACAGAATCCCGTGGCCGGGCTTACGGGCGGGGCGGGGGGAGGAGGGGTAACACACTTCAGGGTCCAGGGTCCACCCTCTGGATGGACTTCAGCCCCACTGGTTCACTGTCTGAGGGGTGAGGCTGACCTTTTTAACCACACCATGTGTTTTGTTCTGTAGTTAAAATAACAAGGGCCCATCGTTTTCCTGGTTAAAATTTTCAAGTAAAATTTCAACTAGCAAAGACAAAATAGGGTTTCACAAAGCGCTTCACAGCCTTTCTGAACGGTTTTCAGGAAAGGTTATGAGAACCAGCAGGAAAGGGGCTGGCAGGCCGGTCCCACAGCTCGTCCCTGCCCCACGAACGAGGGAGGCTCCGTCCCAGCTGCGGCCCAGGGAGCTCTGCTGGCGGGAGCAGGTGTCCGTCCGGACCTGGAACCTCTGGGAGGGCCTTCCGTGTTCTCTGAGCTTCTTCCCCAAGAAACCACGTCTCTTCCCCTGCAGAGCGGCTCTTTACTGCTGGTGGTGCCAGCAATTACATGTAAAAGTTAAATTGATGTCAACATCCGCTACTACACTGGCATCAAATCATTAAGAAATTTCCATCGTGTAAATTAATTATCAGCATTGTATTGGCACAAATACATAATGACATTATTCATGCAAATAATTAAAAAGATGCCTCCTGAAAACAAATTATCCTAATGGAATAAAATGTCATTGTGGCTTCTTGGCAATCCACCGGGCGTGGTTTTAGGCACGAGAGACTTCCGGATTCCCACCCAAAGGGGGCCCGAGGGATGTGGTTGCTGTTATTAACGCCGACAACGGGGACCTGGAACCAGACCGCGGTGGGCAGGGTGGTGGCGCCCAGGCGGCCTGGGGTGCCAGGATCACCGCCCCAATTACTGCCGGGAAGAAGATCGGCTGGTCCCGTGGTCGGCAAACCGCGGCTCGCGGGCCTCATGCGGCTCTTTGGCCCCTTGAGTGTGGCTCTTCCACAAAACACCACGGCCTGGGCGAGTCTATGTTGAAGAAGTGGCGTTAGAAGAAGTTTAAGTTTAAAACATGTGGCTCTCCAAAGAAATGTCAATCGATGTGCTGTTGGTATTTGGCTCTGTTGACGGATGAGTTTGCCGACCATGGGGCTAGGGCACTGTGGCTAATCTCAGGTCTCCAAGGACCTCGCGTGAGGAGGGTGCATCATTAAAACCCCGGGCTGCTCTAGAACCCTGCAGACGCGATGTGATTGACTGGTTTTCACAGGTTAACGCCCGCCGCACACAGGAAGGTGATCGCTGCCCGTCGGTGTGCACAGGTCTTCATGCGATGTCAGAGGGCGCATTCTTCTCACAGGCGGACGTGGCGGGAATTATTAGCGTGTTTGCAACTCCAGCTCTGTTAACAGCCACTCAAGTGGGTTCTTCAAGGAGCCTTTGCCAGGATTACGGAAACTTCCACCAAACAAAGCCTCTAAGAGTGAGAGAGCACCAAAGCCCTGCTGTCTCGGCCTCCGTAGACCCTTCAGCATAATCACCTGTGCTTTAAAGTGTTTTTAGCATGGTCCTCCCTCGGTAAGGGTAAGCCTGTTGCTATTGACGACACATCAAACATGCACTGGCTCCCCACTCGTGTCCCTGCCCTCCGTCGCTGCCGTGAGGATTCCCCTCGATGGGGCATTGTGCTGCCTCGTCCCCTTGGTCTGGTCTCTCTCAGAAACTTAATCTTTCTCAGATCACGAAACAAACCAAGAACACGGGGACCCGCTAGCCACATCTCTGGATCACGGGCAGTGGATCTGGGAAATTCTGCTAATTCCATATACACGGGGATCTCCTTCTAGGATGTCAATATTGTTCCATTCTGTGAAAAGTTGAGTATTTGGGGGTTTGTGGGAATGCATGGATACCCGCAGCAGGGAGAATAATTTTACCCCTTATTTCCAAATATCCAAAGGATGCTTTCTTTTCTGATCTTCCCAGAGACCAGAAATACCCGGGATAAGTGCTGAGCCGCTCCGTCACGTTCCCAGTGAGAGTAGAAGGCAGTTCAGGGTGGTAACGTCTGGTAATATCGGGGTGGTAATATCTGGGTGGTAGTATCTGGATGGTAATATCGGGGTGGTCATAGATGGGTGGTAATATCTGGGTGGTAATATCAGGGTGGTAATATCTGGGTGGTAATATCAGGGTAGTAATATCGGGGTGGTAATATCTGGGTGGTAATATCAGGGTAGTAATATCTGGGTGGTAATATCTGGGTGGTAATATCAGGGTAGTAATATCTGGGTGGTAATATCTGGGTGGTAATATCAGGGTGGTAATATCTGGGTGGTAATATCTGGGGGTAATACCTGGGTGGTAATATCTGGGGGTAATATCTGGGGGTAATATCGGGGTGGTAATATCTGGGTGGTAATATCAGGGTAGTAATATCTGGGTGGTAATATCTGGGTGGTAATATCAGGGTGGTAATATCAGGGTGGTAATATCTGAGTGGTAATATCTGGGGGTAATACCTGGGTGGTAATATCAGGGTGGTAATATCTGGGGGTAATATCGGGGTGGTAATATCTGGGTGGTAATATCAGGGTAGTAATATCTGGGTGGTAATATCGGGGTGGTAATATCGGGGTGGTAATATCGAGGTGGTAATATCGGGGTGGTAATATCTGGGGGGTAATATCTGCTGCTGGCTTCCCATGACTCAGCCCTTTCACCTGTAGATCATCTCCTCCTAATCCCGATTTGTTTAAACATTTTATTAGGAGCACCTGCAAAGTGTACCAAACGTCTCGCTCATAATTTTCCCCTGAAAGAGGTGGATGTTGTGGATTGTCTAAGAAGATTCCTGATAGTGAAGCATAATCCACTCCTGGAGTAATGTCTCTTTAAATGGGTGCCGTCCAGGGGACTCTGCTGGCTTTGGATGCCGTTAATGTGGGTGTTTGCCTCTGGAGTTACAGGGGGGTGTTCCAGCCGGCTTGGTTTTCCCTCCACCTTTCCATGCTCGCCTGGTTCACCCAGCGGCTGGCTGAGCTGCTTGGCGTGGCCTGCGGGTCTGTGCCCGGGCCCCGCTTCCCTCGGCAGCTCTGCGTGACCGCTGGGTGGGGCCGCCCTTCCCGTGCCCTCTCATGCCCGTGCTCCCACGCACCCGGCCTCGGCACAGCCACAGTGCCTCACTGATACCACAGACCAGGCCTCCGGAGCCAGATGCCATCACGATTACAACATGCCAGGAAGTGGCTTCGAGACGATGTCACGGAAATGTCTCAGGGACACAGAATGGGACGTGAGCCAGAGGGAAGCACATGCATGGGTCAGGGCGTGTCTCCCGGGAGGGGTCTGCACCACGGGCTCCCCATTCTGTGGCCTGAAGGCCGGTTCTGAGCTCCTCATGCCCGCTGGCTGCCCAGCCTGAGAGCGGCGCCGGGACGCTGACCGGAGGACGTGAGGGTCTGTGCCCTCCTGCAGCCTCCCCGCACAGCACAGGCCGGGGCCCGGGGAGCGGCTGGGCAGTGAGCAGAGTCCGGCACCTCTTGTCTCCGGGAGGCAGGGCTACCTGACCGCGCCAACGCCCAGGGACCCGCCTGGCTGCCGGCCCAGGCCCCTCCCCACTGCCCACGGCCTCGGCTCTGCGAGCTGCTTGTTTGTCCTATTGACAGGCCCGGGCTGACACCGCTATGTAAACATGCCAGACGTGCGCGCGCTCTCTCTCTCCCTCTCTCTCTCTCTCTCTCTCTCTCTCTCCCTCTCTCTCTCTCTCCCCCCCCCCCTCTCTCTCCCCATACCCCTCTCTCTCTGCACGGGAGAGCTCAGGCAGCCCAGAACGTGGAAGATAAACACCATCCTGTCCTCCCGCTGGGGAAGGTTCCGGAATGTGTGAGCTGTGGCAACTGTGCCAGGACCAGGTTTGGGGAAGCGCCCCCCCCCCACACACCCCACCGCACACACACACAGTGGGATGAACTCACGGTCAGAAGACAGAACTCGGACGGCCCCTTCAAAGACAGCGTCAAACAAGGCCCATGACATGGATCTGGTTTTATCTCTCAAACTCAAGGGACATTCCTCATGAGGGTGCAGCGACATCGCATGAGCCTGGTGGACGGGACAGAGGCGCCCACAGACCTGGTGGCCACCTGTCAGGCTGTGGCCGCTCCGCCCTAAGACTCTGTTGGAGGCAACAAGGGCCCCCGTGTAAGGAAAAGGCTGCTATGCCACACACACCTCCCCCCCCCAACAGGGCGCCCCTCCTGCCGCCGCTCAGAGAGCCTGCCGTCCCGCTGCCTCCTGCCCGGGCAGCGAGGCCCTGAGCCTGAGCACGCCCCGTCCGCCCCGTCTCTGGTCGCTGCTCCTGGAACCCGGTTTGCGATGTATTGGGAAATTGAGGAGAGTTGCAGAGAAACGTGATAATCTGAGCCTGCTTCTGTGAAAAACAGACCAACATTTGCAGGCAGAGAAACCAGCGTACACAGGCACTCCCGGTAGCTGTCTCCACGCCATGAGATAATGGATGCTTTTTAATTTTTTAAAGAACTTTTGCTTATCTTTATTTCCTCCAACATGCGTTGCTGTAGCAATGAAAAAGCAATGAATGTTATTTTTAATTAAAAGTAGGCAAGCCCACTAGTTTGTTTCGCGTTTAAGCAGCTCGGAGCTCTAACCCATTCGGAGGGTGTTCCTTTCCGCTCCTGCCGGGCTAAGGTGTCCGGGAACCTGGGCCTTCCCCCTCCCCATCCCCCGAGGGTCCTAAATGACCTTCCTGAACCCTGAGGCAGCACCAGAGCGCCTCCGCCTGCGCCCTCGGCTCTGCTGAGCCTGGCCCCTGGCCTGGCTCCGGGGCGGTGGGCCTGCTCCTGTTTCTCTGGGCAAAGTTCAGCCTGGCCTCAGGGGCGACACCCCACACTCCGTTGCTTGCAGGACTGGGAACGTTCCCATCACCGAGGTCTCTGAGGTTTAAAACACTGAGCTCTCGTCACCACGGGGCCGGGAGAATGGAAAGCACCTGAGACGACGGGAAAGCGCTCACAGCCACACGGCCCCCTGCGGCCGCCGCGCCCGGCGGTCGGGCCCTGGGCACAGCGCCAAGGACAGAGACCTCGCACGGTCTGGCTTAGGCCACTCGGCAAAACATCCTGCAGACTATCCTTTTAGCAAAACCTCCTTTTGCTGTTATTTAGGGCGAATTTTATTTTATTCTTTTGCTTCTATTACGAGGTTAAATTTAGTTTTTAATTTCCATGAACCGCTGGAGGTTTCTTCAAACGCCTCTCTGGGTACATCGCGGGGTCAGTGGTGCCACTTCCGTCCTCAGGACGGACTGGTGGACGGAACAGGCCCAACCCGCCCAATGCGGCCCCGTGTGCGGGAGAGGCCCCCGTTAGGCTAACATTTAAAAAGTGACTCCCAGGCGAAATGTCATTCTAGCTGCTGCCCGCGGGGGAGGGCACGCCGGGGACTGTGTGTGAGGCCGGCTCCCGGCTCCCGGGACACAGGCTGTAATTAATGTGGGGATGCCCGGGGAAAGAATGGGGTGATCAGGCGGCCTACCGGAGGCCCAGCCTCGTCCTCGGGAAAGAGGCCCGGGACACAGGCGCCCCTAGGGCCGGGGGTCGGCCGCTCACGGGGTCCCTCTGGAGGGCAGCCCATTCTCCCCCAAAACAGCCCGCAGGGCTGGCAGCTGAGGGGAGAGAAGGGCAGGACCTGTGGCAACTTGGCTTTGTGTTTGGCCTGGCAGGTCCGTGTGCAGACCCGGGCCAGGGGGCTCCCGTGGGAAGAGAATCGCTGTCAAACGTGAGCTGCAGGCGCCTCGCTCAGTCACCCTGACCGGGACTGGGGCTCCCCGGCGGGCTCCCCAGGGTCAGGGGGCGCCTGGCTGGAGGGGAGTCCCCGGCCAGCAGGGGCGCAGCCGCAGTAGGATGACCAGGGTCTGGAGTTGGTTTTCTTCTGGTCCCGAGTGAAGCCACTCTCCTGATAGCGGAGTCTTCGGGGTGTGATGTCCCCATGTAGCCTCCGGTGAACCTGTGACCGCGGGAGTCTCATTGACCATGTCCCAGGGCCCCACGGCACAGAGCGGAGTCCACGTGACCGCAGAGCAGAGGCTGGGCCCCGGGACCATGTCCCTGGAAGCCCCTTGGAGGGGGGCCTTGGGTTTGGACCCAGACTGAGTCTTGGGACCAGGGTCTTAGGGCCTAAGACTAGGCGACACAGTGACTGCGGAAAAGCAGAATTAGACCGGGTTAGGCAGAACACTTCTTCATTGAACTGTAACCAACACAATTAGAACTTGCAAATATTTCAAATCTGAAATCCTGCAAAGAAAAGTCTTCTTGGGAGAGTGTACGTTTCCTAGTAACCCCTCCTTGCTCAGGCACACTTACTAAGTGACATCATTCTGTGTCCGACCCTAAACAATATTTTTAAATATGAAATTTTAAGAGGAAGCCTCTAACTATTACCATGGAAATAGCAATAAAAATAAAATGCCGCCCCCTTCAAGCACTTCCATTTTATGAGGATGGTTTGGTCCCATAATACCGGTAGAAGACCATTTCACTCCTTTCCACACAGAATCGATACCTCATTTGCTTATACATCTAAAATGCAAACAACTTTCACTGCATGATTTTAGAACAAAGCATTCCATACCCACTAGGGGAAAATAGTCTTTACAAAATGTAAGTGAACTTAAGTCTAAGTCAGGCTACTGTAAACACTGAACAGACATACGTCCAAGAAGAATATAAAATATTACTGACCATCTGGAAGCAAAGCCCTGTCCCTCAGCAGTGAAAAGAACAATGCTACACACTGATGAGGAACAGCCACCAGTTTAATGGTAAAACTAAAGTGAAATATTGGTCAAAAGAACTCTTAGAAAAAATGAGAAACACGAATGGATTTCCTATACTGATATTCTATGAAATATTTCCAACAATATTAATAAATACGCCACAAAATCAAGGTCCATACTCTGAAGCATTTCGGGAAAAGTGCCTTTTGTTTGAAATGTCTTTTCACATTAAAGACCCTGAGAAGTTCTGCTGCAGAGGGTCACATTTACAGTGAATGACATATGTCATCTATTCTGTAGCCATTTATTCTTTAACTTCTAAAATGGTCATGTTCTATTGTCCTTAGTCCGCCATTTTCAAAACTTGCTTAAGGGTGGGATGCCTCCTGCGTGGGCACCAGCAGCCTAAAGAACAACTTCTCAGGAGTTACTGATCTGAGACGCTATGGAGAGTTAAGTAAAGCCAGTCTTCGTCACCCCGCCTTTCAAATGGAAATAAGATGCTATTGGAGGAATCCTCTGTGATTATCCGATCCCTGCTGTCCGTCAGCGGCAGCCCACGGGTCCTTCTCGGGGTGGTGTAGGTTCTGGCCTCCTGGTCTCCCAGCTCTCGGGAGACACCCCCCCCTCCCCCCCCCCCGTTTCCCCTGGGAATCCGGTCCCCAGGCCCTCCAGCAGGGGGCTCTGTGCACCAGGGCTGGCTGAGAAGGACATGGCCAAGGTTAAGATGGCTCCACCAGAACCAGCCAGAGGGTCATGCGGCCCCGGAGACTCAGGTTAGAAAGGCACCATCACGGCGCAGGAATGTGCCACGAGAACCCGGGCTGCTCGGCCTTATCGCCGCCCTTTGTCATGTGCGCGTTTCCCCGGAGCTCAGAGAGGCCGGAGGGGGATTAGGAGCCCAGGCCTATTTTTATGCAGTAATTACCGAATTATCAGGCTGCCACTGGGAAATGACAAGGACTTAAAAGTTTCCCTACACGGCTGACAACTCGAGGACGCCAATTTTCTGTCAAAACAGCGCAGAAGAACTAACGTGTGGAAGTAAAGTTGAAAATAAATGAAAATAAATTACTTCCACTGAGACTCAGGACGAATAAACGCTTCAGAAGGATCGCCCCACAGGAAGGGAGCATGTGGTTTCGGTGAAGTTGCATATTGGTCAAGTCCGCACCCTTAGCCTGCGTTATGCTTTCTCAAACTCCTTCTCCCAGGCCCCCTCCACACACTCCCCCACAAGGAACCAAAACAAAACAACAACAAGAGTTTCACATTCCCGACACACTGATTGGCAGAGAGGACGGCATTGGTGCGAAGTGGATGTGTCCCGCTGGCCGGACTGTTGGAAAGAGGGCAGAGGAGGAGCTGGGAAGGAGATCAAAGGCACAAATAGAAGATGACTCCACGCGGGCAGCGCTCCCCTCTCGGTGAGTGGCAGGGGCTGCTGGCTGCGTGGAGGGCAGGAGCTGGCGGGCGGCAGGGCCGTGGCTCAGGAGGGATGTGTTTGCAGAGGCTGGCTCCATGGGTCCCCTCCCCTCCCCCCTCCCCTCCCCGGCCCCAGGGCAGCTTACATGCCATGCACAGGAAACCTCTCACCAGTAAAACCCGCAAACCCCGGCCGCTCTTTTACCCAAATGCCAACACTAACCCTGTAAACAAACCATGTAAACACACACACACAAACAGACTGCTCTCTCTTCTCCCATCGCCACGTGCAGATGGCTCTGAAGATGTGGTTTTCCTTTTGGATCTCATTTGGAAGCAGAGTTATGCAGAGATGTTATTCCCAGCCTGGCAGGCTCAGTGGCTCAGGTGTTGATTGTTGACCTATGAACCAGGAGGTCACAGTTCGATTCCTGCTCAGGGCTCCAACCCTAGTTGAGGGGGGAAGCCTCATTGGTGCTTCCATCTCTCTCTCCTCTCCTTCCCTTTCTCTGAAATGAATAAAGACACATATATTTTAAAAATGCTATTCCCACATGCTCTGTCCTTTCCTTACTTTTTACTTCGCCCCGGGAAAGGGGTGCTGGGAGGTGGCCAGGTGTCCGCTGTGAGCTGGGAGGGCAGGTTTGGGGGAGCATTTGTGACAGAAGTAGAGGTGGGCTCTCCTGCAGAGGGGGCGGGGCTTGGCCTGACCCTCCGTCCTGCGGTCCCCGGGGACGTGGCTGCAGGCACAGCGTTCCATTCCCCCTGGCAGGCCTCCCCGCGGCCACATGGCGGCTATTTCTAGCAGCCGGGAGCGAGGCCCGGGTGGAATGACACAGCCCTGATGACAGGGAGGGACAGAGCCACCGGGCTGCTGGGAGGGAGCACTTGCCTGCCACTCCCGGCCCCTCAACCCACACACCGGCCGGGAGGCTGGGAGGCCAGGGGACCGTCTGGAGTTCTGCAATGGCACCTGATCATCATCAGCATCCAGCCCGCAGACATACACGTGATGGTAAAGGTTTCTCCCCAGCTTTCCCCAGAACCACCGGACACACCCTAGAGACGACCTGCTCTCTCCAGACCACTGGGGCTTCTTGGAAGAGGCCATGCCCCCCTCTTGGTCCCCGCTCACTCCCTCTCCTTGGAACGCTCGCCCCCCCTTCTCTACCAAGTGGACTAATCCACTCATCGCCTCCCATTGTCACGTCCAATGTCACCGCCTCCATTGGGTGCTGAGATAGTTTTCACGCTTTCTTGCTTTGAGAGTATCTTTCGTCCACAGAAAGGCTGCGTGGTGTGTAGGAGGCATCATAATGGCACTGAAGCTTTGACTCTATGATATTTGTGTTGTTGTTACTGCCTGTCTGTCTCCCATCGGCCTGGGGTCTCTGGAGGGTCGTAGGAGCACGCTGTTTCCTTCTGCTCCACCTCGCAGTGATTATCAGTTGAATAAATAGAGTTTTATACATTTGATTAGATCCGTTAGTGGTTTTCTACTTTGTAGACTTAAAAATAGACACAGTACTGAGAATCCTCCCGTGAGCTAGCAGCTGCTCCATTACGTGAGACTCTGAGACTTCATCTACTTTTTCCAAAGGATCCTGAACTCTCAGCGCCTGTCCTGTGAGCAGGAGGTTCAGCAGCAAGACTCACATCAGGGAAACTTCACTTTGCGAAATTCATGGCCTAGATGTTGTTATTAAACTCCTACTTCTATGTGAGACGATAGCAGCACACAAAAGCTGGACGGACGCGCGGGCCTCTCTTGGTGGACGGACAGAGCCAGAACTAAGCGTCTACACGCATTGAACCCCGAGTAGCCCTGGGCCAGGAACCATTCTGTGGCTCGGTCAGGCGAACCCAGGAAGCAGGATGGGGTGAAAGAGCACCGGCTCTGACAGGGGCTGGCTGGAATCCACCCCATCCCTCATGGCCACGAATCAACAGTAACCCTCGTGTCCTCCTCACAGTCTCACCGCTCTGAGGCGGGGCCTGACCACGGCCGTGGCACCCTCTGTGGGCAGCGCCCTCAGGGCGGCCAGTGTGAGGCTTTGAGCCCACGGAGGCCTCGCCCGGGAAGACCTGACTCTGCCCCAGCCCGTGAGGCTTTTCCTGAGCGCCAGCTGCCTTGGAAATGACTTTTCCAGGGAAACAAAAACCAAACCCTGGCAACGTGTGCTCTGACCGTGACAACCTTCGGCGCACGGGTGTGTGAGGCAGTTCCGGAGTCAGCCTGGGCTTCCCGCATGCCGACGGGAGCCTTTGCCTGCCTCCCCCAGAGCCGTGGACCCCGAGCTGCGCTAGAGAACCTTCAGGAACACGAACGCCGGGCGCCACACGCAGGCCCAGGTGCCAGAGGGAGAGCGGCTCGGTCGTGGTTTGTGTTTATGACGTGACCCGGCTGAAGCCACGGCTGGGGTGCGCTCGTTACTAAGGTGACCAGACGTCCCGCTTTTGGTGGGAGGGACAGTCCTGATTTCTAACAATTTGTCCCATGTCCCGAGGCGTTTTTAAAAAGTCCCAATTTTTTGGAAAGAAATTTGAAAGATTTTTTGGAAAGAAATAGGGGCTTTTTAAAAACGCCACGGGACGCGGGACAAATCGTTAAAAAATCGGGACTGTCCCGCCAGAAGCGGGACGTCTGGTCACCTTACTCATTCCGGGAAGGGTGACAGGCTTGGGGTGCATGAAGAACCGTGTGGAGAAATGGGGGGGAGCGTGGAAGGGTACCCTCACCAGCGGGAACTCAAAAGTTCTCTCCCACGTGGAACCACCCCCCGGGGGAGTCCACCTGTGAATCATGCGACTGGGTGACCCCAGGCCAGTCACATACCCTGGACCCCCATATCCCAGCCGCCACTCAGAAGCCATCAAAGGACTGGCGGTTTCTGTTCGCTTCTCTTTCTCTCTGGAAATGTGTTCAAAACCTGCGAATGCCGCTTTGTTACAACCAGCAGAGAAATAACATCACCCGTGGGACTCAGTTGGCCCTCCCCTGTGCTCTTTCCCTGGGTGCTGAGCTCTGGGCGCGGAGGGTGGCGCGTGTTTGAGGCGGTGGCAGGCGGGGCTACTGTACAGGGACCCGAACACCTCGCTCTGTACAGACGCCTCCAAGACACGGCCCAGAGAGGAGAGCTCTGCTCTGTCACAACCACAAAACCAGGACACGCAGGACTTCTGCCTACTGGGTGGAATATTGGTGAGAAAACGGGGGTCGCATTTCTCTCACTCACCAGGAAATGGAACGGGCCGGGCTGGGACGACCAGTGCCAGGCGCCCTGTCCTCAAGGGTGACTCCCCTCACCTGTGCTCCGGTCCTTCCCTGACCCCCTGGCCGATGCCCGTCCCCACCAACACCCACCAGCCATCGCCAGGAGCCCCGGAGCCGGCAGCACCCGGCCTGCCCGGTGTCCTGGCCGGTGCCCAGCCACAGTGAGGCAGCAGGTGAGTGAATGTGGGGCCAGCAGAGGGGGGGTCACGTGGCCCACCTTTCCCCAAAGACAGGCAGGGGGGTGCCTCCCCAGAGGACAGGCCTCCCAGGCGCAGGCATCTCATTAGCATCTTATTAGCATCTCAGAGGCAGGGGGGACTCCCAGGAGGACTTCATAAAGCAAAATGCACACCGGATTGATATTCCTAAATATTACACATGCGGGAAGCGCCAGCTCACGGAGGTGCTGCGGTTCCCGGGAGCCACTGCTTGTCTCTCCGCGCAGGTCCTTCTGCGAAGAGCCCTCCCTGGGAGTGCATTTACCGAAGGAGCCTGCTCCGTTAGCACAGGTGGCCGGCTTTTTTCTTCGTAAAAGCATCCTGTCCATAACTCCAACCTCTTCAACACAAAGCGACAAAGCCCAGCCCCTCGCCCCGCGCCCCTGAGACGGGCCTGGGGCCGGGAAAGGGTCCAGCCAGGCCCTCAGTTCCTGGTTAACTGCCCGCTCCCCTCGCACCCGGGCCGGATTCCCGGGTAACAGAAAGCATGCTGCCAAGAACCCGGCAGAGAGGGCATGGGAGAGAGAGGAGGAAGGAAGCGCGTGATTGTGGGAGAACGGCCCCTGGCCTCCCCAGAAACCGCTCTGGAAGTTTGGGCATCTGGGCCCTCCCTCTGGGCCTGGACTGGGGCCCAGAGCCCATTGGTATTCAAATGAGCCCGGATCTCAGGGCTCAGCTCCGTGGCCTGTCAGCCGGCCTGGGAGAAGGCAGGGATCTCAGCTGGGGAGACCCAGGCGGTGTCCAAGCCCCCGGAATATGTCATCCCGGGCGGGGGGCCGGGCGGGGGGCCGGCGGGGGCGGGCAGGATGCTGGGATGTGGGGGCATTCTCTTCTTTGGCCTTTATTTTCATTAAAACAGAAATAGGCAGCAGACAATGCCTCTCCCGCAGAGATGAAAAGAGAAGAGGAAGGGGCTGTGGGAAGTCAACCTCCTCATTCAGCTGCAGCCGGTTTCCATGGGAACCGGGGCTGCTCTGTGTGGCGGGAGCACCTCCCCACGCCCTGGGCCTGGCACTGCCTCCGTGCGGCCAACTTTTCTGTCTCCTTCATCCTCCCCACGTCCCCCCAACCCCGTGCTACCCCCCTGCTACCCGGCAACAACACCCACGGCCTCAGAAGGAACGGAGTGGGGGCTCAGCATCCGGCGGAATGGGCAGACCGGGCGGGGGGCGCCGGCCACAGGAGCCAGCCGCTGCCCAGGACCACGCCGGCCAGCCTCCTGCTTCTGGCCTCGTTTTTATTTCCTCCGCAAGCGGGTCGTGACCACGGCCTCTCCACCCTCTCTGTGCACAGCGCACACATTACACACCGACTTGAAGTTAACAGCTCACAAGCCTGCGAGGCTGGGGAGCATCGGATGTTACAGAACAGCAATAGGATGAGAGCCTACATGGCGAGGCTCAGGGAAGCAGGCTCACAGCAAACCAACTCAGCGGCTCTTTAAATGTCCATGGGTTCTGTCTGTGTGGATGCACACGTGGGTGGGAGAGAGGAGACGGGGGACAGAGAGAGAAGGAGATGGGGGGGAGGGGAGAGAGAGAAAGAGAGAGAGAGAGGACTTTGAGGTCACTCTGCCCACCGTGGCCCAGGCAGGGGTGCAGGCACTGCTCACAGACTGTGAGACGAGGAGCCCTTCTCTCTCTGACGGGGTTCCTTTAATTCGGCGCCTTTTCTCTGACTCATTTTGACTTTTAGATTTAAAAAAGGAAATATTTATGAGTCTATTACTCAGGAGCTGCCAGGCAAAACCTTTTAGCACATAAATCCTCATCATTTAACCAAGTGCCAGGGCTTTTTTTATTATTAAAGGAAAGCAATATTTCTGCACATTGTTCATAAATCACCACTGAAATATTTAGTGCTACAAGTTCCTCCGCTTCCAGAGACGGCTCCCCCGGTGGCTTCACGACGTCCACCCCCGGCGAAGCCGGGCCTCCGGGCGGGCCTCCCGGCGCGGGGACGGCGCTGGGCTTGGCGGTGTTTACGCAGCGGGCCTGCAACGCACTGGCCGCCGCAGGATGAAATGCCAGTGTCCGCCCTTCAGATTAAAACGCGTAAACAACAACAACAACAACAAAAGGTTGACGTTCTGTGTCTAACCCCATCGCGGTCCCGGCGCCTTGGGATGTGGGGGAAGGAGGTGCCCACACGTCACAGAGCCGGAAGCCACAGGACATCCGAGGTGCCTGACACTCACTCACTCATTCATAACCACCCCCATCATCGCTAAGCAACAGAGACGCGTAGGAAAACACCGCATCACTGAACGCACAGCCTCGTGGAGGCCGAGAAACGGAGCTGATCACGGAGGTCACCGGCACCATTAAAATACAGGGACGCAGCGGGGGCCTGGGAAGTGAGGGCTGAGGGCTGGGTGGGGCCTGGGAGGAGCCGCAGGGGGAGCAGGGGGACAGCGGGTGGAGAGGTGGGAGGTGTTGGGGGACTGGCAGGGGCCCCGGGGGCTGGGAGGAGGAGTGTAACGGGGGCGGCAGAGGGAGGACAGGTCGATCGGGGCCACGCCGCCCGGGAAGAGTGTGTGAGAGTGTGATCTGCTCAGAAAAGCCCGGAATCACCCACAACAAAGGGAAGCCGGAGACACCAGCACAGCTTGTGCCCGAGAGCTGCTTCCAGCAGTTTGGGTTGAGTCACCCGCTTTCTATTCCTGTGGCTGGAACACCAGAACCTCCGGATGAAGTGCGGCTGGCAGTGCGGGTGGGCGTCTGGGATGGACACGGGTGGACTGTGGAAGCCTGCTGCTGCCCCAGTGCCCACAGCGGGACAAGTGACAGGCGCCAGGGAAGGCGACCGCGTGGTGCAGGGAGGGAGGAGGCAGGGCTAGGCAGGAGACATAAATAGCCGAGGATGACACGCTCGCTCACCCGCCCTGGACACAGTCACTCGCCCAGCTCGGCGTGGGGAGGGCGGTGACTCAGCACCGAGCGGTCCTGCCGCCCACACCGTTCTGGGAGCTCTTAGGGCACCTACTCGGCCTGGCAGCACCGCTTCCCGCGCCGGCGGCTCCCACAGCTTCCCGCCCGGGGGACCCAGCCACCGCTCAGCAGGTGAGGACGCCTTGGGAAGGCAGCCACGGAGCCCGGGCCACGCTTGTGTGGCCGTGGCCCGAAACACAGACACGATTTCCAAATAAAGAATTATCCTTCCCGCCTAACTCCTCACCCACCATCCATACGTGGATAGATACAAGGTGGCCTTTTCACTGAAATGCTCTGAGGCTAACTTATGTTTACACACATCTGAGCACGGCCACTGCTGCCCTGATACTGGCTCTCACTGACCAAAGGCGTCTTACCCCCTCATCACATGAGCAAAGCCGCCCCTGTTTCTATTGCCCCTTTGGTTTGATTACCCCGAGATGGGTTCTCCACTCCTCAGTAAGCCAGAATAAGCAATGTCAGTGTAGTCAGTCATTCAGATCCATGCTCACCAAGAATAATGCGACAAAAGGGATTTTCGAAAAATATAACCGGTAATCAGGTTAAATGAGTGCACACCTTCACTTTAACTTCTAAGTAACTTTGACGTTTCAAGGGTGTTTCCACCTCCATTCACTCACTTCATCTGGTTCACAACTCATTTCTTCAGCTGGGCCACACGACCTGTGTTCTGAGCACTTCTGTAAAGTTCAAACATCATTTCCCCACCTCAATTTAATTGACACAATGCTCTAAAGGTTATTTGTGAGGGTGTAGGTTTAGCTGCTATCACGATAGCAGAAAATGGCAGTGCCTTCAGTGCGATGGACATGGACTTCTCACTCACATGATTGTGGGGGGATAGTCCCTGGGCTGGAAGGCAGCCTCCTCTGTCTAGCTTGTTTCTCTGCCCCACTTCAGGTGTTGTGCTTCAAGTTGGCTCTCACCATTGCAGGACGCAGAATGGAAGAGGCAAAGAAAGGAAATCCCCATCCATCTCTTCCAGGACATCGTCAGGAAGTTCCACACACCACTCTGCAGCCTGTTGGTCGGGACTTAGCCAAACAGCCAAATATTTCTGCACAGGAGTCTTGCCAAAGTGGTCAGGTGGCACCCCACCTGGTTAAAAGTTCTATCACTCATGCAAGAGAGAAAGGATGGGTTAAGAGCTAGTACTGGCGATCTCTACTGTTTGTTTTTCTTCTCAGCTTTTCAACTTCTGGCAGCAAAGTAAAAATTTACAGGAAGACAATGACCCCTGAGAACCAAACACTGTTTACGGAGAAAGGGTATAATAGTTCGTCCCCACCATTAGCACAGTAAGCACCTGGAGACTCACATCAAACCATTCTCTGCTAGAACAGACGGGGTCTCCTTTCCGTTAGGAGAATGGGACTTCGGCTGGTAGAGAATGACATAAGACACGAAAAAGGAAAGATGGACATTTTTACAGTCCGCAATGTGGTGAGAAGGACGTAGAGAGAGAGGAAGGGAGTCAGAGTCAAAGAAGGAGGAGCTTTGAGAAACATGGTGCTCCGGCAGCAGGAGGCTCACACTGCCGCCCATGCCCTAACTTCCCCTTTGGGACCGGGAAGAGCTTTCCTCACAGGCGTCTGCCTCTGCCCGAGGTGGTGGGTACACTCTGACTTCAAAGGGAGGCTTGGGGTTCTGCCTCCAGGTGCCCTTCGCTCCCTGTGGTTCTGAGTGCTGGTCTGGCGTCAGCAGTTATGCCGTGTGGCCAGCCAGGGCGTGGCTAAGCGACTCCACAACATCGGGAGTGCACAGAGGGGCCAGAGGTAGGAAGCAGCTTAGACACAGGAAGCCAAGCCCGGGCGGAGTGACCCAGCTTTGTCCGGACCGAAAGGAAGACCCCCGGAGCGATCTGTGTGTGTGTTTAACATCGTAAGGAACACAATTAGGATGTCCTGCCAGGCTCGCTCCCAGCAGTGGGAGAGAAAAGGAATTTTTAAGACAAACAAATAAAAACCCTTGTTCTGAACAAAAACATGCCATGGTCTTGCAGAGCACACTTCAAAGGTGGGTCTGAATTGCTGCCGAACTGTTAGGAAGAAAAGGCAGAAGGAACCCCACCCACCAGTTCCCGAGATCTTTGAGGGGAGCTCTTGCCTTGATTCACTAAAAACAAACAAAAACCCACAAAGAAATGGAAGAAAAAACCTTGAAACAAGCTCCATGGAAAGCAGCGCATCCTGCACTTACTTAGGAAGGCCTGTGTGCCTCCGACGGCTCCTTCCCCAGCAGACCCCAGGTCTCAGGGCCCTCAGATTCCGGTCAGAGCTCATGGGAGCGCTCCCTGAGTCTGCTCTGCGGGAGAACAGAAACCCCGTGGGCGCGGCTCTCACTGGGTCTCTTCCTTCTGTCCTTAGTGCGTCTTCATCCCGTTTCCCTACAAACAGCTCAAGCCTCACGTCCCCAGAGAACAAAAACAAGCTTCCCCCGACCCCACTCTGTTCACAAAGAAATAGCTGGCCTCCCTCCTTCCCCTCCCAACCACGTTAACTGAGCAACTGGCACGGCCCCTCCAGGCGTCACCAGCCACACTGGCATGCAGGCCCCTGTCCCGGCCCATCCACCGGGGCCGGTCCTGGGCCGCACTGCCCCCCTCGTCCCGTCTAGACGTCCCTGGATGGCTTCCCAGCGAACGGCCCCCGGGAAGACGTCGTCCTCTTTAAACCAAGTATCCAGCGCACCTGCCCCTTCCCGGCATCCTCCGTCTTTGACAGCTCTGTGTTTCTCTTTGCTCCCTCCCTCCTCATGAGGACATGCAGGACCCCTCCTGGGCCTTCCTCACGCCCCTCGGTCCCCCGTCTCCTCTGTGATTTGTGGGCTCCTGTGCAAGCGTGTCGCTGGACCCCGGAGTCGGGGAGGTCCCGGCGGGCGCTGGGGGTCGGCGGTGAGTGTCCTCAGTGAGTGCTCTGCGGACCGCTCTCCACCTGGAGGTTCCACTCAACGGGCCTTCCGGCTGCGCTGGTCCTCCTTGGGCTGTGTGAGCTGGTCCTCCTTAGGTCTCCCTTTGGCCACGGTTCCGATGAGAGGAGAGTGTCAAATTACACCTGTTTTTAACTTAATCTGTAAGAAATCAAATGGCTGCATATCCTCCACATTTATAGGCCTTTTAGGCTTTCTCTTCTCAAATCTCGTTTATGTAGTTTGCTGAGTCTTTCATGGGTTCATCTGCCTTCTGGGGTTGGATTTTATCCTACACCACGGATACTGATTTCTGTCAGCTCTAGGCCTTCGCAAACAAGCTTCTTCAGCCCCCTCCATTGTTTAAAGCCATCTCTTCCTGTAGAAAATTCCTGGATTTAATAACCGCCGGTTTTCTCAATCTTTTCATTTCAGGTTTGTTTTGTGTATTATATTTAATAAATCATTTCTTATAAGATCAGAAATATCCTTCTGTTATCATCTTCTGAGTCTCACTGCTCTGTTGTAGGTTTAATTCACCCCCTTTCATGGACTTCAGTAAAATGGGAGGTACAAACATAATCTAGATTTTTGAAATAATAAGAAGCAGTCATTCCATGGTTGGTGAATGCTGTCCCTTGCCCCATGGATCTGTGATGCTGCTTTGGAGTCTGTGCACATCGTGTGTCTAATTCTGGACTCTTCTCTCCACTCCATCCCGCTATTGCTCTGTCCCTGCTCTCTGCATCGCTCCGTTGCTATGACTACTGCCCACAGTGGAGTCTTTCCCTGCAGAGGGTCCCTCGGCAGGCCTTCCCGGGAGTCCTGTGTAACCTTGAGTGAGGGTGTTCAACTTCCCTCACTTGGGTGTAATGTCACCAGATGTCCCAGGAGTATCACCAGCCCAGCTTCACTGTTTAATAATTTACTGGCCTGTGGGCTCCTGGGCCACAGGGGGAGGACACATTTCAACCCCCGAAGCAGGCGGAGGCCACTCTGGTGGTTACACCGTCCTGGAGGACACTCTTCCATGCAGAACCCAAGGCAAGAAACACCCGCTCCCTCTGTCCTCCCTCCCTGGTGGGCACGTTTCCCAAATGGAAGGCTTCCACGCGCGGTGTTGCTGTTTGGGAATCCCAGTTTTCTGCTCGTGCTTCTTCACCCCCCGGCTCTGCAGTTTAGCATTTTGTGGGCCCAACTCCGCAGCTATGACAATTTTTATAACATACACAGGCAGGGCAGAAGCAGGGCTACCATGGTGAACACACGGAACAGGGGTTTGCTCTTTTCCTATTAGAGGCCCGGAGCATGAAATTCGCGCATTGGGGCGGGGGGGGGGGGGGGGGGGGCGGCCCCTCAGCCCAGCCTGCACCCTCTTGCATTCCCGGACCCCTCGAGGGATGGCTGACTGCAAGTTTAGGCCCAATCCCACAGTGATCCCTATGGGATAGAGCCTAAGCTGGCAGTCAGACATCCCCCTCACAATGTGGGACTACTGGCTCCTAAATGCTCGCCTGCCTGCCTGCCTCCTTGCCATTTTCAATCTGCTAGCAAATCAGATGTGCTGTGTCTTCAAAACAGGTCCCAACCAAGCTTCAGTGGAAAAGCGTGCGCAGGAGGGAAGCCAGGGCCTCCCTAAACTCTCTCCTGGCACAGTCCTCCAGGGCTGCTGCATGGGGCTGAGCTGGGGGGGAGGGGGAGGAAGGCCCGGATTAGATCAGAAGCAGCTTTCAGCTCCACTCCTGGGAGCCCCTCCCGTGCCCCCTGCCAGGCCCAGCCTGGCGGAGCACAGCGCCTGGGAGAGCACAGGGAGGGGCCTGAACTCTGAAAAGCACCTGGGGCCACGTTCAGAGACACAGCAGCTCCTGGGAGGCGGCCCTGGGCCGTCCTTTATGGTCCCTGTCTCCTCTGCTCTGTCCTGACAGGGAAGGTGCGGGCACCCAGCGCTGGGGAGGCACCCAGGTGTCAGGAGCTGGTCCCGTGCGGGCCCCTCGGTGCCTGGAGCAGGGAGTGTAACTGCCCGAGGAGCGGTCACCCCCAGGGGGACAAGGCGCCACACCAACACGTTTCCAGAACCTTCCCTGCAAACGCACAGAATGACCCAGCTGCTCGGCTCGGCATCAGAGATGCTGACGCTCCGTTGAAAACAATAAAACGGTGCGGCAAAGTTTGTTTTTTGAAATAATGCTGAGCCTCTCGCCGCCAAACCATTATTAACATTACTTCTGATTTCTGTAATACCTTACGGGGACGCTCCCGAAGCAGTCAGTTGTCGGCAATAAAGCGTGATGGGGCATGTCACAATATGTAACAGCTGCGTAGGCATAACACATAGGATTTAGTGCCTTCTCCCCCCGGGATATCATAAAAGGAAGATTTACGGAGATGTCAATAACACCGGTAGAGCAATACAGAACAGGTGAGTTTCAAGGGCTTTTTCAGCATAATGCCACCAATGTGTACGGAAGGGAAAGAGGAGGAGGAGGAGGAGGAGGAGGAGGAGGAGGAGGAAGAGGAGGAGGAGGAGGAGGAGGAGGAGGAGAAGGAAGAGGAGGAGGAGGAGGAGGAGCAGGAAGAGAAAGAGGAGGAGGAGGAACAGGAGAAGGAGAAAGAGGAGGAGAAGGAGGAGGAGAAGGAGGAGGAGGAAGAGGATGAGCAGGAGGAGGGAGAGGAAGAGGAGGAGGAGGAAGAGGAGTTGTCACTTCCACAACACGCAACCCCTTGCAGCTGAACAAGTGTCTCTTGTGTAACTAGTCACCTCACATGCCCTGTCCTGCTCAGTGTGCCCTGTGCCCCCTCCTGTCTCCCCGAGCTCATGGGTGATCCAGCTCAGCTTAGAGCCTCGGGTCCCTGTGTCCCCCGCCCTCACAGCCCCTCCCCCTCCCCCCTCCCCATGCCACCTGCATGTGGGCGCTGTCCTGGGCGCCATCCTGGGCACCGTGCTGGGCACCGTGCTGGGCACTGCAGAGCTGGGGGCCTGGAGCACTTGAGGGGCTTCTCCCAGGAGAACCACTCAGCTCTGTCTCCATGGGCGTTCCCGTGCCCAGGGCCCCTCAGAGCCTGGGGTTTCTCTAAATGCCCGTGGACCGCCTTCCTCCCCAGAGTCCCCGAGAGTGCCCCCCCCCCCAGGGGGGAGGCGGGATCAGGCTGCTGGGCCCCAGGGAGGACCCAGGCTTTGTCACCTCCATCTCCTGGGCCAGAGCCCTGCCTTCACCGTCACCCCCTCCCCGTTCCTGCCCGGCCTCGTTCTTGACCTTAAAATCCCAAACACCTTCCTATTGTTCTCTCGGTCAAGCCTGGTTCTTATAAGCCACCGCCGGCCTGGCTCCCAGCTGTGCCGTTTCTGCTCAGAAACCCACCAGGAATTAGATTCCGTCCTGCCGCGCCGGCATTTCCGTGCCTGACCCGGGTCAGCCACTGCGGCGTGAAACAAGGGGACGGCGACGGCGAGGAAAAACGGGAAAACGAATGCCAAATAAATGTCACAAATTAAGCGCGGCTCCGGAGCCGAGCAGCCGGACCCGGCCGTTTGCTCACATTCAGATCCTGCTGCATGCGTTTAAAAATCCCACCGGCAGGGTAATAAATACAGCTGGCTTGGCTTATTCATTGTTACGAGGATTTGTGTTAATTTTTAAATTCATCACTTTGTAAAATGCTTTGTCAAATGCATGCCACCCCCAGTGATTCTAGATTTGAGCACCTTGAAGGCAGATTTAAAATATATATATATATATATATATATATATATATATATATATATATATATATATATATTTAATTGATTGCAGAGAGGAAAGGAGAGAGACAGCCTGCAACCCGGGCATGCGCCCTGACCAGGAATCAAGCGTGACCTCCCAGGAAGGCAGATGCCCAACCCCTGAGCCACGCCCGCTGGGCTCCAGGTCTATTTTATGTTCTAACAACTACCACAGTGCTCACCGCCCTGCCCACAGCTAATAAGACAGCCCTGCTCATTGTCCCCACTACACAGACCCACACGAAGGCCGCGGGGCCAGAGCACTGAGAGGACAGGGTGCCGGGGCCGGCCGCTGCCATCACCGTCGGTGAGTGCTGTGTGCCAAGGCCTCTGCCGGCGGCCGCGCCACACGCTGAGCCATCGCCCGAGCGTGGAGGCTCCCAATGAGGCGATGCGACCAGGCTGCTCCTCATACCACGTGGAGGTGCTTGAGAGAGAGAGCGCACGCTGAGGGTGGCATTACACAGGCCTCCCGTTCTCCCCTCCTCCCCCTCCCGCCCTCCCCCTCCCCCACCCCATCCCGTGTCCGTGGGCCATGCACATGGTATATACGTCCTTGGTTTGTCTCTCCTTGTCCTCCCACTGTCGAGGTCTGCCAGGCTAGCACCACCGACAATGAGCTCACCTCACCCAGAGCGGGAGGTGGCCGCCCTGAGACTGGGAGGTTTTAAGATACAGCAGAGCCTCAGAGCGCCAGGACCTCCAGGCCCAGCCCGCGGCTCGGCGGCCCCAGGGCAGCATGGACACGGCCACTCCACGTCTCCGCTGCGGAGTCCGAGGCCACAGCTGCCACAGGAGCCTGCACGGCAGGCTGGAGGGGAGATCCGCCCTGGAGTCTGACACGGCGGCGTGTGCCCGGCCACGGGGAGGGTGTAACGCGCCTGGGCCCGGGGGCCCCTGTGCGACGGCTCACCCGGTCCCAGCCCCTCTGGCCGCAGCGCCTGCGATGAGCGGGGACACAGAAGCCAGGGCGGCGTGCGAACACGGCCCGGCGCACAGACAGCGAAGCGGCCGCTCTCCTCCGCACGGCCGTTCGGGGGACACCACGGCCCCCCGAGGGCCAGTTGGCTCACCCGTAAAGCGGCGAATGGCCCCATCAATGCTGACAACCCATGAGCGATACAGACGCGGAGGAAATCTGCCTGCGAGCGGAAGGGTTCCCCCGGGTGGCATTCCAACGAAGACTTCTGGCGGCCAGGGCTCGGCAGCAGGATGCCCGCGGCCGGTGCTCCCCGGTGGGGCCGGGGCCCAGGGCGGGCCGGAGCCGAGCTGGAGGGGCAGGTGCTGAGCCAGGAAACCGCGGGGCAGTGACAGGCTGAGGTCCCCCGGGAGAGGCGCTGAGCACCTCAGGCCCAGGGGTGAGTTTGGCCTGACCTTCCAGAGCTTTCCTGGCCGCCGCGTGCAGAGAAGGCGGTCGGAGATGCGGAGCTACAGGAAGCGGATTAGGGAAACGGCCCCCCCGGACCCAGGAGCACGGAGCTCAATGCTGAGGCGGCCATGGGCCCGGGGCCTGGGGGACAAGGCAGACAAGGACCTGCAGGGTCCTCCAAGGGCTGAGCAAGGACGACAAGGAGCCCCGGGCTCCCTCTGCAGAGGGCACGGGGACCCCCTGGGCAGGGCCCCCACCCAGCCACCTTCATGGTGTGGAGACAAGACTGCCTCGCCCCAACACTCTGCATGGATGACGAACAACAGAATGTTCTCCCAGCTCCTTTCTTGTCTGAAACAAGCCAGGATGCACATCACCACTGCACCTGCACAGAGCGAGCGGCCGCGGCTTCTACAGAGCAGCGGAGAGGGGACAGACAGACAGACAGACGGATCTGAGGCCTCCTCTCGGGAGAGGGACCTGAGACCGCGCTTGCCCTCCCCTGCGCCCTGCCCCCTGGGCTGCTCCCTCAGGGCAGGAGGTGCCTGGAGGGGGCCCCTCCTTCCTCCCGGGCCCCTCCCTTCGCCGCCCCCCCCCCCCCCCGCCCCTGCACAAGCAGACAGGCGCCATGCCGCCGTCCCTGACGGGAGACATGGACGGGCACAGTCGGAGAAGTGAAGGTGCAGATGCCGAAGGCCCGGCCTCGGGGAACACACAGGATGTTGGTTCCCGGAGGTCAGCGGGGTAGAACCAGGTCCTCCCGCGCCCTCTCTCTCTGCGGGGCACCGGGCACCAGGCGCTGCAAACACCTGCACCTTCTGAGACCCGTCCAGGCGGGGGTGGCCTCAGTGCCTCCTGGCCTGTGGGTGTACGAATGCGGGCAAATGGGGAAGTCTGACCGCGGAGGAGGCGTCCGAGCTGCAGGTTTGACGGGCACCCCCTCCCCTTCAGGGCACCCCTCCCCTCCAGGGCACCCCTCCCCTCCAGGGCACCCCCTCCCCTCCAGGGCACCCCCCCTCCAGGCACCCCCTCCTCCAGGGCACCCCCTCCCCTCCAGGGCACCCCTCCCCTCCAGGGCACCCCTCCCCTCCAGGGCACCCCCTCCCCTCCAGGGCACCCCCTCCCCTCCACAGCACCCCCTCCTCCAGGGCACCCTCTCCCCTCCACAGCCAGTTCCAAGCGATAGCGAGAGATGGGTTCAACCTGGACTTACCTTCTTCCGGAAACAAAAGGGGAGCGGGCGGGAGGGGTCAGGGGAGGTGGGATGAGAATAACCAGCGGGATACGGCGGGGTAGGGGTGGGGGGGGTCCTCAGAAGAAGATGCTGAGTCCTCCCCCAGCAGGGCCAGGGCCAGGAGCTGCCAGGAGCAGGGCGGGAGGGGGGGAGACGATGGGGGAGACTCTGAGAGAGAGAAACGTTTGCTGTGTTACCAGCGGGAACGCCTGGGGGCTTCTGCCCTCGGGTCAGGAGAAGACACATGGGCTGCAGCAGGGAGTGGCCGCGGGCGGGCGGGAGCCAGCGGGAAAGGGACCAGAATGGGGCAGAGCACCCGCATGAAACACGTCTTCTCAAAGCTCGTCCGCGCCACACGGCCCTCGCGGAGCTGGGTGAGAGGTTAAAGCGACAGCAACTGCGTCGTTGGACTAAAAAGCTTTCCATTAGCACCGTCCATAAATTTTAATGCTTCAAACGCGGACGATGTAAGGTTATCCAACAAAGTCGTAACGGTGACGGCCGCTCTCCGCAGCATAAGCCTCCTGCGAAGCCTCCTGCGACGGAAAATGAGGAGAACAGGCCCCGGGGCTCAAGCTCCAGGCCGGCTCTGGGGGAGGGGGGGCGGCAGGGACGTTTTGGGGCCCAGGACATCGTCCCCCCCAGCACCGCTCTCCTCACCCCAGATCCGGGTGTGGGTGCGAGGTTGGAACCCTCGCCTGTCCCTGCTCCTGCCCGGGACCCTCCGCCCAGTCTCAGCCCGTGGGTCCCAGGCCACGCTGACGGACGGGAACAAGCGTGGGGGAGTGAAGGCCGGGAGGAAGAGGTCCCCCAGGGCAGAGAGGCTGGGTTTCAGCGTCCCCGCTGTGCAGGCTCACGTCCCTGCCTACGTCTGACCAGCACCAGCCGTGCTTCCTCGTCCGGACGCCGCCAGGAGGGCTGGCGAGCATCAGCCACTGACTCTCCAAGGCCAGCACACATCTCGGCAGTTCCTCCGGGGAGTAGGTGTCTGGCGCTCGACGCTCTGCCTGGCAATCGGATCGGGTCCGCTTTTGCACTCACAGCCTGTGGCCCAGAGCCGGGCCTCTGTGTAGAGGCAGGCGGGCCTGGGTTTGGGCCCATCCCCTCGTTTACTGCTTTCTGATCCCCGGAACGGATCTAACCCTGTTATATCAGTGTCCTCGTCTGGAAAACGGGATGATAATTATAACACGTCGGGAGCCACATTCGGCTCCAGAGCGGACCACTGGGATAGGGGCTCAATCACAAGGAACAACAACGGCCTGCAATTATCGGAATCCTGAGTCTACGTCAGTGGTCGGCAAACTCATTAGTCAACAGAGCGGCAAACTGCAGTTCTCGGGCCACAGTTTGCGGACCCCCGGCTAGACCTACGTGTAGAAGGAACGGATAAATTCTGAGGGTTAACTGAGGAAAGGCAAGTGACCCCCTAAGCTAAGGCCCTCGGCCTCCGCGGTAGAACCCGGTGCATGTGGGGGTCACGGTTACCTCAGACGGTGCACGTGCTCATTGTCTATGGAACAGGCGGCTGGCGGCCTGAGAGGAGCGACTTTTACCCACCGAGCCACGCCAGCCAACCACCCTGAGTGCGGCTCCCGGTGCGGTAGTGAGTCCTCGTGTGGGAGAGCGGGGAGCCTGGGGTTGGCTGCGATGGCCTGGCCTCACAGAGGGCCTCCGGCCACTCATGTCCATCGGAAGCTGGAGGAGCCCAGGGGCCCCACGTTGAATTCTCCAAGGACAACATCCGGGAAGCAAAGGATCGGTTTGGCGGAGAGTCGTCAGTGTGAGCCCGGACGGTTGAATTCTTCAGTGGGAGCTGGCCTCCCGCAGCCTCATCAAAAGCCTCAAATCCGTTCAATCGGCCTGAGGCCCGGGGTCAGGGTTGGGCCAGTATGAACGGGAAATGTTCTGCTACCAAAGCACCGACTGACCGGTCGCCCGCGCCCCTTCCGGCCGCTCCCCAGGCCGCAGGGGGAGGGAGCTGGCGGAGGCGGTGCAGGCAGCTCTGCTCCGCGTTTCCTCTCTGCTCAGGGCGGCCGCAGGCCTCGGAAGCCGGTGACTGCGGGTCTGCCCGGCCCTTGTGATGCTCTCGGGCATCCAAGAGTCGAGGTGGGCTGTCTCCGTCATGGACTCCCTTTGGTCAGAATCACACCTGCGGAGGGCAGGCGCGGAGGGTCAGAGGTCTCACCGCCATGCCCCCTGCCTCCCGGACGCCGCTCTCAGTGCCTGACTGTTTTAATGTTTGCCTCTCAGTCCCTCGGCCACGTGGCCACACGGCTGTGTCTTCATGCAGGTTTCCGACCAGGGGCTGTCCTACCAAAACCAGGAACCCTTCACTTTCTCCACTGCCGCTTCCCTCCTGACGCTCAGCTGCCAGACCGCCAAGCGCACTGCCCCGTCCAGGCAGAGGGGTGTCTGGGACCCACGCTCAGGGGAAGCTGCCAAGCACGTGGCTGGTCCCCCCAGGCCTTTGTAGGGCACCGTGACCCTGCTCGGCCCCTCGTCCACACACATCTATCCTCCCATGCCCGTTCTTCTCACTGGCATGTGTGCATGTTGTTAGGTCATTGCTCCGTATGTGCATGGCTCCATCTACACAGTAAACACGAGGCAGGCGTGTGATGTGCTCACACTTGCATTCCTGTGCGCTTGCATTTTGCTCAACTTAATACTTTCTGGACTCCGCTGTCCTCTGCCTACGATTTCCATACACTTAGGAGCATTTCAACCACAAACTGCCTACTCCTTACCAACGCCTCTTCCCACAGCAGGAGGCACTGCGTGCTCTGCCATGTCATCGTCGCCACTCGCTCGCCCCTTCCTGCTCCTGCTGCACCTGTGACGGCCACCAGCTCTCACTCAGGCCGCGGGGGCCTCCCGCCTGCCTCCCGGGGAGCGCCCGGCCTCTCTCCTGCAGCTCATCAGCTGCTGGGAGCCCCTCGGCGCTGCACCCCAACACTCTTCCCCAGCAAAGGCGGCTGGCACAGGGCCTGCGGCATGTGACTGCACAGTCTCCCAGCCCAGCGTCTCAAGGCCACGGCCAAGGTCATCACTGCCATCAGGGACGGAGGGCCATCAGAAGCCGTTGACGGCGCACGGGAACAGCACCTGCTTCAATGAGAGGTGGGTTGGCTTTGACCTTCACATTGTTCCGATAACAGCGCTGTGCTTCTCGAAAGAGAGCAAATCAATGTCATGGTCGGGGCTCCACACCGGCGGACCTTTGTCCTGACACCTGGTACCCGCCCGCCCCGCTCGCTCTACCAGCCTCTCGCTCCTCTCTGAGTGGGAGGGAACGGTGCCAAAAGGAGCGCCAGCACAGGAAGGGGGCCGATGATGCTCAGGCCAGAGGAAATCGGAGAAAAGGGAAAGTTGGAGAAATGTGGGAAGACGCAGTGACCTGTGTGCAGGCTCCGGACCAGCGGGAGGAGCTCCATTGCAGACCCTGCTGTGGGAATCACTGCACTTTTCACCTGGCGTCGTTTCCGAGCCTAACGTTCTGCTTCTGCGGTGTGTGCCTCTCACCCGTGTCCGGCCTCGGCCGGGCCTTTGACTCTGGAGCTGCGGAGCAAGACTCCCCATGACAACATGGACACGACTGTTTGTGTCGGAGTGACCCTAGCAACGCACAGGAAGGAAAACCTCGTCACACTACATGGCTGACATGCCACTCCCGACACACAGAGATCACACCGGAGAGGAGCTCCGTGCTCATCAGTGGTGGACCTGGTTCAGGTCCCGTGCGGGTCTCACGGCTCCCGCTTTCTGTTCTCTGCCAGTGGGGAGGGGGTCTGCCTTCCACAGCGTCTGCGAAGAGTTAGCTTAGACAACGTCCTGAACAGAGATCGGTGATTGGGGATCGTGTACCCAGTAACTTACAGTTATTTGCAGCAGCATCACTGTCATCGCCGCCATCCCGGCTGGCATATGGCTTCCCAGAAACCTCCGTATAAACAGGTGTCGGCTGTGTCAGTAACTAGCCCGGTGAACCCTGGGCAAACTACGGAACCTCTGTGGCCTGTTAACTCAATAGAGCTGGCGTGAGTGGAAAACTCTCAGGCGTCTTCAAACTACGGCCCGCGGGCCAATGCGGCCCGCAGAGGAGTCTGATCCGGCCGCCAGGTTTTTTGGGCAGTGAGCGCAGCCGAGGTGTTACAGTAGGAATTAGTAGTTCATATAGTCCGGCCCTCCAGCTCTCTGAGGGACCGTGATCTGGCCCCCACTTTAAAAAGTTTGAGGACCCCTGGAAGGCATAACATTTGGTGTTGCTTTGCATCCAGAATTCCTCAATATTTAATCAGTTGTTACTACCGTGTTTCCCCGAAAATAAGACATCCTCCGAAAATAAGACCTAGCGCATGGAAAGATAAGACATCCCCTGAAAATAAGACCTAGTGCAACTTTGGGAGAAAAAATTAATATAAGACACTGTCTTATTTTCGGGGAAACAGGGTAATTTTGACATGTGTCTTTCTAAACGTAGAATTTTGACCACAAGCTAATACAAACTTCCCTTTTTCACCATTTCCCCAATTTATAATATGGAAACTTCACTTAAATCTGCACTGCTAGTCAAGCCCAACTTAGTTTTGTTTCTAATGTAAGTTTCTGTATTCCTAAAAGTCGGAGGGAATTCTATAACAGGCTAGTGTTCTCTCCAACACAGACACAACCCAAGAGGAAAAAAAATAACGTTTTCCCAAATCAAAAGCAGCGAATGTACGCGTTTCTAGATTCGTTTCAGGAAAACAGGCATGTTTTTACACTAAAATACATGCTCCTCACTCTGAGGAATTGCACACTTAAATCTGTGCGGCTCATTGTGAATGTGGTTAAACCGCTCAACATATTGTTTTATCATTTTAAACAAGTAACGCTTAAAGGACAGATAAATCTATATTAACCATTCCATACCGACGTAACGTGATTTATTCGGAAGATGATACCAACAGAATAAGCCGTTAACAAGACTTTTACAACTCAGAGCCATCGCGTCCGTCAGGGCGCCGGGCCGGCCTGATTCTGTGGGGTCCGCCCGCAGCTCACGTCACTGCGGGTGAGAGATGCTTCGAGGACCATCTTCCCGCAGCACACAGGCAGCCCGCACGCTCGGCCAGCAGCCCCCCTCAGCGCCGGGAGGATGGGGTGTTCCGTGAAGGAAGGAAGGGTGCCCAGAGGGTTTCAGCTATTACTCGTCATTTGCATACACCCTCCCCGCAGACGCTTTCTGTGCGCTGACACTAATGGGGCCAGAAAGCTCAGCCTGGGCAGCAGCCGGCCCACCCCTCGGGGTGGCGGATAGAGACGACAGCAGCATCACCAACATGGTGTCCTGGTGCTTTTTCCTGGTTTACAGGACGTGCTGACACAGCGGAGCCTGCTCACGTTTAATGGGGTTTTATTTACTTTTCTCACCCTATTTCTCTCGCCCTTTTTCTCCTCGCACACACATTAGTGCGTAATGGGGAACTTTATGCCTCCCATGCTGTGGGCATGCATCTCGGCCATGGAATTGGGTGTTTATAACCACGGGCCACTGTCTCTGGTGATTCATTCTGGGGGACAATCCTGGAACACTGCCGGGGGGAGTTTTAACCCCTAAGTCCCAGACTGCTTCTCTGCGTCCCAGGGATCTGTCTGGTTTTGGCTGAGGCCGGAAATAATTCCCTCCAGAGAAGGTCCCAGGCTGCCCTGGTGCCGGCCACACCCTCTGCTGCTCTTCGACTCATGCACCCCGTCTCCTGATGCCCCCCCAGAGAAGGAGGGGCGCCAGGGAGCCAGGCATCCATGACGTGGTCTCGTGTGGGTTGGCACAGCAGATCCCCAGGCCTGTCTGTCTCTCGGAGCCACCACTGGAGGAGCCACGATGCAGTTCCGAGAAGGCGCCCACCGTGTGGCTCCGTCTTCCTCCATGAGGAAGAGTCCCTGTCAGCCCCGCTGGTGTGGCTCAGTGGATAGAGTGTCTGTTTGGGGCATGAATGGTTCCGGGTTCAATTCAGGTCCAGGACACGGACCTCGGGTGCAGGCTGCTCCCCGGGCGGGGCCCTGGTCAGGGCGCCTGCAGGAGGCAACCCATCGATGCGTTTCTCTCACATCCATGTTTCTCTCCGTCTCTCCCTCTCTCTTCCTCTCCCTAAAAACCAGGGGAACATATTCTGGGCGAGGATAAACAAAAAAGGGGGGTCACTTTCGGCCGGGTCGCCACTGCGCCTCTGCCTCAGGAACGTTAACTTCCGACGCCTTGTCTGGACATTGGGGAGCTCGGTGTTCCTCCTGGATCGCTCTCTGCCGTGTCTCCTCATCCGTGGATGCGCACAGCTGAGTGTGTTTCTCTTACAGAGAGGGGCGAGGCGGGCGCAGGCCGCTGGTGCCCGGTGCATGGGGGCGGGCACTCATTTCCCCCGAGCCCACATCCGTCCTCCGGCGAGGAGCGCCCCATCAGTCCTCTCCGAGCACCCCCGTCCGTCCCCCCAGCGAGGAGCACCCACGTCCCTCCTCCGGGCGAGGAGCACCCCCGTCCGTCCTCCGGGGGAGGAACGCTCACATCCGTCCCCGCCCTCCCCCCCCCCCCCCCCCCCCCCCCCCGGCGAGGAACGCTCACATCCGTCCCCCCGGCGAGGAGCACCCCCGTCCGTCCTCCCGGTGCCACTGCCCTGTGTGACGTGGGAGCCGCTCCTGTTTATGGAACCGCCGCCCGCGAACAGCAGCCCCGCGTGTGGACATGAAGGTCGCGGGGAAGCTTTGCCGCCTGAGGCGATCCGCTCTGCTTGCAAAGGGCTCCCCGCCCCGCCCCTGCCCGCCCCGCGCCTGGCATCCCTCCCCCCTCCGCCAGCCGGATCGCCAGCTCAGTAAGGCTTCCTCCTGAGCGATGCCGTCAGGGGGGGCCGGGACAGGTGTGAGTGTCAGTGAGGGGGAGGGGGGGAGGGGGCAGGAGAGGGAGCCCCTGCTGGACCCGGGCCCGGGGCGGGGTGACCCACACCGGAGGCTCAGCCACAGCCCAGCCACCGGCCTCACCGTGGGGACACGGGGGGAGGAGCGGGCGGCCCCGGGCTCTGCAGCCACCGGCATGCTCCCGGAGGGGACGCTGCACATGCGTGTCCGGCCCCTTCACGCGTGGGTGGCCAGGGCGGTGGGGGAAGGCCAGGGCGGGAGCGCGTGGGTCTCCTGCCGAGAGGACCGATCAATCATGGGCCCAGGGGCGGTGAGGCGGTCTGTCACTATGGCCTGGCGCTGCTGCCAGCCCCCGCCCGCCTCTGCCAGGCCCATGCCCAGGCCTCTCGCTCGGCCTGTGGTCCCTCCGATGCCAGAGTCGTGTGCTGGGCAGCGGGACAGGCAGGCGGTGCTTGTGGGGGGCGGGAGGGGCGGTCTGGAGGAAGGGGGGCCTTCGTGAAGCAAACGTCATTCCCAGCACCAACAGCACACCAGCCCCGCCCCCGGGAGCCGCGCGTGGGTCTGCGGAGTGGAGACCCCGCTGGGCGGGACAGACCCCGAGAGCGGCCCCTGGGTGAATGCAGACAGGCCGCTCCCCCGCCCGGCCCTCCCGGCCCAGCCACCGCGGCTCGGGCCCTGCCGCCGGGAGCCGGTGGCAGTTGGTTTGGGCTGGGTGTTCTGTTCGGCTGGTTTTGAAGCCCAGAGGAGGGCCGGGCCTGCTCTCCCTGGAGAGGGGGGAGCGGGCCGCGGAGTGACAGCGCCGCCCGGGGAGGCGTATCTGCGGGCCATCGCGCCCCCCATCACCCGCCTGGCAGCTGGGAGATACATTTAGATAAAGCGGCCGGCGCCGCCGATAACAAGCCCCTCAAATGTCAGCCGGCACAAAGGCCGGCATTGATTGCTGCTCCAGCGCCTGCCGGCTCCCACTGCTGCCTTTCCCCTCTCCTTCCTCCCCTCTCCTTCCTCCCCTCCTCTGCCCTCCTCCTCCCCTCCCTCCTCCTCTGTCAGATTATCTGCTGTGGAAAAGGCCATTGTGCTGTGCAGCATTGTGTTCTTTGCTAAATGGAATTTAGCAACATCTCTCCAATTCCCGGCTCTTCCTCCACCCTCTGGGAGGGCTTCCCTCCCAGCCAGGGCCCAGCTCACTCTCTTCCCTCCTCCCTCCTCCCTCCTCCCTCCTCCTTCCTGGAGCCCAAAGGCAGGACCAGGCGCTGGGCTGACCCCTCAGCAGAGCCAAAGGCGGAAGCTGGGAGGTAGAGGGGACCGTGAGGCAGTGGACGCGGCCCAGAGGTGGACACGGTGGATGTCGGTGGGTGTCAGGCGCCAGGAACGCTGGGCCAGTGCAGCCCCGCCTCCCCCTGAGCTTCTCTCTGTGGAAGGGTGACTGGCCGGGCCCTTTGGGGGATGTGAAGGGCACCGGGAAGGAGAGCGGGAGGGAGACCCCGACCGAAGGCAGGACCAGCCCAAAGCTGGCCCAGTCCAGCCCGCCCATCCGCCTCTGCCCGGGCCTGGACTCTGCCAGCTCTGTGGTCGGCAAACTCCTCAGGTTGTAGCTGGATTAGGAAGCCACCATGAGAGGAGGAGGAGGAGGAGGAGGAGGAGGAGGAGGAGGAGGAGGAAGAGAAGAGGAAGAGGAAGAGGAAGAGGAAGAATGCCACCTTCTGGTGCTCTTGCCTCGGTCCAAACCCCAGGGCCATCGAGTTCGTCCAGAGATCCCAATTTCACAAATGAAACCAAGAGCCGGTTTGCCGCCTCGGAGTGGCTGAAGCCTGTCCGCAGCCCCCGCCACAGCCGTGGAGATTCCGGTTTCGCGTGGAGCGGGGCCTGCAGCCCGCCCCGGAGAGCCCCTCCTGCGGGGCTTCTGACGGAACCGACTTTTCTCCCCCGAGACACCCATCACCGCCGGCCCGGAAATCAACGGCGACGCTTCTAACGGAAACGTGGGCTCCATGGAGCCGAGCGGGCGGGCGGCGGGGCCGCGGAGGCACGGGTCCCAGCCATGCAGCTGCTCCCCGAGGAGGAGGATGCAGACGGGGAGCAGCGGGTTCCAGGAGGGGCTCCCAGAGTCCTGCCGGAAAGTCCCGCCTCGTGGCACCAGGCTGCCGGACACGTGGATGAGGAGGAAGCATTGGACCCTCTGCTCCTGCGGCAGCACAGCCACCGCCCCAGAGGGAGGCCCAGAGGGAGGCCCAGAGGGGGGGTCAGAGGGAGGCCCAGAGGGGGGACCCAGAGGGAGGCTCAGAGGGAGGCCCAGAGGGAGGCCCAGAGAGAGGCCCCAGAGGGAGGCCCAGAGGGGGGGTCAGAGGGAGGCCCAGAGGGGGGGTCAGAGGGGGGACTCAGAGGGAGGACTCAGAGGGGGGACCCAGAGGGAGGACCCAGAGGGAGGACTCAGAGGGAGGCCCAGACGGAAGCCCAGAGGGAGGCCCAGAGGGAGGCCCAGAGGGGGGGTCAGAGGGAGGCCCAGAGGGGGGGTCAGAGGGAGGCCCAGAGGGGGGACCCAGAGGGAGGCTCAGAGGGAGGCCCAGAGGGAGGCCCAGAGGGAGGCCCAGAGGGGGGACTCAGAGGGGGGACTCAGAGGGAGGACTCAGAGGGAGGACTCAGAGGGGGGCCCCAGAGGGAGGCTCAGAGGGAGGCCCAGAGGGAGGACCCAGAGGGGGCCCCGGCCGGTGGGCGCGGCTTCAGGAAATGAGTTCTCCGGCTCCTCGAGTTCAGATATCAGTTCCCCTGCTGGGACCTGTGAGCCCAGGTGGTACGTGTGCTCTGGGCGGAACGAGGAGGCTGATGCGCCCTCGGCGCCCTCCGCTCCCTCCCCACAGCGAACATGGGAGCCAGGCAGAGGAGCTGACGCAGCCATAGCCAGTGGTCGGCAAACTCATTAGTCAGCAGAGCCAAATACCAACAGTACAACGACGGAAATTTCTTTTGTGAGCCGAATTTTTTAAACTTAACCTTCTTTTAACGCCACTTCTTCAAAATGGACTCGCCCAGGCCGTGGTCTTTTGTGGAAGAGCCACACTCAAGGGGCCAGAGAGCTGCAAGTGGCTCGAGAGCCACGGATTGGTGATTCCTGTGAAGAACAACAGTTGGTTGATCTGCAGTTTAAAGTTGGCAGTTCAAGCCCGAGCTGGTCTGGCTCAGTGGACTGGAGGGCCCTGGGTTTGATTCTGGTCAAGGTCACATGCTGAATGGCAGGCTAGTCCGCAGTAGGGGGTGTGCAGGAGGCAGCTGATCCTCACTTCTGTCTCATCATTGATATTTCTACCTCTCTCCTCCTCTCTGGAATCAATAGAAATAGAAATAATAATAAATACAAAATAATAATAAAGTTGACAGTTCGAGAGTGAGAGGGGTGGGCGGGTGGGCCTGGGACTGCCCTGAGTGGTTTTGTGATGCTCACACCAGATTCTCTGGCTGCCAAAGTCAGTGCAGCCCTTCCAGGTCAAGGGTCAAGTGCAAACTGGCAAAAGCTCCTGAGGGCTGAGCAAACCACCCGCCCAGCCCTTCACTTTTGAACACCGCCCCCCCCCCCCCCGCAAGGGGCACCGGGTCAGGGGGCGCCGTGTTGAGGGGAGCATCATCATTCTTTGTCCTGCATGTGGACATGGACCTGACACCCCATCACCCAGGATCAGCGACAGACACTGACTGAGGCCCTCGGTGTTCGCAGCAGGTCCTAGAACAGGCGTCCCCTAAGAGGGAGGGAGGGAGGGAGGGAGAGAAGGAGGGAGGGAGGGTGGGAGGGAGGGAGGGAGGAGAAAGGGAAGGAGGAAGGAAAGGAGGGAGGGAGGGAGAGGAAAGAGAGTGTTGTTCAGATTCAGTCACAATCAATGTCTGTCACTGGGTGAGAAGAACAAGAAGCCAAGAACCTACAGGGTCTCTGCTCAGAGAAGACGGGTAAGTAGTGTGGGGAGCCGGGCTCCACCGTGCAGCTGTGGGACCCTGATAATAACCCTCAGCCAGAGCCCCACCCCGCCCAGGGAGCTCCCCATGGTTCTCTCTGAGGTCAAAGGGTCGTCCTGCCTGCTGGGAGGGTTCTGACTTCGCCCTGAGGGGCTGGGGCTCGGGGTCTCTGTCTGGGCTGGCCCACTTCTCAAAGGCCCCCGTTTGTCTGCTCCCCAGTCTGTGCCCCAGAGGTCAGAGGTCACTGTGATGTGGTTCGTCCCCAGCAGCAGCTGGCGAGGCCCACGTCTGGAGGAAGTAGCCCACACCGAGGGTCCTGACACAGGGGTCACAGGGAGCACAGGGATCCGGGGCCCAGCAATCTCTGCTCTGCTGAGGGAGGCCCCACGCACTCATGGAGCACCCCCAGGGGCAGGGAGCCCCCGGGAAGCTCAGCGGCCCTGGGATGAGGGCCGAGGCTTGGACAGCATTTCTGTATTCGTTGTTCATCTGTTTACTTTGGCATTTAAGGAAGGGGAAGGAATTCGATAAGACATGCAGAATGCTTAGCAGAGTGCCTCACACACAGTAGGTCCTTTTTCACAAGGGGGAACTGAGATGGGGGCTCTGGGCAGACCCCACCCTGCTTCCCGCTGCAGCTCAGAGCTCCCTGTAGCCGTGTCCTGGCAGGAAGACAGGGAAAGGGAGAAAGGAACACACACCAGGCTCCGGTCTCCACCCTCGTCTATGAACTTCAGGTCAAAGTCAAGAGCACGGGGCCGAGGCCGAGGCCCGCCACCCGGCCCCGAGCTCTGCTCTTGACCTCTGAGCACTGGGAGGTCTTCGAACTCGCCCGAGCTGCCGGGACTTCGGCCAGAAAGGAAAATTTCTCGGCTGCTTTTTCATGCCTTCCAAATGAATTAATTTTCTAAATGGAAAATTGAAGTAATTAGGTTATAGACTGAGTGACATTTACGAAGGAGAAAAGCGGGGAAATTGCATATCCTTTATTAAACCGTTATTAGATGTATTAAGCAATATAGAGTAATCACTTTTATTCCTGCAAATGTGATTATTCTTTTCACGCCAAGGCGAGCTCAGGGCCCAGGGCCCAGGGCCCGGCGGACCATGACGGGTCACAAAAGCACCGAGTGGCCTCCACAGCGTTCTGCAGGGGCCACCTGCTCGCGGGGCGAGGACAGAGGGCCTGGAGCAGCCTCGGCACACACGCCCCCCCCCCCAACCTTCCACTGACCATCACGCCCTCCTACCCACCTGCCCAAAGCACATCGCTCATTCATTCAGGACGATTTGAAGCAGCACCTACTATGTGCTGACACCGTCCCGAGGCCTCCAGCTCTGAGAGCAGATGCCACTCCGTCTGGACTGACTGCGCTCCAGGAGGAAGCAGACAGCAATGGCATCAGAGACGTCGTGGTGAGTGAGCGGGCATCGCCCTGGAGAAGGGCCCATCCCGCCCGTGACACGCTGTGCGGGAGCTTTGAGGGAGGCGAGGGAGCCAGCCACGCAGCGGACATCATCGCACACAAAGGCCCCGCCGTGGTCCGGGGTTCCAGGAGCCCCAGGCGGGAGGGGCGGGGCTGAGGAAGAGGTGGTGGGGAAGGGGCTCGGAGGGGGGCAGGCAGTCACCGTGGATGTGACTCTCATCAGACACAGGAGAGCATCCGCCCGGAGCCGCCACCAGCAGACCCCCAGGTGGCCATGGAGGAGCTGCGTACACAGTTTCAGAAATCCACTCCCCCGGAGGCTGGCTTCCCGCGTGCCCACGGCCCTGTCTGGAATGTAGCTCTGCTCCCTGGTCTTCGTTGTGGGGTCTTGTGAGGCACAGGAGGGACCCGCTTTTACAATAGAATGTTGATGGGCAGGAGCCCAGAGAAACGCTGCGTCTCCCGATGCTGCGCTGTCCCTGGAGGTCTCCGCCTCCCCCCGCCCGTCCTCACGTGGGGAAGTGAGTCACGGCACGGATGTCACGAGGCAACAGGTTTGAATGGTTCTCGGTGCTATTTTTACTTAAGGAATGTCCTTTCGCCCTAGCAGGTGTGGCTCAGAGGCCAGAGCCTCAGCCAGAGCACCAAGGATCACAGGTTCGATTGCTTGTCAAGGGCACGTGCCTCGGTTGTAGGTCTGATCCCCAGCCCTCACCAGGGCGCGGGCGGGAGGCAATCAACTGATGTGTCTCACCTCTCTCTCCCTCCCTCTCCCTCCCCACTCAGCTGTCTCTCTCCCACGGTCCCTGCCCGTGGGTCTGCCGCCAGCATGCCGCCTGCAGGCGTCCCCGCCTGGTCCCTGGAGGGGGGAGCTGAGCCGCGTGTCAGCCTGTCACTGAGGGAGCGCAGACACCCTGCGGTGATGTCACCAGCCACGGCGGCTCAGGCATGTCAGCTCCAGCAGACCCATTCATCAGCACGCGGGGACCATGACAGCGGGACGCGGGGACAGCAGGGCCCACACGGATTTGTCACATGAAGAAAAATGGGAGCTGGAGGCCATTTCCAAGATATTCTAATGAGCGTTGGGCTGGGAAGAGAGAGTAGCCCTGGCTTTATTTTATTTTATTTTAAATATATTAGTATTGATTTCAGAGAGGAAGGGGGGGGGGGTAAGATAGAAATATCAATGATGAGAATCGCTGATCAGCTGCCTCCTGTGAGCTAACGGTGGATGGTCGGGGTGAGGCAGTGAGGCCCTCTCCATGCTACAGCGGCCAAAAGTGACCCCATGAGTGGCCACATCAGCCCTAGAGCCATGAGGACGTTTAATACGAACAATTCCATCTCCACACACTGCAGGCTCTGTTGGCTGCTGTTCTACATGCACTTAAGGCTCAAGAGAACATTGTTTGATGAGCAAATCCAAAGCCGGGCCGTTGTTAACCGTCTGTATGACCTACAGTGCCCAACAAATGTCCGTAGGTCTCGTGACGACTGCATTGCAGGGCCTCTGTAGCCAGGACGCTCTGTGCCCAGGATAACGGAGAAGATTCCAGTCCTCACTGCCAGGGTCAGCCTTGGGGTGCGGGTCCCTGAAGCGTCTGGGATGAGTTTTGTGCTGCATTTTCCAGCTTTTCTGGCCTAGGTGCTCTTCGGAGCGGGGAGGAAGGGACACGTGGCCCGCAGCAGCCCGGCCTGGGGGGCTGGGCCCCATGGGACACCCTGACACAGAGGGAGGGAGAGAGGAGCTGTATGGGAAGTGACCCTCCACACAGTCGCTGGGAGAGGACATTTCCTGCCCTCCCGCTGGCAGACCCCCATACGGGACCGCTCCACGCCCTCCCTAAACCGGACACCTACAGGAACCGAGTTCCCCGTCCTTCCTTCCCACCTGACCTCGCAGTCTGCAGCCACTGCCCTGAGAAAGGCACTCCCCAGCTTAGGCCTGAGGATTCGGAGGGTTCTTGCTCCTGGCCACCCACAAACCCTAATAGGCCTGTTACCGAAGTCAGCTGCTGTTCTCAGCACCGTTTTCCTAATGGTCGGGGGCAGCTGCGTTCCCTCCTTCTCGCCCTCCATCTTCACCAGGATCCGCCCGCCTCCCCGAGCCCGCCTCCCGCACAGGAGGAGCCGGTGGCGACGCAGCTCCCGGTCCTGCAGGCGCACCTGCTGCCGGGACCCGTTCCCACACTCTCTGCGGAAGCTTTGATGCCCAGGAAAATCTTAACAAACATCGAAGGGAACCCGATGACTTCTAACTAGAACATGAACTTGAGGAAAATGGGTGCTGGGGTGAGGAGGGGAGGGGTCCAAAGCCGGAAGCTGGGTTACCGTAAGAAAGGGCTGACGGGCTAGCCAAGGGCCCTGGCTGCCCCATCGGAGTGCTCGGTCAGCGCTGACGGGAAGCAGGACCGTTTCTATTGGTGCCCTGTCCTTCCCTGACCTTGAGCATGTGTTCCGCCCAGCACAGCCTTGTCGAGGGGGAGAGACGCAGAGCCTGATGGATTTGCTCCGTGTCAGACAGCGGGGATGTCATTGCTAAATGTCCCTGGCTTGTTTTTAAGAGCTCAGCCTGCTTTTCCTCTTATTGGCCTGGATCTCTCGGCTAATTTATTTAAAAGACTGAATGGCCCCTTGTGGCTGGGATCCATTTTAATCTCCAAATGGACCACTCCTCTCAATTGAATTCAGAAATGACGAGGCTGCCTGGCTCAGGCCAGAACGCTGACTTCATCCCCGCACCCGGGCCTGGGGGCTGGGCAGAGCCTGGCGCGTGAGCAGCATCCCTACTGGCTCCTAGGCCAACCCCCCCCCCCCCCCCGAGCCCGGTAACCCTGCCGTACGGCGGCGCCATGGACACTCTGCAGCGCCACGGGACCACTGTGCCGGCCGTCCCAAAGGACAGGCCGAGTCTGCGTGGCCCCTGCCTGTATCCGTCCACCTGCACTGAGGAGACGTGACATCGCCACGTTCATGCTGATAAGTTAACATGTGAGCAATCCTTAGATGAAGAGTAAACTGAGTCCACGTGGAAGCGGAGGAAATTCCAACAGGAGGGTTGGACAGCCGTGTCAGCTGAGACTGTAGGACCAGAACCCTGAGCCTCATCCCATCTCACCCGTGACCCAGGGTGCAGACAGCCGGGCTCTGCGCCACCCGCCCTGAATGCGGGGGCCGGGGGTGAGGGAAAGGTTGCATGTGTCCCAAGGAGGGGTGCAAAGGCTTACTTACCAAGAAGTGTGAAAGGGCTGAAACCGGTATTGCTCAGTGGATAGAGCGTCGGCCTGTGGACTGAGGGGTCCCAGGTTCGATTCTGGCCAGGGGCATGTACCTTGGTTGCGGGCACATCCCGGGCGGGGGTGGGGGGGGGGCGTGTAGGAGGCAGCTGATGGATGTTTCTCATCGATGTTTCTAACTCTCTATCCCTCTCCCTTTGTCTCTGTAAAAAATCAATAAAATATATTAAAGAAAGAAAAAGAGAAGCGTGAAAGGTGAAATCAGCCCGTGAGGAGGTGTGGAATGTATCAGCCCAGAGACGGACAGCTGTCACGAGAGGGCTGTCAGCAGCTGCTCACCTCCGTCCCAGACAGCAGGCCGGTCAGCCAAGCTCAGCCAACTGTGGGGAGCCTGCAGGGCCATGGCACACTCAGCCCCGGGCGCCTCATGTGCGCCACGCCAGCTCAGCCAGGTTCAGAGACCCCGAGTGGGGGCGGTGAAGGATTGAGAAAAGACAGACGAGAAAAGAAAGCTGGGACTCGGTGGGACGCTGTCCTCTCTGATGGAGAGCTAGCGATAGCACCACAGACTGTAAGCCGTGTCTTTATTCTATAGCCGATGCCATGAGGCAAAGTAAGGATATTAACAACCTTCTCATGGGTCTCACTCCTCCTCAATGACATGCACCCGATCCAGCTTTGTGTCCTTGCAGCCTCTCTCACTCATCCACGTGGGGCCAGTGTTCGGACCACAGGTCCAAGCTCCCAACCACAGCTGTTGGCTCTCACTGTGCTGGGAGCTCTGCCCTCCATGCTGGGACTTGCACGGGGGCCACGAGAGCACTGTGCCCTCTCAACAGCCCGAGGCTTGAGCCTGTCCAAACACTAGCCGCTCTACACAGCCAATTCTCCACACCTCTGTCATAGTAAATTATGCACAACCTATTCCGGAGACAATAACTACTCTCAATGTAACTTTATGCTTTTGTCTTTAAAAGTTATCTTGATGAGTATGTTCCTCTGATTGTAAGTGTAACGCATGCTAATGGTCATTCGATGCATTAAAAGTATCACCGATGATGCCACCGCAGTCCCTCCACCCAATGGCACTCCTTCCCTGCTCTGGTGCATTTGCTCTTCGTCTCTGCTGAGGACAAAGCGATCGTGATGTCACGTTAAATGGGTCTCTAGAAGCTTCCTTTAGCACTTCCGTGTCACCTGATTTCCTACTTGAAAATGTAGCCGATACTCATGTCCATCAAGAAAAAAAAAATGAAACAAAGATATTTAATTTGCAATATATGGTCTTCTTCTGGGCTAATATGTGATAAAATACAATTAATATTATATGAAACAAGTTTTTCAGCAATAACTAGGATCTACAACTTCCGTGTTTCCCCGAAAATAAGACATCCTCCGAAAATAAGACCTATTTACAGGTTTCCTTCTGAGTGAAATATAAGGCATCCCCCAGAAAATAAGGCCCCCCCTAGGCTCTGTCTCAGAATGCTATTGCTAACCATGAGAGATTTGGCCCACTGATTCTGAAAGAAATGGAGTCACAAGAAATTCACCAGGAAATTCAGGAATTGGATTATTATGATGATGTTCCAGAAGATGATGACATGATTGTCATTGAATTAATGAGTAAATTCTTGATACTGTAGGATTCATTGTTTGTCTGTATACCGTACCGTATACAGGTAATAAATTTCCTTTATTTTCATTTAACAATAAATGTGTACTGTATTCTTCTTCATGGAAAAATAAGACATCCCCTGGAAATAAGACCTACCGCATCTTTGGGAGCAAAAATTAATATAACACACTATCTTATTTTCGGGGAAACGGGGTAGAACATGGGTGAGATGTGGGAGTGAATATGTTTTAAAAATAAGTGAACGTTTTCTTGCTGGTCGAACCCAGGACTCCACACCGGAGAGCACTTCCCTGTGAGGAGCTGAAGGACAGACTCGCCCTGAGGACAGAGCGCGGGGGCCTCGGCTGTGGTTGACATGCTGTCCAGGTTAAGCAGACGAGTTGGAGTCAGTAATGAGGGGGCCCTGAGAGGCCGAGAAATTCCAGTCTCACTGCTCAGTCTTCGCTGGGCTGGGAACTCTCCGCACCCCAGACGCCGGGCACGGCCTCTCGCTCACGCCTGAGAGGAGGGGCACCGCAGGGTGAGGCCCACGGTGGAGGCGGTTTACTCACGACCCTCCAGTGTCTTGATTTCGGATGCCCCAGCCCCAGATGGGGGTCGCCTTGGGGAGCTGGGGCGCATGCTCGGAGCTGTGTTGGGTGAAAAACGTGAGGAATGCTCTGATCATTGGAAAGGACTCTCCTGCCTCGTGGGCCATCTCCGTGGGTAACAGGGCGTCTGCGTTTGTCTCCTCCTTCCCACGTCACCTCGGCTTCCTCCCTCCCCTGAGGGCCCCTGGGGGTGTTTGGGGTGGGTTTTATTGTTGGGCTGGAAAGTAAAGCAGATGCTGCAGGGGAGTGGAAAACGGTGTGGCCTGTGGCCGGGACACTGACAGGAGCGCTTGTAGGTAAGCAGAGGGGAGTTTTTAGTTAAAACTAACGGACATGAGGTTGGAGTTCCTGTGTATCGGTCCCCCACAGGCTGAGTCAAGTTCCTGAGGGTCCCAGTCTTGAACCAGCGATCCAATCTGTGGGAACAGGTGTGTCCATGGGTTGTTGTCTTGGCAAATTGACTTCGCCCAGAATTCCCTTACAGCTTGTCTTCCCGCTGGAGCTAGATTGGGGTGCTGCTCAGGGGAGAGAGCGCGGTGGGTGCCTGTTCGGAGCCTGGCCTAGCCAACAGGCAGACACTGGCCACTCCGCACACAGCCTTACCCGCAGCTGTCCTTTGTGGACTCGTCACTCTGACCCACCCTGTGCAGGGGCCAGGAGCACGCCCACTTTGTCTCCCATGCAAGCGAGGGCATTCGCAGCCCATTTTCTCCCACACGACACAACTGTCACCCGTCACAGAACACTGGCCTCTGCCCCTGGCCACGCCTCCCTCAGGCTGGCAGCGCCCCCTGCCCGGGGCTGACTGTCCGGTGTCCGCCTCCTCCCTGCCCAGCCCAGACCCCGCCCTCGGCCAGGGACGCCGAGCAGGTTACTGTGGCCAGACGCCCGGGTGCTTCCACGGAAGCTGCACTCCTTCAGAAGGTCAGCCCTGAAACGGGGCTCATTCTTCACCGGAGACGAGGGCAGCGCAAGGTCCTTCCCGCCGGCCCGGAACCGGCGGGCGTTGTAGGAGGGGCAGCGTGGGCCCCGGGGTAGTTTCTTTCTGGAAGGAAAAGTCTGGTCAGAGATTTCTGTCTTAGAAAACGTACGGTGCATTGGCCAAGCAGTCAAGCTCTAATGAGATTTGTAAAGCAAATGAGGAAGCAAAGGTTAGGGCTGCTTGTAGGAAAAAGACCCGTATTGAAGAAATCTTATTATTTCAGACTCCAGTATTTGCACTAGAATTATTTTCAACGAATGAGGTAATAGGCCTGCACGGTTAAAGAGAGAGGTGGCAGAGAGTGAAATAACAAAATAATGTTTCTCCTTCTATCTTATTTTCATGAAATGTGTTGGGGTGACGGTGGTTAATGGGGTCATGTGGGTCCCAAGGGCGCATCCCTCTGATACACGATCTGCATGTTATGCTGTGTGCTCACCCCCCGAGCAGCCCTCTCATGTGTTTGTTAATTCAAGGCAAGTCTGAGAAGCTTCTTTTTCCTTTCCTCTCCTTTCTCTTCTCTCTGGCTTCCTCCCTTCCTCCCATACCAATGCTTATCTCCAAGATCATATCATCCTCACACATGTGCACCTAACACGTTGGAGTCACGGATGCTCCATGAAATGTAACCCCTTGCCCTGCACTGGCTGCTCTCACTTGCCACTGCATCCCGGAGCTGTCTGTCCGTGGAGGCAGGTCTCCCACATAAGGGCGCTGTAAATGCTTCTTCCTTTCCCTTTTACTCACGAATGTATATACATTGAATATTAGCAGAGCCTTCTCGGCACATTTGGGAGTGATCTTGCCATTTTTCTCTTTAAACCCTGTTAAAATGGCAAATTAAATCAATTTTTCTTTCGAACTCCCCTTTAATTCCTGAAATGCCTCCATGTGGTCCGCTCTGATGTGAGACACACCAGTGGACTGCTTCCCGCACCCACCTCAGCCAGAGCAGGGCTGGAGCCTGCAGCTGAGGTCCGGGCCCTTGACCAGAACTGAACCCAGGCCCTTCAGCCTGTGGGTCGTCACTCTATCCACTGAGCCACACCGGCTAGGGCTCCTTAATTTTTGGTTCTCCCCACACCACTGAGATCTAACAAGTCACTTCCTGAAAATGTGGCCCGTCCCTGAGCTCTCCTGACTTCTCATTCTGCACGCAGTTTGGGGGAACGCCTTGTCCGCCGAGCAGGATGCTCATGGCCTGGCCCCCGGCCTTGTACTCAGAGCGCCCCTGGGCCAGTGCACCGCACACAGGTCCTGGCTCCACAGGCCCATCGTGTCTCCTGCACTCCTGTGGGCATCCTGGCTTAGGGGCTCACATCCCACTGCCCCCCAAGGTGGGGTGTGAGTGTATGCACACGTGTGTGTGTGTGTGAGTGTGTGAGTGTGGTATGAGGGTGTGTGAATGTGTGTGAGTGTATGATTGTGTGAGTGCATGTGTGAGTGTGACAGTGTATGTGTATGAGTGTGTGTGTGTTGTGTGTGTGTGTGTGTATGAGTGTGAGTGTGGTGTGAGGGTGTGCATGAGTATGTGTGAGTATGAACGAGTATCTGCGTGTGTTGTGTGTGTGTGCATGTGTGTGTGCATGTGTGTTCCTTGGTCTCATGCCTTTCCCAGGAGGAGAGGCAGGTCTTTGCCCATCACGTGGTACAAGGAGCCCTTTGCAGCCTCCTGTGGGGTGGACACCGCGGTCAGTCACTGGGGAGCTGTGTCTCCTATGAGCCAGCCACCGCTGGCCTCTGGGACAGGAGGATGCGCAGACGCCTGGCTGTCCCCCGGGGGACGGGCACTGTGCCCTGGCACCTCAGGGGACGAGGGTCGCTGACACCCCTGCCCTCACCGCGGAGCCTGGACGGCAGGAGACGGGTGGGTGTTTGAAATCGGGCGACAGCTGCAGACCCGCCCACCGGGACCGGCCGGGGTCAGCAATGGCCCGGCTGCGGCTGAGCTGGGCAGCTGTGTCCACGCCCCGCCCTGGGGAGCCGCCAACAGTCTCCTCTCAGCGGCTGTTCCTGAGCGCTGTCCACTGCCCGCTGCCCGCTGCCCACAGGGCCCCGCTCTGAGGCTCCCAGTGGCGTCGGCTTACTGCAGCTGTTCTACCCGAGCCCATGGCCCTCGCACAACCCCCCCCCCCACACACACACACAGAGGGAGAGAGACCGAGGGGCATGGGAGAGAGGGGGTGAGGGGGTAGGGAGAGAGAGAGGGGCAGAGGGTGGGAGGGAGGGAGGAGGGAGGCCTGAGAGCTGGCAAACAGGCTCAGGCCACAGGACTGCACACGGACTGCACATGGAATACACACGGACTGCACATGGAATACACACAGACTGCACATGGAATACACACGGACTGCACATGGAATGCACACGGACTGCACATGGAATACACACGGACTGCACATGGAATACACACGGACTGCCCAGGACTCTCATGGGGAAGGCTCAGTGAGGCTGAGAGCAGCGGCGCTCAGTCCGGGTCCAGACGGCTCAGCGAGCTCACACACGCTCCCGCCCTCTCTCCGGGGGGGGGGGGGGGGTGCTAATGAGACCAATGTCCACACTTAACAAACAGGAGGTGGTGACTGGCGGCTGCGATGGCACCGGGCACAGGCATTCCCTGAGTGCTTCTGGCCAGCCGGCTGCTTCAGCCCGGGGAGGGGTCCCGGGGAGGGGTCCTGGCGCTGAAGGGGCCTTCCCTGAGGGGAGTGCACTCCGTGTGGCCACCCGCAGGGACAGTGAGGGTGCGGGAAGCGGCGGGCTCTGGCCCAGGGAGCGGGAGGCCTGGCTGTGCACACTCACCTTCCTCGCACGCGTGTTGTTTGCAGACGCCCATGCGGCTATTTTTAGGGCTTCCCCCCTCCCCCAGGCTGACCGCGAGGAAGGCTCCGTCACAGCTGCTCAGGTGAGAACAATCCAGAGGCGCCGGCGAGAATCTGCCATCAACTTACCCGGAGCACAAAGCCGCTTCCCAGTGCCCGCGCTTTCTCTAATACGCCCGGGGGTTGTTGGTCTCCATCGGTACCTGCATAAAACGTGTTTTCCTACGCGTTTTACTCTCCACAATGAAGCAAAGAGCAGCACGCACACAATCAGGATTTTACCAACCACCCCGCTCTGCGTGGGCTCATTCAAACCGTTACAGCTGCAGGCCTTTCAAATAGCAGGCATTTTATCCCTGTGAAGGCAGAACATACAGTCCGGGGTTTTCAAGGCAGAGGATGGCTAGATGAGAAAGGAGGGATAGATACATACATACAGAGAGAGAGAGAGAGAGAGAGAGAGAGAGAGATAAATAGTAGATAGATGATGATGATGATAGATGATAGATATATAGATAGGTAGATGATTGATTGATAGATGATATAGATAATAGATAGTTGATAGATGATAGTAGATAACTGATAGGTGATAGATAGATAGATGATAGATAGATAGATAGATAGATAGATAGATAGACAGATAGATAATAGATACACACATACACACAGATGAGAGAGCGAAGCGGACAGACAGGAACGGGAAAGGCGCCTTCAGAGCTCTGATCACAGGTCCCGTCCGGCTCTGCCCCTCCCACCGGACCCTGAGGCCAAGCCTGAGCCTCTGGGAGGCCATCGTCCTGGTCACATAGCCCCGTGGTCGGCAAACAGCGGCTCGCGAGCCACAGGCGGCTCTCTGGCCCCTGGAGTGAGGCTCTTTCACGAAACACCACGGTCTGGGCGAGTCTGTGTTACAGAAGTGGCGTTAGAAGAAGTTTAGTTTAAAACATGTGGCTCTCCAAAGATGTCCATTGTTGTCCTGTTGGTATTTGGCTCTGAGTGTGGACTGATGAGTTTGCCGACCGCTGGCCTAGACAGTGAGTGACAGGCGGACTCAGCTCTGGTCCCTCCACCTGCGGGCAGCTTTCCCGCCTCCCCCCCTCGGTACCAGTGACCTTCGCCACTGCCGCCCCTCCTGGGAGTCCGGCCTCGGAGGAGCCCCAGCTCCTCTGGCTGCAGCCCCACCCCTGCCTGTCCCCGCTCCTCCGCCCGCAGCCGGGTGCATCCCCACCTTCCGCCCAGCCGCCCGGGCTGCCTGCTCCGCGGCCACATGGCCCTGCCCGCGGCCTGGTGCGTGGGGCAGGCGGGACGGGTGGCCGTCCCCCCGCTTCTCAGGACACAGGAACTGGACGAGGCGCTGGCCGGGCTCTCCTTTCCCCAAGACTCCGGCCCCTTCGCTCCAGCCGAGCACACGCTCCCTGGCTCATTGGACCCCACTCCTCGGAGCCTCCGCACCCGTGCTCCCCGCTCCTCGCCTCTAGTGTTTTGTAGGGAAACCGTGTCCCAGTGGGTCTCTGTCTCTGCGTTTAAAAGTGCTCTCCTTGCCGGGACCGGTTTGGCTCAGTGGACAGAGCGTCGGCCTGCGGACTGAAAGGTCCCGGGTTCGATTCCAGTCAAGGGCATGTACCTTGGTTGCGGGCACATCCCCATTGGGGGGCGGGGGTGCAAGAGGCAGCTGATCGATGATTCTCTCTCATCGATGTTTCTAACTCTCTGTCCCTCTCAATTCCTCTCTGTGTAAAATCAATAAAATATATTTAAAAAAATAAAAAAATAAATAAAAATAAAAGTGCTCTCCTTTAGCCTCTCTCCCCTTCCCCCCGGCCCTCGCAAAGCCCCCTCCCTGTCTGACCGCTGGCCACACCTGCGCCTGGTTCTCAGTCCTGTCACACGCTCCCCTGCATCTGCTGGCTCAGGGACAGCTGGGCATGGCTGCCCCCGACATAATTGTCCAGGCAGCTTGTCCGCTCACCGCCTGGCCCAGGGAGAGCCGGTGCCACACCAGCTTCTCTGCACCTGAGGCCCCGAAGGAGCTTTTGGGGGCGGGACAAATGGAAGACGGACACCCCGCGGAGCGGGCGGCATCGGTGGAGCTGGGCACTGGGTCACACTGTGGGCTCCGGGGACCACGGGCATCGCCAGCTGCCACTCTCGGCTTGGAGTGTAACTACCTCACTGGGTGCGGGTTGCCGACATGGTCAGCATACGTCATTGCAGAGGCTGGGCTTAACCATATTCTCCGGAGAAACTTAGATTTCCGATTGACATGCAGAGGTTTGGAAGTGCAGAGTGAGGGAGGGTTCCCGTCCTCAGGGTGTGGTGGCCGGATGGCGGGTGCTGACGAGGAGAATGTTAACGTCAAACACCCCGGAAGGGCTGATGGAGCTGGGCCGCAGCCTCCTGCCCACAGCAGGCGTCTGAGCTGGCGGTGATCCCCGGTGAGGCAGGTCTGCACTGCTGCTCACCCTCCGTCACCAGGCCCTGCCTTAGCAGAAACTTATAAATATTTCCTCACGTGAGTTCATGAACGGAGACAAGGAGAGGGAGAGGGAGAGGGAGAGAGGGGGAGGAGAGAGAGAGAGAGAGAGAGAGAGAGAGAGGGGGGGGGGGGGGGGCCTCAGACTAGCAGGTTACAATCTTGTCATGTGCTCAAGCGATGAACCTGTATCAGTGACTAAACATATAGCATGTGACGCACAGAAGACAAGGTTTCTGTCAGACGCCGCGTAAGGAACGGCAGGCAGGCCTGGGTGGGAAGAACTTTCTCTTGAGACTCGGTAACTGGGGGCAGAGCTGTGCGTCAGACACAGAGGAAGCGGGAACACCAGAATGTTCGGAGCCCACTGCCTCCACCCACGGTGCGGCCCCCGAGCGGGAGTCAGGACACGATGATCGGGTTCCGCCTGATGAGGACAGAAAAGAACGGTGTATTCACCAAGGCTTCTCAAGAAAACCACCGCCGCCCTTCCCAGGGGGCGTCTTTCACATGCGCCTTTCCGTCACAGGAAGTGCAGGCATGTCCAGGAGGAGACAACAACAGTGTGATGACTCCTCATTGCTCAGCTTCAACAATGATCAGCTCATCCATCAAAGTCAATAATCAAACGCCATTTCGTGTCGGGCCCTGCCCCTCTTCCTCCTGTGACTCAAAGATGGCGCCCTTGCTCCTCCCCCATGCCAGCTGCCCCTTGCGGGGGCTCCGCCGTGGGGGTGAGTGAACGGGGTGCACACAAGCCTGCTTGGGAATGGCTCCTGCTCTTGCAATCCGCCCAGGAGCGCGTGCTTGAGCAGCCCGCTGAGGAGAGAGCGGTGGTCATCCTACGCGTCCCTCCAAAGGCCATCCTGGGTCAGCTGGCAGCCATTCGAGCCGAAACGGAAAGAATTGCTCAGCCAGGCACAGCCAAGATCAGCAGAGCCTTCGCTAACCATTCCCAACATGTGAACAAAAGTGTGAATTAGAATACCTGAGTGGTTCTTTTCCTCCTCGTCTATAATTTCAGTGCCCACGTACAGGGAAAATGTTTGGTTGTTTGGACTTATTCACTTTTTTTTTTTTCCATAAAAGTTTGGCTTGCTAGCATCTTCCAGTGGTGACCAGTTAATCATTTTTAGATCTGGGTTTTTTTGCACCATTACAGACTCATTGCTGTAAATGTATTCTGGTACAGCGTTCCCTGCAGGAATCGTTAACACTGACACACAAAACACCCGGTATTTCTCCCGTGGGACTTCTTCCAGGCAGCTCCTGGGTTCTGTAGGCACCGTGGTTCTAGACCTGGATGCTGGCATTCAGCTGGTCTCTTTCCGCCCCCTCGCCCGCATCAGCTTTTCTCCGAGAACCCGCGGTGCCCTGCAGAGAGGACGGATGCTGCTCTCTGCGCTGCTCCCTGTTGCTGGGTCGGATGTTGTTCCTAGGTCTTTCCCAGGAGCAGAGCCAGAAGGAAATGTTTTCTTAGCACAAAGCCCATCAGGATTTCCTATGGCTGTTCCAGATCACGTCTTCTTTGTTCACTACAGTTTCTTATTTTTGCTCTTAGTGACACTGGGGATCATAGAATATCAGACAATTGTCCGTCCATTTCATTCCCATCACACAGAACAATCTCTAAGTTATGTCAGTGCCGTGCAATATGACGACTGAAGCAGCTTATGATCTAAAAGACTATTTTTGTCCTCTGTGTATGTATGTTCATGAAAGAGGGCAAGTTAAATTATTTTATTCTAAACTGCCTTGAACAGCTGCTGCTGTGCGGTTATGACACCAACTATTTGGCAGCTGTACCTCCGAATACTAACTGAAGTCAACTTTTAATTCCGAGGAGTTGTTGGTGTTATTTTTTTTTCCAATTTAATTTCATGTCCTAATTATGTAAAATTACATTCATAGAGTCAACTGGATATACGGTTATTCAAAGAAGACGCAGGAGGATAGTCTTATAAAAATACCAGTGTCTGAGTTCCTGGAAATGGAGACAATTGAATGCCTGTGCATCAATAAATAAACATTCCAGTAAAATTCTTATGTGCCAATCAAAAGAGATTTATGCTGGGTACTTAAAGTGGCATCATATTTGGCAGCTATGAAAAATACAAAATATATGCAAATTATGATGCAGAGTAATAAAGCAATCACCTATGAAAGCTCCACAAAATTAGAAAACATTACCCACCTTTTTCATTCAGTCCATGTCATGCTTTGCTACTGTGTCCTTTGTTTTCCCCCTTAATAACACTATCCTAAATTCCATGGTCATCATTATATATATGTATATATATTTTACATTTTACATTTTACATTTTACATTTTACATTTTACATTTTATATTTTATATTTTATATTTTATATTTTACATATTTTATATTTATATGCTAAAAGCCAATCATTGTTTTAATAACAGAGAGCTGAGGACAGGGAATTCGGAGGGCTGGTCAACCTTAACTGCTCTGAAGGGTCAGAGCTAATCACCAGACATTGGCAGTGGAAGCAGCCCCCACCTGTTAGTCCTACACTCACCGATTGGCTTTTCGTGGCGTTTCCTGCCCAGGGGACATGGGTGTCTCCTGTAATTCTGGTCTTAATGAAAGGGACGGAAAGGCCAGAGGGAGGAGTCGTCCTCCCCTAGAGTTGGACTACCGCCTGGCCCCCATTCCCCAAATTAAATCTTTCCTAAAGTCTCTTTTCCTTTGTGTGCAGCCTTTTCCAGAACCCGAACACTGAACCCGAACCCTGAATCACGTGGGACATGAAAGGGGCTTCCACATTTATATATATAAATATACAAAGATAGATAGATATACAAATTATATATATATATATATCCCTTTGCACTCCGCCGTCCCCTCTCAGGGGACATCGGAATTCTAGCATATCACTCGGATGTCCCCTCTCAGGGGACATTGCAGTTTATTAGTGATTACGGGGAATTGAGTTAATTCAACGCACGTGTCCGCCGCAAAGTAGCGTCGAGTAGCTGGTAGCCAATGTCCAGAGTGGTTCGGAGTGCAAAGGGTTATACACACACACACACACACACACACACACACACATATGAAAGACCTAATATGCTAAACGTCCCTCGGGAGTTTTCCTGGGAGTCCAGGAGTTCAATTGCTCACCATGATGTGCTCTGACCACCAAGGGGCAGCTTGGAACAAAGGAAGGCCCAGCTGGCAGCTGGGAAAGGAAGGCCCCAACCAGCGGCCAGAGGCTGCCCGATCGGCCCTGATTGCTCAGGCCTAGGGACCGCCCCTGGGCATGGATTTTGCGCGCTGGGCCTCTGATGTATACACACATGCATAGATTATACACTTCTGTGGCTTTCTATCGTTTTATTACATAGGCATCTCTCTAAGAATCATAGTAATGCATCAATTTCATGTCTTTATACCTTTCCATACTTATTTATTCATTCACTCATTCTGAAGCAAGAGGTTTGGGGTGAGGAGACTGATGACTTGTGGATATTTTGCATGTCCCCCTGCCCCAACCCCCACAGGACGGAGCAGCGAGAGACGATGGGGCTGTGCGTGCCCGCACCTGGGAGAGGAGCCCGCGATGATGCCATCCGAGCTCACGGAGGCGCCAGAGCAGCTGCTCCTCCGCCCGGGAGGGCGTGGGAGGCTTTGTTCTCTGAGCTAAACTCAGGCCTCCGGGGAGAGGCGGACGCGGCGTTTCTCCAGCCCTCTGGAATGCAGCGCAGGCTCACCGGCTGTGTGTTTTCCTTCTCCGGCTGAGGAAACACCACGGAACAGGACAGTTTCTTAACCAAGGACAGGGCGGTACACACGGTTGCATAAGCAAAACCCAGCAGTCAGCGTCATCCTACAACATCCTTAGGAAACATGCTAAGTAAACATGTGAAGTAAACATGTGTGCTCCTGAGATCTGATCAGAGGCCTTGGCATCAGCGTGTACCGACTCTTTCCTCCATCACCTCCCTCCATCACGGGCCTGGGCGGCGGAGACTCAGGCTTCCGCCCGCCAGCGGGTGAGGCCCTCAGAGCTGATGCCATCAGTGGGCCCCGGAGCGCCGCCCCTGGCAGAGCCGGGGCATGAAGACAGAGGCTGGCGCTGCTTCTGGTTCCTGCTACCCGCAGTGGCGAGGACGGTTCTCTGTGTGAGCGGGGTTAACGAGGTAGGAAGAGTCCCCGTGCCTGAGAAACGCGGAATTTTAAAAACGGGGGGAAAGCAACCCAACATGAAAGGGAAACGGAATCACCTCCCGGCGGTGAGATTGTAAATCCAACCGAACGAGAACCGCAATCCCAGGTGGACACGCCGCCCTGCTTATTAACATTCTAACCGAAGCAACGCCGGGAAGCTGGGCAGGTGGGTGATCCACTGGGATATTAATGCACCTGCCCGCCAGGAACACCAGTCTCCCAGCCTCCCCCTCTGCTGCCTCCCGGCACCTGAGGCTCACTATGGGGCAGGATCTGGGAGCGCTCACGCCCTAACACGGAGGCCACGGGAACAGCCACGGAAAACAGCCACCGCGTTCCCACGACCGGGGCCTGCTGGACGCTGAGGCTCAGTGCTCCCCACGAGAGGGAGCCGCTCAGGCAGGGAGAGGGGAGCTGGGCCCACGCTGGGCCTCCGTGCGGGTCCGAGCTGCTGACAGAGGGGACCACGCTCATCCCACCTCGGCCGTCACCCCCGGGACCCTCTGAGTGTCACAACAGCTTGATTGCCTGGGGTTTTGCTTTCAAAGAGGAAAGTAGGAGCAAAGACTATCCCACCCGGAAGAGCAGATGCCGCCGGGAAACACGCAGTGAGGGAGGGAGAGGCTGGAGGATTCTCACACGTCCTGTGGGGCCTGCAGAGATGGAGAAGAGAGAGAGATCCTTGTGGACAGAGGGATGTTAAGAGGAGTAACAGGGTGGCCGCCTGCAAGCCAGAGAGAGAGGCCTCAGAGGCAATTGGCCCTGCCGGTGCCTTGATCCTGGCCTTCCAGCCTCCAGCCCGGGGCATGCGGAGGCCACGGCACTGGCCTCGGGATGTGCGGAGACAAAGCACGTTCCCCTCAAACACTGGCTGCTTCCTGCCTTTCCAGTGGGTGTGGAACGCGGGCCCCCTCCTTTGTGAGCATTGTCAGCTCCCCTCACCACAGTCAACTCAGGGAAAACAGTCACCGAGTCCCACTTCCGGAGCTGACTTCATGCGCTCGTCATGCACCGCCGGCTTATCATTAAATCCTCAACAGAGGGAGCATTAATGAGCCTCCCTCTCCACGCTTCCCCAGACAGGGCGCACAGACGGCGGTCTCCGTCCCCGGGGACGTGACTCAGGCTCACGCCGGCGTGATGAGGCTGCCGTGGAGGCTGTGGCGTGAAAAACAATCCCGTCCTCGCACATCAGAAACGGTCCCGCACCAGCACGTCCACAAAGCGGATTTGTTGTGGGTGTCACCGGCTACATGGTGCTCCCCCAAAATTGGTGTGCTGAAGCCCTAACCTCCACTTCCTCAGAATGGGGTGCGTTTGGAAACAAAATCTTTAAAGAGGTGATTAAGGTCATTGGGATAGGCCCTGATTCAATATGTCCTTATAAGAAAAGGAGAGTAAGATACAGAGAGGCAATAAAGATACAGGAGAGAGGAGAGAGGAGAGAGGAGAGAGGAGAGAGGAGAGAGGAGAGAGGAGAGAGGAGAGAGGAGAGAGGAGAGAGGAGAGAGGAGAGAGGAGAGAGGAGAGAGGAGAGAGGAGAGAGGAGAGAGGAGAGAGGAGAGAGAGATCCTTGTGGACAGAGGGATGTTAAGAGGAGTAACAGGGTGGCCGCCTGCAAGCCAGAGAGAGAGGCCTCAGAGGCAATTGGCCCTGCCGGTGCCTTGATCCTGGCCTTCCAGCCTCCAGAAATGTGAGAAAAGAGAAAGTAGCTTCCTGATGCTTAGGCCAGCCGGCTGCGGTGTTTTGTTATGGCAACTGGAACAAGCTAATACAGTTGTCACCTGCCGTACGTAGGGAGGATGTTTGGAAATTCATCCCATCAGTCCAGCTCCGTGGCGCGGTTGACCACACCCATCCGTGTTGTAGTCTGCCGGACGGTTCCATGGCCGTCCTCCAAGGACCACAGGCGGCGCGAGGCTCCCAGTCTGCCCGGGGACAAAGAAGAGCGGCTCGTTGACGTTTGCAAGGAAAGTGGAGGCAGGACATGTTTATCTGCTCGACCCAAAGGAAAATTGCAGCAAGGGAAACTAATCCTGGTCCCTCCACTCCTCTCCCCATCTCCGTCTCATCTCCTTGTTTTCCTTTCTCTCCAATCCTTGTCTGCAAAATGAGTGCCAGGCACCCAGGTCACAGCTGCTATGGGGAGGGGGTGAATGAACACAATGGGGTGCTTCCCGAATATCAGGGAGAATACAATATGGCGGCCAGGGGCTTGGAGGAGGGGGGAGGAGGGGGAGGAGAGGAAGGGGAAGTAGGGAGAGGAGGGGGAGGGGGAAGAGGGGGAGGACGGGGAGGAGAGTGAACATGATGGAGTTCTTACCGTGTGTCACACCCTGCTCTAATCGCTCTGAGTGGGTTATCTAGTCATTCAATCTCAGGATAATCCCGTGGACGAGGTAGCAGTATTAATTTTATTTTACAAACGCAACTCCTCATGTTGAGAAGGGTTCATTTGCTTCCTAATTCACGCTGCTAGTAAGTAATAAACCTTGGGGAGGGTGTGTGGGAGGGCCTGAGGCCCAAGTCCTCAGCTCCGTGGCCTGGCCCAGAGTTTGGGTGCTCCTGTTCTGGTGATACATGCAGGCCAGCTGTGCGTGCATCCAGAGGCAGAGTTACTAATGGCTAACTCTGAAGAAGGAAATAGACCTTTCCTTCTTCTGCAGGGCAGGCGCATCGCAGCTGCTGGGGAGAAAGCACAGCAGGACACAGCGGAGTGTGGGATTGCCCCTCGGAGGCCCCCCGGGGCCTGGTCAGCTGGTGCGGAGCTGGGGTGGGGGGTGGCGGGTCTCCTGTCTCCTGGCACAGCTGCGGGCCGCGGGGACACTGAGGCAGCAGGAACCGGAAGGGGCAGGGAGGTTTTCTCTGTGCACTGAGAATGCACCCTACGCCTCCTCCCCACCCCCTCCCCCCGGATGACTCCTTGCTAGATGGAGTTAAACATTTGAATCACTTCCTGTCTTATTCGGTGTTTATTTGGACTGGTATGGGAAGATAACGGCCGAGTGGGGCCGTGATACTTGGGTCATGTTCTCCACGTGAGCCCTGGGCGGCTCTCGGCAGCCAGGCTGGATGGGAGCCGGACTGTCTGCACCGGTGACCGCACACGTGGCCCTGCCGTGTCTGCCTCCAGCACACATGCCGGGAGGAGGGCAGCAAGACCACCGTGCAGGGTCCACGGCGTGTTGGTCCCCAGCAAACATCCTGGGGGGAGTCTTTCCAACCCTCCAGAGGGCGCGGGGCACATAGCAAAGGGCCCCAAGTGTCAGAGCCTCAAACAGACCCTAGCTTCCACTCCCACCCAGGCAGGTGCATTGTGACGAAGGACAGACAGACAGACAGGGCTGGATGGACTCACTGATGTCCACAATGAGCAATGGTCAAGGGAGTGGCTTCAGGGAAAGAGGAGTAGGAGGGGGAGGGGAGAGAGGCAGAGGGGAAGGGAAAGAGAGGAAGGGAGAGAGGTGGGAGAAGGGAAGAAGGAGGAGGGAGGAAGAAGGAGGGGGGAGGGAAGGCACCCCAGGTAGAGAGAGAAGCCACAGCTGTCGGGGTGTGTGGTTTCCTGCAGGGATGACTGCAGCCCAGTAGCAACATGTGCAATGAGGTTGACAATGTGTGAAGTGAAAAATGTCACCGGCAGAAGACAGACACAGTGAACTTTCGTTTCTGACTTGAATTAACAGAAGCTCAAGGACGGAACAGTCACCGCTCAGGAGCAGCCGCCCCGCTGGAAGTGAGGGCCGGCCGAGCAGGCGTCCGCTGGCATGGCGGGGCCTCGTCCCGGCACCCCGTGTTTATGTGCGGACGGCGCTGAGAGATTTAGACACAGACACACGTCCGTCCCAGGTGTCCTGCCGCTGCCGGCCTCGGCGTACAGCTCCCTTCCTGCCGTTGCACTCGCAGCCGCGGCCTGAGGCGCGCAGGAGGGGAGACGGCCACACGCCAGGCCGTGGGGAGGCTGGGCGCGGGTGGTGCCGTGAAAACCAGCCCCCGGGTCCCTGGAATGTCTTCCTGTGTGTCACACACCGAGGAGAGGAGGCCCGGCGGCAGGGAAGGAGAGGGACGGCTCCCGGAGGAAACCAGCCTCGACTGCTCGGAAGCCCACCCTGGAAGTCAGACCCTGGCCCTGGTCGGGGGAAGGCAAGGGAATGGCTTGACGTCCGTGTCTCCACGTGCCTGTCCTCTCACACACGGTGCTCTCGGTAAGTCGTGACCCACCTACACCCCTAAAAGAACAGCTGCGAAAACACCAGGCTCCAGTAACACCCGGGCAGGGCACAGGAGGCAGCTGACCTTGGTATGAACTTCCCAGGAAGCCCAGAGCCAGCAAACTTGGAGGACAGCTTCAGACCGCACTGAAGCATCGCCCACCCACCTCACGGCAACATGCTCAAGCCCTAAGCTCCTCCACCAAGGTCACAGCCGGTCCTCCCCGCCGACTGGTCTGGGGTAACCCCCCCTCCCCATTAACGTGCCAACGAGCGGGGCAGCATCACTGGGCCCTACAGGACGCCTGCTACATCAGGCCGCTCTGGAGCCTGGGAGACAGCGGCTCTCCCTAACAACCAGAGACAGACTCAGGGAGGCTGCCAACGGGAGCAGCCTGTCCCAAAGGGACACTCTGAACCAAACTCCAGAAAAAGAACAAACCGGAATGGAGACAGGCGATCTACCTGTACGTAATGGGAGAGCTCAAAACACTGGTCATAAGGATGCTCAATGAACTTAGGGGAAGAGGAGATAAACTCAGTGAGAACATTAACAAAGAGTGAGGAAGCATAAAGGCAGAACTAGAAAACATTAAAAGAACCAGGCAGAAGTGAAGGATACATGAACTGAAAGGAAGACTACATCATAGGGAATCAATAGTAGAGTACATAAAGCAGAGAATCAAACCAGGGATTTGGAAGATAAGGTAGCAGAAAATACCCAATCAGAACAACAACAACAAAAATGCCCCCAAAATGAGAGCAGTTTAAGAAGTTTCTGGGACAACTTCAAGCATACCAACAGTCACATCATGGGGGTGCCAGAGGGAAGAAAGAGAGCAAGGAATTAAAAACTTACTTGAAAAAATAATCACAGGAAACTTCCTTAACCTGGTGAAGAAAATAGACATACAAGTCCAGGAAGCAGAGAGAATCCCAGACAAATGAACCTAAAGAGGCCCACACCAAGACACGGCATAATTAAAATGCCAAAAGTTAAAGACAAAGAGGAATCTTAAAAGCAGCAAGAGAAAAGCAGTTAGTTACCTACAAGGGAGTGTTCATACGACTGTCAGCTGATTTCTCAACAGAAACTTTTCAGGCCAGATGGGAGTGACCAGAAATATTCAAAGTTATGAAAAGCAAGGATCTACAACCAAGATTACTCTACCCAGCAGAGTAATCATTTAGAATTGAAGGTCAGATAAAGAGCTTCCCAGAAAAAGTTAAATAGCTTTATCACCTCCAAATCAGCATTGCAAGAACTGTTAATGGGTCTTCTAGAAGAAAAAGAAGAAGAAGAAGAAGAAGAAGAAGAAGAAGAAGAAGAAGAAGAAGAAGAAGAAGAAGAAGAAAATAATATTTTAAAAATATGAATAATAAATAAAATGGCAATAAATACATGTCTATCAATGATTACTTTGAATGCAAATGGATTAAATGCTCCAATAAAAAGGTATAAAGGCTGAATGGATAAGAAAGAAAGACCCTTACATATCTTATCTAAAGAGGCTCACTTCAAATCAAAAGACACACAGAGACTGTAAGTGAAAAGATGGAAAATGTATTTCATAAAAATGAAAAATGAAATAAAACCCCACTGGGGTAGCAATACTCTATACTAGACAAAACAGACTTTAAAACAAAGGCCAGTACCAGAGACAAAAGGACCCAGCCATTCCACTCCTGGGTATTTATCCAAAGAAACCCAAAACACTGAAGTGAAAAGACATCCATCCATATGTTTATTGCAGCATTATATACAGTAGCCAAGACATGGAAGCAACCAAAGCGTCCATGAATATTACTTGGCCATAAAACAGAATGAAATCTTTCCATCTTCAACACCACGAATGGGCCTTGAGGGAACCCTGCTGAGTGAAATACCTCAGACAGAGGAGGACAAATGCCAGGTGATTCCACTTCTATGTGGCGTGAGAAAACAAAATAAATGAACAAGCAGCACAGAAACAGACTCATAGACACAGAGAACACTTTGAGGGCTGCCAAATGGAAGTGGAGGCATGGAGGGACGGATAAAAACGCAGAGGGGGTTTAGAAGTACCAACTGGAACTTACAGGATAGTCATGTGAGTGTGAAGTAAAGCATAGGGGATATAGTCAATCTATATCTATATCTATATCTATATCTATATCTATATCTATATCTATATCTATAGTCTATCTATATATATAAAAACGTAATATGCTGATTAGCCCGGACAGCCAAACGACCTTCAGGGTGAGCTTCTGGATGAAGCCAGGGCTGCAAGGGCTGATTCCCTTATAAGAATTTTATGTATCAGACATCTAGTAATATAATAACTGTGCATGGTGTATGATGGGCACTAGACTTATTGGGATGATCACTTTGTAAGTTATATAAACGTCTAATGACTGGGTGTACAACTGACTGCCAGCTTAGTCCCGATTCCCCAGGAAGCAGGCCTAAGCTGGCAGGTGGACATCCCCCAAGGTGTCCCAAGCTGCAAGAAGGTGCAAGTCGGGCTGAGGGACCCCTACCCCTGAGTGCACCAATTTTCGTGCACTGGGCCTCTAGTTTCTTTATAAGTTTCACATGTAGACCTTTTTGCACTGGTTGTTTCTCATCTTGAAATCTGGGCCTAGCCTGAGATCAGGGCCTATTTTTCCCTGCTGCTGGCAGCAGGTCCTGCCCCCTCTCCCCCTCCCCACCATCACCACCAATGCCAGTCACCCTCTATGTGTGGGGTGACTGGAAGGTTGATTAGGGCCCTGCTCGCTCAGACCCACCTTGGCCTGGTGCCACCCATGTCCGCTGCCACCCCCCCCCCCCATTCCCCATCAGGTGATCGAGGCCTGTGGGCTGGGCCAGCTCCTGCATTGAGCCTTTACCGCTGGTGGTTAGTGCACATAATAATGACCAACTGTTCCACTGTCTGGCCAATTTGCATATTATGCTTTTAAATATATACTTGTAGCCCTGCGCATGAATCCGTGCACCAGTAGCTCGCTTCCATCCTCCAGTAGCTCACCTGCTGCCCCGCCCTCCTGTAGCTGCTCCCGCCCCCGCCATAGCTTGCTGCCCTGCCGCTCTGTAGCTCTCCTCTGCCCGCTTGTAGCCAGTAGCTCACCTGCTGCCCCTCCATAGCTCTCCTGTAGATCCCCCACACTCCTCCCCCCCATAGCGTGCTGCCCTGCCGCCTCTGTAGCTCTCTGCTGCCCGCTTGTAGCCAGTAGCTCACCTGCTGCCCGCCCTCCTGTAGATCCCCCACACTCCTCCCCCCCATAGCGTGCTGCCCTGCCCCTCCCGTAGCTCTCCACTGCCCGCTTGTAGTTGGCTGCCCCACCCACCTGCAGTTCATGATCCGGTTGTTACGCGGTCGGTCATTATGCCTCACGAGGTAACAGATAATTAGCATATTCCTTTCTCATTATATAGGACAGATGTCACCCTAATAAGTTCAATTAAAAATGTAAGAAGAAAAGGAAGAAAGGAATTGAGTAGTTTTCCAAAGGAAGTTGAAACAATGAGCTGAGGCCGAGCTGGTGGAGCAGGTGGGAGGGCCTGATGGACAGGACGCGGCCAGCTCAGGGAAGGAGGACAGAAGCACCGCCAGCCTCGGGGCCAGGGACCGGCTCGCAGCCCTCGGGGTGGGGGACAGACGGGTGGGGACAGACAGACCGGCTCGCAGCCTCGGGGTGGGGGACAGGACGGGCCGGCTCGCAGCCTCGGGGTGGGGGACAGGACGGGCCGGCTCGCAGCCCTGGGGGTGGGGGTCAGACGGGCCGGCAGCCCAGTGAGGTGGCGCAGCCTCTGTGGGTTCTGGCTGTGGACCTGCCCCCACTCCCCCCGCTGCTCCAGACCCGCTCCGGGCTGCGGGCTGGTGACATTTCCCCAGGCTTCTTCACAAACACGAGCGAGCCGCACTGCTGGCTGGGAGCCTGCATTTCGGAAAGCATGGCTGAGAGGGGAATTGGTCCAGAGCCTTCCGCAAACAGCACTAATACCGGGATCCCGACGCCGAGCAAAGGCAAACGAAACCGGGGCACCCGGGAGGCCAGCGCTTCTGGGCTCACCTCCCGGGCCTCCAGGCTCCATGCCGAGCGGCGCCATCAACCAGCCGACCGGCAATCCCTGTGCACCTGAGCAATGACCCCTCAAACCCAGCCTGGCTGGGACTCCCCCATGGCCTGATGTCAGGGCCCTTCTGGTGCCACCAAGGGGATCCTCTCAGACTTCTTCAGGTTGACCTGGTCCCTGGAAAGTCTGGGGCGCAGTCACACGCCGCCTGGGGCTCCCCGGAGATCCGGCGTCAGCTCCATTCCCCTTTCACCCGACCGGCATCCTCAGAGTTTGCAACATCTATGATGGCCCCCAAGTCAGAGTCTATTTATGAGTTGAATGCACCCCTAAAATGTCTCTTCCTATGTGGAAGCCCTAACCCCTGCACCGCAGACTGTGGCCTCATGTGGGGGAATGGTCTTTAAAGCGATAGTTGTTGGATGAGGTCATTAGGTTAGATGCCAATGCAACATGCCTGGGTCTCTTTCGGAAGGTTGGCACACAGACACACACGCATGCAGCACGCCCGGGACAACACGGGAACAGGACCTCCTAACACCCAGGACTCGGGGAGAGACACCTGCTGACCTGCTCCCCGACGTCCAGCCAGGGCTGTGAGAAAATACAATGGCCTCTGATGAAGCCGCCGTCTGTGGCTCCTCTGGACGCCCCCTCAGCCTCCCAGCGCCTGGCGTGGACGCCCAGGGTCCAGGTTGCCGAGAGGAGAGCCGCTGGCTCCAGTCCACTCTGGAAGCCCAGTCCCACAGCGCAGCACAGGCCGCCCGCCCACCTGTCCCAGGTCCTCTGGAGGCGGGCGGTGGGTGGCCGATGTTTGCATCAGGATTGTGCCTGAGTGAGACCCAGTTCACTCCCTGCCTTTGTGTCCCGCGCCAGTGCGGTTCCTGAAGAGAGCAGTGCGAGTGCCCTGCGGTGGCCGGGCAGGCTCCTGGCACACCTGACAGTGGCTGCGAGTAGCCGTTCAGCAGAGGGAGTGTAAGCGCGTCCGAAGCTGGCGGATCACCTGCCGCTGGAACGAAGGATCCACAGTTCAGAACCCGGCGGAGTTTGTTGAGCCCAAGCGTTTGAGAGCACTTTGATTAATCGTGCCAATGCCGAGCTGCCCGTGCCCTATTGTCCCCAGGTGTTTCAGGCAGCACTTTCCCGGATGGAATTTCCCATCCGCACCCCCACGCTCTTGGCCGCGCTGATGCCAATCACTTGGAGTGCCGCACACCCAGTCTTTGAGAAGTCATCCAAAGCCACCCTAACTCTGGATGTCCTGCCTCCACAGAACTCTTTCAGAATATCAGAAATCCATACCTCAGTGGCAGCGACATGTGAAGACCTGCGTTATAAAAGGGCTGCTATGAACCAGGTCACGGCCCGATCCCATGTGTGTGAAGCAGCCGATCAATGATTCTCTCCCATCACTTATGTGGTTGTTTTGTTTTTTCCCCCTCTCTCTCTCCTCCTACTTTCCTCTCTGAAATCAATAAAAATATATTTTTTAAATAAGTAAGTCACGCCCATATGGTGCCGCTCTCCGAGGCCATTTAAAATGTGGCCGTGCTGACACAGAGGGGCCAACGCCGACCTGCTGGCTGAGACACAGGGCTCAGAGCTCATGTGTGCTCCGCTCCCACGAGTGACCTGGGACTTGGCGTGCACACGTGTGCAGGCCTTCCCGAGAGGACACATTCTGAATGGTTTACCATGGACATACGTGCCTTTTCAACCTTTATTTAAACATGCGTGTGTATTCATAGACACGCACATCCATGCCCCTCTACACACGGGCCTTCCACGTCTGAAACAGAGAGAGAGATCGGGGTCGGAGAATGCCTGCTGAGCACCTTTCCCTTCTTCCTAGTCAGGGTGACCCAGGGGCTGCCATTTGGCTAAACGTCTTCCGCAGCCCAGCCCCGTTGCCACGGCCTGAGGCCCCCCGCCCTTCCATTTGACGCGCTCTGCGTCCTGGTGCAGGCTCTCGCATGGGGAGGGGGAGGGACGTGGACGCAGGTGTGGGTTCACGTGGCCGTTACAGCCCTGCCCGTGCCTATTCGGGCTGACCCACAAGGACACGGCCCGCTGGACACCCGCAGCTCCCACCAGCGCCACCCCGCCTTCACCGGAGGCAGGTCTGACGGAGAAGAGGCGGGAAGATAAGCAGACCGCACGGCCGATAAACCCGGAGATTACAGCTGAGAATTTATTTGTTTTTAGCTCGGGGAACAACATAATTTTGTAACGAGCAGTAATCCTGTCTGATCCCATCTCAGGTTTCTTCAGAAGCACTGACATGGAAATCGCTTTGTGTATCAACAAAGCTGTATTTTCTGAGCCTAAACACACCCCGAGATAAAGAGTTATGGACGATAAATAAGAGGAAAAAAGGAAAAACAGCCACGCGCACTTCTGAAAGCCAGAACACTGGGAGATCGCTCCCAGTGCTGGCTACATTTTTAAATGTAACTTAAAAACAGCTGAAGCCACCACGTTGCACCGACCTGCTCCAAGCCTGGCACAGGAGCCGCCTGTCTGCGGAAGGTCCTCAGCACACAGCGCTCCTGTGTGTTTTGAAAAACGGGGTCCCTGCTCTGGGGTTTTGTGTTTATTTTCAGTTCTTGCCTTAAACCACCTAATATGTGAGCGGAGGCTGTCGGCCTTGGCAGTGACCTCTAGGGGGCCGTTCACAGAAAACGTGCCGGCTGCTGCTCCTGTGCACGGGCTGTGAGTCGCATGACATACCTGTGTTGCCGAGCAGAGGCAGGAGCCGAGGCGGGGGGGGGCAACGGGGAGCTGTCAGCGCCCCGACTCCAGCTCCTCACCTCCTGCTCTTCTGTCCCAGCCTCGAGGAGCCAGCGGCCACGCCTGCACAGGGCCTCTCCCAGCATGAGGGCCGCAGCCGCTCACAAACCGGGGGGCAGAACTCGCGGGGGCAGGAGAGGGGCCAGGTGTTGTTCTACCTGCAGCTCAGCTCCTGGCAGAAGCCGGTGTGGCACCAAACTGGCATACTCAGACAAGAGACTCCGGCCGCCCTCCGTAACTATGGGCTCCGCAGCCACAGATCCCACCAACCAGAGTATTCAGAAAAGTAAGTACCGTGGTTGCTGGCGAGAGCCATATACGCAGACCTACTGTGTGCACCATATATGCAGACCTACTGTGTGCACCATATACGCAGACCTGCTGTGATTGCATCTGTGTGGGAATGTCTGGCTCTTTTTCTTGTCATTATTCCCTAAACCAACCGGTGCTCCGAAAACTGCGGCTCGAGAGCCACATGCAGCTCTTTGGCCCCTTGAACACGGGCGAGTCACTTCACCCTCAGGGCGTCAGCCTCTGTCTGCACGAGGGTCAGGAACCCAGCTCACTGCCGGCCACAGCGCCCACTCCCCCTGCCTGTGCTGCCGAGCTCCCGGCCCTACTGACAAGGCCCCAGGGACCTGGCCGTGCCCCAGGCTGCGGACACGGAAACACAGGCGTGGGTCCCGCGACCCTTACACGGAAGCTGTTAGTCAGTGTAGCGGTGGCCCACGCGTGCAGCAAGCAGACAGGGGCCCACCAGCCCTGGGCCTTCAGGCCTGCAGAGCAAGGAGGCCCTGCCCCCAGGAGGCCCCGCCTGCCCAGGAGGCCGCTCTCCCCCTGAGCCTACAGCTCAGCCTGGACCCTTCAGAGCTGCTGTCACGTCACAGAGGATTTGCAACAAAGAAGGAGAAACCGATGGGCAAAGGGAACTCAGGCAAAAGGCGCCCCCAGCCCCCAAGCTGGGCTCCGGCCTCGCACTGCTGCACGGTGCCTGACCGTGCCCCGGTGTTCCTGACCATAAAATGGGTGCAATCGACGGGCAAACATCACCGTCAGCGAGATTCCTTCTCTCCTCGATTTCCAGGCCCACGTCCCTGAGCTTAGCTGTGGCCACACGGATGCTCTGGCCGCTGAGCTAGGAGCGGGAGGGTGTGCGTGACCTTGGGAGAGAGAGAGTGAGAAGCTGGCCCACAATTCTCCGTGTTTTCCTCCCCCGGAAAGACAAACCCGAGTGGACTTGGCAGTGACACAGATGGACGCCGAGCCGTCACGAGCGACTTGACACTCGGCAATGCCCGTGTCAACACTCCACGGAGGCCCGCGCCGAGAGCTGCACAAACACGGCTGAGCTGCCGCCATGAGTTCATGCTCACATGCATGTTTGTCATATGTTCATTTTTTAATGCGTATTTCACCGCAGCCGGCACCCCTGTGTCCCTCAATGGCCCCCAAAGGAGGTTCATCTAGGCCCGCGGTCGGCAAACCCATCCGTCCACAGAGCCAGATTCCAGCAGCACAACGATGGACGTTTCTTCGGAGAGCCGAATTTTTTAAACTTAAACTTCTTCTAACGCCACTTCTTCAACATAGACTCGCCCAGGCCGTGGTGTTTTGTGGAAGAGCCACACTCAAGGGGCCAAAGAGCCGCCTGTGGCTCGCGAGCCGCAGTTTGTCGACCACTGATCTGGACCCAATAAGAAAGCACCTTGGATCTGAGGGGCTGGTGAGTAAGGAGCAGAGGCACTGGCCTTAGTAGGTGAGAGCCGCGGCCTCTTGGCGCTCACAGCGGCTTTGCCATCGTCCGGGCAGGACCAGGGCGGGAGGGTGGGGTGGCGGCTGGCCCGCGGCTGGACACGGGCCGAGCTCAGTGACCAGGGCCGGTGGCAATGGGGGTAGATGTATTATTTCCATCTGAGCTGCCACCAGGTCAGTAACAGGTGGGTAGTAAGTGTAACAGTGAACATGAAAAAAGAACGTTTGGTAAATGCTTTCTTTAATGTTCAGTATTATGTTATATTGGGGCCACACTAATATAATAATGGGGCCAGCAGAATAATAAGTTGGCCAAAAGCACATTCATTGGGGTTTTCTTTGGAGCAAAACATCAGTTATCACAAGGAATTAATGCCGACCTGAGTTTCCTTTGGCTTTTGTCGTTTTCCCTGCCTTGAATTGGTGAGTTAGAGTTTTGCAGTTTATTGCATCAGCGGTCTACGCTCAGTAGATGTGATTGTCTGGACCAACGCACAGGCGGGTAAGGGCTGGGCTGGGCCCCGAAAAGACACATCCAGTCCCAGCCCAGCACCTGTGCTGGGGCCTCACTCAGAAAGAGGCCAGCGTGAAGACACAGCCACTGGGGCGGTCATGGGACCGGTGTCCACAGAAGCGGAGCAGACACGGAGCAGACGCGCCTGAGGGGAGGCCAGTTGGAAACTGGACAGGAGGAGGAGGAGGAGGAGGAGGAGGAGGAGGGAAGGCCAGGGGGAGACTGGACAGGAGGAGGAGGAGGAGGAGAAGGAGGAGGAGGAGGAGGAGGAGGGAAGGCCAGGGGGAGACTGGACAGGAGGAGGAGGAGGAGGAGGAGGGAAGGCCAAGGGGAGACGCGCAGGGAGATCCGTGAGGACGGAGGCCATGGAAGGAAGAGGCCCCGAGGGGCCAGAGGCTGGGCACACCCACAGGCTCCTGCCTTTGTCTCCCTGGATAAGCAGGCAGGACGGACTGTCCTCCCGGCACCGGCTCTGTGTGGGCGCGTCTCCTTCCTGACTCCACGGTGATCTGTGCCCGTGGTCGCCTCCCAGAGACAGAGAAGGCTCCTCAGGAACAGAGTCCGGCTCCTTTGTTTTCTCTGCAGTTTCAGCCCCGCACCCAGCTGCCTGGAGGAGGAGGAGGAGGCTGAGCTGCTGGAGAAGGAGGAGTTGGAGGAGGAGGAGGAGGCTGAGCTGCTGGAGAAGGAGGAGTTGGAGGAGGAGGAGGAGGCTGAGCTGCTGGAGAAGGAGGAGGAGTTGGAGGAGGAGGAGGAGGCTGAGCTGCTGGAGGAAGAGGAGGAGGAGGCTGAGCTTCCTGGAGGAGGCGGCAGCATGGGGCAGCTGCCTTTCCTTCGCTCTGTGGCCTTCCTGCCCCGTCCACCAGACGGTTTTGGAATTTCCCAGCATTCCTCCCACGTAACGGCTCTCATTGACAGATTTGGAATGCGTCTCTCCTCAATGGGGTTTTATGCTAATTCTACTAAATACTTTTAATTTTTTTTACTTTTAAGCTTCACATCCCTGCCAAGAAACGAGTTGGGTTTGCTTCAAAATACTACAAGCTCAGCCCTGGCAAGTGTGAGTGGCTCTAAATTTAGCCAATCTGTTCGCTCAGCCTTCCTGCGCACGGTGCTCCTCCTCCCCTCCCCACCTTTGCCGGCCCCTGAGCCACAGGGAGCTGACAGTCAGTCTCCCGCCCCCCCCCCTCGCCCCCCGCCACACACACACCCTCCCCACCCCCACTCACCTACCCCGTCTCCCTCCCCCTCCCCTCACAGCCAGCCTGCTGGGACTGAGGAAGGTGCGCCCTCCGCACAGGTGCCAGGCAGAATCCAGGCAATGTCCCCGCCCCCACTACCCGTGTCCCACCCCCACCAGCCGAGTCCCCGCCCCCTGGCTCGGAACAGCGGGCTGCAGTGGGTGGAGGTGACAAACCTGGCCCTCAGAGAGCCGGCCCTGCAAGGCCTGAGAGGGCTCCGCCGGGCAGAGGGCGATTAGGGTGCGATCCATAAAGGGGTGTGCAGGCGCTGCCCGAGGCTCAGCAGCCCCGCAGCCTTCCCCCCACCCCCACCCCCACCCCAGGCTGCTCTGACGGGTGTCTTCGCCCTCCACGTCCACAGCCACGGGCACGTCTCTGGGCGGCGGGCCGATCGCCTGCACGAGGACACGGGTGGCTCTCAGCACCCACGCCGCGGGTCTCGGTCCCGTTACGCCGTCGATGGCGACGCCGGGCAGCGAAGGGCCGTTTCCTCCACCGCGGTTGCCCGTTCAGGCCACACGCTCTGCCCGCCGGACAGCCCCCTCGCCCCGCGCACCTGCCCGAGGCCGCGCGGGCCGGTCCCGGCTCCAGGTCACAGCCCGGACGGCGGTGTCACAGGGGCACAGAGCAGCCGCAGGGCTGGGGACATCCGCCTCCCACCTGCTGGGCACCCGATGGGGTCACCCGGAGCCCTCTCCGCCCAGGGCTGTGTGGGGAGGAGGGGGGATGCTTTTCCTGAGTGGATTGGAGATTTCCTTTAACACACACACACACACACAAAAACCACCTTAGGCTTTTCTAAAAGCAGGAAACGCAGCAGGAAGTCCACGGAAGCCGCCGGGCTGGGGGGAGGGAGGGAGTGAAAGCTCGGAAGCACCTCCAGGACCCGATGTCCCTGGCGGCTCCTGTGATGCCAGCGGGTGTCCGGCCGCCCGCCCCGATCTGCAGCGTGGACGTGTTGGGCTGCTCTGTACGTCGGGGTGGGCTCGCACGTGTGTGTGAATGAGAACGAGAAACCGGGCTTCACAGCTCCCAGCCGGACGAGGGAGGTGTGACCCCCACACACCCACGGGCCCGGAGGCCTGGACTCCTCCGCGGGGCCCTGCTGGTGGAGAGAAGCAGAGCAGGAGGCCGGAGAGCTTCGCCTGGCGGCGCTCTGGGAAAGAACAGCCTGTAACAGGCAAGCGGCCGGGCACAACAAGGCTCCGTCTGCAGGCTCGGCCGTGACGGGGACATTGTGCCTGGGGGAGGGGACAGACCCCCCACGTCTATTATAAGGGGCCCCTGGGGCCAGTGTCCATCACCTACACTGGGTGGGGGACGCGGCCCGCAGGCCGAATGAGGCCCCTGTAATCACTTGGCCTGGCCCTGCCGGGCATGCGGGTGAGCTCATTAAGTGTCTGACCAGGGGAGCAGGCGCAGGTTTAAGCTGGTGGTCTGTATGGCCTGGGAGTGACGACATAATACCCAGTGGCCTGGGCAGAGAGAAGACTCTACCCCGATAAACGACCTAGAAATAATGAGACAACTGGTTTCCATTATATCTCGGCAGCGCTTGCACCCGTCCGCATTCCCTCCTGCTTTCAGAGTCCCCAGAGCGAGGAGGAGGGAGGTGAGGGCGCTGTGGGCCGACGCAGAACGCCCTCGCTGAGTCCCTCCTCTGAGTCAGCGGCCACAGCCCAGCGTCAGGCCACCACGCCGCATCTCAGCCGGAGAAAATGTCCACGGCATCCTGACTGGTCACGTGGAGAGCGGCTGAGGCGTTTGGACAGGTCCCAGCGTGGGACTGACTTGTGGCAAAGCCCTCCCAGCACAATGACAGCCAAAAGGCTCTGGTGGTGAGCTTGACCTTATAGTCCACATGTGTCAAACACAAGGCCCGCGGGCCAAATCCGTCCCGCCAGGCCTTGCAATGTGGCCCGCACCGCGCTGTCATCACTGCACTCCGCTGCGTTTCCATCACAATGACAGTTTATGACTGTTCAGTAAACCATTCGGCCCGCGATTTAGGCTGGATTTTAGATTTTGGCCCCTTCTCTGATTGAGTTCGACACCCCTATTATAGTCTGACCCTGCAGATCCAGGTAGCTGAGGGGTGTGGGCTGTGGGGGTGCAGTAAGTGCTGCCTAAACAAAGCAGAGAATGGCAACAACAGGAAAGAAGCAGATTTGAAATTTGAGGCCCTTGTTTTGCCTCGTGGGATCTGACTGTGAAATAAAGCTTTGCCTTCAGGCTGAGTCACTGTGTCCTCATCCAGGCACGGTGGTCCACCTGGCCCCACCTGTATTCTCTCGTCTGTCTCCTTCAATCCTTCACCCCGCCCCCTCAGGTTCACCCGGCCTGCTGGACGCGGTTCCAGTCTCAGATACACTTTCTACAAACTTCATTTCACTGGAACAGGCACGTTCATGTGTTAACTAAACACCAGCTGATCCCCAAGATGCCCCCATGAGGACTGCTGTGGAACAGACATGGACTGGTGACATATGGCTAAGTCCAGTCCTTAACGAGGGAGACCAGCCGTCTCCTGAGGGAGCGGCCCTGGAGGAGGCGACGTCTACGCGTGAGTATTTCCCGGCCTCAGACCCGCTGGGAGGCGGCAGGCAGGCTGGACTGGGGAGGACACTCCGCTCTTTTCCTTCACCTGCGCTGGCCACTGAGGTGGCTGCCCCACTCCCTGATGCCCTTCGGGGGGGCAGGGCCGAGCAGCTCTGCCTGGGACCCGGTCAAAGCAGGGCCTCGCTCAGCATCTCCTTCCCGGCCCCTCCTGCAGGGGAGCCGCCGCCCTGCACAGCCCCTGCCGCAGCCGCTGCTTCGGGAAACAATGACCAGACGCACACAGGGTGCCCCGACTGTGGTTCCGGTGGTTTCCCGGAGGCCACTTTTGTTTGCGTGGTCGTTTATTTGTCTAAAGAGAACAAGGACAGAGAGGGGGGAAATGTGAGCGTCACCCTGGTGATGGCTGAGCTCAGCTGGGCCTGATGTTCTGGAGAAAGAGGCCTCTGGTCCCATTATTCCTACAAATGCCCGTACCCCGCTGCTGTGCGGGGACCTGTACTCCTGCAAGCAGAGTCACGGGGAGTGACTGTGCCCAACCCCTTGACCTTGGCCTGAGGCAATGCTCGTCCTCCCGCCCACAAAGGGAGAGCGAGAGCTGGCAGGGCTCCGGTGGTGGATCTGAGCGTCTGGCCGCTGCCCTGGAACTGCTTGTGCCATGGAGGGGGGGGGCGGCGGGCACGGGGTCCCCTCCGAGAGGAGAGGCTTCCAGGTGCTGGAAGCGGCTGAGTCCAGCCGCCGGAGCCGAGGAGAGAGCGCGCTCGCCTGCCCTGTGTGGCTCCGGAGCCGGAACTGAGGGCCTGGAGGGACGGTGCCCACGGGCAGGTCCCAGGAAGCCAGGGAGCCTCCGCCAGGACCGTGTGCCCGGCAGGAGGGCCCACGGCGGCAGGTGAGCTGGGCACCAGGTGAGCTGGGCACCAGGTGAGCTGGGCACCAGGTGGGGGCATGTGCCTCCGTCAGGGGCAGGCAGGAGCAGAGCCAGAGGAGACACGCGCAGGAGGAGGGGGAGGCCCGGGAAGTGACGGACGGGACTGAGGGGCCGGCTCCGCACTGGGACCGGCTCTGGGAGGAGGGGCTGCTACGCAAGTCTGAGGTGCCCCAGCAGGGCGTCAGGAGAGAAGACACGTGTGCGCGTGCGTACACACAGGCACACGCACACACAATGCACATGAGAACTCTGAGAACAGCACTGGCCAACCAGAAACCCCTCTAAAATGTGGGTCTTCACCCATCGGTGCTGAGCAGTATTGCTCAGGGGAGATCAGCATCTGAGTCCTGTGAGCTTCGAACACACCCAGGGATCAAACACCGCTGCTCCCGTGGGCCGGTGCCCAGTGGTGGGAGGCTCAGCCTGTGCCCTGCACCGCCCGGCTCGGTTCCCGGCCAGGCCACACCGGCGCTGTGGGTCCAGGGCCCGGCCGGGGTGCACAGGGGAGACAACCTTTCCCTGTCCCCCCCCCCCCCCCCCCAGCAATGGAAGCGTGGCCTCGGCGGGCGTAGCAGGAAGCACTGCTCTTGGGGCTCCTCTGGGCAGCGGCGTTTCCTGGCTTCTCTCCGGGCAACGGCCCCGCAGCCGGAGCCGAGCAGCCGCTGCCTCTGGGAGGAGCCTCGCCCGCTGGCAGGGCTGCGGCCTCACTTCCCAAACGTGCGAGCGGGAACACCGCTCTGCCTTTTGCAGACAACTGTGAGCAATTAAAGGATTCGCCATGCAAAGCCTGTGAGTCACCCGGAATCCTCCGCCCCGCCCCCGCCCCCGCCCCCGCCCCCCGAAAACTCGCGCTCCCCTTCCTGTGCGGGCGTGGGCGCTGCCATTTGAAGAAGCTCTACCGGTGCTGAGGGCTCCTTAGTCCAGGATCATCTTCAGCCAAGACATGCACACGTGCACACGCACACATGTCCACACACACAATCCGCACATGTGTGCACATATGTGCGTGTCCATACACACGTGTGTTGTGCACGCCACACGCACGTGTACACACATGCACGTGTGTGCATGTGCACACACAGGTACACACACGCATGCTTTTTCAGCAGTTCTGCGCCAGGTTGTGTCCAAAATCTCAGAATGGGTTCAGTGCCACATCGTGGGATCTGCCACGTGTGTTTAGCAAACACATAATTGGCATTTGCTGAGCACACCCCACAGGAGCTCACTTCTCTTCATTACAAACCGGTGGGAGGAGCCATATGAAGCAGTCGCGGTGAGGCCAGCACGGGCAGGCCAGTCCCTCCTCCAAGCCGCCCCCCGCCCCGGGAAAGCAGAGCTGGGACCAGACAGGTCCTGTGGGCGGGCCACACTCAGAACGCCCGCCCGCCACGCCGCCATTCCGAGTCCCCAGGGACCAGGTGCTGCGGCTCCTCCGCTCTGTGCTCGGGAGGGTCGGGACGTGGCTGGGTCTCTGTCCAACGTGGAGAACCTGCTCGCAGCTGGAATCCCAGCCAGCAGCGGTCTCCCCACCCGAGCCCGGGAGAGTGTGTCCTGCGTCCTCACAGCGCGGCAGCCACGCGCCACGCGCCCACGAGCAGACACGGCCCTCGGAGCAGAGGCCTTCCCGGGCGGGAGGAAGCGGTGGCACAGCCCAGCCTGTCAGGAGCAGCCTGGGGCCCATCGGGAGACACTGAAGAGCGGTGAGTATTACCCAGGAAACTGTCTCTCCTAAGGGTCCCGAGGCCCTCAGACAGCCCGGGCCCCAGTGCGGACCCTCGGAGCAGAGCAAAGCACAGCTCAGCCTGTACGCGCAGGGCGGGCAGAGGCACCCAGACCCGCAGGCCACTCGGCCCGCCCGGCCATGGGCCCCCAGCTCCCGTCACCGAGGATTCGGGGCTTGCCCGCACTCAGGCGATGTGTGAGCTGCTCCATAGGGGGCCGTGTGATCGCCAGTCCCACCAGGAAGGAACGCCGCTCGGTGCAGCCACACAGACTCGAACCCGCGTCTCATGGCAATGGAAACCGTTGGCTGGGGCTTCTCTTGAACAGAAGCTCATCAAAGCACATGTGTGTTGTTTGTAGTAACGCTATTTTAGGTAATCCTATATAATAAAAACCTAATGTGCTTAGTGTCCAGGCGTCCGGTCTGCCGGTCAACACGTAACGTGTACTAGTCCATCCAATACCACGTCAATAGCACGCACACTGAGAGGAGACGAGAGCGAGGACACAGCGTCTTCGAGCCGTTTACGTCCCTGAATGTCTGCGTCCTTGGACCAGACTGTCACCTTCACCTGCCAGACTGACACCCACACGCCTCGCCCTGGCCTTGTGTCCTCGAAGGATGTATTCTGACCGCTTCCATGAACTGATAGGCAGTAGCAGCCACAAGAAAAACAAGAAATAGATTCACAAGAGAAAGAGAGGAAGGAAAGGAACTCTCACCCCCCGGAGTCACTGGCAGACCGCCGTGCTGATCTCACCGCCATGTCCCCGTGTTCTCCTTCCGGCTCTGGAGGCCACTCCCCCGCTGGGCAGCAGGTACACGACAGGAAGGCTGTTCGCTCAACCACAGCCCCACCCACAACACTACAGCTGGCTCTTCAATGTCACTCACTGTGCCTGTAGCAACAGTCAGACTCTGTGGCCACGTTCAAATTCCAGGAGCAAATGGAGAACTTGGAGACCAATTTCCTCTGGGCAATCCCAACCCTGCCTCCTCCAAATCTTACCCTCCCCATTTTCTTCCCATCACAGCCCTTCCTCCTCATTCCCCTGTGGTAGTCACACGCACATGCACACACACACGCACACGCACACACACGCACACGCACACACACACACACACGCACACACACACGCACACACACGCACACGCACACACACGCACACACACACACCTGCCTTCCCAGTTTCCAGAGCTCCAAGACCGGGCAGTGCTTGCCGGGCCCGGGAACTCCAGGCCTCGCTGGGGACCCCGAGTAAAAACCGCTAAAAACCACTGCATCCCGCGCTCGCAGGGGGAGAGCGCGGCTCAGATGAAGAGTTAATTATTTACCAAAGCAGGAGCCGCACCTGCATCCGATCAGATGTAACCACAGCAAACAAAATTCATAGCGTGCACCTGATGCCAACGCCTTGCTCACATATTTGTTTCTTAAAACAATTGTGTTAGGAAGGGCTCCCGCCAGCAGTAAATCCTTACCTTTACCTTCACTCCTGTCGTCCCTCCTCTCGGGCTCCTGGGCAGTAAAGCCGAGCTCACCCCGCTGTTTGTAGAGCACTTTGTCCAAAGGGCCCCCAGGCTTTACCCCTCGTCCCGGCGGAGGGAGGGAGGGAGTCACTCCGCAGAGCGGGGAGCAGCCTTTCCTGCGCCTTCAATCACTCCCGCACTCAGGCAGGAGCAGCCCGTCTCCTCCTCTACCATCCACCTGCAAGCTCAAGGGCCCAGAGACCGGGGGACCCCCCTCCCGCCAGGCCCGCCCCTCTTCCCGCCTCCAATCAGAAGCCCTCCTTCCCCTCCTCACTCTGATTGTCACTTGCCCCATCACAATGAGGAGACAGAGAACGAGAACGCGTTAGAAACGTGATAGTCCGCACACATGCCCTGGCCACGAGGCTCCGTGGTTAGCTTCGGAGCATCAGCCCACGCCCAGAAGGGTAACCCGTCAAAGGCATGTGCCTGGGTTGCAGGTTCGATCCCCAGCCTGTGCAGGAGGAACCAATTGATGTGTCTCTCTCACATCAATGTTTCTCTCTCTCTCCCTCTCTCTTTGTTTCCCCCTTCTTTCCATTCTCTATAAAGTCAGTGAGAAAATATCCTCGGGTGAGGATTAACCAAAAATAAAAATTAAAAAAAATAAACAATGGCTACACTGATTGGTCCCATTACTCTGAAATGTTAACGTCATTTCCAGGGACAAGCCTCCATCCCGCGCCAAAAGCCTCACGCCCTCCACCGCTCAGGGGAAGTCAGCCCTCTCACCTGCGTGCTGTCGGCCACCGTGGACGCACCGCGGTAACAGGAACAGAGGCCGGTCAGAGTGAGATCGTGTCCGAGGACAGACAGACAGACCCCACGCACAAGCTGCAGCCGCCCGAGGAAAGCAGCTGAGAGGAGCGTGACCTCGCCGTCAGGGCCCCGCCGGGCAGTCCGCTTCTCAGTCCCGGCGGCTGCCTCCCAGCCGGAGTCCCGCATTTCCGCCCAGAGCAGGCAGAAGCCAGGAAATGCCCCTTAGCCCGGTCCTTTTCCGGGAGATTCCGCAGTAACCTCCCCAGGCACGCGAAGCCCACCAGCGTGGAGGAAGCCCCTGCAGGCCCGCGAGGCATGGGGGCGGCCCGGTCCCTCCCGGCCTGGGCTCACCTCTATGCCCTGTGCCCTCGCTGTATCGGGCAGTGCCTCCAAAGCACTCTCTTCCGAATACTTATTTCTCACTGGGAACACCCCCCAATATTCTTTTTAACGCCGGCATTACTTACCGCGGAGTCATAAATTCGTGCAGACCTCAAATAAACAGCTTTGCAGATTCCAAATCGATGCACTAAACGTTTCAGCTTCACTCTAGCACCTAATCAATCCGAGAGCAGCTCAGAGCTGTGTATACGCCAAATCAATAAAAAAAAAAAAAAATACGCTTAGAGCACCCATAAGCCAGGAGGCGGGGGGACTCCGAGAGGCAGTCACTCTGCAGTGACGTCACAGGATGCCACGGACCAGCGGCTGTCTCCACGGCCGGCGAGAAACCAGGGGTGTGTGCAGCGAGCTCCCGTCCCTGTGCGTGTTCCTCGGGAAAACCCGGGGCCGAGCAGCACGTGTAGAATCCTGCCCTCACCACTTCCCCACGGCCACGGACACCGAAACCTGGCGCGCCGAGCAGGACTGATGGGGGTTCAAAGGCTGCCTTGGAAGCATGAGCTCCTGGGGCCCAGGTAGGAGCTGCTGGGGCGGGGAACACCGCGTCCCCACGCTCACCGCGTCCCCACGCTCACCGGGCCTGCTCTCGGCGGCCACAGGCCAGGAGAGAGAGGAGGGCTCCCTGGTCTCCCGCAGAGAGCCACAAGCTCGCTCCCGGCTGCATGGCAGTGGCTTCCCAGGAGGCAGAGACAGGGACCCTAGTGGCTCTCAGCCCCCCTCCCACTCCCAGCACCCCGGACACAGCCGGGCTGACCTTGGCCCAGGGGTGGGCTGAGAGCGCTTCCTGCGGGAGATGGGCTGTCCCTGTCCCATGACCACAGGGATGCGATTCGGAGGCTGAGGGGGCGGGGCAGAAGGACCCAGATGCCATTATAGAAGCGCAGCGGCCCCGCCCCCAGGGGAGTCCCCAGTGGACTCTTACAGTGCGGTTCCTTGGGGGCCACTGAGCCAACGGCCTCCATAGACCCCCTCTCCTCCCCACGTCCCCAGACCAAGACCACCTGCTGTGTGGCCTTAGAAATGGCCTGGCTCAACGTGCGCCTGCCGGGCCCCTCAGAGCCGCCGGTATCGCTGCCCTGGACAAGCACGGGCACCTCGAAGGGTCTCCGTCCAGGGCGAGCTCTGAGAGGGTAGGCGCGAGGTCAGAGCGAAGTGGGCCTCCAGCTCCTGTGACCTCCAGCACCTGTGACCTCCAGCACCTGTGACCTCCGGCACCTGTGACCTCTGGCACCTGTGACCTCCCGGCACCTGTGACCTCCGGCACCTGTGACCTCCCGGCTCCTGTGACCTCCGGCACCTGTGACCTCCCGGCTCCTGTGACCTCCAGCACCTGTGACCTCCGGCACCTGTGACCTCTGGCACCTGTGACCTCCCAGCTCCTGTGACCTCCAGCACCTGTGACCTCCCGGCACCTGTGACCTCCCGGCTCCTGTGACCTCCAGCACCTGTGACCTCCCAGCTCCTGTGACCTCTCAGCTCCTGTGACCTCCGGCACCTGTGACCTCCCGGCACCTGTGACCTCCCAGTTCCTGTGACCTCCCAGCACCTGTGACCTCCCGGCACCTGTGACTTCCCGGCTCCTGTGACCTCCGGCACCTGTGACCTCCAGCTCCTGTGACCTCCAGCACCTGTGACCTCCCAGCTCCTGTGACCTCCCAGCTCCTGTGACCTCCAGCACCTGTGACCTCCCAGCACCTGTGACCTCCGGCACCTGTGACCTCCCAGCACCTGTGACCTCCGGCACCTGTGACCTCCCAGTTCCTGTGACCTCCGGCACCTGTGACCTCCAGCACCTGTGACCTCCAGCTCCTGTGACCTCCAGCTCCTGTGACCTCCAGCACCTGTGACCTCCCAGCTCCTGTGACCTCTGCAGCCAGACCTGACAGCATCCTCCCCGGGGACTCCTGTGGGCACTGGGTCACTCCATGCAGCACAAGCTAAGCTCCCCCACCCCCACTCCCATGGTCCCCCCGAGACTCTGGTTGGGTTAGCACCAGTTTGGGTCTCAGCCTGGCTGCAGGAAGGGGAGGGGCTGGCTCTGCAGTCCCAGCCAGTCCAGTCGGGGTGCAGAGCGGCGCCCGCTCCAGTCTGCCTGCCCCGGGCAGCAGCGCTCTCCACAGGGACTCCCCCCGCAGGGAGCCGCGCTTCTGGCAAGGGCGCCGTAAGAGCCGGTATTTTAGGCTCCTGCAGTTACCCTGGAACGCACAGCCTTTTTTTTACAAGGCGAGTGACACTCCCCATGGGGCCAGCCCCGAGAATGGGAGCCTTGCAGACCTGCTCTGAGGAGCCAGTGCTGCCCCGGCTCCCTGCCCGTCCTGCCCCCACCGGCCCGGCGCTCGGGGCTTGGCTAAGGCCTGCCCGCGGCTGTCAGTGAGAAGGGGGAGCTGGCGGGCCCCTGACTTCCCGCATCTGGCTGGCCGGCGGCCAGGCCCTGAGCCTCACGCGTAAGTCAGGAGCCGCTGGCGAGGGCGCCCGCTGGCCCGCACCCGGCTTCGCTGATTCCGCAGAAACGCCGCCAGGACGTCCATTCTGGGAGCCGCTGCCTAGAGCGGACCCGCAAGGACACAGCTCTGCCCCAGGGCAACGCGTGGCGGCCACCCCTCCAGGCGGCCCTCCATCACTCTGACCATGGCAACGACTCCTCCACCTCCCAGCTCCCTGTGCTGCGTCAGCGCGCACCCCCCACCCGCCCGGCCTCGCGTCTCCCCACTGCTCCTTCCTCTGGTGCGCTCAGCTTCTCCTTCTCCCGCGCTGGTGAGAGGACCAAGCTGGGCCCAGCTCCTCCACTAGGGCCCCCGCCCCTCAGGTCCTCAGATGCCCGGGTGCTGCCCGGGAGGGTCCGGGGGGTGGGGTGGGGGTGGGGGCAGCAGGGCTCTGTGCTACCTGGGTGTCACCCAGCTGATGTCCGCAGAGGGTCCCCCACCAGCCTGGCTGATGCCTCCAGAAGTGAGTGAGTGTGTGTGTGTGTGTGTGTGTGTGTGTGTGTTGCTGGCTGCGTTGCTTCCTCAGTGTGGAGTGGCCAGCGGGCACCAGCCTGGGACCCTGATGGCCCCATGTCCATCCCATCCCGCTTCCCCCAGGGGGGCCCCAGCAGCCTGGGGGAGACAGCTGTGTCCGGCAAATCCCAGCCTCTCTGAGCGCCAGGGTCGCCCCCCAGGAGAAGAGAGTGACACCCAGATCTGTGCTCACAGGGCTGTGGTCAGGCCAAGGAGATGCGGTGACAGCATCTACAGAAGGAAACGTGTTAGCCGTAATCACTACTCAAAACAACAAGAAAAGACCAACCACCCAGTCTAGCCACCAGGTCTCTCTTCTCGGGCCCGTGTCCATCAACGAGACACACTAACAGTGCGGCTCCTCCGACTGTGCCCTGAGGATGACGACGAGACGGCGGGAGACACACCTCCGTGCTGGGCAGAGATCCAGAGCCCGGGGATGGCGGCGGCCCTTGTCTTTATGTTGGTGCTTGTGGTGAGAACAGGATGCGCGGATAAAGGCTTGTCCAAGAAAAACAAGCGCTCCGCCTTTTTGTATCTCGCACGCCCTGAGCAGAAGCTCGGGAAGCAGGCTTTTCGCGTTCCCAAACGCAGCGGTCCAAAAATAAAGCCGGCGCTGCCGAGGCCCGGGTGCCGCCCCGGACGGGAGCGGAGAAACAGCAGCTGACGCGCCAGCTGAGCAGCATCCGCCACCGCAGCTCTGCATGGGCGCGGGGCTGGGCGCAGCGGTTCTTTGTACCCGCACGTGTGTCCTCGGTATGCAATCACCGCAGGCACAATGGCTCATTAGCGCCATTGAGGCCTATTCTGGGCGCAGCGGCTGAGGGGTGGGGAGGAGGGGCCGGTGGGACCAACGTGAGCGAGCACCCACTCAGGGGACAGATGTCACCGACGGGCGTTGTGCCGGCTCTTCCTGTCCCGCCAGCCTCCGCAGACAGACAGACAGACAGACCGACCGACTCCCCCCAGAAACCACGTGGCCGTATCCATGGCACACAGTCTTCCCAGGATCAAAGCAGTGTCAGTGCAAGCCTGTCTCAGGGCAGAGTGCGAGTGTGTGCCTGTGTGTGTGCTTGTGTGCATGTGTGTGATCTGTGTGTCTGTGTGTGGTCTGTGTGTCTGTGTGTGGTCTGTGTGTGGTCTGTGTGTCTGTGTGTGGTCTGTGTGTCTGTGTGTGGTCTGTGTGTCTGTGTGTGGTCTGTGTGTCTGTGTCTGTGTGTCTGTGTGTCTGTGTGTCTGTGTGTCTGTGTGTGGTCTGTGTGCTTGTGTGTGGTCTGTGTGTCTCTGTGTGGTCTGTGTGTCTGTGTGTCTCTGTGTGGTCTGTGTGTCTGTGTGTCTGTGTGGTCTGTGTGTCTGTGTGTGGTCTGTGTGTCTGTGTGTGGTCTGTGTGTCTGTGTGTCTGTGTGTGGTCTGTGTGTCTCTGTGTGGTCTGTGTGTCTGTGTGGTCTGTGTGTCTCTGTGTGGTCTGTGTGTCTCTGTGTGGTCTGTGTGCCTGTGTGTGCCTGTGTGTGTGGTCTGTGTGTCTCTGCGTGGTCTGTGTGTCTGTGTGGTCTGTGTGGTTTGTGTGTCTATGTGTGGTCTGTGCGCCTGTGTGTGTGGTCTGTGTGTCTGTGTGGTCTGTGTGGTCTGTGTGGTCTGTGTCTCTGTGTGGTCTGTGTGTCTGTGTCTCTGTGTGGTCTGTGTGTCTGTGTGTCTGTGTGGTCTGTGTCTCTGTGTGGTCTGTGTGTCTGTGTGTCTGTGTCTCTGTGTGGTCTGTGTGTCTGTGTGTCTGTGTGGTCTGTGTGTCTGTGTGCCTGTGTGGTCTGTGTGGTCTGTGTGGTCTGTGTGGTCTGTGTGGTCTGTGTGTCTCTGTGTGTCTCTGTGTGGTCTGTGTGGTCTGTGTGGTCTGTGTGTCTGTGTGGTCTGTGTCTCTGTGTGTCTGTGTGTTTGTGTCTCTGTGTGTCTGTGTGGTCTGTGTCTCTGTGTGTCTGTGTGGTCTGTGTGTCTCTGTGTGGTCTGTGTGGTCTGTGTGGTCTGTGTGTCTGTGTGGTCTGTGTCTCTGTGTGTCTGTGTGTCTGTGTGTCTGTGTGTCTGTGTGGTCTGTGTGGTCTGTGTGGTCTGTGTGTCTGTGTGGTCTGTGTGTCTGTGTGGTCTGTGTGTCTGTGTGTCTGTGTGTCTGTGTGTCTGTGTCTGTGTGTCTGTGTGGTTTGTGTGTCTCTGTGTGTCTCTGTGTGGTCTGTGTGTCTGTGTGGTCTGTGGTCTCTGTGGTCTGTGTCTCTGTGTGTGTCTGTGTGTCTGTGTGGTCTGTGTGGTCTGTGTGTCTGTGTGTCTGTGTGGTCTGTGTGGTCTGTGTGTCTGTGTGTCTGTGTGCCTGTGTGGTCTGTGTGTCTGTGTGTCTGTGTGCCTGTGTGTCTGTGTGGTCTGTGTGTCTGTGTGCCTGTGTGGTCTGTGTGTCTGTGTGTCTGTGTGCCTGTGTGGTCTGTGTGTCTGTGTGTGGTCTGTGTGTCTGTGTGGTCTGTGTGTCTGTGTGGTCTGTGTGGTCTGTGTGTCTGTGTGGTCTGTGTGTCTGTGTGTCTGTGTGGTCTGTGTGGTCTGTGTGTCTGTGTGTCTGTGTGGTCTGTGTGGTCTGTGTGGTCTGTGTGTCTGTGTGTCTGTGTGGTCTGTGTGCCTGTGTGTCTGTGTGTCTGTGTGTGGTCTGTGTGTCTGTGTGGTCTGTGTGTCTGTGTGGTCTGTGTGTCTGTGTGTCTGTGTGGTCTGTGTGGTCTGTGTGTCTCTGTGTGGTCTGTTTGGTCTGTGTGTCTCTGTGTGGTCTGTGTGTCTATGTGGTCTGTGTGGTCTGTGTCTCTGTGTGGTCTGTGTGTCTGTGTGTCTGTGTGGTCTGTGTGGTCTGTGTGGTCTGTGTGTCTGTGTGTCTGTGTGGTCTGTGTGCCTGTGTGTCTGTGTGTCTGTGTGTGGTCTGTGTGTCTGTGTGGTCTGTGTGTCTGTGTGGTCTGTGTGTCTGTGTGTCTGTGTGGTCTGTGTGGTCTGTGTGTCTCTGTGTGGTCTGTGTGGTCTGTGTGTCTCTGTGTGGTCTGTGTGTCTATGTGGTCTGTGTGGTCTGTGTCTCTGTGTGTGTCTGTGTCTCTGTGTGGTCTGTGTCTCTGTGTGGTCTGTGTCTGTGTGTGGTCTGTGTGGTCTGTGTGCCTGTGTGTCTCTGTGTGGTCTGTGTGGTCTGTGTGGTCTGTGTGTGGTCTGTGTGGTCTGTGTGTCTGTGTGTCTGTGTGGTCTGTGTGTCTGTGTGTGTGTGTGTGTGTCTGTGTGTCTCTGTGTGGTCTGTGTGCCTGTGTGGTCTGTGTCTCTGTGTGGTCTGTGTGTCTGTGTGTCTGTGTGTCTGTGTGCCTGTGTGTGTCTGTGTGTCTGTGTCTCTGTGTGTCTGTGTGTCTCTGTGTGGTCTGTGTGCCTGTGTGTCTGTGTGTCTGTGTGGTCTGTGTGTCTGTGTGTCTGTGTGGTCTGTGTGCCTGTGTGTCTGTGTGGTCTGTGTGTCTGTGTGTCTGTGTGGTCTGTGTGTCTGTGTGGTCTGTGTGCCTGTGTGTGCCTGTGTGTGTCAGTTCGGGGCGCGGCTGAAGGAGCGCAGTGCAGATCTGTCCTTGCCCCGAGGGAGCCGGCGGGCGCGGTGCTGCCGTGGGGACCCAGCGAGGGGCCGGCTGGCTCCGGGGGGACTGGTCTTCGGCCGGAGCCTGGGAGGACACGGAGCTTGGGCGGAAGTGAGAGGCTGCAGTCCTGGTCCCTCCCCCCCCGGCTTTCTCACAGGGAGGTGGCACCGGAGAGGAAGCCGCTGCTGCCTGGGGTCGGGGGCTGAGCCCCCTGAATCCTTAGCAACTCCTCCAGCCCCTCAGCTCCGCCCTGAGAAGGAGCCCCGTGCAAGCCATGAGACGCAGTCCCCGGGTTCGTCCTGCAAACCCCGGGGAGCAGAGCACTTCTCCACGCCACTGCCGCTGCCAGCACTCTCCCCGGGCCCTCACGTGTCCCTGGGACACGCTGGCTGCCCGCCCCGTCACACAGCCCTATGCATACGGCTGGGCCGGGCTTAGCTCACGGGAACATGGGCAGCACATGTTAAAGCTGACGCAGAAAGTCATGCAACAGAACCAGCTGTCACGCATGATGCCGTGTGATCACATGTGCTCATTTGCCAAACTCTGTGTATAAGCCGTCACTCCCAGATGTACGTCTGTGGGCTGTAGTTGTAGAAATGTCACATTTATGTTGGTGAAATTACTACAGTGTTTTTTCCAACATATGGCCTATTTGCTAAATTTAAGTAACAGTGAACTAATAACAACCAAAGTAACTTGTTAATTTAATTACAGCAAATCTTGTTAAAAGCATTTTAAATTTAACAGGGTGTTACTCCCCACATATGACATACGGAACAGATATTTTGTCCATTAAATCCAAAGTCTGTTGAATCGAGGTTTGAAAAATTAAGGGCTTACTGTGGTGACAGAAGGAAACCTGATTTTTTAAAATAAATTTTTACTGATTTCAGAGAGGGAGAGAGAGAAACATCAATGATGAAAGAGAATCATTGATCAGCTGCCTCCCATATACCCCTAATGGGGTCGAACCCGCAACCCGGGCCTGTGCTCTTGACCAGAATCAAACCCAGGACCCTTCAGTCCACAGACTGACTCCCTATCCACTGAGCCACACTGGCGAGGGCAAGAAACTTGACTTTGGATGGCGAATACACAGTGCAATATACAGATGACGCAACATAGAGTGGTACACTTGAAGCCTCCATACTGCTATTCACCAATGTCACCCCGCACATTTAAGTTTTTAAAATGCGTGTGTTTTAAAGGCTAACAAAAAAGCCTTTGCTCATCGGCTCGGGACCCCACATACGGCTCGGAACACCAGCCGTCTTACAACCGAGGCCGGGAGGGCGGCCCGCCAGCTGGGTCTGCGGGAGGCACGGCGAGGGCCGGCTCCGAGTCACTCTCCCAGGAGGACCTGCCGCCTCCAGCACGGAGTGTGTGCATGGAGCCCAGTCCTCTGTCAGACCCCCGACCCCATGAGGCCCAGCCACCGAGGGTGGAGGACCAATAACCCCGTCCCTGAGCGAGTCCACCCAGCAACCCCAGAGGGCACAGGGCATTCTGGGAACACACCAGGCCCTCACGCTGTTCACGAAGGAACACGGGGCTCACACAGGGAGAGAGGGACACAGAACATGCCTCCGTCAGGCATGTCCCTCTCCTTCCCTTCAGAGGCAGGTTTACCAGCAAGATGCAACTTATCTGTTTATTTTCTTAACATGGTTTTATTAATGTTTGAGAGAGAGAGGAAGGGGGGAGGATAGAGCGACAGAAACCCCCACATGCCCCCTCCGGGGGTCAGCCCACCGCCCGGGCCTGTGCCCTGACCGAGAGCCAGTCTGGTGGCCTGTGGTGCCTGAGCCACACCGCCAGGCTCGATGCCACTCATTTCTGCCAGAAAACCAGCACATGTCCAGGTTTTATGTCACCTCTGACACAGACATTTCCTCTTGTCCGTCGTTTGCTGGCTCTTTAGAAAATGAAGATATAAACGATGTAGAGAGATGTGTTTCCCTTCGCCAGCAGCTCAGGCCTGGTTAAGGTGGGTCCACGGACCCTTTGCCTCAACGAGCAAACAGAAGAACATCCAAAAGGACAGCCTCCGAGGGCAGGGGCGTGGGGTTCCCTGTCCCTCAGCACAGGGGCGGGGGGGGGGGGACAGGAAGTCCCAGGGGGAGGTGAGAGACCCCACCTTCTCACCCCCATCCCCCCAGCCGGCAGAGGTCACGCCCCCTGCGCAGTGGCAGTGACCTTCAGAGGTCACACCCCCTCTCCCATCCCAGTTCTCACCAGCAGAGCGGGGCCGTCCCCACACTTGGCTCTGGAGCCGCAGGAAGTGGCGGGTCTGTCCCCGTGCGGAGCCCCGATGCTGAGACGGCAGCTGTGGCGGAGGGCGGGCCGGAGGGGGCTCTGGAGCCCAGGAGCGCCCGGTGCCCACCACGCCCGGCCTGCCGCTCCCGGCCCGGTCCGCACACCTGGCCCGCCGGCCCGCAGGCACCCTGTGGGACCGGGTGCGGGAAGAGGGAACCCGCCAGAACAAACCGCAGCCCCAGGGCGAGGGACACACACTTAGCCCTGCCACCTTGATGGAGAGGAGCCATTAGGAAAGCATCCTGGGAGCCGGGTTACCCCCTTGAAATATCCAAGTTAATTAAGCTGATAAATTCAGCTTTCCCGTGCGGCGGAGACAGAGCCAGGTCCCGGCATCCCGCCGCCTGCTCCGCGGACAGGCCCAGCGATGAAAGCCGTCAGCCCAGTCCCCTCACAGCCCACAGCGCCCTGGCAGCCGAGTCCTCCTCCTCCCTCCAACGCAGCGGGTCCCAGCCTGTGGGGCTCGGCCCCTTCCACAGGGATCGCCTAAGACCATGGGAAAACACAGACGTGCACATAACAGCAGCAAAGTCACAGCTGTGGAGTGGCAACGACACTAATGCTATGGTTGGGGGTCACCAGGACCTGAGGAGCGTTCGGGAGGGTGAGGACCACTGCTCTGACGGGAGTGTCTGGCGTTCACAGGCCCCCGCCGGCCCCTCTACACAGTCAGGGTCCAGGGAAGAAGCCCGCCAACAAAGGGACTTGTTTTCCCAGGCTCACGTGCTTGGGGGCGGAGGAAGGACGAAGGGACACTTTCCAAACAGGCAATTTAGCAAATGTTTTGGAGGAATTTTTAGAAAGCGGCTTGGTACATTTCTATTTTAAAATTAATGGCATGTACTTGATCAAAAACGCTATTTTCAGCAAATTGCACAGATAATTAAGTCTAATTTCAATGATGTCTGAAATAATAGCAATAAATCTTTATGGATTCTTGCCTTCAATCCCTGCTGGAAATTCATCTTATGCCGATTTTTCTCGTTGTGGTGGCTTTCTGTGAGTTTAGCTAACTACGGTGACGGCTTCACGGACAGAGAGGCCAGGAAGGGGTTCTTGGCTGAAGTATTTTTAAAAAATATATATTTTATTGATTTTTTACAGAAAGAAGGGAGAGGGACAGAGAGCTAGAAACATCGACCAGCTGCCTCCTGCACACCCCCCACCAGGGATGTGCCCGCAACCAAGGTACATGCCCTTGACCGGAATCTAACCCGGGACCCCTCAGTCTACAGACAGATGCTCCATCCACTGAGCCAAACCGGTTTCAGCTGAAGGCAGTATTTTCAAACAGAGTTCCCTAATTGTGCACGGCACTCCTTCAACACTCCACTGTCTCCATGTCGAGGCTCGCATTGTCAAATCTTTCCCCTCAAGTTCCAGAACAGACGGATCCTAATCCTCTCCCACCCTCGTCATTTGTGTCAAACGTGATATTCGATAATAAATGCACAATTTAACAGACGGCTCCCAGCACCTCAGTGAGGTGAGCCAGGGAAGGTGCAGAGGTGCTGGCTTCAATCAGGGGGGAGACCTTTTTCCTGCCGGGCCATCTGGATACTCACAACGTCATTCGAGGGCCAGACAGAAGGATCAGCTGGAAAGGCGGCCTGCTGTGTGTCATAGAACATCTCATTCACACTCCCCCAGTGCCCTGGCCGGGCTGCACCACATGATTCCGTGGGCCTGCTGTGGCCTCAGGCTGGACGTTCCCCACCCTGGCCTGAGGGGACCCCTGGACCAACTGCTCTCGGAAGATATCCTAGTCAGGCCCCACGGAGCTCTGAGCCACACGCCACACGGAGCCCCCAGAGCGAAGCTCACGCTGCTGTCTGCTGGCCCCACCGCCTCGCGGGGCCCATGGAGCGGCCAAGGTTTATGGGCGGCGAAGGGCGTCCCAAAGGGACCATGTCTGCAGGGAGGGGTTCCCAGGGCCACGCTGCTCCGGAGCCAGGACACCCTCCTCGCATTGTGAGCGGGGGAGAGGAGGAGGGGGGCAACAGGATGGAGCTGCCCCGCCCCCAGGTGCCTGTCCCTCACACACACACACACACACACACCGCTCAGCTGAAGCTGTCTTCACACGTGAACTCCATGGCTCCTCGCTTCCAGGGAATTTCAGGGTCAGGAAACCTTCCTATATAGGGACCTACGGTAACGACTCAACTGCCACTTCAGCATGAAAGCAGCCAGAGACTACATAAACAGCTGTGCGTGGCTGTGCTTCCAATAAAACTTTATTGACAACCACGGGGAGCGGGCCCACCGTGGCCTGTGCTCTCGCTGGCTCACCCCTGCGGTACTGGGGCTCCTGGACACGGAATGTGGGTGCGGCCACCTGGGCAGCCGCCTGCCACAGGGCCTGCAGGATGAGCACGCCCGGTGCCTCCCTGCCTGCCAGAGCCCGTGTGCGGCTCCATTCACAGCGGGGACGGACGGGGCTCCCCTGGGCCCTATCTCCTGGGAGCAGGCAGGCAGGTGACAGACCCCTCTTCGCCGACGGGAAGTTCCCCCTGGCCCCCGACCCCGGAGCTGAGAGCAGGTGAACGCCAGGGGGCCGCTGACAAGGAAGCATGCGGTGTTGGAACACAGACGCCAGCAGTAACCACTTATCGCCACCCGGAGCTCACCCTGCAGGCCCGGTGCCATGAGGCTGCCCAGGTGGCAGCACCCACATTCTCCCCGCGAGAGGCCCAGGTGAGACTGCCTGATGGGAGCTCCGAGGGAACGGTGCACGCACCCCCTCAGCCAGTACTGGCTGGGCTCCTGGCAAAGCTCTCCTGTCCAGGGCGGGGCCATCCCAGCGGCTGGAGACCCAGCGGCACAGCCGACGGACGTGGTCTCTGCCCTGCGGGGGTGTGGGCACTGCCCCCCTGAGCAGCGGAGGAACCCGAGGCTGACAGGTGCCGGGCAGACGGGCTGTGAGGACGCGCAGCCCGGGGCGTGGAGGGGGACCTTGAGGCAGCTACAGCAGGGGACCCGCCGGCGGGGCCGCCTCCGAGTGGCAGAGCGGGTGGGCACCTGCGCCTGGGGCCCGTGGCCGTGTGGGGGCACCGTTGCCCACTGGCCTGCCCCCACAGGGACACCGCTTTGCATGTGCATGCAAGCCCTCCCGAGGCCGAGCTGAAGGTCACGGTGAAGAGCCAGGGGGCGGTGCCAGACAGGACGTCAGCCTGGAGCTTTGGGACCTGGGTGGCATTTGAAGCAGGAAGCAGGGGAGGAAATGGAAGGAGCAGCGAGGCCTGCAATGGGCGCCAGAGGGCCGACTGAGCTATGAGGGGCGGCAGGCAGGCGGCACGGGGGAGAAAGGACAGGCTCTCGTGGGCGGTTGTGTCCTTGTCACTCGGGGACGAGGGCAGTGTCTTCCGTCACTCCCCCTCCGCCGCCTCCGATGCCCTTGCTGCTCTCGCTCGTCCCCAGGGGCCCCGGCTCCCGAGGGTAAATCTCCCCGAGCGCTCGGCTCAGACCGCCCAGCAGAGAGCTTTCTGGTGTCGGTTCTCTTTTATTTGTGCGTCTCATTAATATTAAATGCATGATGTTGCAACAGCAATATAATTGATGACTTAATGGGCTGGATTTAAATTTAAGTAACATCTCCATTCATCTAAAAGCTATCCCTTAAAAGTCTGTAAAATTAATTTATTGAAAAAATTCCAACATAACTCTGCCAGGAAGTCCCCGCAGAATAATAACGCCACAGGTTTCCAGCTCCTTCTTCTCCTCCTTCTGATCCGCTCAGACCTTCTTCCTGCACGTGTGCTGGCAAAGACGTGACCCACAACCTCATCGACATGAGTCTCCCAAACCTCAAAAATCCCTGGAGAAGTTTAGAGAGGAAGACGGAACACCAGCAAGACAGGCCACCCCGCAACATCCACTGAAGAGTCACCGAGAAGGAAGGCGGGCTGGCCGCGTGGCCCCGCAGTTGAGCATCCACTTAGGAAACGGGGCCACAATCCCGCTCCGGGCACAGGCCCAGGGCAGACTTGATCCCCAGTTGGGGTGTGCAGGGAGGCAGCCTATCAATGATTCTCTCTCATCATTAGTGTTTCTCTCTCTCTTCTTCTCCCTTCCTCTCTGACACCAGTAAGGAATATATACTTTAAAAAATAATAATAAAAGGCAGGCGGCTGTGCGCTGTGCTGAGACTCGCAGCTGCTGCCAGCTGGGTGCCGAGCCCAAGGAGAGCCGTCGCCCGTGCGGGCAGGACAGAGCAGTCACAGGCCTGGCTCTGCTCCTCTCTCCCGGGACGTGTTTGTTTCCTGGGGCAGCGGGAACAAATTCCCGCCAACTCGGGGGCTCAGAAAACAGAAGTTACCCCTCAGAGTTCTGGAGCCCAAGTTCCTTCTGAAGTGAGGGTGCCAGCAGGGCCTCCGCCCGAAGGTCTGGATCAGGACCTTCCCGCTCTCTTCCGGCTTCCAGCATCTCCAGTTCTCCTTGGCTTGTGGCCCCATCACTCTGCCCTCGGCCTCCACTTTCACCTGGCCTCCTCTCCTCCAGGTGTGTGTGTGTGTGTTCTCTTCTGTAACTCAACCCAGTAAGACTGAGGATGCAGTTTCAAAGTGATGTTATCCTTTGATTGAAGCATCACAGTGAAACATTCAGAATCAGGACGTGCTAGACAAAGGCATGGAGTGGGCAGGTGTGGGAGGACCAGCCTCTCCCTGCACAGCAGCCCCTGCCTCAGCACCTCAGTTTCCTCTTCCAAGCTCTGCTCTGAAGAAAAATGGGACCAGCTTATTCACTGAGCCACAAGCACTAACAGTCTCCTCTCCCAGGGAAATAGCTTCACTCCTACAAGTGTGTCCTGGACAAGAGCTTAAGGAACCGGAAACCCAGGATGTGAGTGTGGCATGGGGCTGGGGTCAGGAGAGCAGGTGTGCTTTGCCCCGTGCAAACCACCGGATGTCTGCTGCCAGCATGCACCCCCTCTCCACAGCCTTCCTGCAGGGAGGGGCCCCTCAGCCTCCGGAAGTCCCTGCGAGGAAAGGTGACTGCCAGCGGCCACCAGGCTCTGCCATGACCCCCAAAGGGACAGAGCAAGGTCTCCGCTCTCATGATGCGCAGACCAAGCTGGTCAAACTCAAAGGCGAGCAAGGCCAGTGAACGAGGCACCGCCCGTGGCCCCAGTTTGACACGCCGCTGTCGACGGAAGCAGGCGTGAGCTAGCAATGAGCACGCAGACAGTTCCTCCCGGAGCGCTCATGGACGGCCTGGGGAGGAGGTGGCTGGCTGGAAAAGCTGCTTGGCCTCGGGGAGCAGGAGACGGCGGCTCTGAGGCCTACCTGGCAAGGAGGGGGCCCTGGGGCCCCGGGAGGAAGTTCTGGGCCAAGGCCCTGGGTTGCAGAGGAGCGAGCGTGGCGCCTGCAGCCACAGAGAGAGCCGGGGCCGAGAGCCTGGTGAGCCCGAGGAAGAGTGGCCCCAGGTGGGCCAGTGCGTCCCAGGGCGTCCCAGACGGGGGCTGAATGAAGGCTAGGTGGGGGCCAGGTGGGCTCCAGGTGAGGTTCAGGGAGGCCCAGGGGGTGGGGGTGGGGGGCAGGGAGAGGCCTGACTCGGTGCTTGCTGTTCCGAGTGCCATGGAAGCCAGCAGAGGAGGCAGGAGACTCCCTGCCTGATCTGTTTCAGAAGAGGCTCGGCTGCTGTTGGGGAGAGACCTGGGGAGGGGAGCAGGAGGGAGCGGGGTCAGGGGTCAGAGGCCAGAGGAGAGCACACTGGGGGCCTGTGGGCTCTGGCCAGAGTCCGCCGATGGCCAAGGCCCGTGCCGCCCGGCTGTGACGGCCATGATGGCAGTGCGCGCGCGGTGCAGGCCACCCTGTGTCACCGCTGTCACCGCCTCCCAGAGCCCTTGTGTCTGAGTGAGAGTGACACGTGCTGCTGAGCCGCCGTGGCTGCCTGGTCTGCACCCAGCACGGCCCTGTGCTCCCTCCGGTTCCCGCGGCCCAGGAGGCCCAGCCCCTGGCAGAGGCGCCCGGACCCCACAGGCCCTCCGCCCGAGCCCCAGCAACGGCCCAGGCCACGGAGACGCTGTGGCGGGAGGGAAGCGCAGAGGAGAGGCCCGACCTCAGAGCTCTCCGCAGGCCCGCGGAGCCCGCTCCGGCCCTGAGCCTCGCTGGGCAGCGGAACGGCCACCGGGGAGGACGCAGCCGGTGTGACAAGCGTGGTCTTCCCCAGCCGCAGCCCACGCGCGGGCTCCCCACCCTGACATCACTCTCCCTGCCGCCTCCACCCCGCGGGGCTTCGCCAGGACACAGCCCTGCTGTGCGGGCCCTGGGCTTGGCTCCTGCCCCTGCCCCGCCCCCGCCCCTGCCCCTCCTCCTGCCCCTGCCCCTGCCCCTCCTCCAGTCCCCGCTCCTCCTCCTGCCCCCGCCCCCGCCCCTCCTCCTGCCCCTGCCCCTCCTCCTGCCCCTGCCCCCGCCCCCGCCCCTGCCCCACGCTGGGCAGGCTGACCTCGGAGGCAGGGCCGCCCGGGGGGGCCTCACACCCACCCCTGGGGCTCTGGCTGGGGCTCACCCAGGGCTGCTGTCCGGCGCTGACCAGCCTGTGCCCCTGCATGAGGGCACCCCCCACCCCCCACACACAGGGCAGCGGGGACTCCACGGCTCCTGGCCCGCCTCCTCCCGCGGCGGCTCGGACGGTGAACTGAGGTTGCTAATGGCCTTGATTAGAAACCGTCTTTAATTAAAACACCACATTGGATCCGGAGCCAATCTCTCTCCGGCCTCCTCAGAGCCTGCACAGACATCAGCTCGGAATCTCATTAGGCGTTTGCAGCCCCTGCGCCAGGCGCCAGCGCTAACGGGCTCTGCTCCTGCGGGACAGCGGGCGGGGGCGAGGGCTGGACCCGAAACCTTTCCCCGCTTCCACCCCCGTGCCCGCCGCGCTGCAGACTGTGATCACTCCAGCCACGTCCCCTCCGCTGCTCACCCCATCTGGTGTCGGGTTCGGGCTGGGAGCAGCCTCCTCTTTAACAGTTTTCTACACGGGCTATGGCGGAGAAGCTTCTGGAAGTCCTGTTCCAGGGAACCCAAATGACCCCTCCTTTTGGGGAAGGAGCCTTCCGAATGTGTTCTTCCTGGGGAACTGCTTTCCAAGCCTCTGGCCGTGTGTGTGTGTGTGTGTGTGTGTGTGTGTGTGAGTGTGTGAGAGAGAGAGAGAGAGAGAGAGGGGGGGGGGGGAGGGAGAGAGAGGGGAAGCGTTAAATTTGTGTTTCCTGTTTCCTTTCCCTGAGTTCTGTCCAATGCCATGTGGAAGACAGAGGACAGAGAGGAGGCATGAGCTTCCCATGACAGCCCTTCAAGCGCTGACAGCTTGCTGGTCTTTCCTCACATGTGGTTTTATAAACATGTTACTCTAGTACCTCAGCAACGGAAAGCAGGCCGAGTCCTTCCGGTCAGCCTCCCTCCACCTGGGCCCCGGAGCGGACCTCATGGGGGGTTCGGACTGGGGCAGCGGGTGAGACACCCAGGTGGCCTCAGAGGAGGGGCCGGTGCTGACAAAGCCCCCATCGCTGCCCTGGAGCGCCCCCCTTTACCCGGGCCCGCAGAACCCATGGAAGGGCGATGGCCTTCGGGCACCGTCCTCCCCGCTGGCCGGCTGCTGCCCTGCAGCCTCGGGACGTTTGGGTCGGGCCGGCCTCGCACACGGGCTTGTGGGCCCAGTTCTCCTCACGCCAGCCTGGGCCTCAGACTGGCTCCCAGCACGCGCTCCACGCGCTGGCTTCCTCCGCATTGTCCCGCCCAGAGTCACATCGGCCTTGGAACCATTTCTCAGTGCCGCTCACCCCAGCGAGAAAACAACGGCAGAGGCGTCGCTCCTGAGCATCATTTAGGACAGATTCAGAGCCACTCCGAGTCAGCTTTACAGACTGACCTGTCTGAACACGCTGAGGGCAACTTCAAACCCGGTTCCAGCCTCGGCCTTCCCAGCCGGTACGCGCTCCGAGTTAAACGCGGGGGCAGAAACGTGTCAGTGCGGGCTAGTTTTAAGACAATACTTGTGGACTCAGTTGTATATCCTTCATTTTGCTTTTAACCATCTCCCCGCACCTTCCATTAACTGGTGTGGTTATGTAACCAGAGCGTCCACTAAGGAAACCACCGAAGTGGTTAAATCTGGGCGGCACGTAAAAATAGGCCCCTTTAGGGCGGTCTCACTGCAGCAGCTAACCGAAATGATCTCATTTCAGGGAAGTTTGATCCCAAACTTACTATCACTAATGTTTTCTTTTAGATGTGGAATATTTTTTAACACGTGCTAAGTATTCAATTAATTTAATTGCTTTCTAACAAAACTAGTTATGGTAAGGAGGGCGATTATAAAAATTACATTAGGAAGGAAACCCAAAAAATGTCAGCTAGTGCCTCCACTCAGATGAAATCTGAAATAAAAGTGTAATAAGCTAATTAGACCGGATGTCCTTCCTGCCAAAGCAGCAGGGGCTGCAGCAGAGGTACTGGTGGGCGGGGCTGGGGCCAAGGCCCTTGCATGAATTTTGTGCACTGACCCCCCTCATATATATATATATATATATATATATATATATATATATATGCCATGATAGACTTAATACCCTGTTTTCCCGAAAATAAGACAGTGTCTTTAATTTTTTCTCCCAAAGTTGCGCTAGGTCTTATTTTCAGGGGATGTCTTATCTTTTCATGCGCTAGGTCTTATTTTCGGGGAAGCACGGTACTTTTGAGAAACCATATTCATCTGGTTTCGCAGGGGGAATCCATTAAACCCTTTAAGACGCCAGGCAGGTGTGAGAAGAGCCACTGTGGGCCAGGAGGGTGAGCAAAAGGCGTGGGGAGCAGGCAGTGAGGGCAGGCTGCACCGGACAGGAGGGAGGAGTCCTGGGGCGATCCGGGCGTGGGGGAGGGCAGGAGGTGAAGGGCAGGAGGCGAAGCCTCTCACTGGAGCCACGGGGACACGGCCTGAGGCACAGGCGAGGGGCTGCCTGCCCTGCTCCAGGGGAAGGGGCTGCCAGTGAGGCTCGGAGAGGAGGGAAGGCCGGGTGTGGGAAGGAGGGGCCCGGAGGCCGCAGAGCACTGAGCTCAGACCCCTCCCCACGGCGGACACCATGGTGTGGTGGGCCCTTGCCTGCATCTAAACCCATGCCAGTCTGTTCCTCAGCTGGAGCTGGCAGCGGCGTGGGGTGCGCACCCACAGGGCACGCGTGGGAGTCTGTTGCCGGAACACGGCCGCCCGCACCCCGGCACCTTCCGGGAGGCTGCCACAGCCCCAGGGCCAGGTCCTGCTTCACAAAGCGCCAATGAAGATAAACACGAACACGTGCAGTCGGACACGGGGCTCAGCGCCCCGTCACTGCACGGACAGCCTGGCACAGCTTCTCCGGCGTGGACGGTGCCAGGCGGCGGCCCCACGGCAGTGCCTTGGTGTTTGAATGAAATGAGGCTGCAGAGGCGGAGTAAACCGCCTGGAAGGTCACGGTCACATGTACGAGCGGCCGGGCAGAGGCCGACCGATTCCTGGAGAGACGGACTGTGCGGCCAGACTCACAGCAGCAGACACGAGCTGCCCACCCACAGGCCCCCCGAGGCCGCTGGGCTTCCTGGACCGGACGCCCCGGATTCTGCCCGAGCCCTCTGGCCTCACCGTCCTCTGTGCTCCCTGTGACCCGTGTGGCAGTGCCACAGAATGCTCCGCGGAGCTGAACGGGAAGTCATGTCTTCTGCAACACGGGACGTTTGAGCCTCCGATTTTACTTTACAATAAATAAAATGTAATTTGTAAAATTAAGCTGTTGTTTATGAATGTCAGCACTCACCCTAAGAGTTTTTTATTGTCCGATGTTTCACTGAGAAGGAAATTAACAGTGTCTGTGGGACAGAAATGCACTCCTGGAGTTGAACTGAAGAGCTCATAAACAGAGGCCGGGTTACCTGGGCTGCAGCCAGGAAGAGCATGAAGACATTTAATAAATCTTTGTAAGCTGACTTGCATGCAAGAAGTTCATGGATAGTTTTTCCAACGCATTCCCTGTCTCCCCCCCCCACCCCACTTCCTGTATCAATGAGCAGTTCCCAGTGCCCCAGAGCAGGGGAGGGAGCCCTGGGGACTGAGTGGGGGGTGGGCCAAGCTTCGGGACATCCCAGCTGTGCCGCCTGTGGCTTCACCCCTGCTGGGAGCCCCAGTGTCCAGTGAAAACCACAAGACATCAGCAGATTCTTTGCTTTGTGAACCATCTACCTACTTGCAGAAATGCCAAGAAATGGTTCAACAAAAACTCAAACTGGTTTCTTGGGACAGAATCCTGACTATGAGCCTCTTTGCTCTCAATGCTGGGAGCGGACAGTGACTCCTTTGAGAAGAAAAGCTAAGGGTGGAATTAGTACTGCAGAGGCCAAAAGGCAAGTGGCAAGACTAGAAGACCGCCTCACCCAAAGCTACTGTTCCCATCCCCGCACCTCCCCCACCGGAAGTGAGAGAACAAAGCTGTTGTAGTGTGCGAACTGTCAGCTGACAAACACAAACACAAGTCACACCAGGTTATCTGTTCAAAGTCCTCAGGGTTAGTCCAGTAACTAAAGACTTGACATTCTTGTGTCTTTATTTGTCTGTTTTGATTAAACACGTAAAGGTTAATAAACAAAGTCCAGAGTTAGTAGGTTGGTATTATAACATTTATTAAAATAATGCCATGGGTTAATAGAAACAGCAAAGAACCAAAGAATTAAAACGCAAGCTATGTAAAATCCCAACTAAAACCCAAAAGTATCTAATGTATTCATTCATTAGCTAACTAAAAAGCCCAAGAAAGACAAGACACCCAATATAATAAAGTACTGCAAAACAATTGGCAATTTTCAGTTATCAAAATTGTGAATTTTGCATTTTGTATCCTTTTCTCAATCAAGAAAAAAATTCTTTTTGAATGTTATATAACATACATATAAAACAAGATAGAAAAATACATTATAAACTTGTAACAATGGCTGTAAATACATTATCTTACATGTTTCTCATAGGCAATAGGTTGGTTATGGTACATACATAGCATGAAACTACTAAGATAATAAAGAATAGACAAAAATACATGTCAGCTGTACGGTAACATACAAGCGACACTCCCATCTACCCACGCTAGAAAATTACATAATACTGTCAAAAAAAGTCTTAAAAACTACATATTTTAATAAGAAACAAATTCACTAAAGAATGATAATACTGAGAACCAAGGCATTCAGAGATTTCAAAAGTCATGCTTATTTTTAGTTGATCCAAAATTGTTTCAACTAAGTTTTCAAAAGTTTTTTCAGAGCCAACATTACTCATAAATGTCACACATCTATTTCATACATGTTCTTTCTTCCCCATGAAAGACCTTTGATAAACATCTAAAATGTCCAGGTATAACACAGCTGAGATGAAACTGGATCAAATACTGGTATTGTTTTTAAACTACTATCACCTCAAGTTTTGAGTGTCGCAAATTTATTCAACCAACCAAACAAAATAAAAGTCAAAATGGCACAGCACATATTGTAAATAAATCCGAACAACGGTCTGTGTAACAGAAAGACGGAGCAGTGGCACATGACACCCAAGCTGGCGGCTACAAAACAACGAGAGTCTATTGCATAGTAATGAACTGAACCGGTTCCAGGGGCGGGTGCCGGTCACTGCGGTGCTCAATGAGCTGCTGCTGACCTTGACTGTGCAGGTACGTAAGAGGGACCCACTGCCCTGTCATTTGCCACGCCTGGTACTGAGCAGTGAATGTGTGAGGGTCAGACACATGTAGGCTCCATGCACGTCAGCTACCCCAGCTGAGCTCCATGAGAACTGGAAGCTTCACCTCAGCTGGATGGAGTCCTTATGTGCGCGCGATGCTCGCTTTCACATTCCTTTAAAGTCAGAACAACGTGTGCAGGGGTGTGGGGCAGGCCAGGTTATTAAAACCGGGAGGGGACAGGCTGCCCAAGTGATTGTATGGCAAAAAGAAGTCTGGTAAAGTTTGGGCCATTTAAACACCCTCGTCTCTGAATAAAAAAAAAGAGCTCTAATTTTGTCTATAAACTGATGTTCAAATCACACAATTTTTATCTCAGAGTCCCGTGGGGTAATATTAAATATTGCAATAACTAAAAGCAATCAATTATGATTTTAAAAGAATGTTTCAAAACTTATATGTCAGGCATTAGAAAAATTATCCATTTTTTTCACAGTATCAGATTTGGCAAATTTGTATCAAGGTAATGTGGCAAAAATTATAAAATTTAAACCATCAACTCATCTGTCTCCCTCACATCTGCTTTCACATACTGGGCGACTGAGTAACATGCATTAACTTGTGTTCTGAGGGAGGAGCTGATCTTACGAGACACTTGACTAAATGACCATGAAGAAAAATAAGGCACTTCCTTTTCTTTAGACTTATTCCAATACTTAAAAAATAAAAAAGAAAGACAAAAAGGCTCTTTTGGTCTTTTGTTTCTTGACAACCACCAGAAAAAATCATTTAATGAAATAAAGGGTTTCTTTGTTCTTTTTCTTTTTTTTATAACACTTGAAAGTATAAAATGCTACATTTCCAAAAATATATATATTTTTTCTGCACCAGCACCCTTGTATAGTAAAAGTATCTACTTTTTGTTCATTTGTTTCAATGCACTACACTTTATCTACAATTTCATTACATGTATACAGCAAATAGGCAAGCATGGCTTTTACATCCTTAATGATTTTTTTCTATACAGGGAGGTTTAAAAAAAATATCTGAACAGTTTGCCCAGTCATGTGACACATAATGCATGTACCTTGTTCTCGTATGTTTTTAAGGAGCTGTAAAATAAAGGTTCAGTCATTTTAACTCAGATATTTATCTTTTTAAAAATAGTGTTGCAGTTTTGTTCTTTGTATTACTTTTCAAAATTCCTTAAGTTTTTCTCTCATGGCACACTCGCGATACTTCCAATTTGGCAGGCAACATACAAGGCTGCGATGCTGCCCTTTGAGGGCACTGTAGTGACTACACAGCATATCAAATTTTGAAAACTTGTGGATCGCTTCACCACTGACATCCCTGACCGAAGGTTCATGCATGATGCATCAGCACACAGTACATTCAGAGCTGGACTCCCGGGAGTAGGCTCCGGAGTCCCTCACAGTACCCGCCTGTCACTGAGTAGCTCGGGCTCTGCCTGCCTCGGAGGGAGGCCTCTTACCGTTCGCTCAGGGCGGGGATGGGAAGATGATCAGTGCTGCGGGAGGAATTGGGCCTTATTGCTTTACTACTTCAGTGCAGGTTCTAGAACCATTTTCACCCAAACAGGAAAAATAACAACAAAAACCAAAAGCTGAGTTGGAGGACAACAATTTCTTTGTCTTTTGTTTGGTTAGATGGTAAGACGAACGGACAAGTGCCTCAGCTCGCTGCACTGACGACAGGCAAGCAAAGGCGATTACCAGTTAACTGATCAGCAGGCAGGCATGGTCAGGTCATCATTGGGTGAAGAGTTCAGAGGTCAGAAGGTCATAGGTTAGTTGCCGGTGGCGGCTGGGTGGTTAGAAACAAAAAAACAAAACAAAAAAAAAACAAAACAAAAAAAGAAAAGAAAAGATAGAGAAGAGATTAGTCTCAGCTAGTGACGGCTTAATGACAACATGAAAAACTAATCACAACTAATAAAAAAAAAAAAGCATGTGTAATTCTGACAAACTGATTGACACCATCTATCGAATACAATGAAAATCATGACAATTTCACATCATGATTTGAACAAATGAAGGAGAGCCCTCTCCCACAAAAAAACTTGTTAACAGGAAAAAATAGAAATAAAATATAACTAACAACTAATAGTTAGTAGCTCGATGAAGGGAACTGAGAACGACGACAATAAAGTGTCTGTATACAGAACTCTGGAACAGTCAGTGCGTTATCAGGATCTGACTGCCACTAAGCATTAGTATTCTCTCAGATGCAAGCATTAAAGCAGCTATTAATGATGGATGTGATTATTAATAACTGATGATTAACAGAAATGAATCTAAAGAAATTTAAATTTCTATGAACAATTTGGTTCAACATAAACTCTGGGCCAAACAAGGTTTCTTTTGTTCAATAAATGTTTATTGCTTTTTCAATGTTCTATTTACAAACAACATGGAATTTCTTGGCCTCATGATACAAAGCAGTACTAAACTGAAGTCTAGCAGTGCAGCCAGCATCATGGGAACCAGAAAAAGGCCAGGCCTTCGGCGCTAGCCAACACTTTCCAGTTGGAAATACTATTTTACACACATAGAACACTATAAAATGCACTTGCATGTAAACACTGTAAAATCCTGCCATTTAAAATTCTATACTCAAAAAGCTCTAAGTACATCAAAAAATAGAAGAAATTTCTAATTGATACCAATAAGGCATTTTTAAAACTACAACTTTTCTTTATTCGATTTCAAAGCTAATTCTCTGCAAATACAATATAATCTGACATTTCATATACATTCCTGCTTTATATATTTTAAAAGAAGCCACCTGTAAATACTATTTTCTTTTGCAAAATAACAAACAGAACAAAAAACTTTTTAAAATTACAGTAAAACATAAAGTAGTTCTCAGTGGAAAGTTATCGTCCCCAATGTCCTGGAGTTGTTCCTTCCTTAGCCAACCTGTCACACTCTGCTTCACCAAACTTGGTCCACTTAACAGTAGTATGATTTTTAAGACTCATTCAACAGCTTAGTTATTTCTACTCTATTCTGAGGTTTCACAGACAGTTCTGTACTGTTGCGCTGTGACTGTGGCAGAGGAGATACGAAGTACTTCAGTGCGGAGGCAGGGTCTGTGCCACCTCGTAAATCAAAACCCAGTGGGCGGGCCTCGGCTTCACGGAGTTCAATGATCTACGTCATTGACAGGTTTATCTCATGTAACAAAAGTGCTTTCTATGGCCTATCATTGTAGGGCAGTCTATAAATACTACAAAAAACACTGTATCTTCATTGTGACCAAATCTTCCCTCAATTTCTTAAAAATAGAATTTTATTTAAAATAAAAGCTGCTATTCCATAATCAAAGAAGAAAACCATTTCACATGAAGTCCTACGATTTCATTGGTATTCAAGAAATACAGAATCTTAAAGCATTTTTTACATTAACTAAATTTTTGTTTAAAACTGTAATGTTTCTTATAGAAATTGTATCAATAATGGATTTTGAAAGATTATTACTCAGAAAGATCCTCATGGGTTTTGAATGGGGACTCCATGGACAAAGCACACCTCCGCTTCCGTAACCAGTACATCCTCTGCCCAGTCCCGGCCTCAACAGTACGCACAGCGTGTCAGCTGTGCAAAAACACGCCTGGTTCATTCCAACTGAGAAATCAGTTGGTCTTTTATAGGCTTCGAACTCAGTTCTGCAATGTGGAGAGTGGGCTTATTCTAGTGAAGAACTAGGTCTTTGTCAGCCATGCCACACTCTACATGTGCATAGAGAATCACATGGTCACAGGCCCAAGGGTGAATTTCCATGTATTAAATGAACACATATTACTCTTTCCTTCAAAAGATTAAAAAAGTAATAAAAAACCTCAAAAATAGAGAAAACAGTAGTATCATAAAATAATTTAAGTGAAGGACTTCAGACACCTCCCTCAGACCCGAGTGCACCCAGTGACAGTAACAAGAGTACACAGAGGATTCTGTTCTTTAGAAAGGGGAGAAGGTAGCATTTCGGTTTGCTGACATTGCATTTTGAATAAAAACAGTGATGAGACTAATCAAAACACTTATAACTACGACAGAGCTATGCATGGAATGTGTTCTTGTTTTGAAATACAATAAAATCTTCCTAATACTTTCAACTATCTCAAGGTACTGGAGTACGGAGTAGGCCAATAATTATTATGTTAAAACAAAATTATGAAAATCTCAAATGGGAATACAAGGAAAAGTTAACAAAGGACAAACTACTTTAAAATACTCATAACTATTTCAGACAATAACTATGGGAAAAAGCTTCAAATTACTCATGAAATTATCTGGATTCTTTAAATCTAGATTTTTTATTTTATTTTTTTTGCTTTCTGAAAATGTCCTCCTTCACTAAGGGACTTGCTCTGACGCCAGCAGGACACACGGGTACATGCCACACTTGCAGAGGATCACTGAGCTTGGGGCCTATTGACTTGGTTCATTAAACAATCACTACAAGTGACATATTAGTTAAATGTCTTCAAGGCTCTTTAACCATATATGATGCTAAATAAAGACGGTCGGTTCTCTGGAAAGGTATTGTATTCTGATGAGGACAACAGCTGTGTCCAATACTATCTTCTGCATACAAGATAGCCAGGCAAAGCTGCAGGTCTCTCACAGTTCACATACGATGTAAAAGTGGAGTGTAATCCATCACTTTTCCCCACTGGTATCCGATAGAGTGACTTAATCAGTAGATAATAAATGTGCCATAAATAAAGCTTGTAAAAGTCCTCTTCTACTTTGCTTCAGATTTCTTGCTTGTGATTTTAAACTCAGAAAAATAATTCAATGTCAATAAACCGAAAATATCACTCCTCAATAAAAATAAATAATTCATAAAAGGGTCCAAGGGCATAAATAGGGCAAAAATTACAAATGTTGAAAAGGAGAAAAATGAAGACTTATTTTCCAGTCACAGGTTAGTCAAGAAAGTATTCAAACAGCTGGGTTCATGCCACCACAGAACTTCAAGAGAGTTTACATTTAGATAATATATTTTAGCAGCAAATGACAAAAATCAAAGGATCCATTTTGGAATAAAATATAAGAATAAAAGGGAACTGATTTTCTGACTTATAAAAGACCCAACTGCATCAAAGTTATCTTCACAGTCCCTACTTTGCTGAGTTCAGCTTAGTACTTGACATGTATAACCTCATGTTTATACAGTGGCTCAAATATCTTATTAGAAAGGAAAATGGGAAACTAAATCTTCAGTTTTCTCCAAAAGAACACAGGAGGCATATATTCCTTTACTTCTCTCATTAAAGCACCATCTGCACCGTTCATTTTGCAAAACCAACCCAAAATTTCAAAATAATTAAAAGGTAACTTTTAGAAAAATTTTTTACTGAAAATGAGGTGAAAACAAAATTTAATAGCTCCCCAAATGGACTAATTTATGTTTCAGTAAGAATAAGTCATAGTACATATTAACAGAATTCAATAAGTTAAAATATCAAGGGAGAAAAAAACAAACAACCCAACCCTTAAATCTGCCAATGGTCATAAATTAATTTAGAAAGGAAAGGAAACACTGGGCAGTAAGCAGGTACACATTTCCCATCAGGTGTGGTGTTGCAAATGGTATGGACACCCCACGCATTTCTCAGAAACAAGAACTGCAGAACTAAACTAACCTCGGTCTGCGGTCACAATCCTTTGGTAAGGATGGACACGCATATCGTGCCTTCGAACTTTAGTAGCCACCGCACCTAGTTAAATTGCAATTACCAAGACAAAGTTAGAAAACATTCACAAGGGAAAAGAAAACAAACATTAACAGCAGGTTTATCAAAACGGATTTCAAACGTTCATTTACTACAAAAATTTCATTTTATGAAACACGTTAAGGCACAGTAGTTTTAAAATTAACCATCATATGTTGCGTATATATGCGTCTATTAATATTGCATTCACTTCAAACATCTTGGCCTTAACCCATGTCATCCATTCGTGTACAATCCCAAGTCACAGGACTTCACCAACGCCAGTAGTTCCACACCGCCAAGCTTTACTAGTCACATATTCACTGAAGTGCCTTTCTTGCAGCAGGATTAAAAATAATGCCATGTTTAATACTGACAAGTACTTGCTAACCTTAAGACCACTTCCAGAGTTTACCACTTTAAAAGGTTTATAAGCAATTCTTAAAGCCTACAGATTGTGGTTTTAAACTTTGAGTCAATAAGTATGAACTGCAATGAATTAGGTGATTAGTAAAGCAAACAGTATAGTACACTTAGCAGTCAGTACACTACTACACACTCTATAAATTACCGTTATTTTGTAAGATCATAGACTAAACCAAATTAATAACATACTTTTACTTTCTATCAGTGTGCAAAAAGTGCAAGTAAGCCACTGACTGCTAGGCTAAGCTTCCCCCCCCCCGGCTGCTGAGACTAAGCGTTTGTTAAATTCAGATCTGATGAGGGTTCAGTTAAGACCGTTCTTGAATTCTTAGCCTTTCGTTGGGAAAGCCATACCTAAAGATAAAAGGAAGGGAATTAAAAATTAGTCATCAATGAAGATTTGATGCTATTACCAATCTCCTCACTACCACCAACACACATGTCTGCATCTGTTTTGAAGGGCACTGCTTATTTTAAAATAATATGATGTGAGACTTGATATCGAGCATGCATGTTATCTGTGTGCAAATTTACTATAATAGCAATTTGAAATAATTTTCTCAATTCTCCAAATGGTCAATCAATATCATGCTTTACTGCTTAGGTGGCAAGTGAGAAATAAAATTGATCATAATGGATTTTTGTCATTTAGTACTCATTATCATTCATCTTATGATTGCCAATTAGGAATAGGTATGTTCTGGTTTTGTCAGTCTAATAATTACTACAAATAAAATTTCCCAACACAACCAAAAACACACTGCTTTACAACGAGGACTACTCTGCAGTGGCCCTCGTTGTTTCTAAGCAGTAAACTGGTCCGTCATCCCTCGGCATTTCAGACGAGTGATCTGCTAGGAGTCTAAGCCTCGAGGCCAGCTCAGGGAGCCCTGCCCGGGGCCGGAGCAGCAGCTGGTGGCTGAGTGCCAGCCCGGCAGGAAGCAACAGTCCACCTCCTCCACAGACGCTGTGCGTGCAGCAGGGAGGAGCTCTGAGGAGGGAGCAGGCATGGGGCCGCAGGACAGAGCGTTAACAGAACAGAAGGCGTAAACAGGTTATATGTTACATGTTATTTTAAAAATGCTTCAAGAAATGTGCAACAGAAACAAGCCTTTCATAAACAGTACTAGGGTATAATTCTGACCTGGAATACTTTATACAATGTTATAGATAACCGAAGACATATACAATAAAGTGTATTTGCTCATGGAACAGAAGGCACTTGAGTGCATGCACACACACAGATAACATACAGAGCGTTGTGGCTTTCTTTAATAGAACAATGAATTTTCAAGTTTAAATCCTTGTCCGGGTTCATTAAAGGCTTTCAAATTTTATAAGTCAATATGAATGCTGGAAAAAAACACCTTAAGAGATCAAAGTCCTACAAGTCAAGAGCATGCAAGCAGCACCAAGGTCATACACCATTCGGGGGAGAGGGTTCAGATTCTGTGTGTAACACAAAGGCAGCGCGGAAGCAGCTGCTCCACAGTGACTGGTCGTGTTACAACAGCTGCTGCTCTCTAGTCCTCCATCCCGCAAGTCAATGGGCTGAAATATCAGGCATGACTGGCATTTCAATCCACTCTATAAAGAAAAGGCGTCAGTAATGTCTTTTGCAAGCACACCACTTTTTGTTCATGTAAAACTGAGCGTTTATAGTATGATCCTAATTTTTGCCTCAAGAGTGATTCTACCGCAGTGATTTGGTGTTTACTTATCAATTCCAACCGTGCTATGAAATGAGGAGTCACTTATGTTTAATATTAACCTGGACTTCAAAAGAGAAGAACTACAAAAATCTGAATGCAACTACTCATTGGGACCTTTCCTATTTAAGTTCTCACATATATTAGAAAATATAATTATTGCAGTTTTAAAAATCTCAAAATATTTTCACATGGACAATTAAAACTTAGCCAATAATTAAAGAAATCTTTGAGAAGAAAAGAATCTGACTTTGGCAAAACTGAAGGAGAGAATACGCCAGTGGATAGAGTCAGTGATGTCAAATGTGAAAAATATTTCCTATCTTAAATGCTCAAATTTACCCGTCCAGAGCAAATCTGAGATACCAACGCAAATCTGACCAAATCTTAAGATGCAATTATTTAAAAGGAGAACCCTTACAAGGGGCTGAAATAAAACAAAATTTAGCCTTCAGTCTCTCCCAATGGAAACTTGTCTCTAAAACTGATGCAAAAATTTCAAAGTCTGGGGCAGAAAAGGTTGTGAAGAAACGTGTTAACCACACAGAGACCACAACTTACCTAATACGCCGCTCGGCTCAATAGGGTACTCAAGGATCGACGTAGCTGGTGCCAACGTGTAGGGGTACTCGTAGGGCGTGTAGATTAACCCAGCTTCAGGCCCCGGAGGAACTATTGCAGCAGTGGGGTGAGGAGTCCCGTTCGGCATGACCGCGGTCTGGATCTGTCTGATCAAAGGCATTATGGTAGGGCCAGCTGGCGTCGGGGTGCGCAGGGCAGCTGGTGGGAGAACAGGCGCAGGCCCAGTAATAATCCTTGGAGCAGCCTGGGCAGTTGCTGCAAGAGAAAAGGCAAGGGCTGCTACAGTAAGCAAAGAAATTTAGAAGGAAGTACAGAGAGAGCGGTGTAAAATACAGGAAAGGAGAGGGAAGTAGGAAAAAGAAAGAAAAAAGCAGGAAAGAAGAAAAATAAAAGGAAATCATTAGTACATGCGCTGGTCACACACGACGCCCAAGCACACCAATCAACTGCAAACAGCTTCCCCTTCCCAATGTGATTAAGAACAAATGTGCAAAAACTAAAGCCACTGTTAAAAAAAAGAGAGGCCATTAAAAAAGGTTATATTTAGTTCATATGTGTGATATGTCTGTTTTTAAGATCTCATGAGGCTAAAAAGGTGCATGCAGAAGCACAAAACAGTTGCATTAAAAAATGTTTAAAAAATATTCTGAGATTGGAGTCCCCAGAAACAGTTTTGCTATAATTTCTAATAGAGTAGCTTCAGTTTCAAATTAAAGAATCGTTTTTATTGTATTAAGCCAAGTACTTGTAAAGTTCTTGCATATGTAGGAATTAACTTCTCATAGAAAAACAATACAGGGTGGGTCAAAGTAGGTTTACGGTTGTTCGTATGGAAAACAGCACGGTAGTAACAGTAAAGAATAAGTTATTTCAAGTATACCCGTGAACCTACTTGTGCCCACCTTGCACAGTGAACGTCCCCTCCCTCTATAGGACACTTATAACAGACCCATTCTCCTAAGTAAATGGAAGCCACCCGTTTGTGAAGCAGGTACTTCTAAACCCAACAGGTTGTCTACATGTTAGAAAATTGCCCAGAACTTTAACATTCAATTTCTTTAAAAAATTTAGTAATTTACCCTTTAATTTTCTCAAAATACTAATTCTACAGGATCTCATTTTAAATATAAAGAAGCAATCCTCTTACACGGTTTAAGAGAGCATGTGCAAACACAACTAAAGGGGGAATGGGGCTACAAAAGTTCCCACTACTGCCCTCTGTGAACCAAAGCATCGCGAGGGGACATGCCGAAGGGACAGAGTGTAACAGGAGGGTCGCTGCTCTCAAAAAGCTCTGCATTTTTTGTCCTTTTCATAAATGTTACAAAATAAACTAGAAGTCTTAAATCTGTAGTTAACATAGAAAATTTCATTAAACTCTTCCATTTAGAAGTTGAACTTTCATTAAAAGAATAAAAGTTCATAAGCCTTTTAGACCTTAAGGGACATGCTGGAACAAAACAAAACCAAGAAGAGCGTCCACAACTCATTAAAGTGGTAAAAGCGGGCTTTGAGGCCATATCCAGGAACAATCATCCCAACTCTTTGTTTCATCTGGTCAGGTGCTATGCCACCGAAGGAGAAAGCTCTGCGGACAAACAGCCGAGATGCTGTCGTGCGGGCCCCAGTCGCGTTCTTACGTGATTTAATGTTGGCATCTCTGTAGGTGCCATTCAGAATCGCAAGCTCCATCAGCTGCATCTTCTTCAGGCTGTCTTCTCCCTCTGCCTGTATAAGGAACAGAGCAAGAAGCACTTAGGGTGGTCCACATACATCGGCGCCACATCCACACTCCTGACAGCACGTGACCAGAGCCACCTGCTTCCAGTAGGAGGAAGATCAGGGGCCACGGGGAACCTCACTGAGGGCACATGGCACATGGAACACTCAGCTGCCACTGGCTGCACTTCTACTTGGAATTTTTAAATATAAGCTGCACTGATTTACTAAAGTTCTCCTAAAAGGCTTTGGTTTTAAAAGGAATACATGAAAATGTTATTTGAGATTAAATATGTTATGTTCTCTTTAGCATCTATTATTTTGTTAAAGACTTCAAAGCTCAAATGTATTCATTAAGACCAAAAACAGCTCTGACTGGTGTGGTGACAACATCAGCCCACACACCAAAGGGTTGAGTGTCCAATTCCCAGTCAAGGGCATGTACCTGGGTTGCAGGTTCAATCTCTAGCCCAGATGAGAGCATCTCAATTGATGCTTCTGTTTCTCTCTCTCTCCCTCCCCTCCTTCCACTCTCTCTAAAAATCAATGGAAAAAATATCCTTGGGTGAGGATTAACAATAAGACCAAAAAAAGGGGGGGAATGGGGCTTTTAAACATGGAAGTCTTGATTGTGATATTCAGATAACAGTCTAATTCTCAAAAAAGAAAAATTTAAGTCATAAGAACTTCTAAAAATTATATATATATGTGTGTATACACACACACACACACACACACACACACACACACACAGACAGTTATATATACATGTATACACTGCGAACATCCCTCTATCCCCTAAATTTAGCTGTTAGCAAGTGCTATCAACTCTAAAGCAAATCTACATTTAGGGTTATCATTTGATGTCCAAGCCACTACGCATGTGAAAGCCAGCAGGGGTACTCTTAATATCAGGTATAACCCAGGACCATCTGATTATCAAAATGTTTAGCCATCCTATTTACCTTGGATTCACCCCATGCTTTCCTATTACCGATGTCACCCTTGTCCTAGTCATTATCTGGGTCTTATCAAAACCACTACAAAATTATGTTAATGATGTCTGTTCCCCATCAATCTATACACAATGGCCAGATTAACTGCCACAAATGCAGCTTTCATCTTAACAATTTTTGTGTCTCAAAAGCTTTAAGCTACCTATAGTCTGGCTCCAAACTATGTTCAAAGTTAAACTCACTAATCTTCTTAATATTTTTAAAAACCTCTATCTTCTTTGCCGAAACCGGTTTGGCTAAGTGGAAGAGCGTCGGTCTGCAGACTGAAAGGTCCCAGGTTCAATTCCGGTCAAGGGCATGTACGTTGGTTGCGGGCCCATCCCCGGTGGGGGGTGTGCAAGAGGCAGCTGGTCGATGTTTCTTTCTCATCGACGTTTGCTAGCTCTCTATCTCTCTCCCTTCCTCTCTGCAAAAAATCAATAAAACATATTAAAGAAAAACAAAAAAACCCCCTCTATCTTCTTATAAATCAACTGGTCACTTTGGGAGGGTGGCACTCACCTGACAAGCTGGTCAGGGAGCCACAGGAAAGATTAGAGAGGACTAATATCGATGTGTTTGGACTCAGCTTTAAGTGCTTGTGTGTGTGTGTATTAAATACATACATGTGTAGGTGCAGTATGTTTATGAATACATATGTATACACAATCCATAGCTTTTAAACAATACCTGCACTTCTATATTTTTTTCTTTTTATCATGGAAAACATCAGACATATAAAAATTAATATACTCTTAAATGTGTTATATTTCCAGGGACAGATTTTTATAAAGATGCTTGGAATCTATACAAATGGAACTCATGTACCAGACGTCTGCCTCAGAAACTGCCATGACAATGTCTCTCATTTAGGAACACCACAGAGTGGGGTCACAGATGCTCTTCCTGCCTGTGCCTCCAACGGAGCCAGTCTGAGAGCCACTCTTCCCTGGGTGTGACACCTACAGGGCCTCAGTGCTCCTCATTATTACAAGAGGCGGCACAATTCTTACCACAGGCATCATATACAGTCACTGGTGCCTTTCTTTCTTTCTTTTTTCCCCCCCAAATATGTTTTATTGATTTTTTACAGAGAGAAGGGGGGGGGGGGGGAGAGAGCGCGCGCTAGAAACGTCGATGACAGAGAAACATCGACCAGCTGCCTCCTGCACATCCCCCACCAAGGATGTGCCCGCAACCAATGTACATGCCCTTGACCGAAATCGAACCTGGGACCTTTCAGTATGCAGGCCGATGCTCTACTGCTGAGCCACACCGGTTTCCGCACTGGTGCCTTTCCTAACAGATGAGTTTTCATGATAAAAATGAAATCAGGAAGCAGTGCATTAGAGAACATACACAATGGCTAGCTACCGCAGCAGTGGTTAAATCTGACTGATCTCCCACAGGGGAAGCAGCCTTTGTACCAAGGTGGTTGGCGCTTTAAATATGTGGTATGAATATTTAAGAAACAATTAGCTAATGTTGAGAACCAAGGTTACACTCTGGTTCCAGTGTTACGTGGATCTCTCCGGTTATATATTTGTTTTGTAGTATTAGATTTAGAGTGCTTTCAAAAGCTTTGTTTACAGAACTCTCCTAATTTCCCATGAAAACTTTTTAGGACCAAAGTTCTGATTGCATATTATAGGAGCACATCTCTCCATTTGGTGAACAAATCATATAAAACTACACTATTAGGTTCCTGGTAATACAATTAACTACTGGTCAATAAATTTAAACAGGTGCTTTAAACAACACAGTACTGTGTTAGATTAAAAAAATAGAACTCTTCCTTTAAGAGGTCATGAATAACAAAGTGAAGACTACTTCTATTGCATATTAATATGCACCCATTTAAGAAACTTGATAAAAAATGCGCAACGTTTTTAGGCAATACGTTTCTATTTGCTGATCTTTCACTGGAAGAAGTCTTAAGTGGCTTTGAAACCACTGGAGTACTAAGACTAATCTTTTTTATGGTTTTTCCTGAAACTTAGCTTCTACTGTGAAATCTACTATCAACTTCCTCCACGTCCATTCCAGAAGTCGCTGTAACACACCCAATAAGCGAGGAGTGTCCTGAAGCTGCCAATGACTTCAGACGAGGGGAGTGGTAGGTAAGGGGCTACAGGGACAGCTGGGAAAGGAGGACACAAGAGATAAAGACAGGCTGGGACGGTCCTGCTGACCAGTTTGCGCTGTGACCACCATGACAGAACGCAGTGAAGCCTGGCCCAGCAGTGAGGGCACTCCTGTCACCAACAAGGAAGCGCTGGCTCTCATTAGACCAGAGCTCGCCCTGGCTTTAGTCTAACAGGGAAGGCTGACAGGACAGAGCGACCGGAGAGAAGGTGGGCAGACTGGACTGTAAGGAGCGGGGCGGGGAAACAAGCAGGTAAAACCAGCACTATAGGACTCCCGGGCAACTGAAGCCCCTCTCCTGAAGAAAACAACGGAGGATCCTGGAGGAGGCAAAGGTAGAGCTGAGAATGTTATGTCTGAAATGGACTAAGTCACCCAAGGGGAGGTACGGATTGGACTGGTGACCTGGAGTGCAAGACTGGAAGCGCACTGAAGAATGATCACACAGGCATTGGGCCCTGAGACAGGGTCACAGATGGCGTGCTCAGGAAGAGCACACTGGAGAGACGACCACTAGAAAAGTCCGGTGAGTGCCTAACATTTCTGAAGAGCGAGCATCAAGTGACCAAACAAGTAGTTGGCAAACTCATTGATTTTGTCCTAAACTCACTGATATTAAGTCTAGGTCTTTCTATGCACTGTAGTCTTGGTTTCTAGGCTGCCCCAAAGCAGCTTCTCAATAGAAGTTTGTGGAGTTGCTTGGAAGTCATTAAATGAGTCTTTCATAAAAATCTCCAGAAGGGTGTTATAATTCCATAGAATCCAAATTCAGAAATCAAATTATTTTGTTTAAAAAGAGTATACTGCCATCATTCACAGGTGAATTCATAAGATATTATCACAAAGTAAACTAATTCATAAATCTGTTGGCTTGCTCAGAGATTTAGTATTCTATAAAGCAGTTTAACAAAATAGAAACTGATGCTATGTTGGTTTAAAGGCAGAACTTTAAAAACATTTTAATTTACATTTTATAATTGAAATATACATTAAAGATTAAATGTTTTCCCCAAACCATTAGGGGTTGAGGGAATTAAAAAACAATAACATATACACTTACATAATTCTGCAATACAGGATTCAGAGTAAAGGAGGAGTCTATTATTGTCGCTTTTGAAGTTAAATTTTCAGTATTTTATTTAGTTATGCAAAACACAGAGGAAAATCAAGTCATAAAATAAGCTACCAAATAAGTTTATCTGAAACAATCTTAATATAATACTGAATGTTCATTTGGATTGTTAATATACTATTAGAATTTCACAATGGTAGTATCTGAATAATTTTGCTAATAAATATCACAACACTTGAAATGTCAAGAAAAATTAAATATAAGGTTTAAAATTACAAGCAAATTAAATAAAAAAGGGGCATATGGTTTAACTGTTATCAATTCCATTTCAATGTTCACTAACACAAAGTGAACGGGTTACAAATGCTTTGCCTATATATAAGGAACGTGATGCTACTTAACAACCATGAGAAGGGCATGCAAACAAAGTAAAGGGATGTATGAAAATAACGGAACTAAAGAAAATACAATGAGGAATCACTTATTTTTCCCTGTTAAATAATTTTTAATTCTTTAATGAATTTATATCTAAAATTAATTTGAGTATCTGTGCATAATATCATATATTTAATAAGAATATATTTAAAAACCAAAATGCATTATTCTGGCCAGTGAGGAGCATATTTACTTAAGGGATAGAAACATTACATTATGATAAATTCAACATACAAATTCTGATGGAGGCATGGAATACATTAAATAGATTAAAATAGAAGGACTTCCTATATGAACTGCAAAAATATTGGTAAGGAAACAAATATACAGAACCCTATTTTTCTATGCCCAGAACTTTTCTTTTTAGTTGCATGCTATCTAAAATGTCAACCTCAACAAAATGTTCTGCTTGGAGAAGCTACTCAAGGAATCTTTACTGAGAATCAAAAGGAGGCTGTTTCTTATACCGAGTCCATACTTGTGAGAGTTTAATCACTTACCCTAGACGACGCACATTTTATTACGGCCACCAAGGAGCCTCATCAAACTGAAGCTGCAGGCGGGAAGCCTGCCTCCCTGCCACACAACAGCATGGCCGGAGCTCTGGCAGCTCTCAGGGAGGCGCACGGGTCTGCTATGGCGGTGATTAAGTCTCAAAAACTACACCTGTTGAGCTTCTTCATATATCCATATGAACTGAGGCCTAAAGGCAAAGTACTTTTAATTATTTGTGAAAATTCTAGTTGACACAATGCTCCTGTGGCTGCCCTAACGCAGAATAAACAAGCCACAAAACGGATTGGCGTATAAAAAGTTATTGATTTAGAATCAGGTTAAATTTTAGCATTGTCCTTCTTTGCAAGAAAAATTAATCAGCACATGCCAATTTCTGTACGTCTTTTTCTCTCATCATGTTTCCTAAGGCCGTGAACAGAATACCAACACATAGAATACAACACATACGGCATTTTGATTCCAGGAGTTGTATTCCAAATTTAAATATTTCAGAAAATCTTGTCATTGTGTTGTTTTATTAATTTATTATAGGATTTTAATAAGATGTATTTTGATGTGTAATTTACTTTAAGGAGTAAAGATTATAAATATAAATGCTGAACTTTTAAGAATATTGTATTCCTTCTTCTCTGAATCATTCATTCTGAATACCTGCAACTCCCTATGGCCTGCATCCCCTCTGTGGCCTAAAAAATTAAAGATGCATCTATATTTTTAGGCCACAAAATTAACAACAAATTATTACTTTCCTTATGAAACTGTAATCTAGTGGCTTGAAAATGTTAATGGACTTCCCAAAGACCTTGTTTTATTTAATATGAGAGAACATTTTATAGTCTCAGAGCTTTAAGTACTAAATGTCAGTCTTTTTCTGGAGGGCAGCTATAAACCTCTAATGCAAGCAGGCGATCATAACGCTGTCCTGAGGCCCGAGGTCATGCAAGCGGAAGTGCTGGTTCCCCTCGGCACCAAGGAGCCTTTGCTCCGGGAGCCATCACACTGACAGGAGCTCCCAGACACGGCAGGCGGGACTCTCCCACGTGTTCGGTGCAGCCTGCAGAACCCAGTCATGCGCTTCAGGACCCTACCTGCTTTCCACAGAAACTCTAACTGTTCGTCTTACTTGGCGACACAAATACGACAAGTGGGAAGACACAGATTGCAAGCACTGAGTAAAAAGTATCACATGAATGTTTATTAAAACAAAATAATCATTTTACTAGCATCATTTGAAGACGATGTGATTTAGGAAGGAAATGTCACATGTAGAGTTGTGTCTTCTTCCCTCAGAGATTTGGAACAACATGCCTTTCCGTGGATGTGCTTGTGGTGCACTGCATGTAGTGGAAGACAAGCCTTCACAGGAATTGTGGGCCTGGGAGCATGGAGTGGCCTGCCATCCTGCCCTCCTCTAGGAGAGAAAGCAGGACTGGTCCTTTCAAACCTAATTTATGAATTTATTCAAACCTGCCAAATTGCTTTAAGTAGACGCCTCTCACATTTGAAAATTCTCATGGCAACTCATTTAGTTTGGCAGACTGGCAAACCCAATGCAATCCTTTTATCCCGCAGCTAACCCAGTACAATGGTAATTCTGCGCTGACACTCTGATGAGACTGCTAATTACTGTTCTCTGGGTCCCCAGACAGATTCCCATTCAGATGAAAATGGCTGTGCATGGCAGCAAACCACCACCACCACCACCTTTCTGTACGTGACAGAGACGGTCTCTTCACAATACAGCTCTACAAGGAGCAGGGCATCATAGCTAGGTGTCTCTTAATACCTTGCCTTCTTTCCCAATAAAATGAAAAGGAAGCCAATAATACCACAAACTTTAATTATTGACAACTTAGTCAAGAACTAAATGCAGAGCTACCAGTTCATTAACAATCCTGTTAAAAGAACTTTAACAATAAGATTTCTCTATCTCTAGAGTCATTCTGTCTCTTCCTGTCTTACTCTTTACCTATATCTATTTTTAGGTTATAATAAAAACTTACTTAACTAAGACAAATGCATATGGCATTTAGACAGAAAAGAATGTTTGAGAAACTTAAAAGGCAAACCTAAAAAAGCATTTTGTAATGCTCTCTTCTCTCTACTACTCTATCAAATCCTAATGACATCTGCAGTTTTTAAGTAAGTGAATTAAAATTACTTTTGTTTTAGTACATATCCTCAATTTTCATAATATTTCTTGAAATAACTGGCAACAACTTTAAATTTCAAAATCTCCAGGTAGAAATTTGTCAGAATCTACTAGATCAGTTACTTTAATATTACTGAACTCTATGTTTATAAATGCTTTCACAAGGAGATCAGCTATATATTTAAAACTGACTCATGTTCAAGTTCTCAAACATCTATAAATAAATATAAAGAGAAAGTGAAAGACCAAGGAGAAGAGAAACAATTACACCCACTGCAAAGTAAAAAGCCTGAAATGAGCACTTCGGAATTCTCGGGGTCTGGTGGCACCTGTGTGTCCAGGCCCGTTGTGAATTATGAGACCACATAAACTTCAGGGCCTGAAACCACTTAATTTCTCTGAGACAGGTTAGTGCTACTCATTCAGTCTCCACAGGTTAGTATTCTATCTCCTCAACAGAAACCTTGACCTCATTCCTCCTGAAAGGGAGGAAACATTACAGCAGGAAGAGGAGACTCAGCCAGTACCCTCACCTCTACTTGCTCAGTCTTCACGTCAGAGTCCAGCACAATATTCCCCTACTTCCACTTCTAGTGTCTATAGGTTCTCTGGAGATTAGAAAACATCACAGAATACATCTCCATAAGGTCTTAGCTAATGACTACAACTACCGTGTTTCCCCGAAAATAAGACATCCTCCAAAAATAAGACCTAGCGCATAGAAAGATAAGACATCCCCTGAAAATAAGACCTAGCACAACTTTGGGAGCAAAAATTAATATAAGACACTGTTTTATTTTTGGGAAAACAGGGTAGCAGCAGGTCTTATTTCCAAACTCATTGAGATGAGAATTGAAAGAGGGATGGTACCAATACCTGAGATGGGAGGTGCACACCTATAGTAATTAAGAGGGAATCTGTGTGTGTGTGTGTGTGTGTGTGTGTGTGTGTGTTGCAACTTACAATGTGTTTTAGTAACATCAATAGTTTCATAATTTTCTTGCTTATTATGCTACTGTAAACAAAAGCCTATTCTGAGATCGGGGTTAGCAATGAGGGTTTTTGTATGTAGGGAAAAGAATTTCTTTTGGTGTGGTGCATCTGTGACCAGGAGCTGAGGTGGTCATTGATATGGTCAATGATGTAGTTGAGGCAACCAGTCCATGTCCAAGAGGAGAAAAGATGAAATATGTGTCCTGTACTTCCACACAAGTTATTATGGCCTTCCCAAGGACTGCAAAGGCAAGTAAGCAGTAATAACTCACTTTTACAAATAAGGACAGTGAGTCTCTGACCAGGATTTATATAATCCTACTGTATTTCTCATCGCTTTTAATAACCTGAAATGCACAACTCGCCAACCCTAAAATGCATATATACTAAACTTATCTCTATGAATCTGTATAGTAATCGTCCAGTTCAAGTCTCATCAAAGTTACCATTATATAAAAAAACAAGTGAAGTCTTTTAATGATGCCAAACCCTGGCCATGTAGGTTGTGTAAACTATATATACACAACCTGATATTGGGAATGAGTGTGAGTATACCAAATTAGGTTGCCATTTCAGTGAGATTAAGGAGAACACACTACTAGTGTGTGTGTGTTTTTACAATGAATGAATGAATGGAGATCTTTAGACTCTTTCAGTAATTAACAAAGCTAGGAGGGGAAAAAGGTAAGAAGAAAAGAAGACCTGAATAACATTTTCAATCTTCACCTAATTGACATCTACACAGCACAGAGCCAACTACCACAGAATGCACATGCTTTTAAATGTACATGAGACAGTTCACAAAACAGACCATATGCTAGATAAAAAAGTCCTAAATAGATTAAAAGACTGAAACATTACAGATTATAATTTCTGAGCAAAGCATAACCAATGTACGCAAAACTCTGGGGGTGAGGGTAGGTATGGGGGGGGGGGAGGGCAATGGTAAGGTATACACACATATAATACCTTAATAAAAAAATGAAAAAAATTCTGAGCAGAACAAAATTAAATTAGTAATCAGTCATAGTAAGATAAACAGCTAAGTCCCAAATATTTGGAAAAAACCCATGGGTCAAAGAAAAAAATCATAGAAATTAGAAAATATTTTGAACTAGATGGTAATGAAATTACAATATAACATTATTTTGGTGATGCAGTTAAAGCAGTTTTCAAATAAAAAATTATGCCTTTATAAGGATAGTTCTCAAAAGTAGAAAAGAAAGGTTTCAGATCACTAATTTTCCACCTTTAAGATGAGTGAAAATTGCCTAAACCGGTTTGGCTCAATGGATAGAGCGTCGGCTTGGGGACTGAAGGGTCCCGGGTTCGATTCCGGTCAAGGGCACATACCTTGGTTGCGGGCATGTCCCCAGTGGGGGGTGTGCAAGAGGCAGCTGATCGATGACTCTCTCTCATCGATGTTTCTAACTCTCTATCTCTCTCCCTTCCTCTCTGTACAAAATCAATAAAATATATTAAAAAAAAAAAAAAAAAAAAGATGAGTGAAAATAATATGAAACCAAATCAGGTAGAAGGAAAGTGTAAAAGGAGAAATCAATAAAACATAAAAGGACAAATAGAGAATATCAACAGAAACGAAAGTTGATACTTCACTTCTATAGATCCTAAAGATCTTAAAGATGAAAAGATAACGTTAGAACAATTTCATAGCAGAAATCTCATCAACTTAGATGACATGAATAAGTGCTTTGAAAAAATAAAAAAACAGAAAAAATTTTTGAGAGTTCTATATTTTACAAATAAATTGAATTTGTAATTAAAAGCCTTTCCCCCAAAAGCCACAGATTAGAATATTTATTTATTACCCAAATCTACAAAGAACTGTTATAACTCAGTATGAGAGAAAACAATAAAGTAGATTTAAACAGATACTTCATTAAAGAAGACACACGAATTGCTAAAAAGGACTTGGGAAGATACAACATGATTTATCTGCAGAGGAATGGAAAATGAAAGCACAGCAGGTAGAAGGATCAATATGCCTTTTTATTCTATGGATCATTAATGGTCAACAAAAAGGGACATGCAACAGAATGGAGGAACTTCCCAAAAATCCAGGCTTATTCCAAGACAGGCAGAAAATAATTTTGATCCACATGAATTTAGAAGAAGTAAATATATAAAAGAGCTGAACCACCTGAGAAAGCAGAAAGGTAGTGGCTGGGAGGGAGAGAAAGGGGAATGCGGAGCTATCAGTCAATCCATGTACAGCGTGTGGGAACAGTTAATCATACTGTGGTGTATTCTTGAAATGCTATGAGATCTTAAAAATTGGTAAATTGTGAGATAATGGACATGGTTAACCTAACTGTGATAATTTCACAATTGCTATGTATGTCAAACCATCATGTGTACAATTTCTGTCTATTATATGTCAATGAAACTGAAAAAATATATATACATAGAGAAAGAGTTTTGAGACAAAATTAACCCCATTATCTGTCTGGGGACAGTGGGAAAAAGGTGGTTAATTGATGGTAGAATAAGAAAACAGGTAATAGAAACCTTGATTGAGGTAATGATTATAAGTGCATACAGCTTCAAACTCAATCTGTATACTTAAAATGAATGTGATCCATTGTATGTTTAAAAAGGAATGGGAAAAACCACAAGAAGAATTTTCTTTCTTCACATCTTCAAAATCGCTCCATTAGCATTTTTTAGAAATTTAGCTCAAATTGTATTTTAATCAGACCTACGAGTTTCTATATTATTTCTCAAATCATCTTTAGAACACTAATGTGAATGTATTCCCATAAATTTTGATGGCCAATTAAATGTGGAAATTGTTCGCAATACTTACTAGCATATTAAAACTTTCTTTACCCAGAATCCCTATGAAAAGTGCCTCATAGAACAGTTAGGGAAATGCCAACTGCTCTAAGAATCTTACCTTAAATAATTTTCTGAACTCTATCAATCTAAAACACTGTCAACCCTGAATAGCTACACTTGGGACAGGAAACAACATCTCAAATGGTTTAGGTCCAAAACTCAACTCCTGATAATTCCTTCCAAGTCTGTTCCTACTAACATCATCTTCCACAAGATTGCAGCATTACATCCTCCCAGCTGTTCGGGCTGAAAACCCTGGCGTCATTCTGGACTCCATGCTGTCTGAGATCCAGTTGTCCAGGGTGGTAACCTTTTTTCCCCCGCTAAGGGCCATGTGGATATTTATAACATCATTTGTGGGCCATACAAAGTTATCAAATTAAAAATTAGCCTGCTCTATTTGATCAAACATTTAATTAACTCACCCCTAATGCCTTTTCACAGGCCTGATTCACTTTAAAAATGTACTTAGCATCAGACCATGCTTCACACCTTCACCACAATGGCTACGCTGGTCCCACTCATTATCATCTGTCATCCGGATTAATGAACAGTCCAGAAACAGGCAAACTTTGTAACGAGCCAGACAGTAGATGGCTTTTCTGGGCATATGGCTTGTGGTGCAGTTACTCAGCTCCTCCATGGAAACGCACAGACAGCCGCACACAATGTGTAAATGAAAAGCATGGCTGGGTTTCAATATCGTTTGTTCATGAACAATGGAATCTGAATTTCAAAATAAAGTGCCATTTAAAAATATAAATTGTATGAGTTTTTTTAAAAAGCTTTTGTACATCATTTAATATTCAAAGACAAATAATTTTAAAACCAAAATGTTTAAGACATTTGCTCCAATTCTCATTTTATAAATAAGAAAACATACAGAGAAGTTTACTTACTTTCTGAAAGACACATAACAATAACAGACTTCTAACTGAATGTTCTTTCCCACGTTAATATTATTTAGAATTAAAGTAGCTTACAGCATGATTAGAATAATGTAATAGGGTGGTCTACTTGATATATTAGGTGAAATCATTTGTTTAGTATATGATATGAGCTAACTATTTTCAGTTATACGTCACAAAAACAGGCCTAATGTTAAGTAACTTGTTCTGATCATAGAACTAACAGACCAATATGCCTAGGGGAAGAAAACTCTTTTCTATAAATTTTTTCAGTATTGCACAATTATTTTTTAAAAGGAGAGAAATTATATGGCATAACAGTATACAATTACAGATTTTAGTTTATATTCTTTATAAAACCTATCAAACAGAATTTACATGGAATTCTTTTCTTTTAAGGAGATAATTTTCTTAAGTAGATAAAAATGTTTATGTTTTGTGAGTTTACTTGTAGAAGAAACTACCTGGGGAATAGAGAACAACCAGCATTCTTACTCATTTATGTAAATGTCAACAAATTTCTGTTCGACAGAATACTAACATTATTCCTCGTTTTTTCAATAGCAAGTTAGGACCACATTTCCATATATTTTACTAATATAAAAATGTTAATAATGTCTTAGAAAACCCATAATTTATTATTTATTTTCCACTGAAAAAGATGATACTCTGGTAGTACCATCACTGCCAAAGTTCCTACAGGTCCATGGAAAGAGTTGATAATCTGGTGAAGGCCTGGGAGGGGTGGGTGCAGAGTGGAGGGAGTGTGGAGGGGGAGGAAACAGAAAAGGGGACATCTATAATACTTTCAACAATGAAGACAAATAAAAGAATTAAAAGCATATAGGGTGGTGAATGCCTGGGGCGAACTAGAAATGGGCCAATGGGAAAAAGAGGGACATATGTAATACTGTCAGCAATAAAGATTTTTAAAAATTATAAAGTGTCTATAGGTTTCTGTAACAATGAGGAAATGCCAAGAGGGAGAAGGGAGGGGAGGGAAGTAGATGGGGAAGGTGATCGGGAGAGGGAGGGAGGGTGAGAAAGAACACCTAGGTGCCTGTGCACTAGGAGGCGGGAGCTCTTTTTCTAAAAGGGAGTTAGTCTAGCCCGGTGTGGGACCACCTCTCTCTGTGACAACGATGTGCCGGGAGAGTGCGTGGGACCCACGGGCAAGTCTAATATGTGCCCCCCAACACAGCTCCCCAACGAGGCGCCACTGTGGGTGCCTGGCGCTCACACCGGACAGGAGACTGTCCCCTCCACAAGAGAGCTCTCCTCTCCCTCCTCACGCTGCACCATGGCAGCGACACAAGGTGAAGAACTTCTGAAAAGCAGTCTCCTGATTCACCTTGCTCCCTTCACAACTCTAATGAACAGGCTTTTGCACTTACAGAACTGACTCTGTCTGTTGTCTACTGTATTATAGTAAAGGAGTTATAAATAATTCTTGTATTTTTATTTAAATAAGATTTCTAACAATACCTGTTTATTATATAATCTTACAATAATTTAAAATTAAACTGGAAAGGGGGTTGGAACCCAAATCTAAGACTTGGAAATCATTACTTACTGCAGGGACCAGTAATTTCTTCACCTCTTCCACGGCTCTCTTCAGTTTGATCTCTGCCCTGTTTTGAGCATCTTCCACAGTAATCAGCACGTGCAAGTCTTCGTTGAGGTGCTCCCAATTGGGCTTGCCTCTATTTTGCTCCTCCTAAAAAATTTACAAAGTAAAATATTACACGTTTTTCAAAAAAGAAAACATACTTTTCATAATACTAATCTGTTGGCAACTATTTAAGATACATTACATATTTTTCTATGATGACGTTTTATTTTCCTGGCAAAAAACATGGAGGTATTTCACAGGCCACAGCAATAGTCAGTGTCCCAGAATAAAGATCAAGAGCACTTAGAAATACAAATAACTGCCCCCAAAAGTAATATTCACACAATCTGGCACCTAGTCAGAAATTAATAGGCAGACAGAGAAGCAGAAAATTGTAACATCTGATGAAAAAAAAAAAAAATCAATCAAAACCAATCTCGAACAGACACAGATATTGTAATTAACAGAAACAGAGACACTAAAAGGTTGTGTGTGTGTGTGTGTGTGTGTGTGTGTGTGTGAGAGAGAGAGAGAGAGAGAGAGAGAGAGAGAGAGAGAGAGAGAGAGAGAAGGGGGTGGGGAGGACAGACAAAAGCCAGAGGATGAGAGAGAGAGAGAGAGAGAGAGAGAGACAGAGAGAGAGACAGAGAGAGAGAGAAGGGGGTGGGGAGGACAGACAAAAGCCGGAGGATTTAAAAAGAGAAGGACTTACATGACAGGAACAGAGAACAAAGTTGCAGTCTAACTTTACATTGTGCTTTATTACAGAAATACATTTATGAGTTGTAAAACACCTAGGTAAATGTGAACAATTCAATAGTTTAAGTGCCGATTAAAATACTTATCCTAATGCTTGCTTCAAAAGAAAGCTTTGCTTATAGTTTTTCAAAGCTGTTGAAAGAACACTTACGTACAGACAAGATGGTGAATCTCTACATCGCTGCCCCCAAACAGCTGGTGGTCGGAACCCCTAGCTCCCGGCCAAACACTAGAAACGCACCCCTGCACAGGCCGCTTTCCGGAAGGAGGTGTGCGGGCAGCTGATGAGCCCCTTTATACAGGAAGTCTGAGGTGCCCAGTTCTCTGTGCTCCGCCCAGGGAAGGCTGCCAGCCATAAGCTGGGGGCAGGTGATTGGAAGACCTTTCTGTGTGGAATCTAACCAGCCAAACACACACACACAAAACAACCCGAACCAAGAAAGTAACCCCAGAGCAAGGACAAAAAAACTAAAAAAATCTGCAGTTAAGAGAAGATACATCCTTAAAACAAGCAGAGTCCTGGCCTGTGTAGTCAGTGGTTAGAGCGTAGGCTGGAACATGGAAAGGTCTCAGGTTCGATTCCCGGTCAAGGGCAAGTACCTGGGCTGCGGGTTTGCTCCTCATCCTACGTGGGGGCGAGTGCGGGAGGCACCAGTTGATGTGTCTCTCTCTCCCTCACCACTTCGCCCTCCCTTTCACTTTCTCTGAAAATCAATCCAAAAAATGTCATCTGAGGATTAACAAAACAAGTAGAGAATGCTATTAAAATAATTCAAAACATTAAAAAAACAAAAACAGAAACATAAAAAAGAATGACACTAAAAATATGATAGTATAAATGAAAAAAGCAATAGAGAGGTTAGAGGATAAAATTTGAGGATTTCTCCCTCCAATTGGAAGCGAAGACAGAGGAAATGGTAGAAAAGCACAAGAATTGCAGGTCTAGTCCAAGAGGTTCAGGAACCCAATGATTAATGTCTCACCAAGAAAAAGCAGCCCAGGAGTGCAAGTTCCTCAGCATGACACACACCTTTAAAACCACAGAGAGCTTCCAAATGCATACCCTCTTCACCACAAGGACTACATGACACGGGAACTAAAAGCAACCAGTCACCGAGAGCACAGTAAGTACACAGGGCAGTAACAGCAATAAACACCAAGACTCTCTTCAAGAGTAGGAAATTGGGGGACATGGGCAGCAAAGGAGGGGGAAAAACCATGTATTCCACATAAATTCTTACAGAATTTCCTATATTTAATCTATAGCCATATCAGACTTGGTTTTAAAAAAAAAAAAAAAAAAAAGGTTTTAAGATAATTCTGCCCAGAAGTTACATTTATCCAATTGTAATCCATTCTAACTCAAGAGTTATGGATAAGTAAATTCCTCCAACATTGAGTTTTAAGCCCAGTAATTATTCAAAACAAATATAATTTCTCCGTGTGTTCTCTTTCTGTTTCTTAAACAGATAATACAGGAAATCTTTAGTTGGCAAATACTCTAGAAGTCTATGTTTATCCCTATAAAGGTTCCATTTGACAGGCGGGATACTCACCACTATACTAACGAAGAAAAGCACTAAAGGTTCTATTTGAGTCACAAACGAGAATTAGAATAAGACTATGCGGTACATACTTCTGTATTCCAAAATATCTACATTAAGAATCCACCCCCCAAATTTCTCACTTCAAAAAATGATTTGGGACAAAAGTGGAAAGGAAGCAAAGAAGAGGAATAACAAATAAGATACACATGGTTTCCCCTTAGAAACAGGGGTCTATGAGGCATCAATTTCTTTTAGTTACATTTAGTTGTATTCAGGAGTCAACTGAGATACTAATGTAGGAAAACAGCTCATTATTACTCATTATTACAACGTCTGTCTTATGGTTCCCAAAACAATGTCATTTCAGATTTTGTGCCTCTGAATCTTCAGCAATGCAGCACATCAGGTTTCCATTTTCAGCAGTCTTCCAACTCAGACTGCCAAGTGGACTGTCTATCATGACCCCGGATGTCCAGACTGCAGCTCATTACATATCCCTCCTCCAAACGGCCACAATTATGTCTCAGCTATTATTCATCCTGAGGTTTTTTAAAAGACCTGTGGATTTTTAGAACTTGCGGACAAGGACCAATTGAGTTTGTAGAAAAATACTTGAACTGTAACCATAAGATTACCTGTGCCTTGAGAGAGGGAGGGGCAGCTCTCCCTTCAGCCTCACTGCAATCCACACTGCCTTCAGGTGCCATCCTGCTCTGTCCCACAGTAGCTGCCCGCTCCGCACTGCAAACAAACTACCTGTTCCCAAACATGGACGTGATACCCATGACTCTAGGCAAGTTACCACCCATGACCAGAATGCTCTCCTCCCTTAATATTTTACTCTTTGCTCTAAAAATCATACTATAATTTATGGTTGTGTTTGTCTTATTCTTGCTATTCAAAAGTTTGATTTCAGTTAAATATCAGAATGATGCATGTCTCACTGATTTTTCTATTTAAAAAATATGTTTTTATTTATTTCAGAGAGGAAGGGAGAGAGAGGGAGATAGAAGCATCAATGATGAAAGGGAATCATTGATCATCTATTTCTGCATATCCCACACTGGGGATTGAGACCATAACCCATGCATGTGCCCTGGTCAGGAGTTGAACTGTGGCCTCCTAGTTCATAGGTCAACGCTCAACAACTGAGCCATACCAGCCAGGCAGTTTTTTTAATTCTTAACAGTATTTATACACTGGTTTTACACATACGTAGCTTTAAACAAGTATCTACTGAATTCAACAGCTGAGCTTTTATTATTGAGGAGCATCATTAAAATCAAGTGTCATTAAAATCCTGCAGCTTTCCCCACAGCCCTCTGCTACACTCCAAGCTACTGTGCATGCCTGTACCATCAGACTCCTCACTGTCTCCCCAGATCATTTGTGTGGTTTCTGGGCCTGACTCTGTGTAAATGGCAGGTTACATTTGACAATGTTTAGCCCTATCTTTTATTATTGTTCTCTTATTTCTAGTCAACTCTCTTAGATTTTCTACAATTCTGATGAGGTCTGCTTTTCATATCCCATCAAAGATACTGCTTTTCCTTTATCACCTCTATACTATAACTTGTTTCAATGTATCAGTAGGAATATAAGGGTTAAATTCTTTTATAAACTAAAAGACTAAAGTTACACATAACAGAGCAAAATGACAACAAAAACAAATATATACAATTACTATGTGTATAAATATTTTCAAAGCACAAAACCGCTAACCCTTTTTTGATTTAAGGGAAGCTGAAATGACAAGACAGCATTCAAAGAAATGGAATATAGCTTTATTTATATAGTAAATTAAAGTTTAATAATATATTAAAACAACCTTATAATACCACCCATACCTGATTAGAAAAGTTAGACACTATTACCTATGATACTTTGTTCAGGTCTACATTTTTGACAAGTATACTATAAAGAAAGAAATTTCAAATAACTCTTAGTCTTGCTGGTGATGATAAAACATAAACTGACAAATATAAAAAATGGTACCCTAGCTGGTTTGGTTCAGTGCAGAGCATCTGCCCACAGACTGAAGGATCTAGGATTCAATTCCGGTCAAAGGCTTGATCCCTGGCCCGGTCAGGTGTGTGCGAGAGGAAACTAATTAATGTGTCTCTCACATAAATGCCCCACTCCCATCTCTCTGTCTCTTGCCTATTCTTTCTATTTTCTCTAAAAATCAATGCAAAAATATCCTCAGGTGAGGATTAACACACACACACACACACACACACACACACACACACGAAAAAAATGAAAGCGATAACGATAGCAACTTTTATTAAACACATTGAATGCTAAGAAATATAGACACACCCCTTCATTTAATCATTTAATCACGTCATGAGGCAATACTATTCTTCTTCCTAACATGTTAATGAGGAGGGTGAGGCAGATATGACTTGCCAAGTCGTACATACAGTAAACAGGCCAGTGTCTCAGTGTCTTGTGGTAATCGCTGCAAGCACCTTTGAGAAAAAGACGCCCTCGAGTTCCACCCACTGCAGACAGTCCCGTTTCTCCCCGAATGAGTCTGGGTCCCCAGAGTCTTGCCCGGAACTGGAGTTCAGTGCAGTCAGGAGCTTTTGTCTCCATCCCGCTTGAGAAAGCCAGTCACACACTCAGTTGCCAGTCCTCTCCGTGTGCGTCCCAGTACCTCTGCCTCCTGCACCTCCTCTGAGTCTCAGTGTGCTTTTCTCTTTCCTTCTATAATAGTTGTATAATTTCTACTCAGCCAGCCTTCCTGTGGTTCTGGATGATGTCCATTTTGTCTTTTAGTTGTAGTTTTAAAATTTGGGGTAGGCAGCAGTTTAGGTGTTTACCTATGTTGCCATCTTTGTTTCCAACCATTTCATTTTTTGACGCTGCTGTTTACAGAATATGAAAATACTAGTGGCCCAATGCATAAAATTAGTGCACTGGTGAGGTCCAGCCGGCCTTCCCCAACGATAGCGGGCTGGCTGGGGTGGGGAGCCAATCGGGTCGGGGCTGGCCAGGGTGAAGGAACACAGGCATCTTGCTGTTCGGTCTATTTGTATATTATCATTTTATTATATAGAATTAAAAAAAAATCATTCTCAATGTTTAAGAAACTATTATTTTTTGTTTTTTGATTAAAAACAAAAAACACTTGATGAGTCACTCCCCTATGAAGCTTTAAATTATGCTAATTACAGTATCTGTTTGAACAACAAAGTAATTCTATAACATGAAGCATCAGAACTCAATAACTGTCCCCACCCCTGCTGAGAGACTCTTTTAATTATAGATTTGTAGTCAAGCAAATGAGCACAAGACTTCTCCCCTACTGAGCTCTTAATGTGAAAGTTCACATGCCAGAACCTCCCAGACAGGAATTCAAGTGTTATAAATTTGAGTAAAGCAAGGTTCCAATAACATTTCTACAAATATATACATTTAAGCCAAATGATAAAGCTTCCACATATAACAGTATCTGGTGTTTAGGAAATGTTCACTGAGAAACTGGACATAAAATGATTTTACATAATTGTTCACTGACTCTAGTTATATAAAAAGTTGACCTCAAAAATTTTTAACTTGAACTTAGTAAGTACAGCAAACAATTATGTTCTCAAAGCAAATTATTTTCTAATAATATATGAAGATTAGAATAATTTTATATCCAGGTTGTTGAAATTATTACCTAGAAAAGTCTTTATAGGTAACAAAAAGCACAATGGAACAATTTGCTAAATTCAAAGACTGTTATTGTTTTATGTCAATAACTTTCCAAGCTAAAAACAAAAGGACTATCCTCAATACTTTTCCTTCCCAAGAAATATCTCTCTCCTATGATCACAATACTAAAAAACTGCCAGGTAATGACCTCCTCATAATTTTCACATATTAATTCCACATCCAAACTAAACTTATATTTGCCCCACTTCTGGACAAATACCAGTGGTCTGTCACAATAATGACCAAAATTCAGCCTTCTCTAGATCAGAGCACCTTAGTGGAAACAATGTTGGATGTGGCATGCATAGAGTGAGACTAGCCCAGGCTGTGTGGTTGGTTGATTACAGCATTCTCCCATACACCAAAAGGCTGCAGGTTTGATTCCTAGTCAGGGGCACATTCAGGAGGCAACCGATCAATGTTTCTCTCTCCCCCTTTCCCTCCATTTTTCCCTCCTTCCCTTTCCCCCCTTGTGCTCCCAACACTAATAAAAACATCCTAGGAGCTGTGCAATTGATGTTCACATGGTTTGAACTGACTGCTGTCTGAAATCAAAGAGGAATAAATGACTGCAGGAAATGACATAAGCATAAACATAGAGAAGGGATAACAAATTCAACAAATAAACTAACATGACTAGAGGTTATAATTTACAAAAATAAAGTTGAAAAAGTACTGTAGGGAAGAGGACTGTTACAATTAAGATAACCTATTTGTTAATTAACGAAGCCAATAAAATATATGAAATAAAAACAAAACATTCTTTTTAAATATAATTTCTAGTAGAAAGAAGCTTAACAAAGATCCCCTGTCATCTTTGTGGCTGTGGACTGGAAGAGAGCTCAGCAGATCAAAGCACTGGACGGAATGACCCCACTTCCCCCAGGGTTCGGATCCGAAACAAAGAACAAAGGAGGACAAGTAGTTTCCCAGAAACAGGAATAAACCATGATTCTTTCAGGAGCTCTACACAAAACAGACTAACAGAGCAATAAAAGGAATTTATAAAACATTAATGAAACTGGAGAATGAATTCAAATACTACTAATTCCACAATATTTTCCCCAAGTCACTCCCTCTATCAGAATTCATCTTTCCCATGTTCTTTCCACAGGATTTTATGACTCTAATAAAACTTAGTATTGTACTGAGTTTCTGCCTCCCGTACACAGAATTACTAGTAAGTTACTAGTTACTAAAGAGCAAGACGGTTCCTTTACTTTTTTTTTTTTTTCTATTACTCACGGGAAATGAAATATGCCTAAATAAGAGTTTGATACAGCCCTTCCCAGGTGACTCAATTAGTTGGAGTGTCTTGTCATACCGTGAACCAAAAGGTTGCAGGTTTGATTTACAATCGGGGCAAGGGAGAAAATGCAGAAGAAAAAGAATCACAAAAAAATTCACCATGAAAGGGTTAGCATAAGTTTTTGCAGACCGTTACAAGTTCCTTATAAATTTTAAAAACATGAGTAACAACATTAAAAGGTTTTCATTAATAGGGGGATGTTCATGGTGCATTATCTGTTCACAAGCAAATCTCTGATGAAAAAAAGAAACCAACCAACAAACCACCAGGGACACAGCTGTCAAGAAGAGCCTCTGGCGGGGGGGGCGGGGTTTCTAGAGAAGCTGTCAGCCCAGGAGACACAGCTCCAAGCAGATGCCCCTGCAGCCCTCCTGGGGCCCAGCTGTGGAAGTAGGGGACACAGGCACTGATGTCCTTAACCCTGTATACAATTAGTACAAGCTAGTGTGTGGCTGTGTGTCTTTAGTTTTTTAAGAAAAACGGTTCTGAAGTAAAAACAAAAAAGCCCCAAAAATTATATAGGAAAAAAGCTTATTATTAAGATATAAAGAAAATATTTTTGTGCAGTGGTGTGTTGCTTTTAGATGTTGGAAAAATGAAACGTTTCAAAAAATTAAAACATTTATAAAGTTGTACGACAATTATAGTAAGCTAAGGTTGAATCATTGAAAAATTGTTTTTCTGACTTAGTGTAGCCTAAGCTTAAAGTACTTACAGAGTTTACAGCAGGGCACAGCTATGTCCTAGGTCTCTACATTCATCCACCAGCCAGTCTCCCCCAGAGCAGCCTCCAGTCCTATGAGCTCCGTCCATGGCAAGCTGCCTTTACCGCACACAGGCTGTCAGCTTCTACTCTCCATTCTCACTGCGCCCTGTCCATGTGTGCATACACAAAACGCTCGCCACTGTGCTGACGGCTGGAGCACCCAGGAGCAACAGGCGAGGCCAGGAAGCCAGGCATGTGCAAGTGCTCTTGGCTTCATGGTGGAATGGCCTAAGGATGCATTTCCCAAAACCTACCCGTGTCGTTAAGTGACCTGTGACTGAGTTAACTAAAGTGATATCTTTTTTATAACCCTTCACTATAATTTGATAAGCAAAACATAACCATAAAAGTGATGTAGTTAATGCAGCATATATTATATAATGCAGTTTTCCTTTTCTCTTAAAGATGCTAAACTACTTTCATTTCTTGTGGGTACTTCTGAAAAACAACCAACCCAGATTTAACTCTGATAAGTGCAATCAAAGATGCTAATAAATGGAAAACATTAAAAAAATTATTCTTCAGGGATGATGCTCGCATGACTTAAGTGAGTTTCCACACAGTGTGAATAGAAGCTAGCATGAGCAGGAGCACGAGCACAGCTCACAGCAGTACCCTTCCAACGTCTGCATCTAATGGATAAAAGTGGTAATTTTTAGAATAGCCTCTTATCTTTTTTTCCCCCTCAATGGGGAGAAGTTTTAATAGGTAAAAACAAGATAGTTGCATAATGCCATTTTTATTTTGTTATTTATCTTTTTATTAAGAAAAGATATTTTATTGATTTCAGAGAGGAAGAGAGAGGGAGAATCATTGACTGGCTGCCTCCCGTACACCCTCAACTGGGGATCAAGCCTGCAGCCCAGGCATGTGCCCTTGGCCGGAACTGAACCTGGGACCCTTCAGTCCGCAGACTGACGTTCCATCCATCGAGCCAATCCAGATAGGGTGCATAATGCCTTTATAAAATGAATCATCCAACATTTATAATTTCCCTTAAAAACAATTTTTAAGAAATTCCTATAATATTTGCTAACTAAAACCTGGCCTGTTACACTAATGACTTCTTACTTCTACAAATGGTCACTTTGTTTTATGCACTATCCAATGTTATATAACTGATGTTCAAATTAAATATTAAACCATTTATTATTTTTACATTTTACTGTAACTATCTAATTCAACTATATCAGCCAAGAAGAGTACTCTCTCAGAATAAGAAATAAAAGTTCACAGAATCCATGTTTTGTTCCATTTATTAGAAATTTTTTCAAGCATGGTCAAGTTTCAGAAATATTGACTAAAGTAAAATTATTTTCAATTCCTTTCCTTATCAACTGACATCCATTTAGCTGTATAACTAAAAAGTTGTTTCTTACAAGTCTTGAGAAGCGCTTTAAAATGTTTCCACAGAGGCCAAGGTAATGTTTGCAACACTCAAGGACAATAGTGCACTCCTCGTCCACTAGCGATTGAAGGCACTTCCTTACACACAGAGATATGCATGGACAGGACTCTTCCACAGTACCCTAGGCTCCACTTCCTCTTAATTAACAAAAAAAAAATGATGTAACAGAAGCTATTCACCATCCAACTGAAATATGAGTGCAATGAAAACTATTTCTTGAGGTCTAAAACAAACTTTATGAAAACCATATGGAATCATAATGCTTATGAATTAAGCTACCATTAACAATTAATGTGGTTAATTTTAAGGATGAGGTTCAATTGAAATAATGTTAATAGTAATCATAATTGGAGAAAACATCTTTTTTAAAATGGCCACAGATGTGATACTTAAAGATCTATCATTGCCTATATTCTAAAACAATAAATGTATGAAATACTGAAGACTTATTTAGTAGTCCTTGATGGCAGATAGCATTAATCTTGTTTTACAGATGAGGAGATTTAGAGAAACCAACTTGTCTTAAGTCTGTCAACCACTAAGTACTTGACCCAGAAACTAAAAGCAAATCTGAATCTCGCATGTCCTCTCTCCACTGACACAACAGAAGCATCATAACTGAACCCATTCCTTCCTCAGGTCCATGTGAGACCTGAAACCTCTCAGCTCCCCTATTGTCATGTCATCTCAAGAGCTCTTTCTTCCAGAATTTCTCCAGCAATCCTACCTCATCTGATTCTTATTAATGACACATTTGTATAAAGTAACTCTATATAACCCTAAATCTCATCTTTTCATTTCTGCTATAGGCTACTTAAAGTTAGGATTCCTGCCCAACCCTTTTAAGAATATTCTTCGCACTCAGATATTTAGTGAAATGAAAAGAATCTCATGGGTAATGGGAGAGAAAGTAACATGTTCAATGAAAACCATCTCTATACCTAATTAGGCTCCCCGTTTTACAGAGAGAGCAGGACAGGTGCCAGTAAGTCCTCAGTGGGCAGAAAGCCCGATAACTACTTCCATGCTGCTCTAACAAGAGGAGATACTCAGCAAATTCATGCAGTCATTAAAAACATGGCAGCCTCCGTAAATGCCTGCGGCATTGGGAAAACTGGAAACAGGTGAATTACTGGGTCCTTCCTAGGTTTACCCACAGGATCGTGCCAAAATACAAAACTGACTTTCTAAGAGAAAAAAAAATGCATTCATAAATGGAATTAACTAGTCTTAGAAAAATAGAACATTTTACTCGAAATTTTCCATGCTAAAAGAACTGATTTTTAAATAGTTAGTAGAAACTATTATACAATACATTAAATCCTAACTCTCAAAGTCTGCAGCTCATAAAATGCAAACTTCTACATGAGAAAAGTTCGTTATCAGGGTATGGCGATTTAAGCTGAACTCAACACAGCGCCAGAATTCTATCCCAGCATGCCTTGTTAGAGGAGCAGGAAGTCATTCCTTCCCGAGAGGCGGAGACAAAGGAGACAGAGCTTGTCCTGTAGGACGCACACCATCTCTCCACTGGGAATCAAACCAAAGCCAGTGCCCCTATGAAAGGTCTGGGAGGTGTCCCTGCACTCACTGACCAGTGACTTTAGTCAAAAGGGTAAGGACCCTGGGGGGCCTGACTGATGCAAATGGCAGCCTTGAAGGAGGAACCAGGCTTTTCCCTGGACTCCAGCTCCTCTCCCCTCCCCCCACAATCTCCCCGCCTGCCTGCCTGCCTGCTCGGGACCCTTGAGTGGGCACAGATCCAACAGTGAAAGCCAGATCGATGCCTCTTAAGACACCCTCCTGCTGCTCCTCCGGTTGAACTCTTCCATTAAAGTTCCACCATCATACAAATTATAAAATAAAATGCAAAGTATCTCATTAAGTGACTAAAGCCACAATTATAGCCTATGCCTTGGTTAATGCGTGTTCAGAAGTAGTCATAATATGTTTAGGAGTATTTTTAGGCTAAACAAATTAAAAGCTATTCCAGAATGTGTAATAATTTGGACCTAGGAAAGAGGTACTCATTTTGGTGTGAAAAACAACTTCTTTAATAAATGTCAGATTAACCCTTATTCAACAAACATGACAGAAAGTAATTAAGATGGGAAAATATTTCCTTAAAATGTCATTAAGAACACAAAGGCATACCGAAAGGACCATAAACCTCAAATTTAACTACATATAACAAGTAATTTAATATTAATTTTATAAATGTTCTGCCTTAGCCAAGAGATTCTCCATATCAACAAGTTGCAAGCTATAGATGAACCCTCAAGAGAAAGTATTGTGTGCTCAATGTGCGCATACATATTTTTAACTTTCTATAGTTGCATTAATAACCCATAAAAAGATAGTATTTCCAGTTTTACTTTAAAAAATGTTTCTGTTGATTTGAGAGGGGGCGAGGGGAGGGAGAGGAAGCGGGAGACGAGGAAACATCAGAGTGGTGGTTCTCCACACGCCCAGCGGGAAAGCCTGCCTGAAACCTGGCCCTGCCTGACCAAGAGCCAAGAGCCACCTTGTGCTGTGGACGCAGAGGCTGCGGCTCAGCCGGAGCCTCCCGGCTAGGGCAGCATTCTCACTTTAACTACCGGAGTAGAACTGCATCTATTTAGTTTCCAATATGCAATCAGGAGAGGACAGTCTTTTGAAAACAATTTTCTACATCAAGGAAGAGATTACATCACAATGAGGTGACACATTTGAGAAAGAAAAAAAGTGAAAAACTTTGGTCATTTATTAACTATCAGTTGCTGGACTAAATTTGTACTTTAAAGAGAAAACAGTAGCTAATTACCTATGTGCCCCCCCACCCCCCCATAGATGCAAGTATTCAATATTTATAATGCTTAATCTCTATATGTAAAAGCCTAAGGAACCAGCTGACCGTCTGGAACCAGCTGACCGTCTGGTAGCACAAATTTCATGTACTGGGCCTCTAGTTACTACATAATATTCTCTTACATGAGAAGCCAAAATTCCATGACTATTTATGCTATTTCAATTTTTTTATTTATCACTTATAAACAGCACTGCAGGGAAATTGCTTATATCCATCTTCCAAAACACATAGGTAAGGGTTTCTTAGGAAACTGACAAATAGTGGAATTTGCATAGATAAAATATCTTTAAAATTTACTATTAATAGGTGGCTGTACCAATTTACACTTTTTAATTTTATTTTTTCCCCCCAATTTAATGTATGGGAGTCGATGTTCCCTCACATTCTAGACATGGGTAGCATGTTTAGTTTCCGACAAGTCAATGGGTATCCAATGGTACCTTACTCTCGCTGTGTGTCATGTCATGCCCCTGAACAGTGATGTGTCTGAGTATTAAAGTGAAGCAGCTTTCTTGTGTTCACTGTTCATTTTGGTTTGCTGTGCTGTGAGTTGCCTAGACACTCCTAGATCTGTGACTTGTTTTTTTCTTTTGAATGACTTTTTACATTTTCTGAATACAAACATTTAGGTGGCTTACCCTTTAATAATTTATGGTGTTTTTGCATAACAAGTTTTTTCCCTAATGTAGCCTATATATCTATCCATGTTCTTTTATGTAAGTAATCCTTACTTACCCTAAAGTCACAAATACCTTCTCCTACAGTTTCTTCTAATGGTTAAATTTTTCTGCTTGTAAGGCAATTAATTCATCTGGAACTTCTTTTTGCACATGGCAAACCCAAATATCCTAATTTCCTCTTACTGAGTAAGTCATGTTTCATTTGTCATTCCACCATGTCTACCCCTTCTTTCCACAACACACACATAATTATATGAAATCACTCTAATTTATTTATCCCATTGATCTAATTGCTGTCCCTCAGTAATATAAACAATTATAAAATTATGAATATTAATTAAATGCACTCAAGTCATTCCTCTGTGTTTTTCTTTTAGAATGGTTTCAATTATTAATGGAAAGTTTCACTATTGTAAGAATTCTGAAATCGATTCAGTTCCACACGCAATAAATTTTATTATTTTCTAATAAAAGGAATTAGATCTTACTGACTATAGAGATTCACAAACAAATTATAGCTTTAAAATACAGAATTTAGATGGCATTTTTCATTATTTAAAAAATTTGTCCAGTATTTCTAACTTGGCCCCATTTCCATTCTTACTGTCTCCTTACAGTGTCACCTACTCTAAGACACTTTCAGCAGAACATGCCTCCTCGACCACCTGATGTGCCTCCCTGACGCGGCGAGGCAGGCAGCAGCAGCCAGCGTCCCTGCCAGCTCACAGCCCTGCCGCAGCCACAGGGAACGAAGCAGGCCTCCTGAGGGAGGAGACTGTGTGTCTGCTGCTTTCTCAGGGGGACTAGACATTGGCCCTAGATCAGCATGGCCACCTGTTGGCGACCTCTGCCAGAGATGGTCCTCAGCAATGCAGTGCAATGACAGTTTAGTTAACTGGGAGCTGGCGTCCAGGGATCAGGGAAAATACGTCCCACATTCTGTTACTGCTTTTGCTGTGAGAAATTAAGTCTGGTCTCAAAAACACAAGTCTCAGGTCTTCCACCAGCATCTTGACAACAGGTGGCAGTTAACATGTTAGGCTTAGAAACAGGATAAATCAGACTTTTACTGTACTTAACAACAATGTGTATTAAAACTTCCGATGGCTGGGGGCGAAACTCTATGGAAGAATAACAGATTCTCCTTTAAAAATGCTACATCACCAACATGCCTGCGACCATGGGCTGTTATGTGCCATAAAAAAAGCACAACAAAGTAAAAAGGTATAAAAAACTCTGAGAAAGTCTTAGGAATTTGTTAATGTCACTTATCTTTCCCCTTAACATGTGTCACACAATATAATAAAGATAGAAATAAGTCGTGACCCACAGGTTGAGAACCGCTAGCAGGGTCGCCTAAAACCGTCGGAAAACACAGATATTTACATTATGATTCATAACAGTAGCAAAATTACAGTTATGAAGTAGCAATAAAAATTTTATGCTTGGGGGTCACCACGACTTGAGGAACTGCATTAAAAGGTTACAGCATTAGAAGGGCTGAGAACCACTGATTTAGATCCTTCTGTTAAAACTAGAGGCCAGTGCATGAAATTCATATATATATATATATATATATATATATATATTTAGGTCTAGTAATAATTAATGTCGTTTTCTAATACTTTTTTAAATCGAATTTATTTAAACAATACAACAAAATTTAATCAACAATATAGTTGCCGTTGTTTTCTACTACTTGTGCTCAACGCTCAGGAAGCATTTTAATCCCTCTGTTGTAAAATTCTTGTGATTTTGATGCAAAAAATTCAGTCAATGCATTTTCGAGGCATTCTTCATTATTAAATTTTTTTCCAAGAAGAAAGTTTTGCAAAGAACGAAACAAATGGTAATCGGAAGGGGCAATATCAGGAGAATATGCAGGTTGAGGGAGAACTTCCCATTCCAACTGGCGCAGTTTTTCAGCAGTGATTCTTGCAGTATGCGGTCGTGCGTTATCATGAAGAATTACGCCCTTCCAATTAATCAGCGCGGGTTCTTTTTCTCTTAAAGCTTGGGCTAACCTTTCCAATTGGGCACTATACACTGCACTTGTAATGGTTTGGTTAGATGGTAAAAGTTCATAATGAAGAATTCCTTTAAAATTCCACCAAACACACAACATCACTTTTTTCGCATGCAAGTTAGGTTTTGGCATGGGCTGCAGAGCCTCATTTTTATCCAACCATTGAGGCCGCCTTTTCAAATTAACATACGGCACCCATTTTTCATCTCCGGTAACAATTTGCTCTAAAAACGGCAAACGGTTTTGACGAGAGAGGAGCGAACTGCAAATTGTGTCTCTTTGATTACGGTTGTTGTTGGTCAACTCATGAGGAACCCATTTTCCAAACTTTTGGACTTTGCCAAGTGCACGCAATTGATTGGAAATTGTTTTTTGTGAACAATTTAAAGTTGTCGCAAGCTCTTGTTGGGTAATTTGAGGATTTTGCACCAAAAGAGCTTGAAGAGCTTCTTGATCAAAATTGGACACACGGCCTCGACCACTCTTGTCATCTAACGAAAAATTTCCCTCGCGAAATTTCTCAAACCAACGCTGGCATTTTCTGGCGCTAACTGCATCTTGACCAAGAGCACTACAGATGTTTTTTGCAGCCTCACTTGCTTTTCTTCCTAATCGGAACTCGTAAAGCATGCAGTGCCGAATATGCTCTTCATCCGCCATCTTCTTAGCCCTAGTTTTGCAACTAAAACCACACCAAACACAAACTTTTTCAAGCAAAACTTGTTAATTGCACTTCACACGTTCTGTAGATACCACGTGTTTGAAAGTTATGTCAATACAAGTCAACACCAAGCAAGATTTTAAACGAATGTTTAAAAACGACATTAATTAGTACTAGACCCGAGATAGAGATATATACCTATTTATTACTCTTAATTTTTAATGGCTAGTTGATTTTCAGTCAGTTCCTCTGTGATTGAAGAACACTGAATAGTTTCAGACTTCTGGACTCCACTGAAGCGTTACTGGCCCAACACTCAGTCAATCTGACAAATGTTCCACATGTACTTGAAGAGTAAATTATACCACTGTTGGACACAATGTACTGCTTTGGGAAATTAGGTCAAGTCTGCTAGTTGTATTCAGATCTCTATATTCTTTTTATTATTATTATTGATTTTTTTTTTTTTTTTTTTACAAGAGGAAGAGAGAGGGATAGAGAGTTAGAAACATTGATGAGAGAGAATCAACGACCAGCTGCCTCTTGCACACCCTCACTGGGGGTGTACCCGCAACCAAGGTACATGCCCTTGACCAGAATCGAACCTGGGACCTTTCAGTCCGCAGGCTGGGGCTCTATCCACTGAGCCACACCGGTTTTGGCAGATCCTCTATATTCTTGAGTTTTGTCTACTTACTGAACTAGTTATTTAGAGTTATCTTAAAATTATGATTGTGAATTTGTAAGTTCTGGAAAGTTTTACTTTACACATATTTAAAAGCTATGGCATTTGGTATATACAAATTTAAGGTCATAATCTCTTCTTAATGTACTGACCTTTTACATAACTTAGAATTTTCTATATTAATCAGAAATTTTGAAAATAGACGTTTACTTGTTCCTTTCCAACCTGTATGCCAATTTCTTTTTTCTAACCTTATTGCACTTGTTAAGACTTTGAATATAAACTGGACTAAAAATGGTGGCTGCAAACATCCTTGCTCTTATGAGAAACGCACTGATGTTGTTACACAATCACATGCTGCAGAAGGACGTTTCAGTCAGTGGCAGACTGAACACAGACAGTGGGAGATGGTTTAGCCTAGATGTGCAGTGGACCATACCATGTAGGTTTGTGTACGTGCACTCTGTGATGTGCCATGTCAACAAAATCGCTTAAGGAAACATTCCTCAGACCTAGCCATGTCATTAAATGATGCATGACTATTTTTTCACAGATGAACTTTATCAAATTGAGAATGTTTCCTTCTATTCTTTAGTTTTCTGGTTTCATTTATTATGAAAGTGTCCATTCCTTTTTGATGCATCTATTAAAATAACCATAGTTTTTTTAACCTTTATTATGATATACTGAATTATACTAATTCCCAGATGTTAAACTAAACTTGCACAGCACCAAGATACACCCTATTTAGTATTTACTTTCCTTTTTATTTATTTCTAGAAGCCCAGTGCACGAAATTCGTGCATTGGGGGTGGGGCCCCTCAGCCCAGCCTACGCCCTCTCACAGTCTCAGACCCTTTTACACAGTTGTTGTTTTTTTAATTTATTTTATTTTTCCATCAACATTTATCTCCTCTATGCCCTCTTTCACCTCCATCCACAATCACTAAACACACTATTGTCCAAGTCCATGATCCTCTTTCTTCTTTTTTTGCACAATTCCCCCACCCTACACCCAACATACCCCTATCCCTACCAGAGCTGTCTGGATGCTCTTTATCTATGAGTCTGTCTCTATTTTGCTTGGTAGGTCAGTTTATTCATAAAATGCCACATATGAGTGAAACCATATTACTCAGTTTTCTAAGATAACTAGAGGCCCGGTGCATGAAATTTGTGCAGGGGTGTGTGTGTGTGTGTCTCAATCCAGCCTGAACCCCCTCCAATCTGGGACATCCCTCTCACAATCTAGGACTGCTGGCTTCCAACTGTTCACCAGTCTGCCTTCCTGATTGCGCCTAACCGCTTCTACCTGCCAGCCTGATTGATGTCTTAACTGCTCCCCTGCCAGCCTGTTTGCCCCCAACTTCCCTCCTCTGCCAGCCTAGTCACCCCTAACTGCCCTTCCCTGCAGGGTTGACCAACCCCAACTGCCCTCCCTTGCTGGTCATCTTGTGGTAGCCATCTTGTGTCCACATGGGGGCAGCTATCTTGATCTTGTGTGTTGCAGTGATGGTCAAACTGCATATTACTCTTTTATTAGATAGGATAGAGGGCTGGTACATGGGTGGGGGCCCACTGGTTTGCCCTGAAGGGTGTCCCCATTCAGGGTGGGGTTTCCTAGGGGTGTGGGGTGGCCTGGGTAAGGGGCCTGTGGTGGTTTGCAAACTAGCCACGGCCCCAGCGACCCAAGCGAAGGCCCTAGTATCTGGAATTTATTTACCTTCTACAATTGAAACTTTGTAGCCTGGAGCAGATCCAAGCCTTCTGCTTGCTCTGTGGCTGCGGCCATTTCTGTTTGGATTTGTTTACCTTCTATAATTGGAACTTAGTAGCCTGGAGTGGAGGCTCAGGCTGGCTAGGACAGGCAGGAAGCTTGGCTTCTTCCATTGTCTGGTAATCCAAGCCTCCCTCCTGCTCTCTGTGACCACAGCAATCTTGGTTGGGGTTAATTTGCAAACTTGCTCTGATTGGCTAGTGGGTGTGGCTGGTGGGCACGGCTTGTGGGTGTAGCAGAAGTATGGTCAATTTGCATATTACTCTTTTATAAGATAAGATGCTTCAAGTATATTAATTACATAATGAAACCAACAGAAATGTGAACCCAATTAGGAAAACCTCACAAGAAAATCTGAATTCTTTGTAATAACTTTTTCTCAATTAATGAAGTTTATTAAAATATAAATATTTTTTCCCAAATTGTTAGGAAACAGAATTTTCAGAAGGCCAAGAAGAATAAGCAGCATTTTAAAAAATGAAGCTAGAAAATGTTTATATTCAGAAATAATGTTTTAAAAGAGAGGAAAAATATGTAATTTTTTTATAGAAGTTACATTTCAAATGACAAATGACAATATAAGTTTAAAAGTTCACCCTAAACAGAACATGTTTTTCTATTAAATTCAAAATACAGTGAACTTCTTTTTTAATCACAAAAACTTCAAGCCAAGCACAAACATTGGAAGTTATTAAAGAAATCATAAAGTTTTACCAAAGTGCTTAATATTTTATATTGTCCAATTATGAATACCTATTTTCAACTTTAGTCCCCAGCTGAACTTGTTCTCTTGCCTCAGAGTTTAAATGATCAAGAAGCAACTTTAGATTTATATACTTATGCTTAGTAACGTACAAAAATTCCAATTGCCTCTAAAATTTTTAAAGATTGATGTTCCATTAAATATTCCAAACTTAACTTTTGCAATTAAAACTTAAAGAGCTATAAACCAATGTCTACCCTACTCCCATGTCTTTACAGTAAGGATTCTCATTTTTACTTACTCATTTTGAGTACTTTACATTCTCATTTTGAGAATGACTGCAAAAATTATTTTCTTTAAAAATTTAGAAGCTTAATGTCCAATTTCTTTAATTCAAAAAAAAATCTTCTCTGTCCCCTAAATTCTACGTAGGCTAACTGTGAAGCAAAATACATTTATACACTGTATTTACTAAAACACTGAAAATGTTTCTCTACCTCTCCCAATAAAATGATTCAGTACTGTCCAAATTCTATCTTCCAACTATCTTCGGTCAGTTCTTGTAGGCCATATCCTTATTCCTGCTGACAGCCTTTGCGTACTCCCCCCACCTCTGAAGATATCCAGAATTCTTCTTAAAATCCATTTTCTCATTCAGTATACTATCCAAACTGTAACTTACACATCTTTTATCAGCATATTGTTAGGGGCAGAAATAGAATAGTGGGACTAGCTATTATTATAGGAAATATTAATCATGCTCTGTTAACTGTCATTGTTCTGTTCTGATTAGAGAAAGCACATTCTAGCCTGGCTGATAATTGTAAGCCCCAGGACATGGAATACAGTCCATTATGGTTTTGAAGAACTGCCTCTCTTCATGGAAAGATTAACCACCTTGTTGCTGAAACAATCTGGTCCCAGAGGTGCTTGCCAGCACTGCCTGTAACCTGTAAACACTGCACACATTCTTATTCCTTCGGCCTACCTTGCCATGTAATCTTGGCTTATAGGGGGGCAGGAGGGACTAGAGCAGATTTTGGTGGATGACCTGCTGCTCTCCCATGCTGCCAGCATTCCTGGAATAAACGCTCATAGAGGATTCAACCCTTTTCTGCTGAAGTGGCTCAAGCAGTGACAGGAAGCCTGGAGCTGTTGGCTGTCCCACTTCAATACTGTAGGTCACAACTAATTTCACAACAACACACAAATGGCAGAGAGAGAGAGAGCAGAGCACACCACACTGAGCAGAACACTCCACTAGCTGGGAGAACTGTGACATGAGGCAATATGCTCCCTGAGAAACACGGGTGCAGGTGTTTCCCATTATATGCACAGTAACTGTCATTGGCTGAGAATGTATGACAGCAGGCAGAGCATGAGAAAACATACATATTGGCATTGTGCTGTAATATACTTATACTTAAAAAAAAATGTTGCAGAGACACACATGGAAAGAATTGGCACTGAGTAAAGCACTGCATAGAACAGAGGGGTGTTTATGCTTTTCCACCCGTTACACATTTTACCTGTAGTCTCCCTACAGCACTTCTCAGATATTATTATTCCATTACCCACATCACACAATGAAGACCCAAATTAGGAAGGTGAATTGATAGCAAACAAATGAGTAATTTACTGATGATAAGAAAACTAAAATAAAAAACAAACCAGAATTTTAAGCCTTTGTTAGATATAGAAGTTCCAAAGAGTAAAATATAAAAAAAACCTTTAGCTAACTTGAAGCTCTGCTAATTAATGGCTACAAAACTTCAAAGGACATTTAAGAATATTAAGAATATCTCTTTCAAATTAATAACCTTTTTTACAAAACAGCAAGAATAACATTTTTTAAAATCTACAAAGACATAAAGGACACATCTTAGAAAAGTTTTCTATTCTCAAAACGATTTACCAAAACAAAACTGCCAACAAACAGCTGGAAAAAGTCAAGTTAATTTTCTTCACCTCATGTCCCCCCAACAGATAAAGGAGGGCATTCCAGCTGCTTAATACACCTTTTAATTGAGTGTGTCACTGGTAGGAAGAAAAATGTGGAACCACTACTTTCCATATCAAACAAAGCAAATAATTAACAGCCACTCTGGCACAATCCCTCTATCACCGAAACACACAATGAATGCTGACTTCTCGCACAGCCAGTGCTAGGCTAGGACAAAGCAGAGCTGGCGGTTCAGGGTCACAGCCACCTCCTCACTCCTCAAGCATACAGTTACTGCAGTCAGACACCTATAATTAACGAGGAGATGATCATGCTAATATTCAGCTCGCTGGCATGGAGAGGGATTTCCCCTCCTCCCAGTACAGATGATTGCCTTTCATTTTAGAGTTTCCAGTAGTTACAGTTCACTTAGTTTTGATTACATAGCAATTAGATAGCAAATGCATAAGATCCGGAAAAAGACTTTGAAACATCAGATTGTGAGCAATCAGGCCCATTCTCCTCTCTTGTATATACAAGCAGCTCATTAAACAACTATTGTCTAAAAAACATCTCTGCCTCAAATGCCTTGGGTTTTGTTAAATGTTAAAACTTTCCAAACACATCCTTAGAATAAATCTCTCGTCAACCTAGTACATGTTTGCAGGGTGGGAGGCAGAAAGGACACACCTAAACTCCTATCATTAGGGTTACTTCCAGAAGTGTTGAAAAGTTTAAATATACAATTTAAAACTGTCTGCTAAATGACACCTATTACCAGAAAATAAAATATCACTTCTAAATGTTCCGACCATTTTTTGAGAAACTCCTTCATCTTACTTTATGGGTTTGCTTTACAAGCTTCTCCCTGGCATCGGTGTGAAGAACCATGTATGTTCCGGAGGGAGGCCGCTCAGGAAGATGCATAGGTGTGACCTGAAAAACTGCGATGGCCACTGATGTCCTGTCTCTATACCCTGACAATTAATTTTACTTTTAGGCTTTAAATTTCAACCTCAAATTTAATCACCAACTGAAAATGCACCTATTGTCTTTCTCTTTTTTGTAATTTAAATATGCATCAGTCGTTTATATTTAAGTACAGTTTTCTGCACCTGGTACGGAAACTGGAAGCAACCATGTAACTAGAGATTGAACTGTGCGTCTAGGGAACAGTGGCTTTGGGAATTTGGGCAGGAAGACTAGCAGACGTTGAGTGAAGGACTCCAACAGTGCTGAAGTGAAACACACCTGGAGAAGCTCCCAGATCCGACCATGCTCCGTCCCACCTCAGTAACTGCGAATCCCACCACTTCACTTCTTACCCATGTAGTTATACCAGGGTATAACTACTGAGTGTCTTGAGACAATTCTTTTAAACAGTGTCAGGTCAGGCCACTCCTGCTTAAACCTACCCCCCATGCCTTCCAACTGCTCTTCCAGGGAAAGTCAAACTCCTTCCCAAGTGTACAGAGAGGCCGTCTGTCCAGACCCCTCTCCAACCTTTCTTCCCATTCTCCCCACCCAGCCGGCCCTTGTCATTCCTTAGAGTTCTCATTCCTGTCTCAGTGCCTTTGCACTTGTTTTCATCTCACCCAGAAACCTGCCCGTGTCAGCTACCCACAATGGCCACACTTAATTATATCACTACTAAAACTGCCCTGATCATTTCCTTACCTGTTTATTTCCTGGCTTCCTTTCTAAGTTAAGCTCCACAAGAACAACAACCTCCCAGTTTCCTGTCTGATCCAGAGTAAAGAAAGTTTTTTAAAAAACCACACAACTTAATAAATTACTTAATAAATTTGTAAGGTAGAAGAAATATTCTACATGGCAAATAACTTGTGAATAAAACGTGTAAGGGTAATAAGATGGGATTGACAATATGGAAGATATTTGAAAATCCTATATAATAAAAGGGTAATATGAAAATCAACCAAACGGCAACCGACCGGTCTCTATGATGTGCACTGACCACCAGGGGGCAGATGCTCAACGCAGGAGCTACCCCCTGGTGGTCATTGCGCTCCCACAGAGGGAGCACGGCTCAGCCACGCCTCTCCTCCCTCCTTGGCAGCGCTAAGGATGTCCGACTAAAGGGTGCAGACCTGGATGAGGGACCCTCCCCCCCAAGTGCATAAATGGCGTGCACCGGGTCTCTAGGAACACTATGAGGAGGAGAATAATGTAGGGATCAAGTCACAGCTACCAGGACAAGAGTACTCCAGGCAAAGGGCCTAGTGAGACCAAAGCCCTGCACTGACAACATCAGTGCATTCAAAACAAAGGCAGGAGCCCAGGCACAGAGTGGACAAAGGAAGAGAAGCCTTGTAGAGCCACCACACAGAGCGGCTCTTACTGAAGACATGGAAATAAATGAACGATTACTGGGAAATTCACTCTGGCTGCTGGAGAAAAACAGAAAGACTAGAAATAAGGAAAACAGAAGACTACCGAGGAAAAGCACAATGCAGTGATTAAACTCACACACTCAAGCCAGGCTGAGTTCAAATCATATTAGAGAGCTCACAAGCCAGTTTATCACAAGTTGGGTAAGCTCCCTAGGCCTCCATTTCCTCATGGGTAAAACTAGAATAGCAACAGCAGCTACCTCACAGGGCTGTCTGAGGATTAAATGGGTTAATTCACATGGGCTGACAAAGCAGCACCTTAATCACAGTAAGTGCTCAGTGTGCGGCAGCCTTACCACCACCAACACAACACAATGGTAACTGCTGTCCTTACCATTCCCTACCCCCACTCCACAGTCCCAGTACGAATGCAGTCTGGAATTCACAGATTCCAGTCAGGGAATAGAAATTCTAAAATCAAGCCAAAACCGGTTTGGCTCAATGGATAGAGCATTGGCCTGTGGACTGAATGGTCCCAGGTTCGATTCTGGTCAAGAGCATGTACATTGGTTGCAGGCACAACCCCAGCAGGGGGTGTGCAGGAGGCAACTGGTCAATGTTTCTCTCTCATTGATGTTTCTAGCTCTCTATTCCTCTCCTTCCTCTCTGTAAAAAAAATCAATAAAATATATTTTAAAAAAATAAAAATAAAATCAACAAGGGTGGGTTGGGGAGAGGCAGGAGGAATCTACACTAATAAAAGAAAAAGATCCAAATTAACCATATCTTTGTGACACCCACCAGCCATTCAGGAGCGAGTATACAAATCAACCCAACAAAGATGACAGGTTAATTTGCATATGCATGGCAACGACACAGGCATTCCACACCACCCCAGCCACTGGAGGCCTCTGGGAAGTATGGGAAGGCGGGGCTGGAGCAGGAAGAGGTGGCTCCAGGGTCTGAGTGGAAAGAGGCAGCTCTGAGGCCAGAGCACAAAAGCAGTGCCAGCAGCCAGGGAAAGGCAGGCCATTCTTGCACGCATCTTCCTGCATTGACCTTCTAGTACATATATAATATAGAAAGAGATCTTAACCTATCAGAAATAACGAAGTTAGAAAAACAACTGTTTTGCAAACACCTGTGTTACGGTAATGACAGGTTTGAGCAAGAGTCATTAATCAAAGCTAAAACCACTAGCCAACATTTTGTTGGGAAGGGGATATTTACAAAGTTGTAAAGTACCCCCCCTTGATTATTAATTTAAAAGGGGAGTTACTTCTACAGTGAAAAAATATGACTGATACCATTTTAACCAAATGATCCAAGTTAACATAAAAATGGGACCAACATATCTGCTAATATGATGTGCTGAGGACACAACATCCCTTTTTAAAAATATTCTTACCAAAAATGCATAGTCTGTATCTAATCCTGAGAAAGAAACGTGTAAATCATGAAGGACTATAAGCTGAGGAACTATTCCAAATCAGATACCAGTGAAATGTGTGATCTGGTCAGAATTCTGGGACAGAATCAATCAATCAATCTCTCTTACACACACACACTCGTCAATTCTCCTTAATGATGTTCTATAAAGTCAGTGCAAACACCGAATTAGAGAATACTGACCCACTGTTCCTGAGAAAATACAGGGTTTGCTCCTAGAAGAAATACAAAGTTATGCTCAGACCAGCCTCGAGTCACATTTTCATCAGCCAATCAACATAGCCCTGCCTGTGTGCTTATGTTTCAAGAGATCCTATTCAGCCCGCCCGGCCGAGTCATGGCAGGAAAGCCACTCCCAAAGGAAGCTTCTCCAGCGCATGCACGGAGCGTTCTTGTGCTTAGAAACACTGGACAGCGACCCACTGTGCTGGGGAGGGACTGAGGGGGCATTTTAACACCAGAACTGCCAAAATATAGCACAAAATGCATGATGAAAAGAACTCTTATTCACAATTAGTGAACTGGTGTTGCCTTATTCAACCTCAGCTGAGAACAAGAGTGTTAGGGGAGTCAAATCATTCTGCCAATCTGAACATGTCCATACATGACTGTGAAATCACGAGCCACACTTCTTAATTTAGGAATTACTAGTAAACTTTAGCAAGTAGGCGAATTTGTAAACATGAAATCTGCCAGTGTGTGTAAGTGTATGTATATACATATACGTGTATAGACAGAGACAGAACACATACAGGGTTCAGAATTGTACAAATGCTTTTAAAATGGCAAATCTAGGTGAAGGTATACAAGAATTCATGGTAGCCCTCTTACAATTTTGTCTATAGGTGTAGTTATTTTTTTCAAAATAATTAAATGAAAAGACAAGAGCAAAGGCTTGGGGTAATAGCAATGGTAAGCCACATGATACAAAAGTGAACATTAATATCCAAACATATATTAATAGATTTACCCTTGCTAATCAAAAATACTTGGAAAAGTATGTTTTTGTCCCCTTAAAAAAATGACATCCCCAATTTTAGAGGCGATTCATATACAAACATTTTCATTTCCACTGAGTGAGCTTTTAATTTTAAAGAGTGGCTTTAATTAGCCATTTTGGTAACACTTTTTCAAACAACAAATTACACTCCTATAAATTTATCCTAATAATAATATATGTGCAGATATTGTTCACATTTTCATAATAAAAACAATTAACTTTAGCCGAAACCGGTTTGGCTCAGTGGTAGAGCGTCAGTCTGCAGACTGAAAAGGTCCCAGGTTCGATTCCGGGCAAGGGCATGTACATTGGTTGCAGACACATCCCTGGTAGGGTGTGTACAGGAGGCAGCTGGTCGATGTTTTTCTCTCATCGACGTTTCTGGCTCTCTATCTCTCTCCCTACCTCTCTGTAAAAAATCAATAAAATATATTTTTTAAAAATCAAAAAACAATTAATTTTAAAAGTGTTTATGATTTTCTATGGACATAGACAGATAAAATACCCATAAATAAAATAAATCAGGTCACAAACACATTCGTCTCAAAATATAAATCAACATATATGTAACACCTCTAAATGATTATATTTTTAAAATAAATCCCAGTGGATAGAGTGTCAGCCTGCGGACTGAAAGGTCCCAGGTTCGATTCCGGGCAAGGGCATGTATGTACCTTGGTTCTGAGCACATCCCCAGTAGGGGGCAAGAGGCAGCTGGTCGATGATTGTCTCTCATTGATGTTTCTAACTCTCTATCTCTCTGTAAAAAAATCAATAAAAATATTTATTTTAAAAAATAAAATAAAATAAAATAAAATAAAAAATAAATCCCAGTATTTATATTGTTTCTACACTAAACCTGAAAGGCTTTCTAAATTAAGAATTTTGATTTTGTAAGAGATCATTTGTTTTTACTACTGTGACCACTTTAAAATATGATACTTTGCTGTGACTGCCCTTGTATTTCCAATTACTCACTGGTTTCTTATTTTAGTTAATAATCCTATAATTTAAACGAATACAAGTTACTAGAAATTAATCTTATTTACAAAGGTGAAATTATACAAAACTTTATTTACATTAGATTCTTACAAATAATATTTTCTATGCAAAATGATTAGTCTTCTATGTTTAGAATACAGGTATTTGAATTTGACAAAACATTTAAGTTAAAAGAAAAACTTATGAAGTCCTCTTTGAAACATTTTTAACTATTATTTCTTTTTACTCTTTTCTAAGTATCAAATCACTCACAAAACGAATCGCTTCAATAACGTGATACTCAAAGTAGTAATATTTTTGGACCCACAGGCAGTGCTTTCATCCTGGTCCTATGACAATCTGTGACTTAAAAATAAAGAATTACAAATGGTCAATAATGCTAAGGCGTTCCTAGAGAAGAATAATGAGGTGAGATGACTTGTCCCACCCATATATATAAATTCCTAATTACTGTACTAATTAGGGTGGGTACAGAAATGGGTACATTTGACCAAAAGAACTAAACTGAACTGCGATATCACCTATTTTGGCTACACAGAGCTTATAAGTTGTGGACTAATTGTTCCCTCAGAGAAATAAAATCCTATAAATTCCTATATAATGAAAGCCTAATATGCTAAGTGTCCGGTCGTCCATTCAACCAATCAACATATGCTAAGGCAGCTCAACCGCTAGCTATGACGTGCACTGACCACCAGGGGCCAGACGCTCTGACCAGTAGGTTAGCTTCCTGCTGGGGACTGAGCAAGATGGGCCAGACATGCCCTGAAGCCCTCCTGAGGTCCCTCCTGGGCTGGCCAACCTCCTGTGATCCTCCCCAGCCACAATCGTGCCCTAGTGGTCCCTTGGAATCTGGGACTCCTTGGGCGATTTTGGAGCACAGTTTCAGCCCAATCCTGCAGACCAGGCTGAGGGACCCTAATGGTGCACAAATTCATGCACTGGGCACTGGGCACTGGGCCTCTAGTCTTTAATAGAAGGAGAGGGAGCATTTGATAGGTAGAGTGCACTAAGACCCTTGTCTTCTTTAGGGAGAGGATAGCCTACAATGAGGAATTAAAGGTACCGGAAGCATGGCCAATGGGCACAGTTGTGCACAGAAAGGTTGTTAGTCCAATTCCAGGTTAGAGCACAGGCCCAGGTTGCGGACTTGATCCCCAGTTGAGGGCGTGCAGGAGGCAGCCGATCAATAATTCTCTCTCATCATTGATGTTTCTCTCTCTCCCTCTCCCTTCCTCTCTGAAATCAGTAAAAATATATTTTAAAAAGTAACGTTTTAAAATAAAAAGAACAATATAATATCTTTAAACAGTGATCTTTAAACAGTGATAACAAAAGGAGTAAATATAAAAATAAACATAGAATAGAATGGGTCACTAGGCTTATGAAACAGCCTAGTAATTTTTCATTAATATGACTGAAATGGATAAGACAGTTCAGTCATATTAATGAAGGTAAAGGCCTGAAGTGGGAGTGGAAGTGGGGTACAGGAGGGGAATTGGTGGAAAAAGGGTCATCTGTAATACTTAACAATAAAGATAAATGCCAAAAAATATTTATGACTGAAAAACTTTCCAATTGAAGTTCCTTGATCAATTGATGCAGAATAATATAACATAAGCAAGATTCTACTAGCAATTCTGTCAACAGAGAACTGAGCCTTCTAAAAAGAACATTTGTTAAGACTACACAGCTGTAAGGTGCTCACATGTTCCTTAACCAAACTGACTGCAATCCAATCAAGTCTTAATTTTAAAAGAATCATTAGCAGCATCTAGTGATAAAAGGGACTCTCCCTTTTCACTGAAACTCATGTCTCATTTCATTAGGCATGGGTAATTAACTCTTCTTGGTATTAGGTCTATGGCAGAGTAATTAGCTTAAGTTTTACAAGCTACTTAAATGGTTACTTTAATGAAAACAAAGGTTTATTTTCACTGGGTACATCTTTTTACCCTTCAAAGAGTTTTTCACAAAATTTAATAACTGCACTTTAAAATAAATAATAGTAAAGTGTTTATTTCTAATCCTTCATGTTTGTTAATCAATGTGGGCAAAGCGACTCTAAGTGTAGGGAAATACTATCCAATCTGGAAAAAAGCACTGAATTTTTATTGCACTCCTTTATCCTCTTCTATGTTAAAATAAGGCTAAGCCACCTGAGGCCGTAATGAACATGTAACCAAATGAACAAAAATGTCAATATTCTAACAAAATTATTTTAAAAACATGCACAGCAAAAACAAGAGGGTGAGAAGTGTGGAGAGGAGCAAGAGTGGACCTGGGGGCCAGTTTACAGTCCTGAGAACCCAGCAGATCATGCGACAAGCTGGTATTACAACCATTCCAACCAGTGCTGCTTGGCAGTGTAGCTTGCAAGGATAGAAATCAAAGGTGTTTAAGAAACATTCACAGCATTCTAACTGGATAATTTTGCCTGTGACATAAAAAGTTCTAAATAGGTTTAAGTTTACATATTTTAGAAATTTCTCTGATAAGAAACATTAGATTTTACTTTTTTTGAGATGGTCTTTTATTTCACATCATTTGAAAAACACTGATTTAAACTATTCCAGAAAAGTAGGCCTTCCTTTCCCTTGAAAACAAAACAAAAAAACAAAAACAATCACTTGAGGTTGAATGAAATGTCATGTGCCGTTACACTGAAAAAAAGTCTCACGCTGCTTGAGAATTAGTTCATAGCTCAAGTAGGATGTATTCAATACATAAGTACTGTAATCAATATGTCAGAGGCTCTAAGGTTTAAAAGAATATATTTGTTTTGAATTCGAAGTAAAGTTAAGATCAAAGAACTTAAGTTTCCAAGATAAAGATTTTATCTCAACTCAAGAAAGGACTTTCTAGACAAAGCTAAGGCTGGTCATTTGCCTGCGGCCTTTATTCAGTCTCTTCTGACTGCAAAGAGGGGATGCAAGGTAGAAATGGAAAGTAGAGGGAAAGCCCACAGATTTGGCTCAGAGGTAGGGCATCGACCTATGAACCAGGAGGTTATAGCTCCCCATTCCTGGTCAGAGTGCATGCCTGGGTTTCGGGCTGGATTGCTGGTAGGGGGCGTGCAGGAGATAGTTGATTAACAATTCTCTCTCATCACTGATGTTTCTATCTCTCTCTCTCCCTCTCCCATCCTCTATCTGAAATAAATTCTAAAAAATAATAATAAAGTGTAGGAAAAAAACCATTCCTCATAGGGTTACAAGAGAATGAAGTCTTAATGCCTGGCCCAAGGCATAAATTATGGATGACTAACTTCTCTCCTACACATCTATAATGATACTCATTATGAAGCACTTCCAGTAAAACTGAAGAATTTCTAAGTTCTGTGTTTCATATGAGGAATCCTAGCTGAAAAAAGGGCATGTAATCTAATAGAAAATCATATTAACTTTTTCTCTTGAAAACATTTTAAATAGTAATTAGCATCTTGGCCCAACTAGAAATTTATTACAATTATAATATACCTCAAGTCCTGTTACAATAATACCACTTCAGCTATGTCTAACCATTATTTTAAATGGGCTTGATGGGAAAATAGCAATATATTGCAAGTAAAATGACTAACTGGGAAACCAGAGATGGCTGCAATGTTCACAAGAGCAATGACGTTGTTAACACTCCCCCTCCCCCCCCCCCCCCACACACATTTACTTATGGAATAGCTTGTTTAAAAATGTCTTTAACATCTCCTCATAAAATATAAAAGTTTAAATCTATTGGAGAATCTATTAAGAAATTGATTGCTCATGGTAATGCAAAATAAGCATCCCTAGAAATAGGAACTTAGACCTACCTAGCAAAATTACATATTGTAATAGCACTTCTAGAATTCTAACCAAAATATAAACTAGCAAATACATGTAAAGATGTACATAATAAAGATGCTGCTATTCAAAGCAGCACTCTCTGCCTACGTTTAACAACAAAGCCTAGGATCAATTCAAATGTCCATTAACAGGGGAATGTTGAAATAATTCATAGTATATCCACACAATGGGATATGGTAAAGTTATTAAAAGGAATAGAACTATTTTTATATACTCAACAATATACCATTAAGTAAATATATACTCAGCAAGGTATAGAAAAGTGTAGACTGCATAACGATCTATGAAAAAAGAGAAATTACACACAATACACAATTGTCATACTTCTGTAAATTTACATTAAAAAAAAAAAGGAAATAGAAAGCTAAACCAAAAACTAAATTAAAAATTTACACAAACGGCAAAGGGGGAAATAAATAAAGGAACCAGAAATAAAAGCTAGACTTCTCTGAAAATTTCCTACATTATACATTTGACTTTGAAACCATTGGAAATGTTGCAAGTAATAGAAAAATAATTTAAGCAATTCTTAAAACTGAAAACCAAATGAGCTTAACTGTATATCCATATGATGGTATAACTTACACAATAAAAAACTCTTGTTTTAAAACAGTAATTTGTTTCTCAGGTGAAATATACCCTAAAGTAATAAGAACTGCTGCCCTGGCTGGTGCGGCTTGGCTGGCTGGGCTTCCATACACATAAAGATCCTGGGTTTGATTTCTGGTCGGGGCACATACCCGGTTTGCAGGTTCAGTCCCTATTGATGTGTCCCTCTCCTCTCCTCTTTCTTCCCTTCCTCCTTCCCCTCAATTCAATTAAAGAAAAACAACCAAAGACCAAAGAAAGTGACAAGAACTGCAGAAAATTTCCCCTGGACAGTGTTGTTGGCTAGTGTCCTTATTGTAATTCTGGCATGTGTTGTGTATTTTAGAATATAGTAAATGAATCTTTAGAAACCAGGATTTTCAGTGTGATAGAAAGACAATACAGATAAAAAGATCACTTAAATAAAACCCTGTAAACTTGGTTTTGAATAAGAATGAACATGTACAAACATATCTATATTTGTGTGTGTGTTTGATTGTGTATCCTATCTCTGTGCTGAAAAGGTCTACAAATAATGAGCATAGCTGCAACCCAGACTGCAATCCCTAAATATTATTTCCACTAACAGTAACCAAGGTCTCTTAAAGAACGGCTGATTCTAATTCTGGAGAAGAAATACTAAAAGATGAGCATGGACTATGTACTCCACCAGAAAGCAAAAGCAAAGTTACTAGTCACAAAACTACAACTGTGTCAAAAGGACCTTGAAGAGATACCCACAGGCCAAACATAGTAATTAGTTAGAAGCATTAACTGCAAAGAACTGAAACATCGAAACGGTGTCAATGCAGCATTCAGAATGATACTCAAAAGAAAACAAACACTCTTTTCACCTTTGCAGGGTTCCTAGGAGTCAACTGTCTATTTTAAAACTAGTGAATAAGGAACTGAGTGTTTATTCAGCTTTTCCTATAAAAGTAAATCTTGCTGGTAGTAATGAAGAAAACAGGATATAGCTATTTTGTAACTCCTTCTGAAAAAAGAACCTAAGAAACAATCACCAATGACTGCTAAAATCAGAGAGAGGAAACTGGATTTTCTGTGCCCCCACCATAACAGTGCTTGTGAAATAGTCTTCAGAAAGGAAGAAAATGAGGAAGGGAAGGCAGGCGATCTGAATGTGGTGAAAACTTTGTTACTATTTACAACAAACACAGGAACAGAGTTAACCACCACCATGAACATGCAATCAGCTACATCCACAGGAATTCCTCAGGACAAACAGCTCAGCTCCTCTACAAACACACTGCCAGCCGAGAGAAATGGGCAGAGGGGGAGAGTGACACGAAGAGCCCGATCAATCAACTGCTACGTATATAGCCTTCATTTGGATGCTATTCAGACAAACTTTTAAATGTACATTTATGGGACAGGGGAGAAACTGAACACTGACGAGGTATTTGATGACATAAAGAAAATGTGATAAAAAAAATAAACACAATAACAAAGAGCCTTTCTATTTTAGAAACTAATAAAGCATTTACAAGCGAAATTATGTTTGGAATTTACTCCCCAAATCATCTGCGGGAACAGCAGGGGGGGTGAGGGCACATGTGGAAGGAGACAGGCAACACTGACACTGGGTGTGAATAAAGACTATTTAAAATTCACCATGATGAAAGGTTTTAAAACAAATTAGACCTATGCTAAAAGAAAGCTACGTAACACAACAGGCTATTGGGAAACATGCTTGTACTTGCTGGTATGTCATATTGACCACAGCCACTTTAGTATGTCCACCGAAAACTGGTGCTTCCCATCACCCAGCACAAAGTCTAAAACATTCTAATGCTCAACCATCTGGCGAATTGACACAGGACAGAACAGAGCTGCAGGAGAAAATGTTAATGATGAAGCATCATGTCCGACAGCTCATGTGAACATGCATATAACTTCATGAAGCACAATCTACAAGAAGACATGGTACCGAACTGTCAACAAGAGTGGCATCTGGAGCAGTGGCTCCCAACACGGGCACACGCCCCACCGGGGGGCCATGTGATTTAAGGGGGCAATTTGAGAATGAGTTACTCAGTGAATGTTTTGCATTTCTTATGGTTCTAGGAGTCTCATATACGGTATGTAAATATATATTGTGACACATTTATGCATTTCAGTTCTCTATGTTTTGAAACTATTTCCTATTTTTTCATATCACTATATTTTTATCAATTTCTTCCTCAGTACTTCAACTGTTCTGTTCTTTTCTTTTTCTCTTTCATGGATGCCATGTTCTTCGGAAGCTTATTTAGACCAAGTTCGTGGCCTTTTAGGCTTCCCCCACAAGAACAGGAGCTCACTTTTTGAGTAAGAATTATATGTTATATGGAGGGAGGATCAGGATTTTAGAGATGCTTAGGTGGGTCGTGGCTAAAAGCAGGTTGGGGACCACTGATCTAGAGAGAAAGAATCAGGTACAATTTAGTATTTTTTTCAGACCATCTGTACTTTTAAACTTTCCTAAAAATATCACGTATTAAAATATATATTAACCATAAAAATAGAAATGAGAAAATGTGTAATGTACATATATGAAAAATAGCCCGTAAAATGATATTAAGGTCTACTTATGTTTACAATTATAAAATATGCCTTCTCTAATAACATTTTATAAATCATATTCACAAAAGAATGTAGTTTTTTCAAGAAGTTATAGAAACATCTCTTAAAAAAGATTCTATGGGTAAATATATTTGGGAAACAAATGTAAAGTTAAAAACAGAATTAAAACTTTAAAATCAGACGTATCTGATTTTAAATTCAAAGCCCATAATCTCATAAGGACAATTTGTAGAGTTTGAATGTCTCATGATGTGTTTGAATTTGGTGCAGTTGTCATTCAGAAATAAGGGACTGGATAATAGCTGGAAGCGTAAAACCATCTTCTGAGGCTGCTGCTGGTCTGAATGAGACACTACAGGTGAAGCAGCAGCTCCCATCGGCATTGTGATCAGCAGCCCCAGAAGGGCCACCTGACCCTCTGAGCACACATTCCTTCACTCCAAGCACAGAGCTCTAACTACAATTGCGGAGTCTCACTGGATGTTTCCAGAAGACACAACATTTGACTGAGCTGGCTTTAATCAAACTGAACACATTTCACCCATCAACACTGTTGGGAAACATAGGCGTGGCTTCTTAGCTCCTCCTGTTAATGACAGGGGGTGTTGTGTGTGTATAAACTAATGGATGTGGATAAGAAAAGTCTCCAAAGAGTGTTCCCTACAAAGACCATTCCTAAAGATTTCCAAAGGTGTACTTCACTTACCACTGTAACACCGTAACTGGTCTCCACTATCATCTACCAAGTATCTAATTACGTACACAATAGTCTTCCCTTTAAGGACTTCCCTGTTTCATCCGCTACACTATTCTGTGTTTCGGAGAGGCCATTCCTTCTAGCAGGAGACATTTCCACACAGCCCTTCATGTGGCCCCTGCAAAAACTTCAAAAACAAACAAACCAAAAAACTCCTACAAAAAATAAAAAATAAAAAAAATCAACCGTATTCTTTCCTCAATATTATTTCTCTAGCATCTCTAATCTGTTCGAGTATTTGTTTCCCAACAGGAAACAAGGGATTAAATCCTGTCTAAAGGAGAATTTCTGAAAATAAAAAGGATGATGCATAGAAAAATTTCAAAATATATTATCACTGAGGAACTGAACAAAAAGCTTAGAGGAACCAACCACACTGCCTTCATAGCAAAAGTTTAGAGTACTCAGTAGTCAAGTTCTTCTAATATTCCTGAGGCTGATGTCACTCTTAGGGATGGTGTATAATTAGAAGATTAGGTTCAAACTTTGCTGCCTTTTTGGCAGCTGACCTATGGCAAATTACTCAACCACCTTGAGCCTCAGTTTCCTCACCTACATAATGGAAATAGTAAAACTCAGATGAACTAAATGTGAAGAAAGCACTTAGAATGATTCATGATACAGACTATACTAAATTCACAAGGACTATCCATAAGCACTGGCTTCCACTTGTGGACCCGTTACCATCTACTGACCACCGACTACCGGAGACAGGCCCAGGCCACTCACTGGAGATGAGCAGCGCCCTATGCTGGCTGGCACAGACAAGCTTCCCCGCCTCTCATGAAGTCTGACTGCCTGCAGCTCCTGCTCTTAGGTTCCGTGTTATTCAAAATCAATGCTATCGTAGCCATCAATAATGTTAAAAGTAATATCAATCCAAGAGAATAAAGTTTGAAGTGGCATATTCACTCCATTGCTGCAAACCAGCAGCTATCTTCCCAACAAAATTAAAGCACATAGGGTTTATGGTTTTCTCTATTTACAAAATCTTTTATGGAGTCTGGAGAGTCGGGGCAGGAGGGCATCTATGCCTTCGTGTATTACCTAAATAAACCATGTGTTCCTTCCCAGATCCTACCACGTGGCAGGGATTCATCAAGCACAGAGCAATGCTCCATAAGCACTGAGTTTACCAGACAAGTAAAGGATTTCATCTCCTTGTGACTCAGATCAATAAACAACTATTCAATCATCAGAAGTAAAATGATATTAATCTCTAGCTTTCTTCACTTGGCATAAATTGACAACTCTACAGGGGGAAAAAAAGTAGAAACACCAGAAATATACCTCAACCAGGCTTCTTCTTTACATCAATACCTCTTTTTGTCTCCATCTGTTTGTCATTGTCTTTTTTCAAAACAGCCAACAAACAACAGTACTTTCCATTTTGACTTTATTAACATTACAGCATAACCCAAGATGATTTAGTTAATTTATTATGTGTAATCCATTTAAATTAAGATTACAGAAAGCATTCCTAGTATTCTAAGTCTATAAATTCTTCACAAAATTCACACACCCTAATATCAAACATATATATGGAAGCCATTCTAATTAACTTGATATGCCCAAGGTATGTTCACCTGTAGCTTTTAATAAAATTAAAAATGCAATCTATAGCCAATTTTTGGTGTCCTATATTATCTTGCATGTACATTCATTCTGTAAGCTCTTTTAAATTTCAGCAGACAATATTACAAACAAAAATAAGTAAAATGTATAAACTGCTTCTACTTGAGGCTAAGAACAAAATAGACAGGCAGGATATGGACACACCAACAACCAGACACACAGCATAGGAAAGCCATGAGAATCTGGGACTTTCAAAGGTCACAGGACTCATTTCCAGAGTTTAAAAAACTGCACCTATGAGTTTAAACACAAAGTGTACTATCAAACAGTATTGGCTAAACTTATTAAGAACCATTATTAACATTAACTGATCACTTAATATACATTAAAACACAGTTCCTAGTGTTTTAGCACTAACTGAACCCTCCCAGCCACCAGAAGAGATGAGTGACATTACTGGTCCCACTCTACATTCCAGGCAGAGACAAGCTAATCTGCTGAGTGACAGAACCAAGATGCACAGCAAAGCAATGTGACTGCAGAACTCACTCTCTAACCATTCTGTTCTTCTGCCAAGAGCAGAATGTGGTCTTCAGGCTGCAAGTCCACCCTAACCACACAGACTCATGGCGTCTCACTACACACCTGCAAGCTCTTGTCCACAATGCCTCGTGCACCAGTGACACAAGCGCAGGCCACTGTACAGAATTAAGAGACGCTGAGAAGAGGAAAAAAGCATGCTTTGTTAACTGCCTGATAACAGTAGCTTTTTAAACTAATAGATACAATAATCTTTTGGTGAAGATTCATTTGTCCTCGGTTGTCAAGATTCCTCCTCCTTGTGACCAGGCTATGAAATTGCACTATTTAATGCCAATGCAACCGTAAGTGCAAGCATGGGAACCAAAACTGATGGCAACACAAAAATGCATGTCACTTAGTTGAATCAGAATCTAGAATCTAATATTTAAGATCCTAATAAAATGTTTTAAATATACCTAAATAAGCTGAAGGGGAACTCACAAGCTTGCCTCCAAGTATATTTAAACTCAGATGACAAGAAAACGTGGTAAGATTAAAAGATAATATCAGTGAGGATTTTTTACCCTCAACTTCTTAGCGACTCTTTATCTACAGGGAGAAAGAGTGCCTGAGATTTGGTAAATGAGAGAGCTTACACAAGGAGGTGGGAAGCTCAGAAAAGCAGCCCATCAGCATCCAGTGGGAATACCTTTCAGGTCTGCTGTTGGTTCCATGAGCTCCACAAAGCAGTTCAATGTACATGCTGCAACATGACTGAAGCATATGCTATCATTTGCTAGCCCTCTCAAGGCAATGTGTTTAAAAAATTAAAACAACAACCCTTCCTAACAATAAGTTTAATCAATTGTCAATGAAATGTAGTTACTAAAAAAAAAAAAAAAAAAAAAAAAAAAAAAAAAAAAAAAAAAAAAAAAGGAAGTCAAACATTTTTTACACAAATAGAAAGTCAAAAGTATTTACTCGACAAAAGGAAAATAGGCAAATAAAACCTTCTAAAAACAATATTTAAAGTATATAGTTAGACCTTTATTAATTTAAATAGAAAAACAAGAGGTAGCAAGAAAAATGAAAACCAGAAACAATATACTTTAAAGTAAAATGTCTAGAAAACTTGTGATCAACACAGAATGTTGATGAAACCAAACTGAGGCTAATTAAAAGCCTTCCTTTTCTGTTGACTAACTCTCCAAATGATTTGACATACATGCAAACTTATTTATGTGACTGTTCTCATACAAATCTCAAACATTTTAGATTTCCCAAACTTTTAGTTACATACTTTTATATACACATTATAGTTTGGCTAATTCCCAAACTGGAAGTTCCTCGATTATAAAGACCAAAGTTAAAAAGATGTACTGAGTGTTAATATAGTTGGCTAAATGAAAAATGATAATTAGCAGGGCAAAATCATGACTTCACCTTTAAAATGTTCATGCTTCTGACATGAAATAATGTGTATGTGCTTTATACACAAAAGACCTGAATATTTTATTAGAATGCAAAAGTTTAATCAAATTATTCATAGAAAGACTTGCCTCCATTTTTAAAAACTTACCTTCTTCTTATCCCTCATTGAGCCTTTTCCCCGGACCATAATTTTACATCCCGTTTCTGCTTCAAGCTGTTTAGCTGTAAGTCCTCTAGGTCCAAGGATTCTCCCAACAAAATTAAACTGGGGGGGGAAAAAAAGTCAGCATATATTATTCTCTTGCTTGAATTTATAGCTATTAAAATTATTTTAAAATATATATTCACTTGCTCAAATGAAATACTTTTTAATAATAAGTTGAAATAAAATTAAGAGTCCTTATAAATGTCTTGCCAAGTTTGGGGGAGGGGTGTTATAATAACTCATTGTTTAGCATGAAATTTTCATATGTATTAGTACAAATTATAAATTAAGAACATCTGCCTGAAAAAGGTACAATACTGAACTGTCCATTAACATGTAATCTAAACCAAAGCATATAACAAAATCTTAAGATACCATATAAAAATGCGAATGTCTTTTACAAAACTCTTTAATGATGGTGTTCAGGGAACTGTTCTTAATGTTAAATAATATTTATTGCTGTTTTTAACTAAAATCCTTGGGTGAAATTCCTATTACTTATCTAACAAGCTATACTTTCTCTTAAGCAACTGTTCAGAGACCATACTTTTGGGCTGCCTGTCAGAACTCTACTCTGGTGGCCAAATGTGGATTCCACCCTGTACTAAACTAAACATTTAAGTCTTGAAAGTAAATGCTTTTTCATCACATTCCTTACAAGTTTTATGCCTGTACGCTTATTTCCCCCCTCATTTCTACCTTTAACTTATACTATTTTTGCAAGGAGGCTTAACTCTTTTTGTGAACAGGGGAGTGATAAAAACAATTGCATAAATAAAGAATTAGCATCCCTCAACAGAAACTTTTAGCCTTCATATAGAGAAGTTTATCTTTCAAGGGGAGGTGGGGAGCAAGACATAGATTAACTCTGAACACTGAAAAGTAAATTTCCTCACTCACATGAGATAAAATACTATCACTTCCACAAAAATCCAAAAGTAATGATTCTCATGCATACAGCTTCCTATTTTTTCCATGCACATGAGCCACTGCTAGCATGTTATTCCGTAAAAGTCAGAAGCTAGAATTCACTACTCTCAAGGCTTAAGCTAGGGCAGCACTTCTCCAGTCTTCTGTGCCTCCATGGCTCTGACTGTCTCACTAAGCTGCTGACCAGCAGTACAGTTTCGGAGACTCACAAACGAAAGATGGGTGGTGCATGAGGATTGCTGGAAGAAAGTCCTCTCCCTCAGATTTTGATACAACTTTTCCCATCCAAAGCTGAGACTGTCCTCTAAGCACCTGATCTAGCTCTCCAGGGTCCCCCATTCTGAAATTTGCCTGAACATCTCTGTACACACCCCTTATCCCTGCCTCGTTCTTCGCCTCTTTACCCAACCCGGGGCCCTGCACTTCCTGCTGCTTTTAAGATTTCCTCTTCTGCTGGAACCATGGCATTAGAACTATACAGAGAAAGACTTCACCACAGCTAAGTCATCCTTACAGTTACTATTTATCAATGAGCAATGTTTTAAAAGCAGTCAAAACCAACATATTAAATCTATAACACAAAATTTTCATGACCTTAAAAATGAACCAAGCTTTATTACCCAAGAACCAACAAAGCTCAAGTCTGTTAAAGTGCATACCACTGGAATTCTAATTCAGTAGAAACTGTCAAGGTCATCCTTCTCAGAATATTGTAAGTGGAGAATGAAAAAATTAATCATAGCAGCTGCTTTGTCTACTGCAGCCAATTTAATATCATTTGCCTTGCATTAAAATTCATTGTGTTGATTTATCATGCTAGTTCTGCAGCTTCGTGCAATTAAAACAATGTCACAACATATTCAAAAATAATAATTTCAAACAGCCTGAGCTAACTGCAACTTGAAATTCCCAAAGAGCAAGAAAGAAAGAAAAAAGAATTCGTTCACCCTACTGTTTTAAGTACAGACCTTCTCCATGGCTCACCTACACTTATGCCAAGTGGCAAGTTATTTTCTAAAGAAGAGGTTAACAACAATTATGTCTAATGTTATTCACTGATGCTCACTTCATTTTAAACAGAATAGATTTCTACCAATGACAATATACAAAGAATTATGGTAAGTTTTTCCATTAACCTTTTAAGATATCTACAAATAAGATAAAACTTCCTGTGACATGCTGTCAAAAGAGGTAACTAATAAAAAAAATGGATCACCAAAAGCATTTCAGTGAATCACTTCTAAGAAATGTTAAATAGTAACTTCTGCTTAAAACTTTGGAATATTCTGTAAAGTATGCATTTCTTTGGATTATTTTCTACACAGATTAATAATGTTTTAAAATAGTGCGTCTACTATTTCTAAAGTGAATTTTAATTAGATACCTTACAAACTTACATTATATCACTTAAGTGACATAATAGGTATGAAACACACACACATATATTTGTTGATGAAGCCTTTACTTAGCAAATGACAAAAAAATAAAATAAAATAATGAACTACCTCAAGTGTAATCAACACCAGTGAGCTATCTTATGGAAGTGTGTAAGATGAGAGAATTATGACTATTTAGCAGTACTGCAGGTCCTCAAATAACATCATCTCGTTCAATGCTGTTTCTGTGTAACGCTGATGAGATACCCTAGGAACTTAACTCTTTTTTATGTCAATTAACTTATGGTAAAAATTGGTTTCATTATTCTTTATTTTGCTTAAAGTCACAGAACCTATGGATAACATTAAGTTCAACTGTTTTTAATTAAAAGGACCAGAATGAATATATAAAAATGTCTTCATCTGGGGAGACAAATGGCTTATTACTTTTCTATCTTCAAATTAATTCTAGATAAGCAACATGTCTTCTATGTTACCTAATAATTAGTATAGGAATCATTTTTGAAAAACTTCTCACATATGTGAACTTTATACACATCTTCTAATGGCTATGCAGGAAGAGGCACTTTTACCAGCAGCTTTTTAAAGGGGAAAAACAGTAACCAGTAATAACCGAAATCTGACCTCTGTGGCATATGAATTTAGATATCCTAATTTATGGCAAATCACCTTTTGAGTATAGATATACTTGGGAAAGAGTCTAAAACCATTTTTTAAAAATCAAGTGAATAAGAAAATATCCTCCAGAAGCTATATAACAAGTGTTTTGGGGGAAATTACCTAGACAACTAAAATAAAAATACGAGGCATTAAAGCCAACAACAGTTTTATGATATAAGTATATGATAAAATATGACAGCTCAAGATACAAACTCTTATTACGCACAAAACCCTTTAAAAGATTCCACTTACTTTTCAAACCTTTATTTTGCTACCACCTTGCTGTTCACACATATAAGTAATTCATGTTCTCTGAAAAGGGCAGGTACTTTAAAATTTTCCGTCACACCTTTTTCCGTCCTTCCTTCTCAACAACCATGTCAAATGCCTCTCATGACACACACTGAGCTCACGTTTCTTCTGTGATTTCCTTATCATCATCTCTAGGCCAGCGGTCGCCAACCTTTCGGACCCCATGGACCACCAGTTGGTGACGGCTGCTCTAGCAGCTGTCCGTTTCCTCCTCCACAGTGACATCTCAGGGTGCTTTGTGTCCAGCCTCAAAGAGCCTAGCACACGGGATGCCATGATCAGCTGTCTCTTGCAGGCCATTCCCAAGTCAGGAACCAGTTCCTGATTTTTGTTTTTTCACTTCATGGTACCTCACACACACACAGCACATAGAAGAAACTAATACTTGTTCAAACTGTTGAATGATACAACTTAAAAATGTCCACAGAAATCATAACATTTTTTTTCATTCACTAGTAATAAATCAATCACTAAGTCATATGCAGCACAAGAAATCTTAATACAGTTCAGAAATTTCTCAAATAGTTAAGCCGGGCTGACTGATCTCTGGATAAATTCCAAATGACAGACCATGTCATAAAAAGAAAACTGTGATATCCACTTTCCATTTCAATACAGAAATATCATGAGTGCAAAGACTATGTCACTCCCTATGGCATCCGTGTTGAATATGTAGAAGTATGTTTTATTACTGAGTGCTCCCATATGAGCCAGCTTCTACTGCTTGGCAACACTACATGTACTAAGTCCCTTAAGAGGGTAACCTGGAAGGCAGTTACCTCTGCAGTCTATATTTAATACATGACAGATGACAAAAGTAGCCCAAACCCTAGAACACCTAGATTAATCAACATAGTATAATGCCTTTCTCCTCAAGACCTTAAACATATGCCCTGGTCACATCAGAACTCACATTCAATTTTCTCATTCTTGTTGCTCATTCAAAATGTTTAGTAGGAAGTTTATAAAAACTCTCATCACTGATGTTGCTATTTCTCTTAGAAAGAAGAACAAGAAAAAAACACAATTCTCTTCAGAGTCAAAGTTATTATTTTTGCAATGTCTTCTTCACCTACATCCCATAATGTATCATTTCACTATTTCTACGTAACCACACCGAACCTTCTCGGTATTTTCATCTGTCTTTATGGATTGGGACCACTGTCTTCATAAGCATCATATACATCCTTTTCATCTTAATTGAACTATTTATATGAATATTTCAATGACACATATGTAAAAGTTCAAAAAAGAGAAAGAGAATGTGATTATTGAATTCAAGATTGAGCTTACAAGTGACACCTCAGACCAGAATGTAAGACATGATGATGAAATGTGTGTTCTGACCATTCATTAAATAGTGCATAAGCTCTCTAAAATGGATTTCCTAAGTTTTGCTGCATAACTATTACCTGCCTCACACACTGTTACAAAATTATTAATTCAGCTCTGAAAGTGACAGGTCTGGAGCACAAATTTTAGTCCCACCTGACCTCTTGATCATTATCTTGTGTTACCCTCGTTCAATACAACTCAGCTTTCGGTGGCTTATAACTAAACGACCTTCTGTCACCATGGTATGCTTATCATCTCTTCCTCTTGATTCCTATACAATGCTAATGATAAAACCGACTCCTTCTCTATTCTCTATTCTCAATGAATAGCACCACCAGTAAGGCCCTCTCTCATTCTTAGCCTCCCACAGGTAACAGACTAAGAAATCTTAAGATTTTCATTATTCTGTCCCCTTTTCTTCAATTTCAGCTGCCTTAGATTAGGCCCTGTATCTGTAACAGTACCGTGAGAGTAAGGATTATACCTCTTATTCTGGTGTCAGGTGCCTATCACAGGCCACACACAACGTTCTGGAAGAATGATACCAAATTTTACTGATTTAACTCAAATCTCTTCTTTAGCCTCATGCTCCTAATAAATTTGCAAATTTATTTTTCTTTTGTTTTAATCTATCCTTAAAAATTGCAAATTTATACTTCTTTAAATAGCCATACTAATCAAAATGATCACTTCTATAATATCAAACAATAAAACATAGACACATTTTAAGCTCAATAAATTCCTTATCAATTAATGAAGAAAAAAATTATCATACCAATGTGAAACACAGAGATGAACAAATTTCTGCTGGGTAGCCTGTTTAATAATGTTCTCAGACTTGGGAAAAGCAATTTTCTACAGTAGTCAAACTAGATTTCAGAAGTACCTACTTTATATACAAACTGTTTTGTTCTGAAGAGTTTTGTTCTGAAGACATACAATATGCTTCCCAAATGAAATAAGTAGCTCTATCCAGCTCAAAGAACCTCCTGTAGAAGTTTGATTTCAGTGTCCCTAGTTCTATCAAAAACTATGCGAGCTGTCTGCTCACCAAATTCAAACCACGAAAAGGCGTAAATGCTGAGTTTTTCACTCACAAAGTAAATGTAGGTCACCTAATATAAGCCGGAACTAAGATGGGTGGTCAACTTAAGAGCGGTATAACCTTCCACTACTCCACAGCCTGTGCCACTTGCCCATGCTGGAGGGCGGGGACTAGAGTAGAAAGGCTGTTACTGACTACCAACATTGCTCTTTCAAGAAGGGCCAAGCCAAGAGCAAATCAGCACATCTCCCTTCCCATTAATAGCAAACAAACACCTCAATGTTTCCAAAATGTAAATACCACTGAGAAACAAGCTTCTCTCCAATTTTGTATTTATATTACTTTTATTTTTTTCAGTGAGAATCTGAAAGATATGGGTGTTAGATACCTGGACTAGGTATCAAACTGATTTATAAATCTTTTCCAACAGTAATTTTAACAGAGCAGATCTTAACAAACTTTTTGGATGGAAAAATCATAGACATAATTGTATCTCAACTGAGGCTGAAAACACTTGCTTATAAGCAATAGTTCTTCCTTAATAACTAACCCCATCTTTTAATTTGTCCTTCTGAATTGCTAGCTTTTTAAATATTAAAATGTTATTTTACAAAAAAGTATCAACATTTAAGACTCTGAGAAGGCTTATTATTCTTAACATTATTAAACTTTGAAGGCCCCCAATACACTCTTTCAGTGATATAAAAAATAAACTTCAAATCCCAAACACCAAAAGTAATGAAAATGACCTTCACTAAAGTAATCTGCCAATTTGCAGGTGACAACCTTTAAAAACAAACAGCAATACCTTATACTAATTCAGAAGCTATAACTAGCCAAATTTTCTCTGCAAACCCAGGAAAACCCTTTGAAAGGGAACATAAAACTCTTGCTCTACTAGTAACAAAGAGTGTTATTATGAGACAATAGTACTATGAATAACATTGTAAATCTATATTACTACTGTTGCCAGGCTTGGATCCTATAAGCTTGAAAAAGACTTGAAAAGGCATTTATCCAACTGAGAAATCTTCGACAATGCATGTCATCATGATACCGTGTTTCCCCGAAAATAAGACATCCTCCGAAAATAAGACCTAGCGCATGGAAAGATAAGACATCCCCTGAAAATAAGACCTAGTGCAACTTTGGGAGAAAAAATTAATATTAGACACTGTCTTATTTTCGGGGAAACAGGGTAGTATAGATCCAACACATACCTTTCAAGGCTATAATCATTCAAAATTAAAACCCATTTTACAACACCAGAAAGACAGGTATCTTCATATAAATTCTGAGAAAAGTCTCACTACAATTTCATCATATCCCAAGCCAACAGTTTAGCAATCTAATCTGTTCATGTATATACAGGACAACTAATATCTAATAGCTAGACCTTGCCATATTTAAAACTATCTACCACTCTGGTAGACCTTATAAAACAATTACTCAATAATTCAAAATTGATAACTAGGAACATTTAATGACAGAATTATTACTGACTCATTGAAAGGTAACATCTTATATCAGTCAGAGTTAAATCCATTCACACACAGTTTATAAGCTCTCCCTGGACACAAACAAGTCCTTAATAACTTAAGGGGCCACACTACCATTCGATAGCCTATGTATAGCTTTTATCTTCACTCATGTCTGTCATTTTATGAATGTATGACAAACTTAAAAGGTATTAAATGGTCTAATGCACCATCTTTTATCTTTCATATAAGACTGTGGGCTCTTTCAAGGGGAGGATTTCTTCTCTTCTTCACTCACAGGAGCCGTACTGAGTGCTCTGTCAGATGCCATATAGTTGATATCTTGATACCTCCAAACAATTCTGAGGTACACCTTATAATTTCAAAGATAAGAAAACAGACTCTAGGAAAGAAACATGTGCTCAAAGCCAATGGGACAGTCTCGATTATTTTCACAAAATGTATCCCCATTTCCTTCTCACTGTGGACAGGGTGACCTGATAATACTGTTTCTCCTCTCATCTCACCTCAGACATTTTAGGGGGCTAATTCTTTGTTGTGGGAGGCTGTTCTGTGAATTGTAGGATGTTTAGCAGCATAATTAGCCTCTACCCACTAGATGCCACTAGTAACCCCTCCAAGTTTTGCCAAACAAAAATATTCCCAGACATTGCCAGATGTTCCAGAGGGGCCAAACCCCCCTAGCTGACAATTGCTGAGCTAACAGAATGTTAATGGATGGGTCAAGAGCAGAAGCCTTACATGTGCTTTAGCAATTTGGCCTGTCTCTGGCACTTCAGTAGCCTGCCATGAACAGAGAAGCTCCAAGTAGCTGCTGCCGCTTTGAGCTGAATTCAACAGGAACAACCACTGGCAACCAGCCTAGACTGAGGCTTAGATAACCTCGGCTCAGCCCAATCAGCAGAACCTTAGCCAACAAACAGTATAGACTCCAGAGCACAGAAGCCAATCTGTTATTCTAGGGCACTGTGTTTTAGGATAGCCTGCTATGGAGCTTTATTGTGGCACCTGTTGACAACACCAGTAAGGGGGTAAGGTAAGTCAGGATTCTAAATCTAGGCCTGTCTAGCTCAAAACCCCACTATTATCTCCACTATGTTAAGCTTTCTCAATGGAATTAATATCCTCACCCCCAGGATGTGATTGGTACACACTAGAGTACATTTTCAATGAGCTATTGACACTACCTTCTCCTTCCCACATCAGGCCACTGATTAAAACACATTGTGCAGGACAACAATGTACAGTACTGCCTCCTTTCTGAAACACTGAGTCTGAGACTTTCTCCTCCTATCATCCCAGAGCTGTACACAGCCAAGCCCAAAACAAGAGCTCCGAAGGAACACTTGTATAAATAAGTTGTTATGTGCAGATGCAAAGGTGTGTATGTTTTTTTTAAAGGTTTACTAATATTTCAAAGAATGAGCCTTTCACAGAGATACACACAAAGATATTTATTGTCCATCTAACATTACCATGTGGTTAAGTGGAGACATGAAAATATACAAAACCCCCACCACCACGGAGCTCACATTCCGGTGACACTTACACAGTGAAGAGGAATCTTCTACATGCCTTGCATGCATAAACTCACTATAGCTTCTCATAATCCCATGGAACAGGAACCCTATTACCATCTCCATTACAGAGGTGAGGAAACGGAGGACCAGAAATGCTAAGTAATTTGCCCAAATTCAGAAAACAAATAGCAGAGCCAGCCAGAGGTCTTGGTCTGAGTCCATACTTGGGCAGCACTGCCCCTTTGAAACTTTAATATTAATAATACAAGCGTTTTTTAATCAAGTGGAATGAACTCACTCACAAAGTCCAGCTTATATACAAATGGGGGGACATATGTAATGACTTCTAAGATTTAAGTGGCCAATATCTAATACATAATTCTGAAATCTTTTTCCATACTGCCAAAATCTACAGACTCCCTTGATATTAAATTTCATATTTAAATTTTTTAGAGGTGAGATAAAGTTCTTAACATATGTCATAAAACAGTACTACTCTATTGGTGTGTATTGATAACCTCAAAGAAGAAAACTCAAAAATTACATGCAGATCCCCAAACTCAAATTTTTTTTTTTTTTTTCAAGACTAGTTTATTGATTTCTAGAGAGAGGGGAAGATAAGTGAGAAACACTGATGTGAAAGGGTAACAGTGATAGGCTGCCTCCTGCACAGGGTATGGAGCAGAGGGTATGGAGCCACTACGGGGCATGTGCCCAGACTGGGAATCTGACCAAGCTACCTTCCGGTGCACTGGACGATGCCCAACCAACTGAGCCACACTGGCCAGAGCCCAACTCAAATTCTTTTAACAAATTTAAAGTCAAGGCATTAGAAAAAATTACCTGGAAAACCAAAATAGTTTTATATTAACAAACTTTTCCTCCTATAAATTATAACTAAGTTTCCCATTTAAATAGTTTTGTTAAAATGGGTACTTTGAGCCCTAACTGGTTTAGCTCAGTGGATAGAATGTCGGCCTGTGGACTGAAGATCCCGGGTTCGGTTCTGGCCAAGGGCATGTATCTGGCTTGCAAGCAAATCCCCAGTGGGGAGTGTGCAGGAGGCAGCTGATCCATGTTTCTCTCTCATTGATGTTTCTAACTCTCTATCCCTCTCCCTTCTTCACTGTAAAAAATCAATAAAATATATTTTTTTAAATAGGTATTTTGAGGTTCTAAGAGTTGTCTACAACTCATAAAGCCACCTATTTGACATGCTTGTACCTGGATGTCTGACTTCAAACTCAACACCTCTAAGTCAGAACTGCTGAACACCCCCCTCCTTAGCCTGTTCCTTTCTGGTCTTTCCTAGCTCAGGAACTGGCGATTCCTGTAAATCCAACTGACCAAAACCTCTGAGCTACTCATGACTTTCCTTCACACCCCATTATTCAACCAACAAATCCTTTTGGCTGTAAGCGAACAATCTATGTAGGATCCAAGTATTTCTAGGTCCTCTTGTTCAATTTCCCTGCTGTTCCCTAGGTCAGTGGTCTCACGAGCCACATGCGGCACTTTGGCCCTGGAGTGTGGCTCTTCCACAAAATACCACGGACTGGGCTCGTCTATTTTGAAGAAGTGGCGTTAGAAGAAGTTTAAGTTTAAAAATTTTGGTTCTCAAAAGAAACTTTAATTGTTATACTGTTGATATTTGGCTCTGTTGACTAATGAGTTTGCCGACCACGAGGGCTAGGTGGTCTCTTTGCTACCACACAGCAGCCAGAATGAATCTATTAAAACCCAACCAAGCTCATTTACTCTGGCTCAAAATATCTGAATGCCTTAGGAGAGTAGCTGACATCCCTACTGGAGCCCACAGCCCCAACGTAGTATGTATGGCCCCTCTGCACACTCTAACCTCATTATCTTACCACCCTTCCCCACATGCTATTGTCAGAGTCGCTGCGCTTGCTCACTCTGCCTGGAATGCTCTCTCCCAAGGTGATGTTCATGCCCACTTCCCTGTTTTTTACAATAAACACATCCTCACCATGGGTCTGCTTACCCCACTTTATTTTCCTCCACAGCACTGACTGCACCTGAAGTAAGTATCCATGTGCTTACTGCCTGTCTCTGTGAATGCAATGCCTGTTTCACAAAAGCAGAGACATGTTCCGTTTGCATTTTACCTGCCTCCTGGAAAAAAGCCCCGCAAAAGGACTGTCTTCACCTGTCTGCTTGGCTTAGCCAATTCCTGATGACATAGAATGAGAGCAGTGCTGCTCACACTGAAACGCATCACAATCCTGTGGGGCTGGAAGGCAGACTGCTGGGGTTCCACCACCCAGGGTTCTGATTCAACTAGATATCAGAGTCCTAGAGCCACATTTTAAGAACCACTCATCTAGACAATGTTATGACCACTCACCCCTTTTGTTTTTAAAAGAAAAATGAGGACCAAGCAGATCAAGGTTATATACTCTAACAAGGTCTTAAAAGAATCCTATGTTAATGACTAAGGCTGAAACTTTACCCTCTGGAGTTTAAACAATCAGATGAGAAGGCTGACCCCTTTTAGGAGATAATAGAATACCAAACAAAGCTGACTTCAGCTGAGACAGCTGCCAAACCACAGTTTCTCATCTCCAGGAATCATCCCAATAACCAGGGCATGTCCCCAGTCACGGCAGCTTCGTCTAAAACACATTCTCTCAGAATCTGAAGTTAAGATAAAGTCTGAAAGGCACTGATTCCAAATTGTGTTAAGAGCAAGGCTTGCAACAGAGAAGGTCCAAAGCCTTCCTAAGTCTCACAGCTGCCCTGACTCCGGCCCAAACCCTTTTCACTGCACCCAATTATCTTCCACCAAATTCTTTCTTTGCCTATGTTAACAATAATTTTTGTACATTTGCAATCAAAATTACTTATAAAAACACTAAATGTGTTAGATTTATAAGAAATTGTATTAGAAAAGCAAATTGTGAAATATCAAAGCTTTTTTCCCATTATTCCAACTTAAGACATTCATTTCCCTTCTCTAGATTAGTATATTGTAAATATAATCATTGAATTTTAAGAGTACATTACACATAATAATTTCTGACCTTGTAATAATGCCAACTCTTTCTCATATTTCAGAAAAGTCTTTAAAACCTAGCCAAAAGCCACCAATATGCCTTTATTAATCAATAGGTAGTTGATGCCTATTACGTCCAACCATGCACACCTGCAATAGCAATTAATAACAAAAACAGGTTCTTGAGTTAAGTGCCTTTAAATACCTTGCTGAGTAGAGAAAGAAAAATATCAGGTAATAAAAGCTATTGCAGAGAAATAAGCTTATGTGAAACAATGAGTGTCCAGGTTGCTTTTAGATAGGATGGCCAGGAGAGGCCTCTCTGAAGTGACATGTAAGCTAAAACGTTAATGACAAGACGCCAGCCAATAGACATCAGTGTATAGCTAACACATAGGTGTTAGGCTGTGAACAGTCTCAGCTTATTCTAAGAGTCAGTGTATTGAGAAAGAGAAAGTCATTTACAACAAGTCACAGAGCCAGAAAGGACCAAGTAGGGCTGTGTGACAGAAGGCAGAGTTTGGAGGTATTTATACATGAACTGTGCAGAACAAGGAGGCTACCTGCAACAAAATGCTTCTACAGAACAGTTGAGCAGGGATTAAAAGTAACAAAAAATAAGTTGTGAATAGTTATCACAGAAATTTTAGAGCCGAACAGACTCTTAGCTGTCACGTGGTCCAAACTCTCATTTTACTAACAAGACAATGTGGCCCAGGCTGTGGCTTCTTTGAGGTCAGGTCACAGAAGAGCTAAGAGTTGTACTTAGTGCTCTCAAACATTCAGGCCAAAGCTCTCTGCGTAACTCTCGTCTTGATCTGAATCTAAAACTAAGTCTTTACCATGTACATTTCCAAGTGACATAGCAGCATTCAGATGAAAACATTCTTAGAATTTTTTAGTTATCCAGGCCAAATTATTCACACCTCTAGGCCTCTCATGAAATTATTTCAAAATGGATGACAATGCTAAAGTGTTTACCATCAAATATACAGTATTCCAAAATATGTACAGCAGAAAAACTATTGAATAAAACAAAATATACTTACATCTGGGTATTCCTTTACAGGCACATAAAGTTTCTCTTGTAACTGAACAATAGGTCCCACAGCATCAGGCAATTCTGCACTCCTCTTCTCTGCACTGCCATTCAATGTATCGTTGTACATGTCTTTCCGTACTCTGCTAATTTCTGTGAAAAAAATTTTTAAATGAGTTAGACAAAAATATTCTTGCTAGTCCAGGAAACAAAAGGAGGTAGAGGGATTTCATTGGTAAAGTATTAAAATTCAAAGAAGTAAAGAATTGTTGACCTATTCTACCATTCTCTGTATTAAGTATGTTTAACAGGACTAAAGCCTCAAGTTTATTTCTATTAGAAATCAAATTTAAAGACCAAATAACACATTTTATTAAAACTAACCTCAGAGCCCAAGTGCTTATCCACTGTGATATAGATCTGTTATTTTATCTAATTCTCCATGCATACGTGCGACCAGAAATTCCAAATGAAAGCTTCATTCAAATAAGTATCATAAGAATGCCTATCAGACAAAACTTAACACCAAAGGCTGCCTTCTACTTCGGATACACAGATTTTAAGTTCAGCAGAAGACTGAATTTGGTATTCAAATTCAGTGTTTAAAGCTTTAGGCATAAAAGAGGTACGTTAGAAGGGTATAGAGAGAAGGCAGGACTGAATGAACCTTCGGAAAAGCAACATTTACAGGGTGCGGAGGAGAAGATGGAAACCAAGAAGAAAGGAACTAGATAGAAGTAGAGAAGAAGTGTCAAAGAACTAAGAAACGACTATTACTATACTTTGGGTGTAATAATAGGTGGTTATTATTACACCTCAATTATAAATACAACACGGTAATAAGGATTGCCATTATTAAATTAGCTGTCATCATTTCTCCATATTATAGAATGTAACCTCCTTGGGGAAAGAGTTTGTGTCCAGTAGGATTTAAAAATTAAATGTTTTTATTTTTAAAATGTACTTGTTTTCCAAACATGGAATTTCAATATATTATTGTTATTAAGGAACTATCAAATATCACTTTAATTTTATTTAAATCACTTTCAGCTAAATAAAATCCAACACAGCAAAAATGCATCAAAAGTGTTCTTAGTTAGTCATTAAATCTTAATCAGTGAAAACACTATATTCTAATACAGTTTCTGCTTCAATGATGGCAATATCCATTTTATAACAAAATTTTCTCTTAAAAAACAATTTGCCTATCGGAGCTAAACAAATATTTGTTTCTGAAAGCAAATGAAATTTTCAAAAAATCAAAAGAAGGTATCCTGAATTGAACTATAAGGACAAGATCTCTTTTATTTTATGTATTTCCAGTTTCATAATATAATCTTTCCTAAAGATGGCCAGTATCAAGTTAGTATTTTTCTTAAATTAGCATATGACAGTAATTCTCAAATCAAGTTTTCAACAAACAAGTAACATCTGAAACATAAATATTGTTTAGGTAATTACAACAAGTAATGAGCCAAAGGGAATTAGAAATTTTTAATCTAATTAAAAGTACACATATATCCTTTGGTCCTAGTCTCTATACAAAAGCACCTTCAGTATTAGTTTATTACATTTAAATATTCTTTGAACTTCTCACAATAATACAATAGTTGGGGGGAGAGGTGTGATTTTCCAGGTAAACATTTTATCAAATTAAAACACACACACACACACACACACACACACACACACGAAAATCAATTATAAATGAGAAAATTCAGATGCCTAGATTAAGAAACACATAGAGCCCAGCTGGTGTGGCTCAATAGTTGAGTGTTGACCTATGAACCAGGAGGTCAAAGTTTGGTCAGGGCACATGCCTGGGTTTCCAGTTCAACCCCTAGTAGGGGGTGTGCAGGAGGCAGCCAATCAATGATTCTCATCACTGATATTTCTATTTCTCCCTCTCCCTTCCTCTCTAAAATCAATAAAAATGCATATTTTTTCAAAAAACATAAACCCAATAACCTTCACATATCCAACTAGATGATATAATGGAAGACATATTTACAACTTAAACTATCCTACCTAATAAAAGAGTAATATGCAAATTAACCATAGCTATGCTACACTCACAAGCCATGCCCACAGCCAGAGTATGCAAATTAACCCCAACCAAGATGGCTGTCACCACAGTTTCTCTGGCAATGGAGGAAGCCAAGCTTTCCACACACCCTGGCAGGCTCAGGCCTACACTCAAGAATACCAAAGTTTCATTATAGAAGATAAAACCCAAGAAAAATGGCAGCAGGCACAGAGCTGTAGAAAGTAGGCTAGGGTTGCCCCCGGCTATGGAGGAAGCCAAGCTTTCCACCTGCCCTGGATGGCCTCGGCCTCCACTCCAGGCTACAAAGTTTCAATTATAGAAGATACATAAATTCCAATAGAAATGGCGGCTGCCACAGAGCCACCAGAAGGCTTGGCTTCGCTCTAGGCTACAAAGTTTCAATTTTAGAAGATAAACCCCAGATACAGGCCTCTATCCTATCTAATAAAAGAGTAATGTGCAGATTGACCATCACTCCAACACGCAAGATCAAGATAGCTGCCTATATGTGATCAAAGATCCTGCTCCCATGTGAACACAAGATGGCCACTACAAGATGGCCATCAGGGGAAGGCAGTTGGAAGGGACCTGGCCAGTTGGGGTTGATCAACTCTGCAGGGGAGGGCAGTTAAGGGTGACCAGGCCGCAGAGGAGGGAAGCTGGGGGCTTCCTCAACTGCTGGCAGGGGAGCAGTTAGACATCAATCAGGCTGGCAAGATATTGGTTAGGAGGTGATCAGGCTGGCAGGCAGAAGTGGTTAGCAGTAATCAGAAAGGCAGGCAGGCAGGCAGTTGGGAGCCAGCAGCTGGAGAGTGCACAAGGCCAGGCTGAGGGACACACCCACCCCCTATGCACGAATTCCGTGCGCCAGGCCGCTGGTAATTCTACAAACATTTGTGTGATTCCTTTATTAATAACTGAAAGTTCCGTGAGAATCTGTTATCCTCTGTCTTCCCAGCTTCTAAAATCCCACCTGGAACATACTGGGCAGGGTCCTCAATTACTCCTCGGTAGATTGGGTGGGTAGGTGGGTGAATGAAGGGAGGAATGAGCTAGGTTCTAGGGCATTCAAGTTAAACAAATCATGATTGCAGCTCTCAAAGAGCTTAGTCTACTGTGAAAGGCATATAGACAAGCAGATAAGCTAAGGCCTATGAGCAGTGAGGGCACAGAAAGTGGGAGCACAAACAGGCATCATCAGCTAGTGCAGGGAGCAGGGTCAAGAAGGAAGTCAAGAGGAGAGAAAGTCAGATAGTGTTCCAGTGACAAGGAGCCAGGTAAAGCAAAAGCACACTCGGTATACTTAACATTCCATTTTCTCAAGATAAAAAGTCTTTTTACCATGTTTCTTTCAGTCCCTGTAATATACCACTCAATAATAGAACACAAATTCTGTATGAAACAGTGCACATAAGAACAAAAGATGACTAAGATAGTGCTAGTTCTCAAGGGACTTACAATCTAATGCACGGTAGATCTCACCAGCTGAGAATGAGTACTACCCTTTATTAACAACAACTTTCTAGCCAGAAAATAATTAGCACTTCTTGGCATGTTATTTGTAACACTCAAGTTAAAATAGGTTTTGGTTTGAGTTCTAACAGCAATTGCTTGTGGGATTTTAGACCAGTTTCTTATTTAGCCTTTATGTGCCTGTACCTCATATACTAGTAATTAGAGGCTGTTTTCTGAGGGACTCAGTTGAATCCATTGGTTTCCAACCTCAGTGCACAAGGACTCCATTTATTTTCCCTCATGTTTTAAAAAGTTCTGCCTCCAAAATTTTTCATTCTATAAATCCTGGTGAGCAGAGCTTTGGTTTATGTTGATATCAAGTGATATAATCACAGCCAAAGAGGCATGTTATAAGTATGGGTGACGTTCTAGTTCCTTCATACATGGTGGATTCACAGATGCTTCTTTATGAAACAAAGAAGTACTTCAAAACTAGTATGTTTCATATGTTCTTCTGTTACATCAAACATTACATGACAATGCTCTAATGTTCCCTCATCTCCACACTCATTACCTACTTCAAACCACAGCTGTGGTTCAGAGAACTATAAAAGTTCAGAAACTTTTGTTTACTCACCTAGTATGAAAATTCTGCCATTTGTGACAACATGAATGGACCTTGAGAACATTATGCCAAGTGAAATAAGCCAGTCAGAAAAAGCTACAAACCATACGACTTCACTTGAGACATTAAAACTGAACCTCGTGAACACAAACAGCAGTGTGGTGAGTGGCAGAGGGAAGGGGCTGGGTGCTGAAGGGGCCTAATACATGGTGACTGAAGACTTTACGGTGAGTGGAGCGCACACAGTGCAACATACAAATCTTGTATCATAGAAATCTACAACTGAAACCTGTACGATCCTATTAACCAACGTCATCCCAATACATTTTAGATAAAAAAAATAAAAAATAAAAAATAAAAAATTTACCAGATAAATCAGCATTTTCCAATGTTTAAAAATAGGTAAGTAAACATTCCCACCACCTTAACCCAAAAATATCCCTAAGATCAAGACAATTTTGTTTTAGGCATCTCTGAAGTTCTTAAATGTTACAAATTTATTTTCCCGAGCCAAAATCTTTCCTAAACTTTCTTCCACCCCAATACTCCAAAGCTCATAAAGTAGGCCAAATGCCTCTTTCAAATGAAGACAGCCCTACAATATTTGAAGAGTTTTTCATACTAATTTGAAGAGTTTTTCATATTAATTTCATAAAAATTTTCATACTAATAAATGGTTAGATATCTACAATAGATGGTTAATTTGTCTTTGTCCCTTTTAATATAGAAAATCCTATGTCATACACCCTTCCCTAACAACTGGTAAGTATAAAGACTGAGGCTGCCCCCTTCCAGTCTCAAATATCCCACCTTCCAGCGTGTTCAAGAATACCCATCCACTTTGCTGAGCACATCACACTGCTGACATGCTGGTGGTGGTCCCAATCCAACCTCCACCATCGATACTATTTTGTCTCCACAGATGCATACCTACTGAGTCAATTAAAAAATTATTTGCGGTTCTTTTCTACTAGACATGGCCCTTCAGGCTTGTTAATCTATCAGTTGACATTCTTTAGGAATGACTGTATATGAGTCTAGGATCCAACTAACTGCAATTTCGTAGAACATACACTTCTCTAGCCTGATGCTAAAATGCAGGCACAACTTGTCAGTTACCTGACAAAAATCCCAAGCCACACTAGGACCTGAACCTTCCTTGGGATCTACCAGTTTAAACAGGAAATAATCTGTTTTAGAACCTACAGGTGTATCATCAAGTTTATAATATAAATTTTTCAGTTTGGGGGAAGTCACCTTTCTACCATTCAGCTCCTCTAATTTTTCCATGTTTTCTTGAATAGTCATCACATTTTTTTTCAAATCTCAATGTCCTGAAAACTAAATTTTTGTTTAGGACTAAAAATCTGTTTCACTTATGCTACTTATACTGTCTATTCATATTTCTCTGCTTTAATTATCTTGATGTTTGTCCTTTTGCAAACTAAAGCTCAATTATCAGTAAATAAATTCTGTTCATAGGAAGGAAAACAGTCACTGCATAGTTCTGTTTTGACCTGATAATACACATCATCTGCCGTAAGCCTTTTTCCTTCCCCTTAATTCACATAACTAAGAATTTAAGTAAAAGCTTTGTTTCAAAATCATTCTTGCATTTCATAAGCCTCAAGCTCATTTCTGCCTTTGGCTTTTCTACTACCACCACTCCATTGTTTCTGAATTGTTGCATGTGCATGCTACCTTTTGCTACCTTAAAATTTTGCACATCAATGCGAAATATGAACTATTGGATTAACTACCAGACCCATGGAAAAGTACAATGTCACAATTTAAGATAACATGAATAATACAGAATAGAAAAATATAAGAAATCTAACTGATAAAATTATGATAAGTTGTCATTTTCCACAGAGATAATACCTGTGCATAAGTTCAATACTGCAATGTTGGAAGACTAGGTAAAAAAATAAAACACTGCCTTATTTCACTTTCTGGCTTAGACTTTTTCAACAAATTTAAATCAAGAAAATAAGAATTGAGAAATATTAAAAATATTAACTATCTCAGTAATAAGTAAAAAAAAACTATCAATGACATACATACAAATAAAATGCATTAAAGTACCATTTTTAGGATTTGCAACATTCCAAATTGAACGATGAAAACATTTTCATACAAAACATGTCATGTACTCAATGTTACAGCAGCTAACTCTAATTGCTCAACTGGCTATTCTGATGCTATAGACATTATATTGGGCATCTATCTGATTTCTTTGTGCCTTACACTTAAATGCATTAAAAAAAAAAATACCTTATCACTGTAATACGGATGGGGCTACAATGAAAAAGTTATGGTATCATTTGACCATTAATGCATTTTTAAACTTCACATTTTCCATTAATTTCTGCAGTAAAATAAGAGCCAACTATTTATAAAAATATCTACTCTTTGATGTACATAGTATAAATTTTATAAACTAAGTTAAAATGCAGCTTTCACCATTTTCACTGAAATTTAAATGAGCTCTATTATTTCCTCACTATTGCAATTCATCTCTCGCTGGACACTAAGCTGGCACAATTCCACAAAGAGCAAAGTGAGATTTTAGTTATTTTAGTTGTATTAGTCTCTATTTCCGTGATATTCATTAAATACTAACATAAAAATATAGGGTGTGTTGATTACCACAGAACAATTGCCACTCCATAGAGGTGGCTGTCATATGCTCTTAATCAACACAGCTCTCTCTGTCAAACCTCTAACCAGATTTACTGAGCACCGGAAAAAGCTTTAAAGATGCTTTGAGCATAGCAAACCCATAGAAAACAGAACTTCACTGTGCTCGTTTTAAAAAGCCATATTCACAAGGTACAGATGGCAAATGCATTAAAAAGTTGATTATTAGAGAATATGCACTACTTAGTGGAGTATGTTTTGCTTACTCAAACAAAAGAATACATTAAATCTGATTTAACTTTGAGGTAACTACTTTTTAAAAGTGGCAAGGAAAAAAAGCTATCAATAATTCTCTATATGGAACCTTATTTTTATGTTAAACTGTGTTTGCACTTCAGAACTATAAGCACAAAAAGAAAAACTAAAGTTAAATTCAACTTCATAGCCCTCCTTTAAATTGTCAAAATCAACATTAGTGCAAAACTGTTGACATATTTCACATAAAAAATGTGAAACAGCAAGTCTTATAAAAATGTCCATCCTATTTCCATGACTGTTCTCAGGAGCTGTCTTTTTGTTTTTTGAAAGTTATGCAACAGTAGCTGCATTTTCCTGAAAAACTAAAACAAAAACAAAAAAAAAACTTTCAAGTTACAGAAAAGAACGTCTAATGTATAATCCAATGTATACTAAGTATGTGTATTTTTATATAGACACATAGAAGTAAAAAAAGATATCACACTTCGCCCTAGCTGGTATGCTCAGTGGTTAGAACATGAACCAAAACACATGGGTTGCAGTTCGATCCCCAATGAGTGCAGGAGGCAACCAACTGACCTCTCTATTTCTCCCTCTTTCTCTCCCTCTCCTTCCCTCCCCACCTCTCTTCCTCTCTATTTCTCCCTCTTTCTCTCCCTCTCCTTCCCTCCCCACCTCTCTTCCTCTCTCTCTCTCTCACACACACACCCAATCCTCTCCCTTCCAATCTCTCTAAAAACCAATGGAAAAAGTAGCCTAGGTCTGTAGTAGGCAAACTCATTCGTCAACAGTGTCAAATATCAAACAATTAAAATTTCTTTTGAGAGCCAAATTTTTTAAACTTAAACTTCGTCTAATGCCACTTCTTCAAAATAGGCTCGTCCAGGCTGTGGTATTTTGTGGAAGAGCCACACTCAAGGGGCCAAAGAGCCGCACGTAGCTTGCAAGGCATAGTTTGCTGACCACGGTCCTAGGATGACGGTTAACAAAATAAACGAAGATATTACACCTCAAAAAACTAAAAGTAGAACACCCAGCAATTCCATGTCTGGGTATATATCTGAAGAAACCCAAAACACTAATTAAAAAAGACAGGCACTCCTATGTTCACTGCAGCTATTATTTATAATAGCTAAGATATAAAACAACCTAGGTGTCCATCACTAGACGAATGTATAAAGTAGTAGTACAAATACATAATGGGGTGTGCTTCAGACATCCTATATAATAAAAGTCTAATATGCAAATAGAACAGCAGAACCAAACAACCGGTCATTATGACGTGCACTGACCACCAGGGGGCGTGTGCAGAACATGGCAGGTGTTGGCCATGGTGGGATGATGGTAGAGCAGGTGAGTGGGGGCGCCAGACCAAGGTGGGGCACCAGTAGCTATCATCAGGGTGAGCCTCTGGTGGTTACTAAAATTTCTTTGCTCCTGAGCACTGTATTGACCTATGAACCAGGAGGCTGAAGACTGGATCCCCAGCGTGGGGGTGTGCAGGAGGCAGCCAGCAGATCAATGATTCTCTCTCATCACTGATGTTTGTCTCTCTCTCCCCCTCTTCCTTCCTTTCTGAAACACATAAAAATTACTACAAGGAAGCTTAAAAAGCTTACATTGGTCAGAATTATATGTACTAATATTTATTGTACTAGAAATTAAAACTTTAAATTACCGTATTTTTCGGACCATAAGACGCACTTTTTTCCCCCCAGAAGTGGGGGGAAAAAGTCCCTGAGTCTTATGATCCAAATATAGCCTACACATATACTTTAAAAAAAAAAAAAGGTTTTTTTACTTGCCCAGCTCTGTGTGGTCTCTGTGTGCTTGCCCGGCTCTAAAATGGTTCTAAATGCTGCTGTTTACTTTACAGGGTTGATTACATGTGTTTATGACTGTGATGTTGGGTTTTAATGCACATAAAATATTTTAGGACACTATTTGTTTCAGAATCTTTTTTTCTTCATTTCCCTTCTCTAAAAACTGGTGCGTCTTATGGTCCGAAAAATACGGTACTTTTGAATCACTTTATAAAAGTGAACCCCATTACATGCTAACAGAATAATTTATAGAAAATAGGTTATTTTCCAACAATGTTTTATATTTGCACTTTTTTGTAAATCTTTTAACTGTCTTCCTTAAAGAATTCAATCTGTTTTCCCTCTAAATTCAATTTGTTGCAATATCGCGCAGCACAGAGCTTCTAGGAACACTGCATTGTACACTCGTGTGAGAATGAGTAAAAACGCTGTGCCCTTATGATGAAAACACTTGACCTCAGAGTCCCTAAAAGGGTGCTGGACCATGTGTAAGAGCCTGCTCCAATGCTTTCCGTATGTAAATGCCCAGGTCCTCACAAAGCTCTGCAAGGACCCACCAGGTCCAGAGGCTCCTTCTTACCAGGCAGCTCTTCTCTTTCTGACCCCCTCTTCTAACCAATCTCCCCCTCCCCATCCCCACTGCTCCCCTGAGCATTCACAGCTACACCCACACAAGGAATTACTGGCCCTGTTCTCAGTTTTGCATTAACTATTCCCTCTATTTGTATGGCTCCCTCCATTACCTCCTTCAAATTTCTGCCCCAATGTCAATCAATTTCTCAAAAAGGCCATCTCAGACCCCCGTTTAATAACTGCACCTTGCCCCAATCTATTCCGATCCCCTTTATCCTGCTCAATGTATTCCCATAATTCCCATTGTCTAACAGGGCACAGAATGTATTTCTTGCTTATCGCCCTGTCTCTTACATGAGAATGTACAATAAAATCCTGATGGCAGATAGCTTTGCTTTTGTCTTTTGCTATATTCCCAAATCTAGATCCTTGGGGGGAAAAATACCGCTTAAACCTTATTAGGACTATTACCACAAAAATATGCAAAGCTACAAAGCATTCTTAAAAACCTTACTTAAGCATCAATAGGTTTATTTGTTTGATTCCTCAATCCTTTTATGTTAATATATATTTTTAAAAAGCAAAATAAAATATATCTTTATTGTTGAAAATATTACAAATGCCGTCTTTGTTTTCCCCCGTTGACCCCTCCACCCCACCCCGCCCCTCCCAAGCCTTCACCACACTGCTCAGTGTCCATGGACTACACTTCTATGCATATAAATTCCCATCTCGCTCTCCTCCTCTCCCCACAAATGCCCCTACCCTCCCACCCAGCCTTCCCTCTGAAATCTGTCCGGCTCTTCCGGGATTCTGTTTCTATCCTAATTCCTTTTTCCTTGAAAAGAATCAGAAATGAATCCTTCCTCCTCAAAATGGTTTGGCTTCTTTATTCTGGATTTGTGAAACTCTGAAATACTTGGTCAATAATATATGTTCATTACATCAATGCTAAACCCTCTAATATATTTTAGATCAAATGCACAAGCATCTCAATATGACTGGTCTTGGCTTTAAGAAAAACAACAACAAACTAATCTTAAGGAAAAGACTGCCCTGATCCTGCCAGAATAGCACCGAAAGGGTTATTCCTTACAGTCTTTTATAACCTTTATTTCCAGTCTGCACAGTTCAACTCTTTATTTAAAGCATATTTAGTAAAAATTAAGAGTAAGTTTTCATTCCCTAATGTACAAACTGTTTATAAAATAGGTTGACCTGAATAAAGTATAATCTGAGTTTTTCTAAAAACTGTCAATAATCCATACAACATGATTTTTCAAAAATACACACATTCAACAACTTTGTATTGTATATCTACTATGAGCTAGACACTGACGGAGGCCCTAAGGATATTGTCATGTGCAAAAACAGACATGGTCCTTGCTCTTTTAGAAACCAAGTAAGCAAAAATAATAGTTGAAGCAGAGTATTCGGGTATAGCCCCCAAGAAGAACATCTCACAATACTTCATATAGCAAAGCGGTGACAATTTTAACTTATATGGAATTTCTATTCTCACTATCTGTAATAATAAAAGCATAATATGAAAATCGACTAAACGGACTGAACAGCAGAATGACCATCCCGATGGCCATGCTATGACACGCAATGGCTCCAGGCCAGCCAAGGCGGGTGTGATGCAATTGTTGCACACACACACACACACACACACACACACACACACCCCACCATCACCCCATGATCGCAGAGCCCCAGCTGGGTGGGTGGGTGGCATCTCCCTCTGATGGGTGGGTAGATTGCCCTAAAGAGAGAGATCCAGGCTACCCAGCGGGCACTGCAGCAGGTGGGCAGTCTCTCCATTGCGAAGCCACTGATCATGGAGCCATTGATTGCAAAGCCCCATGAAAAATCACCCTGCAGAGGGAGGCCCAGCCACTGGCCAGCAATGGCAGCACACGTCTGTCACCTGCAGAGGGATTGGGGGTGAGGGGGCAGCACCACACAGATGGCAAGCAGTGGCAGTGGTGGGGGCGGGGCCAGCTGCCGGCAACAGGGAAAAGACAGACCTAATAGACCCTGATCACCAGCCAGGCCTAGGGTCCCTACCCAAGGGTTCCCTGATTGAGAGAGGGTGCAGGCTGGGCTGAGGGACAACCCCCCCAACCCTCCCCCCCCCACACACACACACACAAAGGCCATGTGCACAAAATTCGTGCACTGGGCCTCTAGTTATCCTATAACATGATCTATGAAAATTCGAATTTTGTGCACTGGGCCTCTAGTTATCCTATAACATGATCTACGAAAATTCAGTGGTCATATTGTCTATATGATGAGGATATAGACATCTAAGAAGTAATTATTAGGGGAAAACTGAGTCCTCAGACAGGAAGTCAAGAAGAGCTCCTGATTCCTCTAGACCAGCAGTTGCCAACCTTGCAAATCACCAGCAGTCTGCAGACCACTGGTTGGTAACCACTGCTCTAGACTTCACATTCCTGCTTAAGACTGAGTTCCTAAGAGTAGATTGTCTGGCAGAACCCCTCGGAGACCACGCCAACACAAGGAGGCATCTCTATAGGACACAGTTTAAAATGAATTCTCTCCGATCAACAAATATTCAGCTCTATTCTCCTGCTACCCTTTCCCAGAGCTGACTTAAATGCCACAGCATCCCATTACTGGAAATGAAACAAGAGCTGGCAGACTGGGGGAGTAATTAGTTAGAGGAGCACCTTTTAACTCAGAATTTAGAGTAATGGCGTCTAGCATCTTTCCAAGTGAAGAGTCTCTTCAAAGTCTTCCCTGAAGGTCAGCACTTTATAATCATGGTCTGGTTAAATGGATTTCCTTACACATAAGTACTTTTCGTATTTCCATTTTATAGTTAGGAAATTGGGGTTTTGGGGATTATGCACTTTACCAAAGATCATATAATTTGTGAGTCAGGGTCCAGGCCTAGCTCCGACTCCAGAGCTGGATCTGTTTACTCAAACCACTGCCTCGGCAACATGACTTCTCCACCTCCCCAAATTAAATCTGGTTGCTGTTAAAGTGGTCTTACTAGTGAGAAAAGCAATGACGGCAGACAACAAAAGAGAAGTGAAAAAAGATGGGGAAGAGAGTATAAATTAAAGATAGGAAAAACAAAAAGAGGAAAAAGTAAAAAGAGTATAATCCAAACTAAACCTAGACTGAAAAGTCAGATGAGATTCTCATTTAACATCTATCAGGAACTTGCTGTGCATCCTTCAACAAGTCATTTACGTTTTCAGGCCTATGTTTACTTTCATCTATAAGGACATCTAATATAACTCTAGACCTAAACTTCTGAGTCTGATAGAAATAAAGCATTTCGCCGAAACCGGTTTGGCTCAGCAGTAGAGCGTCCGTCTGCGGACTGAAGGGTCCCGGGTTCAATTCCGGTCAAGGGCATGTACATTGGTTGTGGGCACATCCCTGGTGGGGGGTGTGCAGGAGGCAGCTGGTCGATGTTTCTCTTTCATCAACATTTCTAGCTCTCTCTCTCTCTCTCCCTTCCTCTCTGTAAAAAATCAATAAAATATATTTTAAAAAAAAAAAAAAAAAGAAAGCATTTCACTGAATAACAAATATTTATAGACTGGCGCATTAGCAGCCTGCTAATCCTGGATTTCTAGGGTGTGAGGTATGGTGCTGGTGCCTGGGAGGAGTTAGCAGGCAAGATGGTCTCTGTCCTCACAACTCCTGTAGCAGCAGGAGCCTAGACAGAAGGCTAAAGTGATTGATAGATGAGGCCGAGGATAGTGGAATATGAATACCTGGACCTGAACACTAGACAGAGCAAGAAAGACTATGCTAGGGAAAACTGGATTGAGATGTAAACCCTCATTTTAATTATTATGAAAGAAAGAAGAATAAGAGTGGAAAAAACATAAATGTGTTATATATCAATCTGACGACATGTGACTGTGTTGGCAGAATTGATACATTAAAAAAAGCTTAAAATATAATATATACTGCTGGTGGTTCAAAATTTTCCCCCAAAACCTTACCTTTTAGACTCCTAATCCCATCTCTGTACTACACTGATACATTTAGCAATGCCTACGTAATCCCATCTCTGTACTACACTGATACATTTAGCAATGCCTACAGTTATCCAGGAAAGTGGTACTGTTTTCCTTGAACAAGGTACTTCCTCCATTTACTCAAAAGCAAAGGCCAATGAACAGCTGTGTATTTTAGAGTAGCCAGACTAAGGTTTAAAGATCCGCACATTACCATTCAACTTAGGTATCTGTTCCTTGAAACCACTACATATTCCCAGTAGAAAGTTCATAATGAAGAGAATTTATAAAAACAAAGTTCTGTCTGCAACAAGGCCTGAATTGATAGGAACAAGTAGAGTATTACTAATTTAAATAAAATCTAAGAAAAAACACCACCTTATTTCACACAGTACTTCACCTTGGAAAATGAACGAAAGCCAGTCAATCACACCCAATCTCTCAACAGTGGTTTAAAACCAAACATTTCTAGGAAGACTAAGGATAGCAAGATCTACCATCCTTAGTTGAATAATTTCTAAGCAACAGAAGAAAAAGCTGTACATTAGAACCCCGCAGTACACTTTTTCTAGCTTCATCTTACCTGTTAAAATAGATTTTAAAATTTGGGGGCTTTTTTCTTTAATTGAAAATAAAGCTTTCAGCGTTTTGACTTACTGAACAAGAAGCATTAGAGTTAAAATATTAGTATACTTTATTCTCTTGGGAAAGCTTAGCATTTGGGCTCTATCTTTGAATGCTAAACTTGCCACAGCTTATCTATGCCAAATAAACCAATGACCAAGCAGCTAATCACTGACATGGGAATAAAAGTTGATTTATTTTCAACTATGAATTTCAGAGGTGGCTAAACATTTTAATTTACCTAGAACATTATCCTAACTAATAAAAGAGTAACATGCAAATTGACCACTCCAACACACAAGATAGCTGTCGCCATGTGGTCAAACATGGCTGCCCCCATGTGGACACAAGATGGCCAGCAGGGGAGGGCAAATGGGAGGGGCCAGGCCCTCAAGGGAGGGCAGTTGGGGGCAATCAAGCCAGCAGGGGAGAGGGCAGTTAGGGGTGAACAGGCCAGCAGAAGAGAACAGTTAGGGGCAAACTAGGATCTGGCCTAAAAGGGCAGTCGGACATCCCTCGTGGGGTCCCAGATTGGAGAGGGTGCAGGCTGGGCTGAGGGATACACATCCCCGTGCATGAATTTCATGCACTGGGCCTCTAATATACTACAAGCTTACTTAACCTATAATCCACTTAAAGTAATTTAAATGAAACTTTTAATGACAAAGATAGTTACTTATACATATTTTAACAAAAATATCATACTCCTAGTTTTTCTTGGTTTTCATACCTGCAATCTCATGCATATATATCTCAATAAATTTTTCCTAAATACAGAGAATTTGTAAAAGTTTTTTTCCTTCCACTCTTGCTTTCTCAGCCATCAAATATTAAATTCCCACATTTACTTTAAAATTAAATGCTTCAATAATTCTATATTTAAGAACACAGACTTAGCACAGCTACATTCTTACTATGCAAGTAGAGGCCCAGCACGCACGAAATTGTGCACAAGTAGACTGCTTCCGCCTACCTCAGCTGGCCACCCCACCCATCATAGCTCACCCCCCACCCATGAGAGCCAGTGACACCATTATGGTGTCATGACCACAGGCCTTTTATGATATAGATGTACCATACAGCCCAAAAATATAAACTATCACAGCAGGGTTGTGTGACTAACCAAAGCCTAATAATCTCCTAGAAGTAATCCTTATTTCCCTTCAGAACCCAGTAGTTGCTATAAGTATATTAAGGAAGATTATTTTTACATTTACAGTAGTATTTTTACATTTTAAACATTTACCTCCCTCAGATAGGTCTCACTTTCCAACAGTCACAAATAGCCTCAACTTGAACATAGATAACTGTTAACAAGGATGTGTTTCATGGGGGGAGGTGCACTTCCAAATACAACTACAATATACAAAGATTCAGAATTAAGCACTCAAGTCTGTATATTGGATCAAGGATTAGGTTATTTCTGGAAGTGACAAGCACTAGTCACTTTGAATAAAAAAGTCCAGATTTCCCATAATAGAAGTTCTATCATTCAGTATCTAAGTTTTTTAAATTGCATAAATATAATGTAAAACAATAAAGACTGGTAGTTTATGGCGGGTATTCTATCAACTGAATGCTCCTTATAAACCCAGAGTATTTTGCATCCTTTAAGATGGTAGTCCACGGTATAAATGGCAGGAGAATTACATAACATATGACCATGCATGTATTAAGTGGATGTCAATTCTTCATGTGTATTATGTACTAAAATATAAAAGGCAGCAAAATACAAAAATGTATGTCCTAAAGGCTTTATATACAAAGCATAAGCAATTTTAAACCAACTATCTGTAGCTCTTAAATAGAAAAGTAAGTGTCATTCATCTGAACTAAGCAGGCCAAGCAAAATATCCTGTGATTCCTATGTTCTTCTCCTCAATGTCGAAATGGGTGGATAAATTTAAAGCCTGTTCTCTCAGGAGTTGCTTTATAGGCAATTTTCTCCCAGTATCAAGGTCTGCAATTTCCATTTGGCTGCCAGTTTGCGATTAAATTCATCACCTTTATTATAAAAATGTGCTTTACTCCATGGCCTACTGCACAAGAACTATAAGGAAAACATTTTTCATTGCTAACGGCAAAATCATTCTAGGGCAACCACCACATCCACTCAGACATTAGCTCCCTCAACCTGATGGAGTGGCCTATCACTCACAGGGAAAACCAGTAACAATCGTGTAACCCAGAGAAACTAGATTCTATAGAAATGCCATGTGAACTTTCAGTTTTTTGGAGAAAATGAAACCAAACTCATAGTTTTTATATTCATTGTTATTGTGAATGAACCACAAGATAAAAGAGGTGAATATACAGAATATTTCCAAATATCAGTAAGATGACAAAATAATTTTTGGATGTTGGATAATTAAGTATCTCTCTTTTTATTCCATTATTTTAAAGTTCATGGTTTGTTTTGCAGCTTATCTTTCACTATCTGGACAAACAGCCAATGGTAAAAGGTAATCCTATATAATAAAAACCTAATATGCTAAGTGTCTGGTAATCCATTCAACCAATCAAACCGTAATATGCTAATAACATGCTAAAGCCACTCAACTGCTCACTATGACATGCACTGACCACCAGGGGGCAGGCAGTCAACCAGTTGACCAGTCAGTATGACGTACAGTGACCACCGGGGGCAGATGCTCTGACCAGTAGGTTAGCTTGCTGCTGAGATCTGGCCAATTGGGACTGTGTGAGACAGACTGGACATACCCTTAAGCCCTCCCACCGTCTCCCCACAGTCAACCTCCTACATCCCTCCGCAGCACCGATCATGCACTGGTGGGGGACCCTCGGCCTGGTATGTGCCTCTCATAATCCGGGACCACTCGGGAGATGTCAGAGAGCTGGTTTCAGCCTGATACTGAAGGCCGCCCAGGGGACCCTACGCACCAGGCCACTAGTTATTAGGTCTAGTAATAATTAATGTCGTTTTCTAATACTTTTTTAATCAAATTTATTTAAACAATACAACAAAATTTAATCAACAATATAGTTGCCGTTGTTTTCTACTACTTGTGCCCAACACTCAGGAAGCATTTTAATCCCTCTGTTGTAAAATTCTTGTGATTTTGATGCAAAAAATTCGGTCAATGCATTTTCGAGGCATTCTTCATTATTAAATTTTTTTCCAAGAAGAAAGTTTTGCAAAGAACAAAACAAATGGTAATCGGAAGGGGCAATATCAGGAGAATATGCAGGTTGAGGGAGAACTTCCCATTCCAACTGGCGCAGTTTTTCAGCAGTGATTCTTGCAGTATGCCGTCGTGCGTTATCATGGTGAAGAATTACGCCCTTCTGATTAATCAGCGCGGGTTCTTTTTCTCTTAAAGCTTGGGCTAACCTTTCCAATTGGGCACTATACACTGCACTTGTAATGGTTTGGTTAGATGGCAAAAGTTCATAATGAAGAGTTCCTTTAAAATTCCACCAAACACACAACATCACTTTTTTCGCATGCAAGTCAGGTTTTGGCATGGGCTGCGGAGCCTCATTTTTGTCCAACATTTGAGGCCGCCTTTTCAAATTAACATACAGCACCCATTGTTCATCTCCGGTAACAATTTGCTCTAAAAACGGCAAACGGTTTTGACGAGAGAGGAGCGAACTGCAAATTTGTGACTCTTTGATTACGGTTGTTGTCGGTCAACTCATGAGGAACCCATTTTCCAAACTTTTGGACTTTGCCAAGTGCACCAATTGATTGGAAATTGTTTTTTGTGAACAATTTAAAGTTGTCGCAAGCTCTTGTTGGGTAATTTGAGGATTTTGCACCAAAAGAGCTTGAAGAGCTTCTTGATCAAAATTGGACACACGGCCTCGACCACTCTTGTCATCTAACGAAAAATTTCCCTCGCGAAATTTCTCAAACCAACGCTGGCATTTTCTGGCGCTAACTGCATCTTGACCAAGAGCACTACAGATGTTCCCTTTCACCTTAACCTGCCAGAGCAGTTAAAAGCACTGTAGAGATTTCTTATTTCATTTCACTCCAAAACTGCCTGGCCCCTTAAGGATTGAACTAAAGCTATTCGTCTTTGCATCTCAGTGCCTGGCAAAGTGATGGATTTTTTTTTTTTAATGCTTGTTGAAACCTAAATTACAGCAGAGGTAAATATCAGTTTTGCTAAAACTACATAGGTCACAACCTATTAAATCTAAAGTACTATTCACAACCAGCATTTTTTTAAATGGAATAGAATGAGAAAATACTAGATTACATCATAGGTAATACAAATATTATTTCATGAAACTTCCACTTCAGTTGTTTCATTAGCTAATAAAATCAATTAGCTAATATGCTAAGTGTCCAACTGTTCATCCGGTACCTATGACTTGCACTGACCACCAGGGGGCAGACACTTGACAGACAGGCATGGAAACATGGAATAGACTGATATATCTATAGGGAAGGGGAGAAGGTGAGAAGAGATTAACCAAAGATCTTATATGCATTCTAGAGGCCCTCAGCCTGGCCTTTGGGGATCAGGCCAAAACCAGCAGTCCAACATGCCTCGAGGGATTCCCGATTGTGAGAGGGCTCAGGCCAGGCCGAGGGACCCCGATGCATGAATCCACGCATCAGGCCTCTAGTATAAATATATGCGCATGTACAAAATATATAACTCTTTTTAGGTAGCGTTTAAGATGCATACCTTTTCCAGATCATATGCACACAACACTTTTCTAGTTTATATTTATACTGTCAGGATATATGTACCTGATATTCAATATATAAAATTGTCAAAGAGACTCCTGGTTCTCAAAATCAAAGACTTCCACTTTGAGAATCCTCTTAATTATCACTACTTGCTTCAATCCTTTTACTCAGGCCCCAAGCCATCCATCTTTAAGCATCATAAATAAAGTAACTAAAAATTTGGACAACTAGGGACAAATCTGGACAACTGAGACACATCTGGCAGCTACCATGCAACAAAATAGAACTACTACTATGATATACTTCTCATGTTCAGTTAATATATTTCAATAAGAAAATTAAGGGTGTTAGTCATCAAATAATGAAACCTAGAAAATAAGACTCTTATATCCCTACTACCGTGTAAAATAAGTTTTCCGATAACCTAAAAACAAACCTAGGATGTTCTAACTCATACCTTACTTTCATCTTTCCTAAATGACTATCATTCTTTTACAGAATCCATTTCTCTATTACATGCTCCCTTTTATATTTCCGTGTACTCAAGATTTATAAAAGAAGAACCAAGCATTTTTTTAGAGGCATCTCCACTGAATCAATCACCCTTCAAAATGTAGATAGACCTACACCAGCCAATGAAACTACAACCTGTTTGGAACATCAAACACCTACTAGTCTTCCACTGAGGATCTAAACTGAGTATTTAGAAAACAAGAGGCCTCACTTTCCCTTATCTTTGTCTTAGTCCTTTATCAGTTTATTCTAGCGCAAATTACCTAAAGCTACGAAGAAGTGGGGAAAATGAATAGCTTATGCTAACAAATTGTTTTAAAATATTTGTTGTGCAAAATATGGACAAAGTTCTTATGTAATGTGCACTAAGCTGCTCCTAGACCTAGGGTCAGCCTGGTGGAAAATGCTAAGGGAGAGTACCATGAACCTGGAGAGCCTTTTGCCTTTGACTTTTATCAATTTAATGACAATATAACTCTGTGCATTCCATACTTATTTCTTATCTAGAAGAAAAGTTAAAAATACCCTGGGCTAGGTATTTCAAGCAATGAAATAAAACATAAACAGTTAAAGCTACTCACATCAGAAAGCAGTCACATCACATATATTATCAGTCACGATGTAATTCTCCATAGAGGGGATCAGACCCAGAAATATTCTGACTGACTAATATCACATACTAGTAAATTTCTGTCACAAGAGCCAAATGAGCAACCATTCCTCAAACCAGCCGTTTCTAATATGTAAGACTTCTTTATAGCCTTTGTAAGTAAATAGCATTGACATTTACAATGAAAGAATGGAAATGTGATCTCTAAGATCCATTCCAGATGTAAAATCTCAAAATTATAGTTTTTTTTTCTTTGAACAAGGACACAAATTTTTTATAAAAATCCTCTGCACCTTTCAGGTCAAATGTTATTCTACCTTGTACTTCCTGCTTTGTAAAGGCTGCTGTAAACTAAATCTCATCAAAACATCATTTTATTATGACTAAGTAACAGCTGTAATCTAACAAATGTAAATAGTTCTCTTTTCAAAATTTAACAATTCCTCTTCATCTAACAGTTCCCAATTTTAAAAAAATTTAGGCTTAAGTCAGGCATACGTTAGAATACGCACATATTTTTTCTATGCATTTCTATCTCAAAGTGTTTTCAATTTCATGTTTACATTGTTGGGATTCTACATTAACTTTTTTTCATTTGGAAAATCATGTGTTTTAAAACAGCAAGTTCAAATTTTTACCTAAGTAACAATACATTGAATTAAAACAAAAGTTACTACTGAAACCACTTGCCTAAATTGTTACATAATTAAAACCAAAAAGGCCAATTTTTCTTGCTTCCTTTCAGATAAAATTTGAAATAATTCCCAACTAAATGATATTTAACTTCTTTTTTCAAAGGGTGCTTTCATCTGACTTAAACCAGCATCCTCATTAAAAAATAGGATTCCCAAACAATTATTATTTAAAGCCTCCTACCCTAGGATCCACAGTTCTTCAAAATCTTCCTAATATTTCCCATAATGTATCCTTAGACCAGCTTAAAAAAAAAAAAAAAAAAAATCCTTTTTACCAAGTAACTTCAGGAAAAAAAACCAGTTAAATCAATTTCACTTTCTTTACTGCAGATCCTGGGTATTTCGCCTGTCAACACATGCTGGTTCCACAAAAGGTGACTGCAGCACCCTGGCCCCCAGCCCACCTCAGGAGGCCAGCACTGCATGGAGCACACTTGCAGACATGTCCCTACAGCCTCCCTCAACTTCGAGTTACATGAGCTAGCCTTCAACCTCCCATCCAACCTAAAATCGCAGTCTTGCAAACCATTAGAGGAAAAGCAACAGAGGATGATGAAAGGCAGGCATAGGGCTAGGACTCAGGCCATACCCCATGGACCAAAATATGCAGCAACTCATACATTCACTAGTTCAGATGTACACTTCTTCCATACACCTGACTCCAACACATCACCAACATACACACAGAGAAAAAAACTAAAATGGCATCAAGTAAGTCCAAAGGTAGTACTGAAACAGAATAGAAAGTCCTAAGTATACACAGATTTTTTTTAAAAACAGTTAAAATAGAAATTAGGTAGTAAAATACAGGGAGTTCGAAGTCAAGATCAAGAACAATTAACAATCTATCACATTTATGCACACCAAACAGAAACAGGGAATTTACAATGACTAACAGCTGTAAACCACTGCCATCTAACCAATGTAAGTAGTTCGCTTTACAGGCATTCCAAGCTTTCCTCAGCAGAGGCCCCTTTCTGCCTCCTACTTGAAATGCTCTCACCTCCAAGGACCCTACTCCCTGAGTTAGAACACTGCTTCCTTCCCCTCTTCTCCACTTCAACCCCATCTCCCTGCCTCCAGAGCCAGGGGGAACTTCCCCTTTTCTGAAACATGCCATAACTGCTCCAGCTTGCAGTGACCTCTGGCATCAGTCTCCAGCCCTCTCTTGGAATGTTGTGTTATCTTCTATTACTTTTCTTTTTGTACTATTTACTCTACTACTCAGACACTGGAAGGCAGGACAAGAATCTGAACTTTGTTGTATTTCTTCCACCTTACATACAGCATGCAAACGTTTTCAAATAGAATAAAAAATTTCAAAAATATATGTTGATATTAAAAATTAATGTAAGATATGCAACTGACATTAATAAAAAAGTTAAACGTTATATAATAATAATCACCATTGGAATGCAGCATGGAATGCTAATTCCCAATTAATCATATTGCCAAAGTAAAAGAGCTTGGTAGTCACAGAACCTAGTTAAAATACTTAGTGACTTCAGGCTTTACAAACATTGAGTAATAATCTTCTGAAACCATTTCATATCACACAAGCTTCCTGAAAGCAAAGTGGTATGTCCAACAGAGAACGGTTAAATAAATTACTACTCTAAGATGAACTATTCTATCATAAAAATATAGCCAAAGAATATGAAATGGCAGAGGGGAATGCTCATGATGCAATTTATTTTTCCAAGAACAGTGGTGCCTCGCATAAAGAACGCCTCGCACAGCGAACGCTGCACACAACGAACTTCATTTCATGATTCATACAACGAACTTCGTTTCACACAACGAAGTCGCCCGAGCTTCCACGATCGCTGCCGATGTATTGCATCCTTCCGCGCAGGCACTGCAGGCAGTCGTTAGTCACTGCGCTTAACTTAAGCACGTATCGCGGCAATCGTTCTTCATTACGAATTAAATCACGCACGTATCACGGCAGTCGTCCTTTTAAGTTAAACTCAATATTTTTTTTATATCATGATGTATCTAAATAAAAATAACAAAAAATTTATCTTTTTTATGTCATCTTAGCATATTTTATGCTACAGAACGAATTATTTTTTTTAACATGCATTGTTATGGGAAAACGCGTTTCACAGAACGAACTTTTCGCATAACAAACTTGCTCCTGGAACGAATTAAGTTCGTTGTGTGAGGCACCACTGAAATACAAAGATAGTAGTACAATAGAATCCAAATTTTATTATATACCCAAGTAGAGGGGGGGAAAGCAACTAGAAAAATTCCATCACAATGTTAAGTGTGATCAGTGAATTATGGGGTGACTTTCATTTTTAATAATAAATCTTACAGTTTTCCCATTAAGAATACTTAAGGATAACAATAAAACAAATGTGTGTGGCTCTTTATTACAACACATTTTTTAATGATTACTCTGAGTAATTAAACTTCTTATAAACTCTAAAGACTTTGAAAAACAAACTTAAAAATGTATACACAAAATAGAACTTAGCCTTTAAAAAAAATTAAAGGTTCAAAGACAATATACCTCTCTACTTTCACCATATTTCCCAGAATTCGGAGACCACAAATCATGTTACTGCCAAAAGTCAACTGAAAATGTCTGCATCTCCAATTCTTCACATTTTAGTAATAATTAAAGAGAAAAAGAACTGTGTGTGTGTGTGTGGGGGGGGGGGGGGGGGGGCAGTGGTCCTACAAAGGGACCCAAGGAACCTCTTCACCCCTGGTCCTCGACATATGAACGAAGAGGACATACATATACATTCTCCCATGCCTGAATTCAATTCCACGTAACTGAGGGAAAGGGGGGCATTTAACAACTGACTTGGCAATTTTTAAAAAAGCTCAAAAACTTAAAAATATAACTTAAATGTTATTAACAAAAACACATACTTCTAAATCTTAAGAAGAAACTTGAGTAAGCAATTTCTTCAACAATTGTTAAAGCATACTTTAAAGCAAAATATATAATATTTACCTAACTAAAACAACTGACAAGGAACGCGGTAAACTATAATAAAGTGAGATAAGATAACCTCTACACTGTTGATAATTTTTATTACTACAATAAAACTATAATCCCCCAAAGAGATAACTCTTCAAATAACATATAATAGTAAACTATGGCACACATTATTTCCTGACTTTTATTATTAAACAGGAATCAATCATCTATTGAAGACTTTAAAACTGCAAAGATAATATACAAATAGAATACCTTTAGGCTCAGTCCCCTGCCAAAACAAACACACACCCTCCAAAGCTGTAAAGACAAGAGTATTTAAAAAAAAAATGCTGTAATCAACTTGATATCCTAAACCAGTTATATTTTATAAAGTCAATGTACTCACATATGGTCTCTTAAAAAGACAAGTTCTTTAGGGAAATATCAACCCAAATACTAAATTCAGTAATAGCTATCAGTTATTATTATTAGGAATATAGTGATATTCCTAGTCAACTCTTCTCCTTACAGTTCAAAGGAGAAAAACAATCCTATTATAGCCAAAGGGCTATTTCTGAATACATTTTAATCACTAAACACTGTCTTTTGTGTACTAATATCACCATCTGCTGGAACATAACTTCCTTACTATACATAAGGATAAAAACTTTGGAGTAGAAATTTTGCAACTACTTAGAAATAAAATGTTAATACTAAATTTCTACCTAGGGATTTTCTCTTAACTTATCAGACTTAAAAGCGTATATAGCTATACTTTTTTTTTTAACCAATATTCTGCAGAAGAATTCACCAAATTGAAACAATTTGCCTATTATATTCTTTTTTCCCCAATTCTCATGCTTAAGATACAAAGTACTAGTCTACACAAAACTTTTTTATCTCCATTAAAAACACACACAAACTCCCGATTTTAAAATATATGTACATATTTCCTCTAATTTCTGCTGGGCATGGGTAAAAACAATCAGTACAACAAAAGAGCTCTGCCAATAAGTGACATCACAAGGTAAAAATATTTTTTGATAAAAAATAAACACTTACTACAGAGTAAGGCCAAAAAAAGGAAACTGTCACCAAATGAGAAGAACAAGAAGTCACTGACTGTATCTATAATTTGTAACATGTCTAAACAGTATTTTAAAAGTTTAAATATTCAGTATTTTACTGTTATTGTTATTACTTTAAAATACATTTTATGAGAGAGAGAGAGAGAGAGAGAGAGAGAGAGAGAGAGAGAGAGAGAGAGAGAGAGAATATGAAAGAGAATCACTGATTGGCTGCCTCCTGTATGCCCCATACTGGGAATGGAGTCCAAAATCCAAGCAAGTGTCCTGACCAGTAATTAAACCATGACCTCCTGGTTCATGGGTCAACACAACCACTGAGCCACAGCTGCTGGGCTATTAATATTATTTTGAAAGTACTTTCCTCATATTGTATGGTAAAGCTTATTAAGTAATACTGTCACTGTCAGAAATCATGTTGTTATGGTGGTAGAAAAAAGATAGGATTACAAAATAAAATGCTAAAATTGAATTGAAAATATAAACATGAATTTTAAAATCAATACTGTCTAGCTCCACCCACAGAAAATAGCCTAAAAGTAAACCTCCCCTGACAGCAAGGGAGATGTTTAGTGCTTACACTCCCATCTCTAACAACATTCCCGATAAAAAGAACCGTGGAAAAATGGCCAATTCTAGCTGCGGGCAGGGAAGGTACAAATGAGGTTGGCATATCAAGCTGTTGCACAAAGTAAGATTTCAAAAGACACAGGACCCAGTTAGATTACAGCTGGCCAAAGTTCTGACAATTAACATCAAAAAGAGTAACTGTGGTTGACCTGAGCATCGGAAGTCTATGAGCCCCTAATGATGACCTGTGGAGCGCGCCCGGAAGGCACAGCGCGTTCTCTAATCACTGTCAGCTGAACCCAGTGGCATTGGCAAAGCCATGCCCCTGGGAACACGCTTTGCCAAGGGTGTTCTCAGCACTGACTTTTCTTTGCCCAGGTGTGGGGGGTGGGTTTTGATGTATAAATCCAGTCAAGCGCCAGGAACGAATAGGACTTGGGCCTACTCAAGAATGCAAATAATCTCCTTTGTCTTGACTTTTGGTGAGACTTCCAGGTATTTGGGGGATAAAATAAACATGTTGCATGGGCTCTGGGTCACTGTCTCTCCATCAGAAGAGGGCAGCGGTCCACCAGGCCCCAGTTTTTTTCTATCTGTGTCTTGTCTCTTTCTTTTCTCAATCCCCAGCCCCTCCACTCAAAGAACCGATCATCTCCCTTTCCGCGCTGGACTCAGAAAAGAGAGACCCCATCATATCTGGTGCCCAATGTGGTCAGGCCGATTACAGAGGCAACTTCAAATTAGGCAAGGGGATCACTTCAAGAAGTGTACCAGTCACAGATTAAAAGGAGTAAGGTAAGGAGCAGACTGTTGCAAATTGTATTAACTGGGTGTAAAACATGGGTAACTCAGTGTATCTCTACTCTCAAATGCTTAAAACTACTCTCAAAGCTCAAGGATGCTCTGTTAAGCATAGTCAGATTCTTGATTTCTTAAGTTTTGTTGATGAAACATTTCTCAAGTCCGTTCTCAAATATTTTTAATTAAACCAATTGATACTTGAAATTGCATGGAAAGCTTTATCAAATAAAAATTGATAATTGTATTTTACTTACATAAATATATTAAATGTTATGAAGGCTTTGGCCTCTAAAAAGGGCAAAATAAAGTAACAATATATTTCTTAAATACAGCCAAATTTTTCAACAGCAGAATTTCAAGAAAGACAAGCAGCCTGTGTTTTGAATGGGCTGGTGGTGGGGCAGCGTTTGTGCTTTGTGAATCAGACCTATAAGTTTACTAAATTTGCTTGCTTTGTTTTTTTAATATAAACACCTACTAAAATTACTTTTTTTTAAGATTTTATTTTTTTGAATATATTTTATTGATTTTTCACAGAGAGGAAGGGAGAGAGATAGAGAGCTAGAAACATGGATGAGAGAGATACATCGACCAGCTGCCTCCTGCACACCTCCTACTGGGATGCACCCGCAACCAAGGTACATGCCCTTGACCAGAATCGAACCTGGGACCTTTCGGTCCGCAGACAGACGCTCTATTCGCTGAGCCAAACCGGTTTCGGCTAAAATTATAAATTAGCTTTTTAAAATAAAATCAAGGTCTCATATAAATTGTTATATAATAAGCCAATATTTTTATAAACAATTAAATTCTAATAAAGCCACCAGCAACAGCTAATAAAATTTGTGATATAATTTTAACAGTATCTTTTAGTGATTTTGGTTTGCTTTTCCCTTGTTTATTGAGAAGAAGCAAACTATCTTTTCTTTGAAAGAACAGTTCAGAAGCCACCATGACTATCTGACTTGGCAGTGGCCATGTTGGCCTCATGGTTTGCTGCTCCCATGAGGGCTGCCATCTTGAAACAGCAAAGGCCAACCCCTTCCTTTGAATAAGCCAATGTCTTTGTAAGCAATTTAAGCCTTCTAAGAAAGTTACTGAGACCTCCCATGATCCTTCTGTATAGGAATAAGCGTAAGGGGGATACTCTTTAAAAATAAAATTCTAAATTTAATAAAAAGGAGAAATTTGAAAATTTTGAAATCTCCTCCACTAACATTTACAGTGTAAACTAAGACTGTTAAAATATTAAATTTGATAGTAAAACAGAAGTCAACCTTACTGTAATGAGATTTCTTGTGATAAGGCTATTCAGCCATATGGCTCACTCTGCATTAAGCAACAGTGCTAGAGATAGTTTGATGTAAAAAAAAAAAAAAAAAAAGATTTTTAAATAAATGTCTCTTTTGCCTGAAAATTATTTTGGAATGAAATAAAAAGTTTTCCTTCAAACATCTTAAGGACTGTAATGAAAAGTAAATATATTTGGCCTCATAAACTGAAGTAAAAAATTTGTGTTTTTGCCTGCCTGACAAAGCTTATGTTAAGTTAAAGACTAGTTGCAGGAGTTTGATTAATATCATTTATTGTTCATAATCTAGGACAAGTGAAGTTAAAAAATAAGCTTTATTCCAGATTAATTTAAATTGGGCAACTGAAATAAATTAATACTCAAAAATAAAAACTTAATTGCACTGGACAAAAACTATTCCTGAAGTATTAACTAAAATCTTTTACTGATAGTTCATCTCATAGTAAAATTGCTTAACATGCAACGAATCCAAAGCAGTCATATTTCTGTGCAAAAAGAAAAAGTTATCAAGACTGCATTAAAAAATTTTACAAAAGCCTCATAAAATAAAAAAGAGGGTTTGTAGAATATCCTGTAAGAAATATCCTGTAAGGAAATTACATCAAGCCTTTGCTTTAAAATTTTTTACTTTAAAAGTTATTTTTCATTTATAATGCTGACTTACGGTGTCAAAATAAGCCAATGAAAAATCGTTTGGACAAAAAGCAAAAGGATCCCAAGTCTAATTTACAGGAAGATTCCTTTATTAATCTTTGGTGGAGACTATGTTTGTTTATTTTCAGAAATCTCCAAATCCCTGTGAATTCCTGCAACAACAGATCCCAGAGAGGAATTTGACAGCACTGCTCCAGCCACGGAAAAAGCAGTGGCCCCCAAGAACCGGGGAGAAACCGTCCAGAAATAAAAGACGGTGAAGATGCCTTGCCATGCTAGCCGGCAGCAACTGTGTGTCACTGCAGGTTGCCCAGGACCAAGGGCAAAAGTCGGTGTGTACGCGCTTTCAGACCATGTGTGCGCACCCTCCTGCATAGAAGTTAAAATGTTTGATGTTTTGTGTTCTACAAGGACCCCTGATTTGGGGGGGCTTGCTTTATTCCTAACTCAGGGAATGGTATTAGCTGCCACATTGAAAGAGATGTTATACTCAGGAATTAAGCACTTTTACAGATGGATCCAGGTCTGGCAAGACTGGATCTACTGCAGCAGGGGAGCAAAGGTCCTTCAAACCCCTTACATTTCAGTAGAAATACAATTAAGTCATTTTTAAGTGCTAAAAAATAAATTAAAAAGATAAATATGATTAAAGTAAAATGGGTGAGTGAAGTATAAAGTTCTCAGAAAGTCTACATTGTACTTAATAACAGATTTCACAATAGGTAAGTGAGGTGGGACAAAATTTTCTTCAAGTCAAACTAATTTACGAATTCCTAAAATCCCCTCAAACCAAGAATTTCATCAATTCTCTTTAATTCAGAGAAATGAAAGCTCAAATCTACGTCATCAAAAATTGAGCTGGCAGCTAAAGGAGCCCCACATCCTTAATACTGAAGTATGAATACAGAATCTGTGGATAAGAAACAATGTGTGTGTGTTTATTTTTACTTAAAGTACATCTCTTAAAAACCTATTGAGTTTAAACCTAAAATATAAATATTTTTATTAACATTTTATCTTAGCTCTTCAGTGTCCAATTTCTACTTCCCTGAAACCATATATTCTACACTCTTTTTTTCTAAGTAACTTTTTATTTCAAAATCCTCACAAAGGACATGCTTTTATTAATTTTAGAAAATGGGAGAGGGAGAGAGCAAAGAACATCAATGTGAGAGGGAAACTTCGATCGGTTGCCTCCCATAGGCACAGAACAGGGATTGAACCTGCAACCTGGGTAGTAGCTGCCCTGATTGGAAATCAAACCTGTGACCTTTCATTGTATGGGATGAGAGAGCCACCTCGGGAGCTACTCTCTCCACTGTGGTTAGTTTGCCCCAGAGCCATATAATCTCAGCCTTCGTTAGTTCCTTTCCAAACTCAGAATAAAATGTACACTATTCATCCTGGCACTCAAGGTCCACTACAATATAGCTCTCACCACGTCTTTTGGCTCTACTTTTCCATGTGCATTTGCCATTCCATTACCATGTTTGACACTACTGCACTTTTTCCTTCCACCCTCCCATTCACTCATTAAATCCTACCACGTGTTAATACCAACTCAGGTTCCACTTCTCAAAAACCTTACTAGAAATAGAAACTTTAGCTCAAAGTGACTTCTGGACTATGTGAATGTCTGTAGTGAGTGAGTCTCCTGCACATATGGAAAACTAACCTCTCTTTTTTCTTCTTATTCCCTACAAATTCCTTTATCTGATTATCAGTCCTATCAAAAACATGCTACCTTATAGTTAGAAACTCTTATGCATATGATACTCTATAGTAGGGGTGTCGAACTCAATCAGAGAAGGGGCCAAAATCTAAAATCCAGCCTAAATCGCGGGCCGAATGGTTTACTGAACAGTCATAAACTGTCATTGTGATGGAAACGCAGCGGAGTGCAGTGATGACAGCGCGGGGCGGGCCACATTGCAAGGCCTGGCAGGATGGATTTGGCCCGCGGGCCTTGTGTTTGACACATGTGCTCTATAGCCTCTGAGTACTTTGAGGTTAGCAGGGCAACTGAGGTTAGATATCTTGTCTAAGGTCACCAACTAATTAGCAAACTGCGAAGTCATGATTAGAACCCAGGTTTGCTAGTCACAAAAAACAAACAAAAAAACAAAACAAAAAAACAACCTCTTACCACTTTGCTACATGTAAGCAAACACAAATCATTTTCATCTATCTGCTGGCTCACTTATGTACACATCGACAGAATTGACACCTGAATGCCTGTCATCACAATGGGAGCGTAACTGCAATAATTGTAGTTGCAACAGCAATAAGAGGATTAGGTATAGTTTATTACAGAGCAACTGTATTTGGCCTTGATTTGACATTTTTATTTCTTCTTAAAAATTTTATTCATCTGCCACTACATAGCATCGACTATATCAGAGGGATACAAGGACTGAGTGAGTCATTGCATGCAAAGAACTGTACTTTATATTTGTTTTGAACACACTTGAAAGAAAGGTCCATGCTTCAGACGCAGGCATCAGGAATGGATGCAGTGGCTACTTAGGGCAGCTCCCATTTCTACTCAATTCAGCACCATCCACCTCCTAGCGGTCACTCTTCCAAGCTGCTGCCTGATAAGTCACTGGGCTATTTCCACCCCACATAATCTAACCTGATGCAAGTATAACACCTTATGACTTAAATCACCTAGCAATGTTAAATCTCTACATTAGATCTTCCAGTTAGAAAGTTAAATTTCCCCTCACATAGTTAATTAAGTAGTTATTGTAGTAGTAACAACAGCGACAATACTAAATTTATTTGTACCATATTATTTAAAGAGCTAAACCTCTATCCTTTGGTTACCAAGAACTTTTAAGTGAATGAGTTTAACTCTCTAAAAATGCCTTTACTTTCACTTTTAGCCTCTTAACAATAAAAAATTTACCATTAAAAAAACCTGCATTCTAATCCAAGAATCTGATCAGCATTTGCTCAAGTCCCACAGATCACAGAATTAAGAAAAACCCCCTTTGCCATTTCTTCGTGTTCACAACCTGAGGCCTCAGCAGTGTTCGCACAGGGAACTCCTCCGGGTGTTTCTTCTCGTTTCACCAGGCACACTCACAAACAGAGCAGAAGGCAGCATGAGCATCGAGCTCCAGCTCTGACTACCTGGCCTTGTGACCTGCACAAGTCACAACCTCTTTAGACCTCGGTCCTGCACCTGTGAAATGAGAATAGCATCCCAGGATGCTCAGGTTCCTTGCAGTTCTGAAATTCCATGATCTTCCATGATTTTAATTTTCCTTTAAAAAGTTATCTTTCCTAGCCAAAACCAGTTTGGCTCAATGAATAGAGTGTCAGCTTGGGGACTGAAGGGTCCCGGGTTAGATTCCAGTCAAGGGCATATCCTTGGTTGCGGGCATATCCCCAGTAGGGGGTGTGCAAGAGGCAGCTGATCGATGACTCTCTCTCATCGATGTTTCTAACTCACTCTCTCCCTTTCTCTCTGTACAAAATCAATAAAATATATTTTAAAAAAATAAAAATAAAAAAAATAAGTTACCTTTCCTATTACTTTTCAGTTTTTCAAATATACATCTCTTCATATACTCTTTATAAATCTGTTGAGGACACATAAAATATTATGACATTAAGAGGTAATGAAAGGTTACAAATAAAAAGATGAGTTTGCTCTTACCATGCATTTCCCCACTTCTCTTAAATGCAGTATAAATATATTTATAACTTACATATTTTTACATTCAACTTTCCAATATATTTTAATCTGTTAATTTAGCTCAAAAGTCAAGGGCTCCCCCAATAATTTGTAACTGACCAGGGATCATGCCCTTATAACAACTTGTCCTGCACTAAAGCAAAACGCAAGTTGTTTACTTAAGACCCATTCCCCTTTTCACTGTTGATATTCACTGAGTGGCCAGATTACGATGATCTCTGAATGCACAGTAATCTTGCCACTCAGTGTATATCCTATATAATAAAAGGCTAATATGCAAATTGTCCCTTTGACCAACAGGAAGGCCAGCCAACCGTCCATATCCCCTCCCCCTGGCCAGGCTGGCCGGACCCCACCCATGCATGAATTCATGAGTGTGTGTTGAGTGGCCCAGGTTACTATGTGTTCAGAGATCATAATAATCTGGCCTCTCAGTGTATAATCATCTCAATCCTGGGGCCATGCAGATAATTCATAACTTCCAAAGCCTACCTTGTTTTGACACTTGGCCATTTTCAGCACCCACTCCCAAAGATTTCAAGGCCAGTGTGAGTGCACACCCACTGCGCGTTCCCCATTGCACACATGTTCGCTTGCACACACCCTTCCTTCTTTATTACCACTGCCATATAACAGTTTCCTGACACTTCAATACCCTTGAATAGCATCCAAACTGACAAATTCTGCTTTATCATAAATAAAGTAATAGAAATGGTACAGCAAGTTGATTCAACTCACCAAATTTAGTTAAATAAAACTAGTTTAGAATCACCATATGAAGCAGCATTACAAACATAAAATTTTATTTTGTTAGACTTGACAGGATGGATAGATTTTCAAATTAGACTTTCTGCTTCAGGAAACTAAAGAAATGGTGAAAACATTAAGTTGTTAATTATAAGAATTCTGCACAAATCACTTAACTAGTACAATATTGTTAAACACTTGTGATATTTATTTAAAACACTGTTAAGTCTAAAGCAGAAAAATATACTCCTTTTAAAAGGGTTAAGTTTCAGTTAACTAAAATTTTCAATTTATTTTCTAATAGCACTGTTTCAAATTAGCTTGGAACACCTATGCTTTAAAAAATTGCTATTGTGCTTAATTACTGTAACTGCCACATGAGTTTAAACTCAGCTTTCTTCTAACTAAAACCAGATAGTCCTTTTTTATCCTGAATACATCAAAGCAGCACTTACAGACGGGCACCTTTCCTATTTATTGTGCTTTGCACAGATATAAGACTTACATATCGGATGAACGTTGACATTTGTAGGCAACTGTTTAGGGAAAACACTTATCTATATAATTCCATAAATGACAAAACTTTCAAGAAGTGAAATGGGCACTTAGACATATTTTATATAAGGACTGGCTAGAAACTACTACTTAAGTGATTTTATCTTTCCAACTCTCATTCACACCAATGGTAGCAAAGTAAAATGAAGATTAAGTTCCTTGAGGTCAAGTACTGAAAGTATTAAGATTTCTAAAATATGTCATTTCTAAGGGAAAAAAAGTCATTTTTTCTAATTGCCAAAATCATCACCAATTGTTATAGAATTTGCTTAGTCCCATATTTTTAGAAAAACTAGAAATATATATATATATATATATATATATATATTGTCAACCTAATTTATTAATTCAACAAACATCTGAGAGTGTACATGTCACAGGCTGAGGTGAGCACCCTCAAGAAACTAATTTTAATAGGGTAGACAAAGAAAGGTAAGATCACAATGTTCAGCATGATAACCACATAGAGAGTAATACTCAACACAGGCTTGGGTTGTATCTATAGCTGAAAGGAACCAACGTTTTGCCCCCCGCAGCTGCCTTTGGGGATATTGATTTGAAGCTGGTTATTAAGAAACCAGACTCAGAAAGGACCTTTGCCCTCCCTTCCTGCCTGCCCACGAGACTCCGATATAAAAACCTGCTCCAGGGAGGGAATCGTAGGGTGCAGCCTGAGCCTCCTTTAAGTCAGGTGCGGACCATGGAGGGGCTCCAGGCAGGAACCGTTAGCTGGGCAGGCCCTGGTGCCATGGTTTCCGAGGCGCCTGCAAGAATTCCCCTGCATGTGCTCAGCTCTCCCTCCACTCCCTCTACATGGCCGTTCTCACTGTGAAACCTAACACCCCGTCTTCCCCTTTTCTTTGTCCAGAATGTCTCCCCATGTCCAAATATGTACCCAGTGCTGCCTCCCGTCTCTGGAATGTTCATGCTCCTGTGAATTCCCCATACACGTGTATTTAAAATCTGATTGTCTCCTAGTAATGCCTCTTAGCTTGATTTGCCCAGCTAGAACTTAGAACGTGACAGGAAAAGTATTAATATATTTAGCACCGCCCCAGTCAGCTTTCATAAAATTAACAAGCAGTACTCACACTGTAAAGTATGATGCTATTTTTGCTGACAAATGAAAATAAAGCTATAAAAATCTTACTTGGACATCAAACAATGTAGCTATTTTGGGCCCCAAAACTGAAATGTCAATTTTTAAAAAGTGTGTAAGCATTCTCATTAAAAGAATGAGCTCTAAAAGTTCTCATTAAGGGGAAAATAACTTATTGCACTTAAAATTCACAATGAACTGTCTCAATGTAAAAAAAAATAGAGGGGTCCAAGAATAATTAAGTCCTGTCACCATGAAAACAAAAAATTGACATATAATTCCATTTTTTACTTCTTACACAGGCACAGGCACTAACCCTACCTGTTGGCCATAAACTAGGCCTTGGATATCTTTATAATAGTTGGCATACCAGCAACAGAAAGTTGCTCAGTGGGCTGTTTTTATGTTATCAACAAATATAGCCAACAATGGCACACAGCATTTTCCATCTCCCACAGAGAAAAACAAGTTTTACTTGTAAGTACACCATAAATTAAACAAATTATATTAACTACATGGAACTTCTCAAGTAAATTAAAATGTAGTTCCATTCCAGATTATTAAAAACTGTCCCTATGATCAAAGTGGTGTAATTCTCAAAAATAAAACCAACAAAAAAGCAAAACAAAAACCTTACAGACGTAAGCACACTGGCCTCAAAAAAGGAGTATAGTGCCTCAATGAAGGCAAGGTCATAGCATAGGGCTGGGTTATTATACTCGTGTCTTTTGTTGCAGCAATCTTTCTTCCCTTAAGAAGCAAATCAAAACCGTTTGTCCTTATGGAAAAATGATGCACTTCAATCAGCTTCAGGACCATGATTTAGTGAGGAGCTAATAACAGAAATACGTGAGAAAAATATTTAAAAAGTCAACTTGCTTTCACTGATACTCCCAAAACCATTTTAGCAAAGTGCTCATACCAAACATACTTGCAAATGCAATTAGCAAAGAGACCTATTTCTATGTACTCCATCACATGATATCCTTGGGAGTCTAGCTTTTGCTACAAAACATGTAAGCTGGATGAAGTTTTAAAAAGGAGTCACCTTCTGCCTCACTGTATTTGAATACATATTCTGCCTGAGGGGGAGTGAAATACAGAATGAACGTGGAATAAATGGTCTATGGTAGAAATTACTCCATTATTTTATACATTTGGTGACATCTCCTGGGTGAGGAGAAAAAGGGATACTGGAAGGTCTGATTATAAATATTGGCTTCCTTCTTATTACTACCAGTTTGAAGGACTGAGTCCAAACACACAGGCTTTGCTCCTAAAAAACAGACTGATTAAAGAATATACGTTAATTACTTTAAGTAAAATCTGTCACAGATATTGATTACTGTCAACAATCCGTCTGGAAAGAAAACCCTAAAACTGTAGTAAATGCATATAGCGAGAGGCCTCCCAATGCTAACAATTAGCCACTTAAATTTTAAACTAAAATTTTTATAGACAAACAAGATTTAAAAAACAAACAAAAAAAAACAAACCTTAACTGTTAGAAAACTAAGGGTTTGATACACTCCACAATGAATGCATAATACGTGGAAATAAACACCATTGAAAAATATTAACTAGCAAAGCAGGTTTTAATTTAAAATATTTTGCAAACCCCCCACCAAAAAAAGAGCATTGAGAAAATGAAAATGCATTTTTCAAACCAGTAATGGCAGAATCTAATCTAACACACTTGCTCTTTTTCTAAGCCACACACTAATTTTTCAGATATTCACAGTAAAAAAATTTAGGTTGGCCTTCCTTATAAACCATATCATGCATGTTAATTTTCATTACCAACAGCTTTAACATTCCCTCTGCCTAAAAAATAAAACTCAAGATCTGATTTTAAAATCCCTAGCTCTCCATTTTCCCTATTTGCAAATTTTAAGTGAAATCAATTTAATTTTTCAATAAAATTCTTCACAATTCTAAATTGCAACAGTTTATAAAAACCAAATTTTCATTCAAATACTGTTGCTGCTTAAGTTTCATTTTCATGACAAAGGTTTAAAAAAACAAAAAATAAAAAAACCCACCTCATAATAACTGCTCTTTCCCATGGCTAGTCCCAAAGTTCAGTTGAAACTCCCAAAAGAGGGAGTAGTTTAGATTTTAAGACCTGGGTTTTATCTGCAATCATCTCTATCTTCAATAAAAGATTCTTAAGTACTAGAATTATCAACTAAAGTTATATTCTTTATATTTATGTGACATTTATATGACGGTTCCAACTTAAGAGTGTACTCACAACTTTAAAAAGCAACCATGATGAAGAGACTGGGGAGGAGGAGAGGAAAGTCTGACAACCCCACACCTCCCCGAAAGACAGTCCACAGGCAGCCAAAGGTGAACTCGGTCGGCTGGAATTAAAATACTCGTCTAAAGCATTCAAAAGCATTCAAGTACGAATCAACTAAGAAAACCCAGAACACCTCAATCTCAAATTTGTAACTACCAAATAAAAATTCTCAAACAGACAAGCAAAAAATTTAAAGCTTAGTTTTGGAAAATGTTTTAAAATGTAACTTCAAATATACAAAATACTCTAAATGTCTAATTATCAAAAAATACACCTACTGCAACTAAGTATAATATCGTGATTAAAATAATCACTAAAGTAAAATTCAGAGTTGTATCTAAATTTAGGAAGAATTTTTCAGCCAATCCTATGGGCCAAAGGAAAATGTAATCCCCAATCACAAATGGAAGTCATGATTCATTTTCTTTTGGACAATGACAGGCCACAAAGGAATAAAACACAACTTGCCAAATTTCAGAACTAAATAATCGGCACGAAAACAAAAGTGATGCACTTCAGAAACCAGTGTTTTTCTTCGGTCAAATTAGGTTTATAATAAGGCTAACAATCGCAGGAAGCAGCTTATCCCACACTGAAGAATAGCCCCTTTTCCTGCATGTTTGTACTGATAAAAAGCAAAACTTCCTTCTCAGGTTATGCTGTCCATTTTATAGATCCTCGCTACTGTACAGAGGCCATCTTTCTGCTGCGGAGCTGAAAAGGCCCTCGCAGGCCGGGCTAATGGAGTTAACCACATTAAAAACAAACAAAGCAAAACAGACTGTTTACAACGTATCACCCTCAACGACTTGTCCGGCATTTAGAACTCAAATGGTTACTATTTCCAGCCACAGAGAAATGAACAAACATTTGTTAGAGATGACGACATAGTTGGAATTTTAGATTTAGGAGATTCAAATTATCAAAGTCAAAGGTTAGAAACTTTCTAACAGAGAACATACCCCAAATTATCGGACGTTTTAGATCAACGTAAGTTAACATGGAAGCATTTTAGAACTAACCAGAGAAACTCACGTTACTTACTTTTTAATATAATATGCATAAGGTGAAAATATTTCCTAGTGTTTAAAAAATAAGCTCATGCCATTTGATTGAATTCAAGGTTTTAATTCCGAGTGCAATTTAACTTTAATCCTAAATATCGCCAAGGCCTGTTTTCATTTGATCGTCCATAAAGGATCCCTTCTAAACAACTGTTCTACGGAAGAAAAAAGCCTTAACAGAAAATTTTACTAACCCTACTAAAACTCTAACGTCACCAGAACATGCCAGTAGAAAAACAGCAGGTTATGTCTGTGCGATAGAATTGTTGCAGTTTGGAGAGAGTGTGTCCAGTGTGCGTGAATAATGTACAAACACGCAGTGACAGAGGAAGTGGCCCGCTGGGATTCAGGCTCCAGGGACATGTAACACAGGTCAGGCTGTTTCCATTTCGCTGGGAACGTTCCTCCGGTTAAAACGCACTAACTGGCGCCCCTTAGCGCTCACGTCGGGAACCGCCAGCTGGCGAGTTCCAGCTTTTTTTGTGGGTTTTTTTTTTTTTTTTTTTTTTTTGACATTCCAGAAAGTTTTCTGCCTCCACAATCTTTCAAATGCCAGGGCGAGCAGGAGCGGCAGAGCCCCCTTAAAGGGCCAGCGAGGCTTTCCGGGGCGGCGGGAGGGAGGCGGCCGGGCCCGGGAAGCCCGAGCGGACGCGGCCGCCGCCGGGCCCTGGCGGGCGCCCCGGGACCTGTTCGCACTCGGCAGCGGTGCCGGCCCCGGCCCCCGGCCCGTCCAGCCTGTTACCGCGGCGTTTCCGCCTTTTGTTCTGGGCTGCCCGGCCCTGCGGTCCGCGTTCCCCGCCCGGCCCCGCTGGAGCCACCCCGAGACCGGGGGAGCCTAACACCACCGTTTCCCCCCAAACAGCCCCGCTCTCCGGGGCCGCCGGGAGCCCGGGCGGAGGAGCCCCGGCCGCCCGGCCGCCCGAGCCCCAGCGCACGGCGCCCGAGCCCGGCCCGCGGCGCGGCTGCGGGGGCTCGTGGCCGGGCCGGGCGGGCCGGGCGGGCTGCCCCGCTCCCCGCCCCGCTCCGGGCCGCCCGGCCCTCCCCCCGCGCCGCCGGCTCCCGTCCCGCGGCCCCGGCGCGTCCCGAGCGGCCCCGCGAAGTTGCCCGAAACTCGGGAGCCGCGCGGCCGGGCGGGGAGGCTCCCGCGGGGCCGCCGCCCAAACAAAGGCCCCAACTGCGGCCGGCGCCGCGCCCGCCGCCCCCTCCGCCCGCCCGCGCGGCCCCTCGAGCGGCTCAACTCCCGCCGCGCGCCGCCGCCCGGAGCCCGCCGTGTCCTTCAGGCGCCCGGGGCGCGGGCCGCCCCTCCGGGCCCCGAGCTCGCCGGGGCGCCCGCGGGGCGCGGGTCCGGGCCGGGCTCCGGGCGCCCCGCCGCCCGCCGGCCCCGGCGCCACCCCGCGCTCACCCTCGTCCAGCAGCCGCTCCAGGTGGTTGAAGAGGCCGCAGAAGTTGGGCAGGCTGCTCATGAGCTTCTTGTCGTTCATGAGCTGCATCAGGTAATCCGGCGTGGGCTTGGGCTTCTCCTTCGCTTCCATTTCCCCGACCATGTTCCAGGCTCCGCCGCCGCCGCCCGCGAGGAGGGAGGGAGGGGCGCGGGCCCCGCCGCCGCCGCTCGGCGCTCGGCGTCCCGCTCCGCGGCTCCCGCGCCGGGCGGCCGGCCGCGCGCCCCGCCCGCAGCGCTCTCCGCCGGCCCGGGCCGCCCGCCCGCCGCCGCCCGCCCGGCGCGGCTCCTCAGCGGCGGAGGCGGGTCTCCGCGGGCCGCGGGCGCCGGACGAGGAAGAGCCCGGCCGCCGCCGCCGCCGCTCGCTGGCCGGTCGCGCCCGCTCGGCCGCCGCCTGCGCCGCGGGTCGGGGTCTCTCCGGGCGCCGCCGCCGCTGCCGCCGCCGCCGCTCCGACTGCGCCGCTCCGCGCCCTCCGCGCCGCCTCCTCACTCACTTGGCGGCGGAGTTCGCCTCAGTTCAGGCGGCGCTGCCCGCGGCGGGGGGAGGCGCGGGGGCGGCGGGGCGGGGCCGCGCAGGAGGCGGCCGTTAGGGGCCGGCGGCTGGCTCCGCCCCCCGCCCCGCCCCGCCCCGCCCCGCCCCGCCGGCCGCTCCGCCCGCGGGTGGGTGGGCCTGGGGCCGCGCCGGGGTCGCCGCGGCGGGCGGGAGGGAGGGAGGGCGCGGGCGGGCGCTAGCGGCCGGGGACTCCCCGCAGGACGCGCCCCCGGGCGCCGCCGCCCGGCCGCATGCTCGGCCCGCGGCCCTGAGGAGAGGCCGCCCCGCCGCCCCCGCCCGCCCCGCCAGGAAAGCTGTGCTTCTAACGTCCTGTTGCTTCGCGGGGGGCCTGAGGGGTGGTCGTCACGTGGCCCGACACGTAGCCGTGAGGGGCGAGAGCGCGTGCGCGCGTCGGGGCCCGAGGCCACGCCCCTTCCGAGGGTCGCCCCGCCCCCGCCGGCCCGCGCGGTGGGGGAGGGGAGGGGCTGGCGCGCCTGCGTGGGGCCGGGAGGGGCCGGACCGCGGCCGGAGGGGGCGCCGGGAGGGGAACGGGGGGTGCGGAGCCGGGAGGGGCGGCGGGGGGACCCCGAGGGGCGGGACTGGGGCCGGAAGGCGGCGGGGTCCTCGCTCCCGGGCCGCTCGCGGCGGGGACGTGTCTGCGGCCCTGGTCCCTCCGCTGGCCGGGGGCGCGGGCGGCCGCGGTCGCGGTCGCGGGTGGGAGCGCACGACGGCCCCTTCCCCCCTCCCCGTCCTCCGGTTCCCGGGCGGCGCGGCGGGAGGGAGCCTGAGCGGCGGCGGGTCCCACGTGGGCGCGCCCGGTTGCCCCGACGGCGTCGCGGGCGCGTGCAGGCCCGGCCGGGCGGCGGGCGCGCGGGGCCCGGGGTGCGCGGTGCCCGCGGCCCGTTATCCGCGAGCGCGAAGCCCTGAGCGCCCCGCATGGCGCCGGCCGCGGAGCCACAGTGACTAACGTGCAGCCGCAGCGAGGGGAAGCGAGCAGGGCCGTGCCCGGTGTGAAAAGCGAAAGTCCCCGCTCCCTCTGCACGCCGGTGCGCAGGAGGGAGGGTGTCCACTGCTAGGCTGGTCTGGGAAAGACTCCGAGCTGCAGCCAGCCAGATCGCGCTGGAATGCCTTCAGCTGCTGAAGCGCATTCTCCGCAAGCCCTGTGTGGCGTGTGCAATTAATAACTCAGACAAAATTATTTACTATCACGCGGCCCTCTGGGAGGTACAACTCCCGGAGACTCTGTTCATCGTAGCCATAGCCACTGGGTTTAGCCGTGAGCTCGCTGCAAACACATTCTCAGGAGCACTTTTCAGATTGAGTTGCATTGAGCCGCTCGCAGAGGCCAGTAACTTCTGGCCTGTTCGTCTGGAAAACTCGGTGAGCCCGTTTCTAAATTAGGCCGGTTGATAGAGGAAATGGAATTGCCTTGGCAGACAAACTGAAGACAAACTATTTTAAGTTGTCCAACATCTGTCGGTCGCTAAGAGCCACAGAACACTCGCGCACTAATTACCTGTTTGAAGGACGGGTTGTGTAGATGTGAGAAATAATAATTTGATCTAGAAGCTGTTGTCTCTAGCGTCAGCATGCTCCTTCAGTAACTAGCAGCATGGTAAGTAGTTTTAAGGGTGCAGGTGGTAAGCTGTTGATTTGATCTGCTAGTGTAAATGCTTTACACGCATAACTCATCTAACCTCCAGTTCAGCCTTGTGGCTTGGGTTACGCTGTCTCCCCGTTTTATACCACAGGAGACCCCGGAGAAGGAGGTTAATAACTGGCTATTAATGAAGGCTCATGAGTCCTGGATCTGGGATTCAAACCCACTTATATTGTACTCAGAGCCCTCATTCTTCGCCCTTCTACTCGCCCTGCCTAATAAGTCACATTGAACTGTTGACGATGTTGGACCATTTGTGTCCCATGGAAACTGGGACAGCATGGAGCTCACCCGCTGTTTACTAAGCGAACCCATCAGAGGTAAAAGGACATGTTCTGCGGTATTCGCCTCCAGTGTATTAAAGCTCTGACGGATATAGCGTTTGAGGAGTTATTGTGTGTTCCCTTTTCAAATTCAGAGGGGTCCCCTCACCTCTCTGCTCTCTGGTTCCCCCTCTCAGTGACCTCAGCAAGCCCCTGGCGCCCCCTCCCCCATCCGTAAACAGGCCGAGCAGTGGGACTCGGGATGGCCAGTGCACAAGCTATGCCAAGCTTCCCGTCCAAAGCAGCTTTCTGCCCGACCCTCCCGGAGAAGGGGAAGTAAGCACCCTGAGTCAGCTGGGCTCTGACTGGTGCTTCCTCTCCTGGCAGACTCGCCCACAGGCCTGCAGCCCGCTCCGGGAGTCTGACAACCAGAATGAGCCACACAGGAGTGAACACACGTCCTCCTAATTCCTTTCATGACATTCATTTCCTCCTGACACATTCTGTCTACGCGTGATTGTGTCTGTCAACCCCCTCCCTCCCCCCCCCCACCACACACACACACTGTAAGCCCCCTGAGAGTCAGGACTTAATTTTGTTCTATCTGGAGTTCCCAGTGTCTAGGACAGCGTGTGGCACATGGAGGGACCAGTAGAAATATGCTCCAAACGATATCGGGCACTGGTGGTGCTCCAGGAGCCACGCAGAACCCTCCCCACATCACTTCTCCCCGTCGGTGCTGCACACATGGGCCTGGCCTTGGAGACCGGGCACCACCAGAGCCCCCCCTTTCCTGCCCCCCTCCTGCCCCAGGCATTGAGGGTTCACAGCACACCTCTCGGCACCCAACGGGTCCGTGCAGTGAGAACTCACAAACTTTGGGATACGACACTTGCCTTCAGAAAGCTCAAAAATCTAAAAATTCATGTGGAAAGATGAATGACATTGTACAAATATCATCATGATATTGACACGTTACAATGTACACAGAACATGTCTACGGGTGAACTTCCGGTTGAAGATCCTTATTACAACGTTTTTTGTGAAGAAGGATGTCATCTAATATGCTGACCCTGAAAATGGCTCCATACCTCACGTCAGTAATCCACCACAGTCCTCTGCCATCGGATTCTGTCTGCTCATTGCTGTTCTTGTCACTGAAAACATGGCATGACAGTCCTCCCAGACAGTGCAGTCTTACAGGCACTCCAGTGTTCCTTGGACTTAAGAATCCACGTTTGAGGGCTTTTTGTCTCAAATGTTCTTTCAAAAAATCACAATCCTTAGCTTTTTCTAAAAGGGAATAAGGCATTCCCAATCTCTTTGTAAAGTAAATCTTTGTTTATTATCTTATTAGATTTCTGAAGGCTTCTTTCAAGTTACGATGTGGCTCAGAGGCCCGTTTAAAAAGCTGAAATGTCACATTTTAAGTGTGAATATCTTCAAGAGATATTTAAGTGCCTGTCACTAACCCCACAGCACTTGGGCATTAATGTCCCACACAGATGAAAAGTTAACTAGTTAGGGGACGGAGTGAGGGGAGGGGGCAAGTGGGAGATATCTGTAACATCAATAATATAAACGTACATTTTTAAAAAGTTACCTAGTAACGGTAAAAGACAAAGACAAAATGCTGTAGGAATGGAAATGAACACTGCATTCCAGGCCTGGTAGCCAAGGCCGGACCGCCTGGACATGGTCCATCTCAGGCCCAGAAACAGTCCAAGTCCCCAGGGAGGGTGACAGGGGCCTAGGGAGAGTGGCAGAGACCCGGGCGGGGTGGCAGAGTGCGGGGAGAGGAAAGTGGGGCTCGGGCAGGAGTCTCCTCGGAGTAGTAGATGCCAGAGTCTGTTCGGCCTCGAAGGCCAAGCTAAAGATCATCGAGAGAAGACAGAACACTTTGATACAAGGAAATTAACCAATAGATCAGTCAGATGGGCGCCGTGAGCGAGCACACTGAGGCCGGAAAGTGCAGATAGAACCCCGCCACAGGATGCCAGCGGTGCTGCCTTGGGAAGACACGGAGCTCACACCGCACACCGCAGTTACATGCTAACTGCACGGCTCGGGTTTCCCCGCGTTTGACCCTAAATGAAACGTTAGAGGCAAACGCTTCCCGGCCAGGCCGGCCCTGCGCCAGGTGATCAGCCTCATCCCGTCTCACACAGGAGCATTAGCCAGGGCATGAGGGCCTGTCGCTGTAGGGATCTGAGCGGACTGAGAGTGCGTTTGGCTTTGAGCCCCTTGCAGGTGACCACAGTCCTGTGAGTGCCAGCCCGTGTCCCGTGCTCCCCCGATGGGGCCGGCTCCTTCGGGGCGCATCTGTGCTGCAATTTTTTTTCACAGACTAAAGAGAAACCTCTTGGCTCATGGTCTGTGTGTTCGTTTTAAACAAGTAAGGTGGGGAAACATTTTGGGAGCAAAGGAATTGTCTACTCATGTCCTAGATGTTTAATCAAGTGCCTTTATCCCTCACTGAAATTTAATGTATGCCCGAATGTTACATTTTCCCAGGAATCTCTGTATAGTCTCGCTTCCTAACAGCCTTCCGAGTGGGGCCAGGGAGACAGAAAAGGGCTGACATTTTGGAGTCCCTGCAAACGGCAGGCACTTCGGTTATTAATTACCCCACCGCGTGCACAGCAGCTCTGAGTTAATGATTACCCCCACTTAGCGGTAACCAGTCCAGGGAGGTAACTAAGCGACGTGACGTGTGACACAGCTAGTAAATGCCGGGGACCGGATGGACACCAGACCGTCCGAGCCCCCAGTGATGATGGCACAGTGCTGGCCCTCCTGTGAGTGACCTTTGTGCCCCGATGAGCTGGTCCCTGAGTCCCTCCTCCTTCAGGCTCTAACCCCGTGGTCAGCAAACCGCAGCTCGAGAGCCACATGCGGCTCTTTGGCCCCTTGAGTGTGGCTCTTCCACAACATATCATGGCCTGGGCCAGTCTATGTTGAAGCAGTAGCGTTAGAAGAAATTTAAGTTTTAAAAATTTGGCTCTCAAAGGAAATTTCAGTCGCTGTCCTGTTGGTATCTGGCTCTGTTGACTACGGAGTTTGCCGAATGAGTTTGCGGACCCCTGTGCTAAGAGAGTCCTGCCCTGGTGAGCCGCACAGCTCGGTGTCTCTGAGGGTATAACCCGGTGATCTCAGGAGCCGTTCCCAGTTCTGTGACTCGAGTGAGATGTTCTCATATCGGCAGGTAGGCTTGGCTGTGATTTAATTTCTGTGTCTAGGATAACCCTGTGTACATATGGCAATGTAATGGCAATAAGAACTGTATTAGAAAATTGTCGGTGTTCAACTTTGTACTCCTTATTAAAATAAAACATTTATTCATGCACTTTTGTTTCCCTTGAAAAATAAAGTTGACTGAAAGATGTTGCATTTTTATAATTTCAAAAGGATTAAACCAAATCCTTAAAAACACACGCCCTAGTGCAGCTTAATAAAAAGTGGAGCACTCACAGGGCCTCTGGGGGAGCCTCCCACCAGAGAGCAGACATCCCTGGAGGAGCACCCAGGCCCTCCCTCCGCTCTCACTTTCAAACGCTTCGCAGGGGCCTTGTCAACAACGGCTTCCAATAATGCCATGTTTGCAGGAGCGACAGAAGCCAGGAGAGGAGCCATGGACACACCGGGCCATAGGATGGGCCGGCAGCTGTGCAAGCGGCTCCCGGCGGACACCGAGCTGGGTAAACAGGGCCTCTGGAACCCTGGCCTCCGGCAGCGACAGAGCAGGAGGGGGCGGGGAGGAGGGTGGGCTGGGCCTCCGGTGTCCCTGGGAACCGCCTGCAGGGCCATTCGGTGATTCCTGAGAAATGCTTGGAATGCCAGATGGGTCTCCATCCATGGGAGACGCGCCGTGCGGGGCAGCAGGCCCAGAGCACCCGGCCTCCCAAGTGGAAGTGGTCTGAAAGCCAGAGCTCTGTGCTCACAGCGAGGGACTGCCCCAGCAGCAGTGTGGATCCCCCGCCCTGGCTGCACCCCCTCGGCCTGAGAGGGAGAGGCACTCCTGGCCGCCCTGGCGCTCAGCTGGCACTGCCTCATTAGCTTAATGGTCGCCCGGTGCAGTGACCACCTTAGCCACACGCCCAGCCCTTCCCTCCAACCTCTAGCACATGTGTCAAACACAAGGCCCGCGGGCCAAATCCGTCCCGCCAGGCCTTGCAATGTGGCCCGCACCACACTGTCATCACTGCACTCCGCTGCATTTCCATCACAATGACAGTTTATGACTGTTCAGTAAACCATTCGGCCCGCGATTTAGGCTGGATTTTAGATTTTGGCCCCTTCTCTGATTGAGTTCGACACCCCTACATAGAGCCTGACCCAGCACCAGCGTGCGTGCCTGCCCCCCCGGGCCTCGGCCCCTGTGGGTTGCGAGTCCCCGCCGCCAGCTGAAGCCACCCGCCTGTGCCCTGCGCCTGCAGCTCAGGCACACGTTCAGGAAGCTGTTTATTCCAGGTCTTCATGTCTGTTAACCTGAATGCACTGGTGCTTTCTGATGGCAACTATAGCATGGTTATTATTATTGTTACTGTTATTTTGTCTAAAATAGGCACAGGTTCTTTGAGCATGTAACCCAGTTCAGAAAGATTTCTGCCAATCATGCTTACCCGGTTACAGCAAAATGCCAACTCCCCGGCTTCACTATCTATCTATCTATCTATCTATCTATATTTAAAGGGAGAGCCTGAACGCAGTCCCCCACTACCACAAATTATGCGGTTGCGTTTCCCACATTTGGGAAAATCGCAGGGGTCAGCACATCCGGAGTGCCATGGATACGCCTCGCCCTGGGAAAGCCACCTTCTGACCATGGTGTCCCCCCTGCCAGGGAAGTATTACACTCTTTTATATTTTATTTTATTTATTTACTTTTTTAATATATATTTTATTGATTTTTTTACAGAGAGGAAGGGAGAGAGAGAGAGAGCTAGAAATGTCGATGAGAGAGAAACATCGACCAGCTGCCTCTTGCACACCCCCTACCAGGGAGGGATGTGCCCGCAACCAATGTACATGCCCTTGACTGTAATCGAACCTGGGACCTTTTAGTCCCCAGACCGATGCTCTATCCACTGAGCCAAACCGGCTTTGGCCTCTTTTATATTTTAATAAAGTTTTCCTCGGTGGCTGCCAGAGCTGCGCACGGTTCCTCCTCCCCCTGAGGAAACGCTTTCTCTCTCACCAAATAAGTCCAGGCCCGCTCCTCCCCCGTGCACACCATCCCGCTCCTCTGCCTCTGCTGAAGCAACACTGCTGAGCCAGCACCTCCTGTTCCCCATCCTCCGTCCCAGCCCCGTGGCAAGGAGGTGACTCACGTTGCACAGATCTCCCGGGGCCACCGACGTGGCTCCCTGGCCCTAATCACACCGTTCTCCTCGGTGACCACTGTGGGCAAGCACCGCTTGTTTAGACGGGAATGAAATGTCTGTCAGCGCGCCCGGGGTGGGTGGGAGTAACGCTTCTGTTTCGCAGTTCTATTGATAGCGCAGGCCTGGGGCACCGCACCCCGCGCTGGGACAGACGGCGAGATGGCCCTGTCCGGGTAAGCTCACAGAAGCAGCGAGACCGAGAGCCGGGAAGCAGACACAGTCCAGGGCTGAATTGTGAAATGAAGGAAAACAGATTTGGGGTCACAGAGATCAAAGACAGGCCCCTGAACTGTCCCATCAGCGGGCAGGCCAGCCGTCACCCAGTGCCCTCCCGCACCCACTGCCTCCCGGCCACCAGGCCCTGTCGCCGCGCAGGAGCGTCTACTCCGTGGGACTGCCCGCTGTCTGGGGTCCGGGCACTGAGCCCCGAGCCTGGGGGGCAGGAGCCTCAGACCCCTGGTCTCCGTGCTCCCTTCTGCCGGGAGAAGATGGAGGGGTGACTCCTCAGGCCGAAGAATGCTGTTCTTACCGACGCTGTGGACAGACTGTCTTAAACCCCACGGGGTGAAACAACACCCTAACACGTGCACCTGAAGGTTGGCTGGTCCTGGGAGGCTCTGAGCACAGGCTCTGGGGAGGCAGCTCAGAAGTCCTGGGTGTGATCCAGTCCCGCCATGAAACCTTCCTGCCTCTCTTCTCACCTGGGAAAGGTGGCAAGCAACCCAAGGCTGCGGGCAGGACCCGGGCATGAGTGGGCGCCAGGTGCTTGGCGACAGCCCTGCCACACAGCCCAGGTCCAGGGCCCACCACTGTTTTCAAAACAAGAGAGCGAGGCCTGGAGCAGCGCACACTCCCAGTGCGCGCGCGCGCGTGCGTGTGTGCGCGTGGGGATGTGTGCCTGTCTCCGCTCCGGCTGAAATGTGTCCACAGGCTCAAAAGCAGCCAGTCATCAGTTTCCCCCACTTCCTGTTGCACAAACCATTTCCTGTTCCCAGGACTGCTGACACGGGGAAGTGAAGGACAGGCAGCCTGGTGACGAGCAGCTGGCCGGGCTCTTCCCTCGGGAGCCCGCAGTCAGCTGTGCACAATAGGACAGCTCAGAGCTGTGGCAGGGGGGAGAAGGAGAGACTGCCCTCCTCACGCTGCCCCGTAAACACCCTAGCTGGCGGTGAGCGAGGGGTCCTGGGGGAGCACACCTCCCGAGAGGACCAGGACCGGGGTGGCCAGGCCACCTGCACGGAGCCTTGTGTTCCAACTCTGACCGGCAGGGACTGTCCGTGTGATGGATGTCCCAGCATCATGCCAGCGCCTGGCACAGGCAGCTACAGGTGAGGGACCTGCCCCCCCACACACACCGCTGAGCTTTCTTCAGACAGCGGCCACGGGCAGAGCCCCTCCCCCTTTAGATCAGTGGCCTCGTAGGAAACATGTCTGCCGTGAGGCATGGGGAGTTGGAGAGTGGCTGGGAGGGGACCACGCTCACATCCGCACGGTGGCCTCTGCCGTTCGGCTCCGCTGGATCCCACACGAAGCAAACAGAAGACCGACAGCCCCGTTCCCTGCAGCCGGCCGAGCCCCCAGAGCCGAGCCCTCCAGCGAGGCGAGCCCCCTGTGTCCCCGACGTCTGCTACCCGCCGCGGCAGCCGCAACCCTGTGCCCAGTGCAGCCTGAATCCACAGGGAACGGAAAAGTTTCCTGGCTCCACACCTAAGCCAGCGAATCCCGGCCGTCTTCCCCGGTCCCACAGGCTGTGCGTGCCCCGGCTCGTCTCACCAGGCCACACACAGCCACCGAAAACCTACCTCGGAGCCCATGCTGTCTCGGTGGCTCTCGGGGCTCCAGGTCACTTCCCAGCCCGTGTCAAAGCGAGTCTGGAACACTCGGGGAAACTGAGGCAGCGAACGGGAAGAGGATCTCTGTCATAAACAGTTTATCACTGGGCATGTCCTCATAGTGACCCTCACACCCGGTCACAATTTCTGCTGGCATCGTGTTTTCTTGCGCAAACAGGGCTCGTTACCACGGATACCGGGGGGTGCATCAGTCTGAGCCCCTGACGTTGTAAGGGCCTGGAAAGGATCTTCTTCTCGATATCTATTTCCATCAAAGTGGCTTATCGAACACACCTGCAACGATGACGCAGGATGCTGGTCACGGCAGAGGTCACAGCCCAACACAGCACCTGTTGTTAGGCCAGGTTTCCCCCAGGCAACGTCTCGGTCATGTCACCCAGTGGTCACGTGAGTGACCCAAGCATGAGCTCAGGGCCCGGCCCTCCCTCTGGGGGTCCCCTCCCCCCACGGGTCTCAAGTTCAACAGCTCTCCTCTGCCTCTGCCAATTCCCCTTTCCTCGGTCATCCTGGCCCAGGGTCCCGGCCCAGCAGCCCCGCAGCCCCTGCGCTGGAGCCATTGCGACCTGGACGCCGGCTGGTGGGATGTGACAGCACTGTCTCTTCATAGCGTCACGCAGGCACGCCGGCTCCATGACAGTCTCCTCCTCAGCCTGGGTCCCGATGGCCATCACCCCCGTCCTGGGGCCCACCTTGCTGGCGTTCTAATAAAGCGTTATAAAAACGACTCGTCCCAAGATTTACCGAGGACCGATCGATCCTTCCTCGATGCTGTATCCTGACTGCTTGTGCACCATTCCTCCCCTCAGCCCTCTGCAGAGGAAGTCTAGGGCAGTGGTCCGCAAACTCATTAGCCAGCAGAGCCAAATACCAACAAGACAACGACTGACATTTCTTAGGAGAGCCACATTTTTTAAACTTAAACTTCTTCTAACGCCACTTCTTCAACATAGACCGTGAAAGGTTGTGGAAGAGCCACGATCAAGGGGCCGAAGAGCCACATGTGGCTCGCCGCAGTTTGCCGACCACTGGTGTAGGGGAACACAGGGGAGGGAAAGAACAGCAGGAACACACCCCCAGGGCTGCGCTCCTGGGAAGGGAGCAGAAAAGCCGTTTTCTCTCTCAGGTCCCCGAACACAGAACGCACACTCCTGGCAGCGGCTCAGGCCCAGCCTCCCAGCCCTGGCCCGGGCCCCCGTGCCCCGTGGCTCCGTCCTCCTCCACGTCCTGAGGTTCAGGTGGCCCCGGGCCCGGAGGAGCCGGAGGGCTCTGCGCCCTCCTTGAAATGGTTCGCAAGATCAGATCTGCATCGTTGCAGCCTAGAGCCTGCTTTCTGTAAGATGGTAACTGTAGGAAAGCATCAGAAAGCCTGTCAGAGGAGAAAAAAACAGTCCTAGGACTTGGCGTTTATTTATTTTTTATTAGAATTGAACTAAATTGGTGGTCAGCTTCACAAAACTAGAGAACGCTGTCATCCACTCCTGATTTCCCTCCTCAGTGGGAAGGAGCCTCCGATCCGGGAGGAAGCCTGCCTGCTAATTAAGCTCCCCGTGTGCTCCATCTGGGCCCGGCCTGCGAGCAGCCAGGGCTTCCACGGCCCAGCGGCTCCCGCGCCGCTCCGGAGCCCCAGTGCTCTCAGCCGCCAGCCGCCTCTGATCCCCAGATTCCTGTAGAGGGATCTGCGAGGCCGCACCTTCCCTCCTACTTCTCTTCCAGCCGCTCTGGTATCGAAGAGGTGGGCGGTGCCCGGCTCCCGCGAAGGCTGGCACCGAGGGTCAAGTCCCAGAATCACCCCAGAACCAACCGCGTCAAGCTCTCCACCCCTGCACCCCGGGCCCGCACTCCGCCCGGCCCACACCTCCCTTCCCGGGATGCCCAGGTCTCCCTCGCCCCACGCCCTCCGCCCAGGGCCCACGGCGGGCACACAGCTTCCTCGGCCTCCTCCCCGCTCCTCCCCCGCCCCCATGGACCGCTGTGTCCGCAAGGCCAGTCTCTGACACGGCAAGCATCAGGTGAATTGCCGGGCTGCGGAGCCACTGAGAAACCCAGCGCAGGGTGGGGGTGGGGGGTGGGGGGGGAGAAGGAATGGCAGGAGGGCGCAAGGGGGGGCCTCTTTGACATGTCGGTGAAGGCGGCCAGCCATTCAGAGACTGCCCACAGGTCTGACGACATTGTCATGCGAGGTCCCGGTGCACCTTCTCTGTCCGGGGTGTGCTGCCCTCGCTCAGGAGGGGCGTCCAGGCCCAACCTCTGACCTTCGACCAAGGAGCCCCTCCCGCCCCCTCCACGGCCTCTCCCTGGGGCCCAGGCTTCTTGCTCTGACCTTCGGTTTGCCGCTGTGGCCCCTCGTGGGGCAGCGCCCGGCTGAGGGCTCGGGGATGGAACCTCACTGCCCCTCCTCTCACGCCAGACACGGCCCCACCAGGCCACCCGGCACTCACCGTGCAGGTGCTTCTCTGTAAAGCTGGAGGCGCCCATGCCCCTGGCACGGGGTGGGTGGGGCCTCCGGGTGGCAGAGCGGCCAGCCCAGCCAGGTGAGCGGACGACGAGCGGCTCTGGCTCTGCCGTGACATCGGGCAGACAGCTCGATCCCAGCAGCCCTCAGCGCTCCCGCTGCAGGACGGGGCTGCTCCGTATCCCGCGGCAGAGGGCTGCCGGCACCGGCACCGCGGAGGAAGCCGGACTCCCCGGAATGTGGTGGCCACCCGCTCAGCCAGCACTGGCGTGGGTCCCGGCCTCCCTGTGCCGCTCGGAGACGGCCTACTGTGCGCCGGGCACACGGTGGGGCCCAGGAATACACAGTGAGTCACCGTCTCTGGCAGAGAAGGCCAGCCGCCCCAGAGGACAGGCAGGGGAGGCCTCTGACGGCACGGCATGTCCCGTCGCTGTGGAATGCGGGCGGGCGCAGGGCAGGGTGTCTCCGGGCGGGACGTGCTCCTACTCGCGGAGGGAGCACCTGCGGGGTGCGTGCGGCATGCGGCTGTCCTGCCCGAGCACGACCGCCTTCAGCACCCGCTCTCCTGCGGTGTGAGCGGCTCCCGGCTCCCGGCTCCCGGCTCCCGGCTCCCCGGCTCCCGGCTCCCGGCTCCCCGCTCCCCGCTCCCGGCTCCCCACTCCCCGCTCCCGGCTCCCCGCTCCCTGCTCCCGGCTCCCCGCTCCCCGCTCCCGGCTCCCCGCTCCCGGCTCCCCAGCGGCCTCCAGTGAAGGAGCGTCCCGGAGGCTGCCTCTGTGGGGACCCCCCCCACACACACCCCGCACCCCTCAGTCTCCAGCCGGGCCCGAAAGAAGCTTCCCGGGACTCAGCTTCCCTGCGGAACAGGGGATGACACCCCCCCACCCCGAAGGCCGCACCGTCCGCCTGACAAGCGTCTCCGGTGCTCCCTCACAGCCCTGAGAGCCCGGGCCTCATACCGAAGCCTGACTCCAGCGATGGCTGGCTCTGCAGCTGTGGGCAAGCGCAGTGACCTCTCCCTGCCCTCTCCCCCCTTCCCCCCCACCACCACGGGCAGTGAGAGGAGCTGTGAGCTGGCACACCAACGCCCTGGGACAGGCCCCGGACCTGGGACGCAGTCTCTGCTGGGGTTATGCCCCCCGGAGCCTGGGCCTCCCCGGCTGCAGAAGGCGGAGGAGCAAGGCCTGCCAGCGGCTCCCAGAAGGCACTTCCTCCTCTTCCCGCCATCAGCGACCTTCACGTCCCCTCTCGGAAGCCGGGCTTGGCCATGTGGCTGGATCCCGTCCTCGGAACATGAGAGAGGGACACACCCCCTCCAGGCCGCCCCGAAAAGCCTCCGGTCCCCCGCCAGCCTGCCCGGAGGCCCAGGGAACGGGCCTTGCTGAGGAGCGGGTCCCTCAAGGCCTGGCGGGGCGGAGGTCACTGCTGACCGCTCCCACTAACGAAGCAGCAGCTTCCATTGCGTTTGGGCTCGTCTGCACTCGGCTAGCTGACTGGCCGCCCTCACCCCTGCCGCTCATGTGCAGGAGCTCTGGGAAGGATCCATTCCCTGGTGAACTGTGCGAGCTACAGCGGCCCACCCAGAGCCTCCCCCCTCCTCCCCCTCTGCTTGACCCTCTCCTGTTCGGTGTGAAATCTGCGTGACCTGGTGCGGCCAACGCCTGCGCCTCACCTGCAGGCAGGGAGCCGGCTAAGGGCCCTCCTCGACGCCACCCGACCATCCTGCTTCCACTCCACTGACACCCAGCAAAACAGTGCCCCCCCCCCATATATTTTTATTGATCTGAGAGAGGAAGGGAGAGGGAGAAAGAGATGGAAACATCGATGATGACAGAGACTCATTGGTCGGCTGCCTCCTGCACGCCCCACACTGGGGATCGAGCCCACAACCCAGGCCTGTGCCCTGATTGGGAACCAAACTGTGACCTCCTGGCTCATAGGCTCTCTCCCTCTTTTATGAGCGGCTGGTGTGAGAGCACAGAGCTGTGCTGAGGACACCTGGGCGGGCAATGACGACGCCGGAGAACCAGCACCGGGAGAGCAGCGTCACGGTGGAAGGGCTTCTCAGGCGGCAGGCATGGACGTGGGATGTCGTTGGAAGGCTGTTTGCTAACGTCTGATTCCTGTTTCGAAACCGCCTTGGCCAGCGAGCCTCCTTTCTGGTGAGGCTGCTTAGAGCCGCTTTCCCTTTATTTGGGACAGCAAGCTGCCTGGTTCCCAGCTGCACCCCTTGCCCCAGTTCCTCGGGGCCTCTGGCTTCTCCCTCCTCCTCCTCCCCCTCCTCTTCCTCCTCCGCCAGCACCTGCCCCAGAGGCCGTAATCCCATCTTCCCACGATTTAAACTGTTTACAGGTCTCTTTGTTTTGTTTTGTTCATGCTCACCTGAGGATATTTTTCCACTGATTTTTGGAGACAGTGGAAGGGACGGGGAGAGACAGAGAGAGAGAGAGAGAGAGAGAGAGAGAGAGAGAGAGAGAGAGAGAGAGAGAGAGAGAGAGAGACATCGATGTGAGGGAGACACCGTAATTGGTCGCCTCCGGCACGCACACCAATCACCAGAGCCTGGGATGGAGCTGCAACTGAGGTACATGCCCTGGGCCCGATTCTAACCAGGGACCTTCCGTCCAAGGGCCAATGCTCTCTCCGCTGAGCCAAGCCGGCCGGGGCTTACCATTTCCTGAACAACCAGGGACAGTAACAGGCATGCCATCCATGGAGGGAGCGGGTCTGAGCCACCAGGCGCGGTCTCCACTGATAATGGCCTCCTGCAGGCAGGGGCCTGGCAGCATGGGCCACAATCGAGGTCCGTGGGCACACGCTCCGGAGAATGCCCACCTGCGGGGCTGGCGGAGAGCGTCCCCCGAAGGCGCCGGCCTGGCCTGCGAGGTATTTCAAACTGGAACCCGGGGGAGCCCTGCAGACTCAGGGACAGGCTCCCCTCCCACTCCTTAGCGTTTCCATGGAAAGACCTGCTTGGGGGGGGGGGGGGGCTCTGCACAGGCACCTCTCGCACCCCCCCAGGCATCCCGGGTGCCTGGGCCCATGGTTTCTGAGCTGCCCCCCTGGGTGGCCTGCCAGGTGTACCCCCTCCTCTACAACCGCCAGTACACCGACCCTTCTCACTTCCGAAATCTAAGGCCCTGTCCCCTTTTTTCTCTGCCCACAACGTCAGACGCCTGTTGCCTCACTGGCTTTGGAATTTTCCAGGCGAATTCCCCATGCACACGTATTGCAGCTCTACTGAACTGGCGGCGTGTTGCCTAGAGGCTGGGCCGGCCAGCACTCCGGGGGCCAGAGGGCCGCCTCCCCAGCCCCCACGCGCTGTGCGTGTCTCCTTACGGGCCTCTGAAGGTCACGGGGAGCGTGGGGGTTGGGGTTGCACCCTTGCTCCGTCTCCTGCTGCTGCGTGATGGGACTCCTTCATTTAAAGCAACAGGGGGGCAACCCCAGAGGTTTGCCCTTGGGAGGTAACCCTGTAGCCGGCTGCTCACAGGTGCACGGCTCGCCCCCGCCCTCCGCCGGTCCCCCCGGCCTCTGGCCACGGAGGCGATCCCCTGAGGCCTTGGTGGAAATGTTCCATAAAACGGTACCCACTTGTTCTGTCTCAGCTAACACCAGCATCGCAAAGCTGCATCTTGGAACTTTATTTTAAAACTCTCACGGGAATGGACAATTTTTTTTAAATGCTCAGAACTGATTGGCATGGGGGTTCCTTGCCCACGTTCTCTCCGGCTCTGAGCCGTGAGCCCGGGGCGGCCGCGCTCGGGGGCCAGATGGCCCTGCCTCACTTCTCTCTCTGCCCCTGGGCGCTGGGACTTGCTCTGCACCCCCCACCCCTCCAAAACCCAGTGTGGGGAGTGGGCTGCATGGGGAGTCTGTAGGAATGGAAGTTTACCAAGTCCAGTGGGTGCTGGGGGAGGGGAGGGGGGGTACCGTTTCCCCTCTGCAGGACTTCTGTTTGGGACCACGAGAAGGTTCTAGAGATGGGATGTGGTGAGGGTTACCCAACCCGGTGGATGGCGTGAACCCCCCTGAATTGTCCCCTTAGAACTGGTCACCATGGTGAGCCGGGGCGCGCGCCCGCTCCCTGTCCGGTGTGTGCACATCCCTGATGCACATGCCCCGTCCAGGGAGAGCAGCAACAGAGGAGAACGAGGGAGCCCATCCAACGCCAAGTGCAAAGCAATTTTGTTCCTTTAGCACCAAACGCGCCGGGACAAAGCGCTCCCAGCCCCTGCCAGCGGCCTCTGGGAAAGCCGTGTGCCCATGCGCAGAGGCCAGCCAGGCCGCCTGGCACCGAGGGGAGGAGATGGAGGGCCCCCGGAGCCCCCGGGTTTGTGTTCCAGTTCCCATCCCCTTTGTCCTGCCCCGATTCACACGCAGATGAGCCGGAGCCGCTCAGCTGCAGACCCTGGGTTCTCCCTGTGGAGGGGAGGGCGGATGAGGCTTTCTCTCGGGGCTGCCGCGCCTCGGAGGTGGAGGATGGCGCTGATGAATGCGCTCCTGCAGGGGCACGCCCCGCGCTCTGTGGGCTCCCCCACACCGTTCCCAGGGGAAGGAAGAAAGGGAGGGGGAGGAAGTGAAAGTCTGTTGCCAGGAGGGAAGAAATTGTACAGCCCCGCACAAAAGCGGGAACAAAGTTGCATCTTTGGCTTCTGGAGTGGCAACGGCGGCCTTGTTCCAGGGGCACAAATGGGAGAGGAGACATGGGGGCTGGCCGCGGGGCCTGGCCGCCCGGCTCTCCCAGGGCGGGGAGTCAGCCTTCAGGACACAAAGAGCAGCCGTCCTCCCCACAGCGCCGCACACATGCTCCTGCCGCAGAGCGTGTCCAGGTCCGAATCCACGGGTCCGATTGCCCTCCTGCCTTCCCGTCTTTTCCGGGCCTTGTGTGTCCCGCGTGCAGTCAGGGGGGCTAAGGAGTGAGTTTACCCTAAATGTGTTGCCTGAAGTTACACCTGGTTATGGCTGGGGCTGCCCATCATCGTTATTTAGGCCGTCTTTGGGGCATTTTAACAGACAGAGTACCATATTCGCACCCTACCCGGGAAGTGCAGACATGGTCACGGCCTGCATATCACGCCACCGGGAGTCCCCTTTCCAGCCCCCACCGTGTCCCTCGATGCCCTTACACAGCGCGAGGAGGCGGGCTCTGCAGTGACCATTCTGTCTGTCTGTCTGTCTGTCTGTCCGTGTGGCAGGATGGCAGGGTGGGCAGTGCTCATTGGCAGGTAGTAATTTACAAAGAGATCAGGGCTGTGCGTGTCATCCTGGCGGATTCTTGCCAGATGCAAGAACCCCGGAGGCCTGCGCGCCTGCCCTGTGCCCACAGGGCGCCACCAGGACGGAGGGGCCTGCCTCCGGCCCTCACGGCGGGAGAGCACGTCCGCGGAAGGAGCGTGCACACCGGGGAGAGTTTCTGTGAGTTCACCTGAGCCAAACTGACAGCAGTTTGCCAAGAAGCAACACCCTCGAGGGTTTGAGAATGGCCGCCGGTCAGCTTATTTATCCATTAGCCCCGGGGGACGGAAGGAGGGAGGGTACAGGAGGCCATTGGTGAGGATTAGGGAGGCGGAGGCAGCCGAGTGGGGAAACCTCTGAGGTTGGATCCAGGGTGAAGGGGGAGACGCACACTGCTCTGACAAGGCGGGGTCCGGTGGCTGACGGTGAACATTACAGCACATGCAGATGGCATTGGGGGCCCACCCGGCGTGGCTCCGGGGTTGAGCATCGACCTCTGAACCAGGAGGTCATGGCTCCATTCCCAGTCAGGGCACACGCCTGGGTTGTGGGCTCCATCCCCGGGGTAGGGTGTGCAGGAGGCAGCCGATCCATGATTCTCTCTCAGCACTGATGTTCCCCTCTCTCTCTCTCCCCCTCTCCCTTCCTCTCTGAAATCAGTAATAATGTGTGTGTGTGTTTAAAGATCCTAGGAGGGGCTCTGCGGTCTGTGCTCCGGGGGAGGGCGTGTTCTCTGAGGGGCGCAGGGACCCCCGGCAGGCAGGCCCACGCAGGGTCCGAGCTGACCCTCACCAAGGAGGCTGCGGGCCTCGGACATGACCCCCTGCCGGGACCCCCTCCCGGGAGGAATGTTTGGGTCAGCCTGCCCCGTGTGGTCACCTTCGGCCTCTGAGTCTGTGAGGCCCCCATGCGGGCCTCCCGGGCTTGACATGCTCGGTCTGTGGCCCCTTCCGCCGAGAGGAGGAGCCTCCAACATCCCTGTGAACACAGCGAGGCCTCCCGACACGGCTGGGCGACACGCTGACCATGAGTTGTTGGTCGTTACCATGATTTGTTTTTTCACATCAGAGCAAACTACAGACCCTCTCTCCTACCTTCCCCCCCCCCTCCCGCCCCCCAATAAAATCTGCTCTCTGGATTCTCAGTCATTGAAAGTCCCGCTAATAACGGACTGGAGCCTGACCGTGTAGCTGTGGTTAAAATCTAATCTAAACGCTCCATATGCTCAGCTTACACACAGGGTGTCTACGAATCAGTGTCACCAGTGCAAAGCAGACACAGGGTGCACACGGACATTCTTAAGTCTCTCGCCAGCCACGCTGACAAAGCACTGTCTGAGCTCAGCACTATTCCGCGGCCGTTTTCTACTTCCTCGCCTGGGTGAATGGGCACTTGTCCAGACTGAAGTGGAAAGAAACTGTCTCTAAGTGTTGAAAGAAAAATGTAGTGAAGGGTTCACGCAGTTGTCTCAAATTCTCCCAGAAAAAAAGGAAAAAAAATATTATATATAAATATATGTTCAGAATGGAAATTATATATAATTATATATAAAATTATATATAAAATCTTGGAAGGTTTTTCAGAAGGGCATTTTGCTACCAATAAAATGTTTTTTCTATTATTATTTAAAGCATTACAAATAGTAGCACATGTCTTCTTTTTCCCCCATGACCTCCCGCCTGCTCCCCCCCATAAATGTTTTTAGATGAATGTTGCATGGCTTTGATAAAATTTTAAGACACAGAATACACTAAAGGAGGAAAAGCTCAGGTCTTTGGAACAAGAGAGGAACATACGAGAATGCACTAGAATGCACTAGAACAGGGCACCCTGGGAACCTGGGACACGCTTTGGCAGCTGTCTGGATATACAGGAGGCCTCTAGAAGGGTCAAGAAAGCTGAGGACTGTAGAAGTTTGCTTCCAAATATAAAAACTATTTTTTTATCTACAAAATTGAAAAATATGTCTTCATGACATAATCCACTTTTAAATGGAGAAAACACACATCCTCATTCTCTGATGATAATACTACACATTTGGCGATGCATAACAAAAGATTTAGAAAGGTGTGTGCCTTTGGGCTATAATTTTCATTCTGAACATTTATTTTGCATAAATAATAACATTTGCAAAGACATAGCAATATTATTATTTCTAGTTTGGAAGACATGTCAATTTTATTATTATGATTGCCGAGCTATGTTTTCTATACTAAAATTAATGATGCAATATGAAATCAGCAGTAAGATTTGTTCAGAAGCAGGTTGGGTTGTGGTCAGCGCACCCGTTGTGGCTGTTGACCGAGAGGCCCTCCTGGACGGGAGCTGCTCCGGGTGGGAGTGCTGCTCAGCTGCAGCCTCAGGGGCGCCCCTGCGGATGCCCACCCGCGGCCTCTCTGGATGGCAAGACAGACGCGCAAACCGCCGGTGACGTGGGCATGTTTGGAGAAATGTGGACAAACTGTGGAACACTGAATTAACTCCATGCAGGTATTTCTGAAGGCGGCTCACACCTTCTCATCTGCTTCTTAAAATGCCACCAAATGCACATGACACACAGGCCCCGGCTGGCATTCCCACTCCCTGCACCCTGGAGATGCCCTCTCCTCCGAGCTCGGCTTCTCCCGGGCAGCTTCCCTCCCGCTCAGCTCCGGGCCCAGAGGCAGCGTGGCAGGACCCATCTTTTCCCACACCAGCGCTGCCCGGGATGTGCACTGCAACGGCAAGGAAGAAATGAAACCGTCTGTACGGAGTGCTAACTCAGAACCGACACGTTGAAAACAACAGCCTTGTGCGCCGTCTCCTCTTTCCTGCAGGCTTAGCCGGGTCTGATTTGTGTTTCTCAAACATCCTCAAATATTTGGTCCTGACCCCTCACCCAGCGCAGCAGCTGGAGAATGCGGCCGCCACAGCGTCTGCCCGCCTCTCACACCCGCTCCCCTCGGCGGGCCGGCCAGCCTGCCCCGGCAACGCGGGCCCGGGCACGGCTCGGGTATTTCTCCAACGGGACACTTCCACCGTCCCACCGGCAACACCCGAGTCCACAGGGAACGGAGAAGTTCCCGGCTCCGCGCCGAAGCCAGCGCTCCTGAACAGTCTTCCCCAGTCCGACAGGCTGTGCCCGCTCGTCTGGAGTAGCCACGGGGACGTGTTCGCACAGAGAAAGAGCCGTCCCGCTTTGTCTGTGTAATCACACGGCCCGTCAATCCGACGGAAAAAAGAGCAAACATTTTCTTTTCAATACGTGAGGAGTGGACTCAGCTGCCTGCGTTTTTCTTGCGTATTCGTTAGCTGTGGAGTTTCCTACGTAACTGACCCTTCAGCCGGCGTTTCCACCATGCAGGGACATTCCCAGGGGGCAGTTTTTTCTTTTCCTTTTTCAAATTCTTTTTAAAAAACTATATTTTATTGATTTTTTTACAGAGATAACAAGAGAGGGATAGAGAGTTAGAAACATTGATGAGAGAGAATCATGGATCAGCTGCTTCCTGCACACCTCCCGCTGGAGATGTGCCCCCAACCAAGGTACATGCCCCCGACTGGAATCGAACCCAGGACCCTTCAGTCCCCAGACTGACGCTCTATCCACTGAGCCAAACCTGTTTCGTCAGGGCAGTGTTTTCTAAGTTATGACCCTCTGGCTGTGACCTGTCTCAGCCCAGGGGGAAGGCCGCTAAAATGCAGTCAGACGTGTGCCGATGGGAACCACGCCAAGAGCATGCCTCAGCCAGAGGCGGCCTGAGAGCCCCGGGCCTCCGTGTCCTGCCCCGACCCCGCCAGGCCGGCAGCTTCACCTTTGACTGTCTTGAGTGTTGAATGTCCAGAAACAACAGCAATAAAAATAGGACCTAAGAGCCAGGGATCCAGCCTAGCCTCTGACCGACTTCACCCCTGTACAGAGTTACACAAAGATGCGAAAGCCACGGCAGATCAAACGTGGAGGCCACGGCCTGGCCACGTGCCCGCGGGGAGTGTGTGTGACCTTTCCAAAGAGCGGCTGGTGGCCGCCATCGCGCACCAGCTCGGCGTCCGCCGTGGACGGCTCAGGGAGCGGTGTGGGCCCGCTCCAGGCCTGCTTTTTGTCAGAAAGCCAGCGGCATCGGAGAGGACAGGAGGAAGGAGGCCGACGGAATCCTCCGTTTTAAGTACACAGCTCGCCGATAAAGCCTGCCGGTCCTCCGAAGCTGCGTGGACGGACTTTGCGTGAATCTGACTCCACCGAAGGCTTCTAAAGTGTGAACGAACCCCTCGATCTAACGGGGAGCTTCCCCGAGGAACCTGTCTTGGCGATCGGCTTTTCTTTCATGTGTCATCTCGCTTTTCCCGTTTCCTGGGGTAGCAAAACCGAGAGAGACAACCTATGAGCTCATTGGTATTTTATCGGTCCTCAGGACAATGGGAAATATTTTATCACCATTGGATCTGCAGAGAACCAGTGTTCCGGCAGGAAACAAAACACAGACCAACATGGGCAGCAAGACCTGAAAATCCTGCTTACAACCAACCAACCCTGAGACAACAGGCATGTTGCTGAATTCGGTTCTCACTGAGATGCTCTCCAGGCCCACCCCACCCCTCGCTGCTTGTCCGACAGGAGGGAGTCACCTGTCGTACCTGAACCCCCGTTTTGTCAGAAGTGAGGGCTCACGCTGCTGGTTCGGTGTGCTGCGAAGGCGTGTCCCAGCCAGCAGAGGAGGTAGAGGATGTGGGACGTTATTAATGAACCAGGTGGTATCCTAAGAGCGTGGGCTGGTGGTGGCGTCACAACACCTATAACTCAGCAGAGGATTTGGGGCAACTCTCCGACGTTCCTGAGCCTGTCTTCCAACGCGAGAGTGGCCGTCATGGGTTCACGGGGGTGGGAGTGGGACATTGAGGGAAGATAATAGCTAGGCTCCTTTTTTTTTTTTTTTTTTTTTTTTAAGGAACATAAACTCAACTGGAAATAGTTTAAGAAAAAAAAAATAGTGTTTCTTGAGAGTCTCCAGTAACCATGGCAAAACAGCAGCTGAGCCTCAAACACTGGAGCCAGAGCGTGGAATGCCAAGGAGACTTCTCTCCTCGCTCTGCAGAGGGCTGTTGTTTCCTCAGGCTTCCCGGCCTGGCTGGACACACCCCGGCAGCACATCTCATGGTTTTGCTATAAGAAGGGAAAACCTGACTGACGTCGTCCCCCCCTCACCCAGTCTGAGGCGGCTCCAGTCCCGGGAAAGGGTCCGGGAAAGGGTCCGGCAGTCTCGGGGGGGCCAGGGTCCTGGTGGCGTGTCTCAGGCAGACCCCCTCACACCGGACGGTGGGAGTGGGAGAGAAGCAGCTTTTCCCGAGAAGAGAGGCGGTGTCCCCGGACACGGGAGGGTGCGAGGCGGGGCGGGCGATAGACACTCACGTGGAGGCGGAGGGGGCGGCCCAGCCGCGGCCTTCCTGCCTCTCCCCCCTCCCGGACCTCCGTGACGTGGACAAACCACCCCTCCTGCTCCGGGGTGGGCGTGAGGACAAACCACTGTGTTCGTGTGGAGGTGCCTCCGTTTAAGGAGCCGCCACGAGAGGTGGGCCCGGTTACTCCACGTCTCTGTCCGCATGGAGGCCGCCTCCTCCATGCGATTGCATCCGAGCACAGAGCCAGGGTTACAGCACGCTCTCGCCTGCCTCGCTAGGAACCCGCGTTATTTCAGAGGCATTTCCCGCAGTGAAAACTTTATTCTCCTCCTGTTCGATCATGCATGCGATGGACTTGGGACCTTGTGGACATTTTTTTTTTTTTTCAATTAGAAAAACGCACATTCCAGACTGCATCATTTATAGCGTACACACAGTCGGCTCTGTCTGAGAGGGTCCCATGCAGAAACCACCAGCATGGATGCTGAGAGGACGCCCCGGTTTCCACGTCCCACCCCTTCCTGTGGGGTCTCTGCAGAGCCGGTCCAGGCTGGAACCATTTCCTGGGAGGGCTCCTGCCCGTGAGGGGCCCTGGTTCTGGGTGATGGCGGCCTGCACCCCAGACTTCAGTCACGTTGGCGGCCCTGGACCCCTCTGCACAGGCTCGGTGGGTGCTGCCTCCCTGGGTGCAGGTGTCCGTCCTGCCCTTTAGCCCGGGTTGCACGTACCCTCTAGACACCCGGCCTGCCCCCCCCCCCCCCCCCCCCCGGGAGTGCATCTTCGCGGGGCGAAGACCACGCTCGGGGGCTGCGTGTGGGATGCGGCCTGTCAGGAGCGAAGCTCCACATGCCCTGTCCCCCTGGTGGCTGCCACAACCTTCGAAACGGCCTGGATGGACGGTTAGCCCCAAGTTCAGGGTTTCTTTCTTTCTTTCTTTTTAAAAAAATATATTTTATTGATTTTCCACAGAGAGAAGGAGGGATAGAGAGCTAGAAACATCGGTGAGAGAGAAACACTCACCCACTCCCACTGCCGGGGATGTGTTCACAATCAAGGTACATGCCCTTGACCGGAATCGAACCTGGGACCTTTCAGTCCACAGGCTGACGCTCTACCACTGAGCCACACCGGTTTCAGCCAATCTCAGGGTTTCTTAAGCAGATGTGCTCAGGGCGGGAGGGAAACCTCCCAGGCTGGCTCGGATGGCCGCCTGCTGTGTGTGTCTCCGAAGGTGAAGCCGGCACCCTGACTTCTCGCAGATGGAGGGCCGTGACCTTCAGGGCTCCGGGCGTGTCTCAGCGGAAACACCAGGCACCACAGACAGACTGAGCCTGCATCCCCTCCCCCCCACGCGTACACTTTGGCGGCCCTGGCCTGACTGCGAACAGGCCTCTGTGGAACGGGAGCAGACCGCCCTGGCCTCTGTCCCTCTGTCGCCTCTGGCCTGGGTGCAGGGCCCGGCAGGACAGGGCGGAGCCTCCCGCCTGGGTGCAGTGAGAGAGGATAAACGCCGAAAATAATATTCCGGGGTGAGGGCCAAGGTCATGGCCAGCGAGGGTGTCCAAACCCTGCCATAAATCACAGCGCCTGATGGAAAACTGGGAGCCGCGTGACGAGGCCGACATGAATGGTGCCGAGCCACGGAGCCAGCCGGGAGCCCGGCCGGAGGAAGTGACCGGCCCGCCGTCAGAGGTCAGGCGCCGGCGAGGCGGCCTGCGGGCAGGCTCGGCGGGAGGCGTCCGGGTCTGCAGAAGCCCGCCTGCCCCCCTGCCGGACCGGCCCGTCGGCTCCGGCCCCCTTTCACCTCCAGGGAACTGCAGTGGGTGCTCTGCAGGGACCACAGGCGGGCGGGAGATTCTGCTCTGTCCTGGTTCGAATCCCAAACAAGCCGTAGGCGCTGCACACAGAGCTGATTGATTTCAGGCTTCACCGCGTCCCTTCTCCCAAACAGAACCCAGGCCGTCACCGCATCGCCCTGAGGGACACCCCGGTGCCTTAGAGAAAGGCAGGCGGGTCAGGGTGCTCCGGCAGCCAGGCCGCAGACCCCAGCCTCTGTGATTGCTCTGCCTGTGGGAGGGGCCGGGGGCTGCTATTTGGTGATGATAGTTTCCGGGTTTTATCTAACCATCTGTACACTTCCTCCCCTCCCCTTCCTCCTCTTCTCCCCTCCCTCCCCTCCTCTCTCTGTGGGAAGTTCCGTGTGCACCCAGGTGGACTCCAGAGGAGGTGAGCACCGGGCTGACCAGTCAGGCCGCTGGAGGAGAGCTTGGGACGGTTCAGTCACCGTCCGCGCAGACCGTCCTCCCTGAGAGTCATTTTCAAACCCCAGGTTCTACCTTCCGCTTCCAGGATGCCCAGCGCCCGTCACTGTGAGCCGGGCTCCTGCAAAGGCAGCTCCAGCTGGTCCTGCTCCCCAGGCGCTGGCGTGTTTAACTGTTTGAGGGCAGGCTGGACAGAATGACACGGGACCCAGGCAGCGACCGGAGTGCCCACCCGCTGGCGATCCCACCTGTTGGGTGACGGGCTGTTTGTTTCTACAGAGTCTGGGTTTGAAAGGCTGAGGCTCCCCTTGTCCTCAAGTTCAAGGGAAAGGACCTCTCTCTGCTCCTCCTCCTGCTCACACTGCCCTGCCCGGGGGGGGGGGGGGGGGGGGGGAGCGGGGTGCAGCCACCTCCCTCAGCGCCGGAACTGGGACCCACCTTGTCTCCGGGACGGCCAGGTGGCCCAGGAGCAATCCAGAGTCACAGCGACCTTGAACTTCACACAGGAAGCTTGGGGGGTGGATGGAGAGGGTGAGAGACGAGCTCACCTGGGCGAGGTCTCCGGGGCAGGCCCAATGGAGCCGCCAGCTCCCAGGTGTGCCCCTCACGGTCTCCGTGGACCGGGATTGGTCAGAGCCTGGGGGTCATTAGTCACGGCAGCCGGTCCTGTGCTCAGCCCTGCATCCCTCTGCCCGTGTCACTGCTGGGCGGGCCCGGAGCGGAGACTCAGCTGAGGCTGATGTGGCCTCCAGGGTGCAGGCTTAAGGCAGCGGCTGAGTGCGGCTGTGGCTTCACCCATTGGGAGGCACTCAGGCTCTGCACCGGCGCCCCTCTGCTCCCGGCCCCCCTCTGCACCCGGTCCCCCTCTGCTCCCAGTGCCCTCTGCACCCGGCCCCCCTCTGCACCCAGTGCCCCTCTGCTCCCGGCCCCCCTCTGCTCCCAGTGCCCCTCTGCTCCTGGTGCCCTCTGCTCCCAGTGCCCCTCTGCTCCCGGTCCCCCTCTGCTCCCGGCCCCCCTCTGTTCCCGGCCCCCCTCTGCTCCCGGTCCCCCTCTGCTCCCAGTGCCCTCTGCTCCCGGTCCCCCTCTGCACCCGGTCCCCCTCTGCACCCGGCCCCCCTCTGCACCCGGCCCCCCTCTGCACCCGGTGCCCCTCTGCGCCCGGTGCCCCTCTGCTCCCGGTGTCCTCTGCACCCGGCCCATCACTCCTGCTCTGCGCATGCTTCTCAGCGGCTACTGCACCGGGAGGTTTATACCATTTCACAGATGAGGAGACCAGTCTCTCAGAGAGAATAAGTGAACTCACCCACCTCTCTCCGCTCAGACCCAAGGCTGGGTCCCCTGACACCAGGCACACATTCTTAAACCCTGGGAGCCACCAGATCTGCGAGAAAGTAATGGTGATTCCTCCTTACGTGCAGGAGCTTGGGATTGATCACACCTGCTCTCCGGGCCGAGAACCGGCCTTCGCGAAGTGGTTCCATTGAAAACTTGCCCAACAGGGAGGAACCATGATGTTCGAACTCCGCCCTATCCAGTCGGAGCCTCGGGGGGCGGTTGAGTGTGGCTGAAGAGCTAACCTGTCCAAGCTATTTAATTTGAACGAGTTTCATTTTAAATGGCCACACGTGACAGATGGCTGCCCTACTGGGCAGTGTGGGTCTAGGCAAACTCACTAGTCCACAGAGCCAAATGTCAACAGCACGACGACGGACATTTCTTTGGAGAGCCAAATTTTTTAAACTTAAACTTCTAATCCACTTCTTCAAAATAGACTCGCCCAGGCCGTGGTATTTTGTGGAAGAGCCACACTCAAGGGACCAAAGAGCCGCATGTTACTCGAGAGCCACAGTTTGCCGACCACGGGGCTAGGGAGAGACGGAGAAGCTGCTGGGTGTGCAGTGAGAACGGGGTGTACCCAGAGAAAAGGGCTCTTTAAGGGGACGGGTACGCTTGAGGGATGAGCTGGGAGCAGCAGGAGGTGTTGTTAGGAGCCTGCAGCCCCAGCCGTGCTGAGCGCAGACACAGGGCCGCGCCTGCACCCCTGCACCTGAGCTGTGGAAATAGGACGGCGGCAGCCAGGGGCGCAGGATGAGGGGCCTCTGGGCGTCACGGGCCTGCCGTTGCCCTGAAGCAGCCTCTCTCTACCTTCTCACTGTCAGTTCAGACATCTCTCCGTACTGCCCTCACGGGGAGAGTGAGCGCCACGGAGCCGCTGACCTGCATGCGTGTCCTCTGTGCTGTGTACATACAGAGCACGGGATCCTTCCCTGAGAACTAACTCCCATCATCTCGCAGGGAGGAGGGGCGATGCCACCTGTTAGGAATGTTCTAGAATGGACGGGAAGGGAGGCCGAGTGGCAAAGGCATTGGGGGGTGAGGCAGGGATATAAAAATATCCCCCCGACAGGAGCTTGTGAGGGCGACACGAGGACGGCGTGAACACTGCTGGCCGGTGTGGTATTTTATTTACACAGAAGCATTCTGCAGCCAGTTTCTGAATCCCGTGTTTCCTGGGGGAGGCCACTGGGATTCGCCAAGAGGGGCTTTGCCAGGTCTAGGACCACCACATCCCTGAGGGCGGAGGGGGTAGGAAACCCCCGCCCACTCAAGCCCAATCGCCGCCGTGCTCCTCCGGGCCTCGGAGTGGACGGGCAGGATCCCGCTGCATTTGCCTGCTAGGAAGTATGCACAGAAACACGATGTTAATTAGAGGTACCGGCTCTGAAGATATAAATAAATGCCTCCTTTTTGCTATGTCTGATTTAATGACCGGGGAATGCTGCTGACATATAATTCAGGGGGTGAGAGCGACATTAATAAGCTCAAATATTTTAAGATCAACAGCAATTAACAGCCGATCTAAAACAGATTTCCCAATGTTGGTGCTATTTATCCCTACCCAGCCAAGGCCAGGCTGAGGTTCGTCATCATCCACTTCGGGCGAACAGGGCGCTCTGCTCTTGGCGTGGGGCGCTTCCCAGTTCTGCGGGCCCGTTGCCAGCCACGGGTCAGCCACGGGTCAGCCATGGGCCAGCCACGGGCCAGCCACGGGTCAGCCACGGGCCAGCCACGGGCCAGCCACGGGCCAGCCACGGGCCAGCCACGGGTCAGCCACGGGGCCAGCCACGGGTCCAGCCATGGGGCCAGCCACGGGTCAGCCACGGGCCAGCCACGGGCCAGCCACGGGGTCAGCCACGGGCCAGCCACGGGCCAGCCACGGGACAGCCACGGGTCAGCCACGGGTCAGCCATGGGTCAGCCACGGGGCCAGCCATGCGCAGGCCCACTGCCCACAGCCCCCCTGGGTTGCCATAGGCATGGGGCTTCCTGGTCACTGCTGTTGCTTCTGCTGTTGCTTTTCTCACTTCCTCAGGAGCGTGGGTTTTAAACTTTGTGCTGCACATTCAGCGACACACCTTCACCTGCACACCAAACCAGAACATGTCCCTGCTGAGGGCCCAGAATCAAGGAATGCCCACGGCCATGGCCCGGGTCGGCCCGGACGGAACCCGGGGCTGGGCCTCCTTCCTGTGCGTGGGGAGGGGCATGACCCCAGTCCCGGCGGATGGGCTGGACGAAGGCTGTCCGTGGGGAGGACAGAAGGCTGTCCGTGGGGAGGACAGAAGGCTGTCTGTGGGCTGGACGAAGGCTGTCCGTGGGGAGGACAGAAGGCTGTCTGTGGGCTGGACTAAGGCTGTCCGTGGGGAGGACAGAAGGCTGTATGTGGGCTGGACGAAGGCTGTCCGTGGGGAGGACAGAAGGCTGTCCGTGGGGAGGACGAAGGCTGTCCGTGGGGAGGACAGAAGGCTGTCCGTGGGGAGGACAGAAGGCTGTCCGTGGGGAGGACAGAAGGCTGTCCGTGGGGAGGACAGAAGGCTGTCCGTGGGGAGGACGAAGGCTGTCCGTGGGGAGGACAGAAGGCTGTCCGTGGGGAGGACAGAAGGCTGTCCGTGGGCTGGACGAAGGCTGTCCGTGGGGAGGACAGAAGGCTGTCTGTGGGGAGGACAGAAGGCTGTCTGTGGGGAGGACAGAAGGCTGTCCGTGGGGAGGACGAAGGCTGTCCGTGGGGAGGACAGAAGGCTGTCCGTGGGGAGGACAGAAGGCTGTCCGTGGGGAGGACAGAAGGCTGTCTGTGGGGAGGACAGAAGGCTGTCCGTGGGGAGGGGGCGGAGGGCTCGGCCAGGGGCCCTGCTCTGTGGGCCTGCGTGTGAGAGACGAGGTGGGGAAGCCCTGCGGGAGGAGGGGAGCGGGCATGTTCCCTCCCGTGAGGAGCGGCAGCGCTCCCTGACGATGCTCGGCCCACCTGGGGGCGGGCAAGGCTGGAAGCACACAGGCTGGGGAGTCGAGCTCGCTGGGGGTTGCTTATTTTTTAATTTTTTTGTTTAATATATTTTTACTGATTTCAGAGAGGAAGAGAGAGAGAAACATCAATGGTGAGAAAGACTCAATGATCGGGTGCCTCTTGCACGCCCCACACTGGGGATCGAGCCTGCAACTGGGGCCTGTGCCTTGACCGGGAATTGAACTGTGACCTCCTGGTTCAGAGGTCATTGCTCAACCTCGGAGCCAGGTGGCCTGGCTGCTGCTGCTTCTTCTTCTTTTAAATTTATATATATATATATTGATTTTTTACAGAGAGGGAGAGGGATAGAGAGCTAGAAACATCGATGAGAGAGAAGCATCGACCAGCTGTCTCCTGCACACCTCCCACCAGGGATGTGCTCGTAACCAATGTACATGCCCTTGATTGGAATCGAACCTGGGACCCTTCAGTCTGCAGGTGGACGCTCTATCCACTGAGCCAAACGGTTTCGGCTGGGTTGCTTCTTTAACAGGATTTATATATCGACCCAGGAGGGGACCACGAAAAGTCAGGGAGTGGAGGGTGAGGAGCCCTACACAGTGCTGACCGGTTGGCCCAGCCAGGGCCTCTCCCAATTAGTTTCGCCCTCCGCCACCCGCCTTCTCCCCGAGTTTGGAATTGGAATATGGAGGTGCTGTCCCCTTGGGCTGGGGTGGGACGGGCCAGGCTGTGGGGACTGATGCTATGGGGGGGTCGGGGGAGGCTGTCTGGCAGAGGCCAGGAAAGCTGGGGTGCAGAGAGAGATGAAGAGGCGGAAACAGCCCTGGATAAGCGATCAGGTGGCCGCCGTGGTTCTGGAGGCTCCGCAGCACCCGCTCAGGGTCCCCGGGGAGGCCTGGCTGAGCTCTGGCCCTCGGGTCCCATTTACCGAAAGAACCGATTCCTCTGCTTTTTGCTGAAACTCATATGAGCCGTGAGGTGACCAAGAGCGGCGATGGACACTCCTGGCACTCAGAGGCGGGAGGCCAGTGAGCACGGATGAGTCAAGTTCATCCCCACGCGATGCCCACACCACACAGGAGGGGCTCCGCCCAGGGGCTGGGGGAAGGGGGCAGCACCTCCGGGCGAGCCTGACACACACTCGGGGGCGCCTCCTAGAATGCCAGGGCCGGCCCCCGAGATCCCAGGCCCTCGGTCCACGGTGATGGTGGTGGAAAAGCACAGAAACCCAGCTCTCACAGCCCGGGGGCAGAGGCCCAAAGTCCAGGTGGCACCAGGCCATGCTCCCCCGGGTGGCACGAGGGAGATCCATCCCCCACCTCCTCCGCCTCCCAGGGGTGACGTGTCCCGCGGCTGTGCCACATCCTCCATCCCTGGCCTCTGACTTCACCTGGCTCCTCCCTCCCTCCCTCTCTCTCTCCCTCTCTCTCTCTCTCTCTCTCTCTTTCTCTCAGGACCTCTTTACAGTCTTTTCTCTTTGAATTGTGTTTTTAAAGTGACCGCTGACATCCAGGTATACCGCTGCATGGTTAGACAAAGGCCCTCTTAGCTCTTAAATGCTGAACTGGGAGGTTGATTTCAGAGAGAAAGGGAGAGAGAGAAACATCGATGGTGAGAGAGGACCATGGACCGGCTGCCTCCTGCACGCCCCCCACTGGGGATGGAGCCCGCAACCCAGGCCTGTGCCCTGACGGGAATGGAACCGTGACCTCCTGGTTCATAGGTCGATGCCCAACCCCGGAGTCACGCAGGCGGGCGGGTATTTGCGCCCTTTCGCCCACAGTGGCTTCTCTCTCCTGTCCTCCGTCTCACTCCTGGGAGCGGGCTGAAGGGTCCTCTGAAGGCCAGGCGCTGGCTGATAAGGGACCAGGAGGTTTGTGCAATCAGGAGGGCCCTCAGCCGCCCAGGAATGCGGTTATGAAAGTGGAAGTCCAAGCTGCTGCTGCCCAAGACCCCTCCCCTGGCCCTAGGCCGGGCTGTGCTCACGTGTGAGGGCCGGCCGGGGCAGGCGGCCTCCCAGATCACACCATGGCGTGGCCGCGTGGCCGCCGGGCCCGGAGCTTTCCCCGGGGCCCAGGGATGGAGGCGGGATGTGGGAGCCAGTGCCCGGAGTGTCCTCACCCAGGTGGCTCCTGTCGCCTGGGCCGGGAGGTGAGGTGCTGGTCTGTGGGTGGCACAGCGCAGGATGGCAGGCCCAGAGCCACAGGAGGCCCTGGTGTCTGAGCCCCCTGCTTCCTCCGGGGGCACTCCTGCTCAGCTGTGACCTCGGACCCCGCGGCACCGCACCTGACCAGGCCTCTGGGCCTGGCTTCATCAGCACTGCTCCCGTCCCACCCTGGGCAGCCCCTGTGCCAGGACCCCCTCCCACCCGTGTGCTCAGGGCATCCTGGCTCAAAATCCCCCCGCCCCGCCCAAGCCAGCCCCGTCCTGGTCACACTGGAGCCTCGGGGAGGAGAGACCAGTGTTACTGTTTACATTCCAATCAGGGAAAGGAGCGAAATGAACCTGACTTTTCAGGAGGAACCGACACTGGGCCTTTGTGCTCCTGCTGCCCAGATGGTGCCAAGTTCAGTGTGCTCTGACGCTGGGCGATTTTGGGGGAAGTTTAAGGAGTAAAGACGGGGCGGGAGGGAACAAGGGGGTCACTCCTCAGCTCCCCATGACCTCTGACCCTGCCCACCGGACTCCTGGCTCTCTCCGCAAAGGCGGGCGTCTGCTGGCATTTCCCAGACTCGCTGCACCCTCCTCCCTTGTGCTGGCTCCAGGGAGCATCGTTTCAACAGCTTCCAAAGTCGCTTTGAAGACGCACATTGCGGTCCAGAGAACCCATTGCCTCCGCCATCCTTACAGAAAGCCCAGGTAAATGTTCGTGGCAGCGCCGTCTGTAGGGCGGGCAGCCCCCTCCGCGTCCCTTTGTCACTGTCACGGCTCGAGTGGCCGCCGTCCTCACGCTGGGACACGGCTAACGCCAGGTGCCCTCTCCGCACCACTGGCCGCCCCTCGCCCGCAGCCGTCAGAGCAGCTAGAGAAAACCTGGAATTTGCCGAAATTCTGATTTCTCAGCAGTTCTGTAGATTTTATAACTTCCCTCGTATTGACTAGGCAAGGCCTCTGGTCCCGGCATCTGTTGGCTGCATCTGGGGAGGAAAACCAACTCCCCTTTTATGCATCGAAGCCAGACTTACAGACAGACAAACAAGTCTTATAAAAGGGGCAGTGCATCCCTCTCCCCAGCTGGCTGTCCTCCTCCGGGGCCCTCCTGGGCAGGGCGGAGGCGGAGGGGGCGTGCCTGGAGCCCCAGGCTGTGCCAGCTCAGGGAAGCTGGCGAGGATCCGCCCATCACGCTAAGGGCCGGTGCTCCCGCCCCCGACAGGGGACCCGGGGACGGCTGGTCACAGGCACACACGTCAGGGCTGCTCTGTACACGTCATGTGCAATTTCTCAGACGTAAAGAATCATGTGGGTCAGCCAGAGACACGCTCATACATCAGGGACTTCACTATGACAATGGCGCGGCGCTCCGGCGTCCGTAAGCCTCAGCCGTTCGATCCGGCCTCCTCAGCTCCACGACTGGGTGTGAGATTAATGGACTCACGTGTAATTGACTCTCCCCGGGAGGAGAGGAGAGCGTCTGAGCCGGCCTCCAGCGGGGGCGCCCCGAGAGGAGGGGAGGAGCCCACGGACCGGCCGTCCGAGCCGAGGGAGAAGGGTCTGGGAGGGTCCTCGCCCTCCCTCTCCCAGAGGCCTGTGGACGCTGGGGACTGACTTCGCCCTGCAGCAGGGAGAGGCCTGGCTGGAGGGTGCAGAGGGCCTCCTGGGAAGGCACATGGACGTTCTTTAAATTGTCAGCTGAGCCCGAGGCACTGGCAGAGTTGTGTCCAGGTTACACCCCCCAAAAGGGCTGGGGGCGTTACTCAGTTTCTGACTTACCTTTGTCCAGGTGTCAGCAGGGGCGGGTCTAGCTATGTAAATCCAGTAATGCTAGGGCCTAGTTAAGAATGCAGATAAGCTCCTTTGACCCCATATATAAACCTGCTGCGTCAGAGAGAATGGCGCCCACCTAGCTCCCAGCTTGATGAATCTATTTCTGCCTCTTGGTCTCTTCCTTTCTTTAATTTCTCAATCCCCAGCTCCTCCACTCAGTGTTTCCTTTCCGTGATGGAGATGGACCCGGAAAACAGAGAAACAGCCCCCGCAGGAGAGTGGCAGGCAGGAGGCTGCCCACCCCCCCCCCCCTGCCCCGAAGGAGGAGGAAAGAAGGAGCATGTGCCCTTGGCAGACCCGCCCTGGGCTTCCAGGTGGATGCTCTGGGGTCATGGTTCTCTTTTGGGGTCACAGGCTGTGGCACAGGGCCCTGTCCGGGAGGACACAGGACTCCTGTTTTCCAAGCAGGAACGAGCTGGTAAGGACAGGGAGCTTCCTAAGCGCCAGGAACAGGGGCCGGGGTCACCATGGGGCCCTGATGAGCCAGGAAATGCCTCCTGAAGGAGCTGAAGGTCAAAGGAAATGCAGGCCCTGGACGGGTGGGTCCAGAGGAAGTGGCTGTGGCCCAGTGGGAAGGGCAGCAGGCCTGGGGCTGGGGAGCCGGCCAGGGGCGCTGGAAGGAGGTGCCCCTGGCTAGGGCCGGGCCGGGCCGCCAGGACAGGGACAGCGGGGACGCATGGTCACCGCATCAAGTCGCAACTCAAAGTCCTCAACTTGCATCTGACGCTGCCCCTCCAGCACGGAACTCGCTGTTGGGTGATGTCTGGATTGTTCGTGCATTCACAGGCATCTGCTTCTCTCCGTTTGCCTAAGAACTGCCGCTCCGTGGACATCCACAGAGTCTGCTTCTGCTCTTGCGCCGGGAAACCCAGGCAGGTGGCAAAGAGCCGCCTTATCTCTGCCTCTGCTTCCCTCTGAGCTGACCCCACAGGACCCAGCCCGTGTGACAGAGGCAGGCCGGCGGCCGCAGCCCCCAGGCTTGCTCGGTGACAGCCTGGTCCAGTGCGTCCCGAGGGGACAGGCAGGGCGTACCCCTAAAAGCGCACCTCACATCACAGCGCAGACACCCGCCCCCTCGTCAGCCCTACACTGAGTCCTTCCGTCACTTTCCGGGGGAAGGGAAGCAGGCTGGCAACAGAGAATGCTGCTAGGAGTTTACTGACTCAGAACTGTCAACCTTTTGCAGAGACTCAAACAAACAACCCCCCCGCCCCGCCCTGTCCCTGGTTGGACCCAGGGCCCGTGGAGTGCCAGTTGCCACGGCGATGAGATAAACCTCACCTGATCGGAATGTCGGAATGTCGTCCACTTAGCACGGGAGTCACACAATTCCTGGCGCTGATGGCTGCCACTCCAGTGGCTGCGGACAGGGAGGTGCTGAGCGGTGCCGCTGGGACCCCATTGGAGCAGCAGCGTCCACATGTCACCGTGTCCGCTGTCCGTCCGTGAAACTTCCATGCCGGATGCGAGTGCTACCTCTCTTCTCTCCTCCACTTCCTGTCACAGCTCCACTTCCACCAATGGGACAGGAAAAAACAGGAAAAATATTCAGCCGAAACCGGTTTGGCTCAGTGGATAGAACTTCGGCCTGCGGACTGAAAAGTCCCAGGTTTGATTCTGGTCAAGGGCATGTATCTTGGTTGCGGGCACATCCCCGGTGGGGGGTGTGCAGGAGGCAGCTGATGGATGTTTCTCTCTCATTGATGTTTCTAGCTCTCTATTTCTCTCCATTTCTCTCTGTGAAAAATCAATAAAATACAAAATAAAATAAAAAGAAAAATTCTAAGCGCTGAAGTCACTCCCAAAATAAAGAATTCTCATCCCTTTCTTCCTTTTCATTGATTTTGGCTCTGAAATCCATGGACGATTACTTCTCTCTTGTTGCATCCCCCCCCCCTTTTTTTTTTCTTTATGATTAAATCTCTGATTTGGAAATGCTCACAGAATGCCTCATCGTTATCGCCCTCCCCCACCCCCTTTGGAAACACTTTAATTTCAGGTGGATGCTCTGGGGTCATGGCAGCAGGCCACGTCATAGGAAGGACACGTGAGCTCGGTGGGAAAAAGACAAGACAGCAAAGGCATTCATTTCTAAGCGGCTTTTACCACATTTATTTGAACATACTAAATTCAATTTCACATGTTCAGAACGGTATAACCTAATTTTAGCATATTAATTAACCATTGGAGCAGGGCTTTGTCTCCGACAATGAAATGGAATCCCTGGCTTCCTGAGGGCACGGGGCCCTGGCTTTTCTTTGCGGGGTAACGGATGCCGCTGAGCTGCGGGACAACGGGCTCCACCGAGCAGGCCCGGCCGCACAGCCTGTCGGACCCTTCCGTCAGTCCCAGTGGCCAGCCGGCTCTCTGCACCCCCAGCGCTTCCCGTCATGAGCCAGACTAACGGCACGCAGCCCGGCCAGCCGGCCAGCCCGAGCTCCCTCTAAGGAATGCTGAGTTGAAGGAGGGGCACCCATTTGATGGCTTTTAAGGGTGAGTCGAGGGACCCAAAGTTCCTGGGTCAATAGTGCCTTTGGTGCTTTCTGCCCGCGGGAGAGGTGCCTCCCTGAGTGTGTTACAGATCGTAATTGGGACTTGGAACTTGGAATATTTTGTCCCACTTCACCTAGCTGCATTCCGGGGGTCACATAGCTGCATTCTAAAGGGGGAAGGAGGCCAGCCTTACAAGTGGCTGTCACAAAGCCAGGGCATAACTCTGCATGAGTGGCCATTCTAACCACAAGGTGATACTTAAAGATGCCAACGTCTCTCACTAAGAGATTTGGTGACAGGAAATCAGAGCCTCTAGTCTTTCGTTGCTCAACTTTGCCTTCATCTTTTCAAAGTTTACAAGAAAATGTGTCAGAGCCCTGACAGGCATCCATTCGACATATAATTAGTGAGATATTTCATGACCCGTGTGCATGTGCTATGCAGAATGCCATGTGTAAGGCATGTAGCCAAGTCTCTGAAGATGGAGTCACGGGATATCTAGACCTAAGAGCTGGGAGCAAGGCGCAGAGACCACAGGTGGCTCGTCCCACAGCATCTGGCACCGGGTGGGTGAGTGGGAATCGAGGCCCTGGTCAGGTGGCTCCATTGGTTAGAGCAGTGTTTCCCAAACTTTTGACATATGTGTACCCCTTCTATAATTTTCGTAACGCTGAGTACCCCTCCTACTCACGAGAATGTAGAATTAGGCGCAGCTAAGCACGGTGCAGTGCATGTCCCCACCAAACTCTGGTGCAACGCGTACCCCCCCAAACTCTTCCCGTACCCCTGGGGGTATGCTTACCACACTTTGGGAAACACTGGGTTAGAGCAATGTGCTGTCTTGGTACACCAGAGTTTTGGTTTGATCCCTGGTGAGGGCATATGCACGAATCAACCAATGAATGCATAGATAAGTGGAACAACTAATCAACGTTTCTCTCTCTCAAGTCAATTAAAAAAAGACAGGAGCCCTAACCGGTGTGGCTCAGTGGATAGAGCCGTCATCCTGCAGACTGAAGGGTCCCAGGTTCAATCCTGGTCAAGGGCATGTACCTTGGTTGCGGGCACATCCCCAGTGGGGGGTGTGCAGGAGGCAGCTGGTCGATGTTTCTCTCTCTCATCGATGTTTCTAGCTCTCTATCCCTCTCTCTTCTTCTCTGTAAAAAATCAATAAAATATATATATGTAAAAAAAAGACAAGACAGGAAATCACGTGTGAGACCCAGCCCAGGCCTCTGACCAACATCCAGCATCACCCCGGGAACGTGCCCAGGCCGAGCGCGTCTGGCCGGTGTTTGACCGCAGAACGTGGTGTTTCTATGGGGAAGGCTCCTGTGGGGCTCTCAGAGCCTCCAGGCTCTCAGACATGACCTTCACCTGCGGAATTGACCTCAGTGCCCCGGACGCGGGCCGCACATTGCTGCATGGAGGAGAGAAGCTGTTTCTCCTCAGGATTAATTGTCCACGAAGCCCTGCTCTCCAGGGGGGAGGGCAGAGGCGACAGACAACAAAATGGAACCGCAGAGAGGAGCCCAGCCCCGACCAGCCGCCCCGGGCCCTCTCCGTGGGCGGGGGCCCCTCAGGCAGGCCATCCTTGGAGTGTGATGGCGTGTCTAGTTCCCAACGAACAAAGTCAAGGCCACTTACAGACGGAGAGACACCTTTCTTAGGTTTCTGCTCCTGGGTCTGGGCTCTGATGTACAGGCGGGATCCTTGGCAAGAAGGACAGGTGGGGTCCGGGGTGGTGAGGCATGGCACCGTCTTCTGGGGCAGCACAGAGTGGGGGCAGCACACAGCGGGAACGCCCACAGCTCGCCAGGCTAGGCTGTCTCTGGACCCCGGGGTTGGTCTTGCTGGGGGTCATTGTGGCGAAAGAGAACCGGGGGAAGAGACAGAGGCGACTCTGACATGCAGGGCGGACGGGCTGCGTGCCCCCCACGGAGGCATCCAGGAGTGCCTGTGCCCGCTCGCCTGGAGGCTCCGTGGCTGGCGGGCTGGGGGGCGAGGGAAGAGGGGGTGCGCAAAGCTGACGCATTTAAGTGGATCGCCCCAGTCACGTGGCCGCGGGGATTGGTGGGAAGAGCGAGCACCTGGAGGCCAGTCTGGGTTCCAGTCTCCGCGCCTCCACTGCCCAGCGAGGGGAACTCGGCAGGTGAGCTCCATCTCTGAGCTCAGCCTCCTCACCTGCCAGCGAAAAGCCATCCTCCTTGTGGGCTCGGCGGGCGGGGAGGCCAGAGGGGGCGACGCCAGCAGGTCTGGTCCTGGGAGGCGCTGGACCACGTCCCCCCAGCCTCAGCCTCGGCCCCCCAGGGCCAAGGTCGTCAGCTGTGTTTGCACTCACTCGCCCTGGCCATCCCCAAATGTCCAATCAGCATCGATCTTCCTTGCAAATCAAGTCCATGCATCCCTTTCTCGTTTTATTATGTTCTTGATTGTTTTAAAAGCTATTTTGTTGTTTTGTTACTTTAACGTGTATTAAATAAAGCATTTTTTCTCTTCCCCATATATGGTGGTTTGAGTTTTAAAAGGACATGCCCTTTCTTTTTCAACCCCCTTATCCGTTCAGCGTTTCATCCACCCGAGAAGCTCTGTCAGTTGGGAGACCAGTGTGACTGCATCTCGGTGGGAAGTCAGACCCATTCCCCTTCTGCTGAGGAAGAGGCAGAGAAGCCGCACCGGGTGGGAGAGGGGCGGCTGCACTTCTGGAGAGCCACGCTTTACGTAGTTTCACTTTAAATAACACCATCTTTTCTTAAAAAAAAAAAAAAAGGGAAGAGACATCAGGGCGGGATGAGACCTGGGAGGCTCCCGGCCGCCCCCTTTCCCGGGCTTAGGTCACGGTGAGAGCACCGCGGACTGGCCCCGCTCTCCTGGCCTGGTCCTGGCCCCCCCACTCACTCTGGTGGGGGACTCTGTTTTTTTTTTTTTTTTTTTTTTTTTTTTTTAAGATTTTGTATAAATAGGAAAGAATAAAATCCACTCCCTGTACCACATCAAACAGACAGATGCCCAGTGCTCTGTGGGGCAACCTGCTGTTTCACCCCAGGCCCCTCCAACCTCCGAGCAGCATCGTTACTTCTGGGGAGCTGTCAGTTCACCCCACTTCCATGGCCCTCAACCCGACCGGCCGGTCTGTCTCTCTTCCCAGCACCCGTTCGCCCCTCAGCTCCGACGGGTCCGCCTTCAGTTGCCATTGCAGCCGCTGATGTTGTCCAATGGGCTGAAGCCTCTCCTGGTTCGGGCGGGGCTTTATTTTTGGACAGTGCAGGCTGCTGGGAAGTTCCCCTTTCCCTTTCCGTGCTCACAGCCCTTCTGCTCTGTGCTCTCCCGGACGGGCCTGCCGTCCGCTGGGCCGGCCTCCTGCTCCCTCTCTGACCTCCGGGGCCGGACCTCCTTCACGTGGTCCCTCTTTCTCCCCGAGCTTTTCACCGGAGCCTCGTCGTCACAAAGCCTGTTGGACGTCTTTAGCTCGTCCTTGGTGGTGTCTCTAGGGTCTGGCCCCGAGCCTTGCCCTCCAGCCGCCTGCCCCGACCCTGCTGTTTGCTGTCCCCCGTGGGGAGTGTGTGGGCCTGGGCCTGTCCCTCCCGCTGAGCCCATGGCTCTGGGCACGCCCTGGGCTGCAGGCCTCCCTCAGCTCTGCCTCTGGAGCGGCCGCGGGAACAGCTAATCCCTCTGCATTGCAGGAGGGTGAGCCCGTCCCCCGTGCACACCCCGCTCCGCTCGGCTCTCTGGAAGCTTGGACACCGACGTCCGCACCCTCAGAGCTAGACTCTGACTGTCCATGGGCTGCCCATGCAGGGACCCGCCTCTCCCCGCCCTCCCCCTCGCCCCCTTGGCTGGAATATTCTAGCTGCGTCAGTGCCCGCTCTCTGCACGGTTTTGTCTCTCAGCATGGCCGTACCCCAGCTTGTGGGTGATGCATCCATCCCGCACCCCCCCCCCCCCAGATCTCCGGGGCCTCCTCTCCGCCTTCTCCACGTGCGGCACTGACTGATTCCAAGCCCCGTGCACCCTGTCGATCCACATTCTCGCTTGGGTTCCTGTTCCTGTGGAATCCGAGCCTTTCGTGTGTCCTTACGCTTCCCCAAGCGTTGGCTGTGCGCGAGGTCGACAGGTGCGGTGGGTGCGGGCTCACGGCGCGGTGGGCTGCGAGCTTAGAGCCAGACTCCCTGTGGACTCAGCCTGGCTCCGTGTGGGTGAAGAGATGGACGCGGAGACGAAGACACGTGTGAGTCTCCGAGTCAGCACCCGCCATCGTCCCCGCCTCTGCCTGCTGAGCCGGCCAGGAGCGGGGCATTGCGGCGGCAGGTGCCGTCCTCCTATGAGAGGGCCTAGGCTCCGTGGAGAAAGGGCTCGTTCTGGGCCTGCGTCGGGGAGAACGCAAACCCGGGGAGAGCCTGGAGCAGCTGGAGCAGCAGAGAGCCAGGGGCCCACGTCACCGCAGCATGGGATCTGGGTCAGAAAGCCGCAGAGCCACCGGGAGATGCTCTCCGAGGCCAGAGGTGGGACGGTGGGGCGGAAAGTCTGTAACTGTGTTATAACTCGAGTGTCACATGGGCTCCGCGCGTCCTGCTGATGCACACGGATATGTAAATGGAGAAGAGAGACTAATATTTCCTACAGAAGAATCCCCGATAATCTATGTAGAAGCTCCCCACCCCTACCCCATCTGCTTTTGAATGTGGCTGGATGTAGTGACTTGCTTCCGAAGAATAGTGTGTGTGTGTGTGTGTGTGTGAGTGTGTGTGTATAACTGTGTCTGTGTGTGCGTGTGTGTGTGTGAGTGTGTGTGTATGTGTGTGAGTGTGTGTGTATAACTGTGTCTGTGCGTGTCTGTGTGTGAGTGTGTGTGTGTGAGTGTGTGTGTGTGTGTGTGTGTGTGTGAGATAACTGTGTCTGTGTGTGTATGTGTATAACTGTGTCTGTGCGTGTCTGTGTGTGAGTGTGTGTGTGAGTGTGTGTGTGTGTGTGTGTGTGAGATAACTGTGTCTGTGTGTGTGTGTATAACTGTGTCTGTGTGTGAGTGTGTGTGTGAGTGTGTGTGTGTGTGTGTGTGTGTGTGTGTGTGGTGGCATGTGCGTGCGCATGCAGGGCGGGTCACTTTGCACTGGACAAACCAGTTAAACACAACCTTGGTCAGGTGATCAAGGTGAATGTGGTCACTGATGTGACCTGCAGATAGTGAGTGGTCTGGACAAGCCGGTGGTCTTCCTGCCGTCCCCGCAGCCAGTAACTGTGCTCGGAGGAAACAGAGAGAAGGGGCACTTCACAAACAACTGACCGGCAGTCATGGAAACGGCCACGGCTTCCAGCCACGCTGGGAAACTGAGAGCGGGGGAGGCGAAGGGGGAATCGTGACAGCCCCGTGGCACATCCTTGCAGTTTTCCTGTGTGAGGTGATTCCTGCCCCGAGTTATTAGAACGTAAGACAGAGGAAGACCCGTAACATCCAAGGTTCTGCTCAGGAGACAAGGAGCAGACACCGGTGGTTTTCTACCAGAGGCTTCTGCCCCTGAGTCTCAACCCAGCAATCAGCATTTCTTTTCCTTTCTTAAAATGCATGTTTATGGATGTCAGACAGGAAGGGAGCCGGAGAGAGAGAAACATCAGCGGTGAGAGAGAATCCTTGATTGACTGCCTCCTGCATTCCCCCCACTGGGAGCTGCAACCGGGCCTGTCCCTGACCGGGAATCAAACTGACCTCCTGGTTCAGAGGTTGATGTTCAAACACTGAGCCATGCCAGCCCGGCAAGAAATTCCACTAGTATTTCAAGGCAACAATCACTGAAGTCAAGATCCGCCTTATCTCCCTCATGTTACAATGTCCCTCCTTCTCACTGATCACATCCCGGTTACCTGTGACGTCATCTCTCTTCTCCATCTCCATCCACGTGGGTGGTCACATGTCTAGACGCACCCCTCGTCCTCCCATCCTGCACCCACAGACCTTCCAGGCCGAGGGACCGCTGTCCTAGGAGGCCTCAGTGTCTCTCATCTCCGTTTAAAGCAAACTCTTAATTACGTTCTTCACAGCCTCCTCCTTCCCCCGGCCCCAGCCCCACCCGAGGGTCCTTCCACCGGAGGCACGGACGGAGGCCCCGGCTGCTCGGCGGCCCGCGGGCCCTGCATGCGCGGGCGGGGCCTCAGCCAGGCCCAGCGGGTGCCCTGCGGCTTGTTCTTGGGGCAGCATCTCCCTGTGGACACCCACCCACATTCCTCCCACTCGCCACCGCCTCTGAGTGTCTGAGTCAGTGCCCGCAGGACGCCAGCCCTCCCTCCCCGCGGGCGCCGAGACGCCTCACGTGTGTGCACAGGGACGCCGTGTCTGCTCCTCTGCTCCTGCGGCTCCTGCTGGGCTTGATGGAAGCTAAGCCTCTGGGTTCGGGCTCTGGGTCCTTTAAGAAGTTCCGGTTTTGTTTACACTCATGGCGTCAGGGAAGGTGTCGCCTGCACACGTTCTGTCCTGTGTGCGCAGCGTGGTGAAGTGCTGGGTGAACACACCGTCTGCGGCTCTTCACCCCGGCCCTCCCTGGCGGGAGCCCTCTGCCCACACTGCAGGGGGCTTGTCCTCAGCGGGGCCTCGGCCGCCAGCCTGAGCAGCTGCAGCACGGATGCCGGCCCCCGAGAGGCTCCCTGAAGTGGAGACGCAGGATCCACACGGACTGCGAGGCCCCGGAGCCATGGCAGAGCGTCATTCCCACAGGGTGCGCTCCGGGACCCCACTCTGCTCCGGGAACCCTCCTCTCCACACCAGACCCCACCTGCTTCCCTTCTCAGCATCCCCCCTGGTCTCCCCAGGGTCCGCTGTCCTCCCCCTGGCTGTCTCTCTGCAGTGCCCACAGGGAAGAGCCATGTCTGGCACCTCCTCCGGCCAGAGCCGTGCCCGCTGTGCAGGTGGTCAGGGTCAGGGCGGAGCAGGAGGGAGCCCAGCCACCTCCCGCCTTCCTGGTGCCGCTGGGGACAGCCATGCTGTCCTGTGTGTGCGCGACGGCACATATGAGAGTAGGTTTGTGAGTGTGCATGTGTGAGCGTGCGTGTGCATGTGGGTGCGTGTATGTGTGTGTGGTAAGTTTGTGTGAAGGTGTGTGTGCTATGCATGTGTGTTGTGTTCATTTGTGATGTGTGTTTATAGGTATGAGTGGTATGTTTGTGTGTGCGTGTGCGTTGTGTGTGCTGTGTGTAGAGAAGCAGCCAGCAGCACCCGAAGCCTGGCTCCCGGCAGGCACAGAGGGGAGGCGCAGAGGAGGCGGCGGAGAGGGAGGGCTCCGTCTGCAGACCGCGCTTCCCTCCCGGCGGCCACAGGGGAACTGCCCGCTGAGGCCTGGCCGCGGTGGGGAATCTGTGCCCACACTCCCCCGCCTGCAGCACGGCCTCCTCCCCAGAGCCTCAGGCTTCTCACGCTCGGAAAGGGCACAGTGGCCAGCGCGGGGGACAGCCCACGGGCCGAGGGGAGGGAGCAGCAGGGGTGGGCCTGCGGCCGCAGGGCCTGGACCCTGGGGAGTGGTCTCATGGGTCCCGTGGACGCTGCACCCTCCTGTGCAGCGTGGATGCCACGTGTGGACCTGCAGATGGGCCGCTTCTGTCTCCGCGGAGCGGAGGGCGTGGGCAGAGGGAGGAAAGCCTGGGGTTAGCTGTCTGCCGGTGCCAGCCTGGCTCCCCACGTCCCTAGCTCCCGCTTAGGGCCAGCTGACTGATCCACCTCTGGGTATCTTGACTTATTGGCTTTGGATTGATCTATCGATTTAATAAGAGTCATTCCCCACTGGCCCTGGGTCAGGGATAAGCACCGACTTATCTGCAGTTTGGCAAATGCCATCGATAATGGTTGTCTGGCTGGGTCTGTGGGGTGAGTAGCTCTCACGGCACAGTCACAGGCGGCCTGTCCGGGTTCCGTCCCGGTTCCAGTCTCTGCACATCACAAACGGCCCTCCCCCAGCGGGGCCCTGTGCACCGGCTCTTTGGTTCTTGGGCGTGATGGTCACCTAAACGCGCCGTCTTGGGGATGACTTTGCCAACTGTTCCTTGTGGAATGGGGGCGGGGGGAGCAGAGGGAGTGGGGTGGGGATGGCTGAGGGGTGGACCTGCATGCGAGGCGGAGCGGAAGGGAGGAATGCCCGGCTGCAGTCGGTGCCTCCAGCATCTCCCACTGCCCTCCACCCCGGCCCGCTGAGTAAGCCTCCTCCTGACCGTGGCTTTGGCGGAGAAGCGGTGGAAACGAGCCCATCAGCAGGCGGAGATGGGCTCCGGACGCGGCAGCCCGGCAGGCGGTTAAAAATAATAAATAAATGCAAGGGAGCGCCTCCAGATGCCTTTACGGTGACGATGCTTGCTGACGGTGTACAGAGCCCATGCACCACACGCACACGCGAGCCCTGAGGCCTGGCTTTGCTACTCAGCCCTCTGGCCGCCGTGCTTCCAGGCATGTGTGACCGAGGAGCTCGCAGTACCGTGTGCTTCTGAGCGCTGGGCCCCGAATCTCAGTGTCTGTCCCTGGCTCCCCCGGGGGCCGGCCAGGCCGGGCCCCCCACACCAGCGCTGCCGGCTCTGGGTGCACTTTGGGGAAGCGAGAGTCGGCTTCTCAAGAATGGAAAAAGGGGAAATGAATCTAGCTAGCTGCGCCCTTTCCTCGCCCTCCACACGGGGCGTGCTGGCCGCGGGCACCGTCTGCACCCTGCATGTTGCTGCAGGACCCACGGCGTCTGGCCGGGCGTTGTGCCTGCCAGACCTCGGCCTGCCAACCGCAGGGAGGGAACACGGTGCGTGTCTGCTCCCCCCCGCCCCCCCCCGGCCCCACACACAGCAGCACCGGCTCTTCTCCGGGCAGCATCCCGCAGAGACACTTCCTCAGCAGGGCCACCCGTCCTGAAGGCCGTCGCAGCTCCTGGGCCACGGTGGCGCCCCTGTCTCCTCCTCGGCAGCGTGGCCTCCTGCGGGGAAGGGGCCACTCCTCCTCCTCCCACAGTCACTATGGCAGCTCCGGAGGCCGCTGCGGCCCAATCAGAAATGCCGCCTCCTCCCTCTCCACCAGAGGCCTCCGTGATTACCAATCCTGGCTCCTGTCGGCCTGAAAGAACCTTAACGAGGAAGGAAACGTTCTCCCCAGGTTCGTGTAGGCTCCGCAACAATCTTTTTACTCTGAAAAAAAAATCCCTTAATAATTCCATGCTGAGTCCTTAATATCTCACACCTCACATTCCAGACACTCCCATGCAAATCGCAGGAGAGGAGCTCTGCATACCTCAGCCCGGCCCTCCACACCTCAGCCAGCCCCCTCCGTAGCTCAGCCCGCCCCTCCGCAGCTCAGCCCGCCCCTCCACAGCCATGAACCCCGACTCCTTCCTGGGCGCCCCGCTCCGGGCTCGGCTTTCTGGTTGACCAAATGTTCCCTCGATTTTTTTTTTAACCTGGGTTTCACTAATGGGATTTTGGAAGGTGCGTGCGCCCCATCTGTGCTCGGGGAGGGGCGGGGGGAGTCACAGGCGAGTGGGGGTGACCTGAAACTCGTTTGTTTTCATTAGAAAACGTGCCCTCCTTTTCCAGGGCACTGCCCAGCCTGGAGTCAGCGGCATATGGTGGCCCCGGGCGGGTGGGCGCTGACCGTTTCCTTTGTGAGGATTCCCTCCCCACGGAATGAGCCCAGGCCCTGGCTGTGCGGCTCCTTCGCCTGGAGGCCGGCCGGGGGTTCCGGGCCTGGGAACCGAGCCGCCTGTCATTCTGACGCTCCACGTGGCGAAGGGCACGGTCAGGAGCCCGCTCCAGGAGGGAGGGCTGGTTCGGGTCAGGGACGGGACTGAAGGAGCGGGGCCTTGAGGACTGAGGACGCGGACTCAGCTGCCCGGAGCCGGGGGAGAGCCTGCCGCAGGGAACAGGGACAAGGCCGCACACAATGGTCCCTGTGTGGCACCTCTAGCTGCCGGCCACGGCCACGGTGGGCCGGGCCTGTGGCTCAGCGGCGCCCGATGCTGGCACAGAAGACCCCGCACTGCGCGGGAGAAGGAAGAATGGCAGCCATTCTGGCTCAGCAGCTTCTCTTCGGTCAGTGTGTCCTTCGCACGGCTGGGGCGGAGGGGCACACGCTTCTGCACCTTTGTGCAGCCCCCGGACCTCCCTTCACATCCAACCTTCAGCTTCTCAGGCACAGTTGCTCTCGGTGCAAACACGGACTCAGCACCGGTTCCTGGGAGAGCCCCGAGGGGACCTGGCCAGAACATTCCGGAAGGGCCTGGAGGTGTCTCCGTGTCTCTCCACTGAGCCCTGCTGGGGCAGCAGCACGAAGCGCCCGGTGTTCTTAGCGGCCAACCCGTCCCCATTCCCCACCCCCCCCCGCCCCACCCCCTGCAGGGAACCTTGCTGCTGCTCCATCCTCCAGCCCCCGCCTGGCTCACTGGGACACAGACTTTTCACAGCTTATATATATATTTTATGATTGATGTCAGAGAGGAAGGGAGAGGGAGAGAGAGAGGAACATCAGTGATGAGGGAGAACCACTGAGCAGCTGCCTCCTGGGTGCCCCACGCTGTAGATGGAGCCAACGACCTGTGATTGGGAATCGACCTGTGACCTCCTGGCTCCTGGGTTGACGCTCAGCCCCTGAGCCACACAGGCTGGGCTAGTTTAACGAGGAGCAGCCAGAGGCGCCCACATTCCTTGGCGTGTGGGTCCCTCCTTCGTCTCCAGAAGCTTTGCTCCGGCTTCTGCTCTGTGGCCCCGTCTCCTTGTGACTGTGACCTTCGGCCGCTCTCACCAGACCCTGGGGAGGAGCTGCCTCCCGGGGTCACCCAGGATCCTCTCACTCCAGCTCCTTCGTTTGGGGGTCGCTGGGGGGGTTATGCACAAGGATCTCGGCTCCCCTCTCTGCAGGACACCCCTCCCCAGCGTTCCTCATTTACCGTCTGAAATTCCTTCCTGCAGAGCTCCCCCTGGGAGGGGGTGCACCTGAACTTCACCTCAGGGCCGATGAGAAGTCAGTCCTTTCTTCTTCATTCACCCTCTCCCTCTCCCTCACACCCCTTCCTCCTCCCCATCGGCAGGGGACCCCACACCCACATTCTCCCCGCCGCCTTCACCAGCCTCAGGCCCCTGCCCAGCCCCTCTGCCACTGTCACCCGGAATCCGGCGAGAACCACAAACAGCTGTCTCCCCAAAATACCCCAGAAACTCCCTCACTGCCTGTAGGTCGGAAGGTCACACGAAGCAGGGCTATGGGGGGTGGGCGGTGGGGGAGGGTGGAACGGGAAGGTCACTGTAAGTCACTGGCAAGTGCTGCCTGGTTATTTGAGGCCTTGGAGTTGGGAGCAGGCAGGTGGGCAGCGCTTCCATGCATCGTAGGTTAATTTATGGAGTTTCCCAAGTTCATGGCCGAGCCGGGGGGCAGCCCCATGTGCTGGCATTGGGACGGGCCTCGAAGCTCCCCATGGCACCTCTGCCAGGTGCAGTGCCCTCCTGCCCAGCTCCTGTGTGCTCTTCTTTTTAAATGTATTTTTATTGATTTCAGAGAGGAAGGGAGAGGGAAATAGAAACATCAATGATGAGAGAGAATCATGGATCGGCTGCCTCCTGCCCGCCCCACACTGGGGGTCGAGCCCACAACCTGGGCTTGTGGCCTGACTGGGAATGGAACCGTGACCTCCTGGGTCATGGATTGACACTTAATCACTGAGCCAGGCTGGCTGGGCTCCTGTGTGTTCTTTCTTTTTTTTTCCTTCCTTCCTTCTTTTCTTTCTTTCTTTCTTTCAAAATATATTTAGGAAGAAGGATAGAGAGTTAGAAACATTGATGAGAGAGAAACATCAATCAGCTGCTTTCTGTACACTCCCCAGTGAGGATGTGCCCGCAACCAAGGTACATGCCCTTGACCGGAATTGAACCCGGGACCCTTCAGTCTGCAGGCTGACGCTCTATCCACTGAGCCACGCCGGTTTCGGCTCCTGTGTGTCCTCAATGCCAAGACGCACATGTCCCGGCACGGCCCTATGGTCTCCTCCACTCCAGGACCTTCCACGGTGTTTGCAGGCGGACCCTGGCTGGGAGGGCTGGGATGGGGGGTGGGGGGGCCTCCCTGTCCGGCACTTACCGGCCTGTTTACAGCTTCGGGGAGGGACTCGGAGCCGGAAGTGCTCCATCAGAGAACCGTATTAGCGATCCTCAGAGAAAATCCCCCACAAAGCTTTTGAGCTCATAACCACTTGGCTGTGTTAGGAGCTTCCAGCGTGTTAACGTTTGCAAAGTGAGGGCGTTTCGCGGTGGGCGCTGGGGTTCCCAGGCGGTCTGTTCCCTCCAGAAGCTTCCCCCTCGGGGCGGCCCGGGCCCTGCTCCTGCTCCTGCCGCTGGGGCCTCTGCCCCGGTCACACTGGCTGCTCCTGGGGCTCGCCGGGCAGCCTCGGGGGACACTTCGGGGTAACAGCATGGCTGGCCGGCCCCGGCGTCAGGAGCAGTGCTGGTGCGGTCCAAACCCACAGGGCCTGACAGCTGGGCCGTGGGAGGCAGAGGGGGAGGGGAAGGGCCCGGGGAGCAGGAGAGGAAGTGTGTGGCCCCCAGAGAAGGGACCCCCTGTGCTGAGTTCAGATCGGAAGAAAGACGTTTGGAAAAAGTGTCTGTTGTGTCATTTGAACTGGAAGGTGAGTGTGTCAGGGTATTTCTGAGGCTAAGGGTCCTGTGTGTCTGATGGCTTCCTCAGGTCCCTCTAGACAAGGAACTCCGGAGTGAAAGCAGCCCTGGGCTCGCTCTTTGTTTTTGTCTTCTCCTCCCCCTGCACGTCCCCGTGGCCAGCCCCCTGACATCAGCCCTTATTTTTAGGACGTTTGAGGTGGCGTGTGGAACGGGCTGCTGAGACCCGAGCCGGTGGCTGGGTGGCCAAGGGCACTGGAGCCGGGAGCTGATTCGGGCGCTGCTGCCTGTCCTGGGGGCGGGGCCGCTGGGGGCCTGGCGGGAGCCATCAGGGCTCCGGGGGTGGGGAGGGCGGGGAGGCGGCCAGGCTGGCTCTGGGCCCCACAGGCCCACAGGGGCCACTCTCCTCCGGTTCCAGGGGCCCGGACTGCCGGCCTGCCCCGACCTCCCTAGTTGCATCTGTGTGCAGGCGCTTGTGTGTTGCTGGCCACGTTACCATGTACGAACAGGCCCAGCAAAGGCGGGAAGGGCCCCTTTGGGCTCCAGGTCTGACTCCTCCAGGTGCCCCCCTCCCCCGCCTGCCCTCCCCATGGATGTTCCCACAGTGATGTCATGTCACATGCACCTCAGACACAGACGCCAGCTGGAGAGGGACCTGGCTAAGCCAGTGGCCCCAGGAACGGTCAAGGTCAGGGAACGGACGCCATGGTTCCTTTACGGAAAGATTCTCGGTGAAGCAACCCAGGTCCCCCCCCCCCCCCCCCCCCCGCCCCGCGCGCACACACACACAGGCACACACACACACACACACACAGGCACACCCCCCCCTCAGGACGCACTGGGCTGGGCAGCGGGGGTGGCCGGAGGGTCACTGCAGCTCCCTGAGGCGGCCCCGGCTCCTCCCCGCTGTGCTCAGCCTGTCCCAGTGTGAGCCCAGCCGGGAAGAGCAGCTCGGCGGGGACCTGTCCCCCGGCCTGGGAGGTCCGCCCGGCCTCCCCCAGCCCAGCCCCCCTCAGAGGGGACGCTGTCCCCATGGCATAGTTTAAGTCACAGGCCAGCGGGTAATTTTAGAAGAGACGGCTGATGCCAAATAACGCAGACACGACGCCCTCCGGCCACAGGTACTTTCCGAGGGGCAGCCTGTGAGCGCGCCCCCCCCCCCCCGCCCGCCGCCCTCCGCCTCCGCCCGCCGCCTCCCGGCGGAGTGGAGCCAGTGCTCTCACTGAGCCCCGCAGGGACAGGCTCAGAGGCCGGGGCGGGCCGGGCTGGCCCTGCTGGGGCCCCGTCTGTGGGGGGCGCAGGAGAGCCACCCTCGTCCCCACGGAGCGTGGCCTCTGGGCCTTAGTGAGGGTCTCCGCCCTCCCGCCTGCCCCCGTGCCAGAAGCGGGCGGAGGGCGGATCTGCTGGTTGCATGGGCGAGTGCCCAAGGCGGCTCAGTTCAGAAGGGAGGGGCGGCCCTCGCCAGTGTGGTTCAATGGGTAGAGCGTTGGCCTGTGATCTTCAGCATCCTGGGTTCGATTCCGGTCAAGGGCACGTACCTCAGTCAGTTGCCAGCCCCTCCTCGGCCCTGGCCAAGGTCAGGACTTGTGCAGGAAGCAACCCATCCATGTGTCTCTCTCACATAGGGGCTTCTCCCTGTTTCCCTCTCTCTCCCTAAAAACTGATGGGAAATGCCCTCGGGTGAGGATTAAAACAAAACAAAACAAACACCGTGAGAGGTCTGTCCCTCTGGCCCACAGCAGCGCGGCTGACACACTCACTGCTGTGCTGCCTGTGCCTCCAGGGGAGGTTCCAGGGCAGCCCCAGGCTCCCAGGAACCGGCCACCCTGATGGGGGGGTCAGCCGTGGGCCAGGAGGGAGCGGAGCACACAGTGGCGTCCCTGTGTCACCCCGGTCTGCCCGCCTCCCAGCCCAGCCCTCCTCGGAGCGGGACTGGGCCGTCCCGTCTGACCCACCGCTCCTCCATGGGCCCGCGTGGTACCCGCGCCCGGCCTTTCCTCTGCCAGACGGGCTGGCCCCGACCTGCCAGCCTGCGAGCAGCGGCTGGTGGGTGCTGAGGGGCGTGGGGAGAGCGGACTCCCCAGACTCAGGGGCAGGGGTCTGGGTCCCAGCACAGGCGCTGGCTTGGCTTCCCTGACAGCACAGCCAGCCCGTGCCCAGGCCCCAGGCCGTTTCCTCGGCTCCTTCCCGGATGCCGTGTCGCCTGTGAGAGCAAGACTTGGAATCCCACCCAGCGTGGCTGGCCTTCCTCCTCCTCCTCTCACCGTGTGGAGTTAGAGGGGGGTGGGGGAGCAGGACATGGCGATGGGGAAAGGGAGGGTGAGGCTGGGGAAGGAGGCAAAGGCAGACATTGCCTGTGTGAGGGGTCCAATTGTGCCCCGGAAACGCTCTGTGGACACCCCAACCACCAGCCTGCAAGCGGGGCCTCAGGGCAACGGATTTGGAGGTGCTGTAGGTGAATGAGCTCCTCAGAGAGGCCTCCTCCAGCGGCTGGGCTCCGTACGCAGAGAAGGAACGGACACACGGAGGCCTGGGACCTCGGAGGCAGAGACGGAAGGATGCGGCACAGCCACGCCTGGGCCTCCGGGGCTGTGGGAGCCGAGAGGAGACCCTCCTCTACAGGCCTGGGCGAGTGCGCCCCGTCAGCACCCCGATTCCAGACTCGAGGACTCCAGACCCGGGGGAGTAGTTTTCTCTTGTTGTCGGCCCAGTGTCCTGGTGGCCCCGGGAAACGGATAGAGCCGGCCCCACTCATTCCTAGGAACGAGCCCACACTGACCAACCCGGAGTGCTCTCATCACGGCTGGCTGCACTGGGGATGCTAGCAGCCCCCGATCCCCTCTGGGCCAGGAGAGAGAACGTCGCTGAGGCCCAGGCCTGGGCTAGCACCATGGCCCTGCAGGGGAAATGGCCGTGGACGGCCAGGGAGGTGTCCGGCAATGACAGGGCCTGGAGGAGCGGGCGCGGCCTGGAGAGAAGTGGGGGTTGGGGAGGAGAGGCAGGCCTCTCTGGGGTCCAGGAAGTCCCAGCAGAGGCTGGTGTGCCGTGGCAGGCGGGCTACAAGCCTGCGGGGCTGTGTGGTGGGGGGAGCAGGACCCGGGGGGCCACGTGGGATCCCCTGCCGCCCGCTACCCCCCTCCCCCCCCTGCTCAGCAGGAGGTGAGCCACCCGTCAGGACTCGGACGTCTGGACAGACGGTGGCAGGATCTGGTTCTGGGATAAGCACCTCGGTCCCAGCTGCCGGGGGTGGCAGAGCGGCCTTCGTTCGGGCATCAAAGGGTCCGTATCCCAAAGCGACAGCCCGTGCGGCTCAGGAATCCCCGTCACCTCGGAGACGGGCCGGGGCCGGTTCCCATGGCCCGTGGTCAGCGTGGGCTGCCAGCTCGGGCGGCAGAATGGGCTCCGGTGGGAGCCTGGCCGGCGGCGGGATGCAGGCAGCGCACCAGGGCGGGGCGTGTGCCAGGCGGAGCTGGGGGCCTGGTGGGGATCAGATGAGCCGGTCCCACAGGCCCGGGCCCGGGCTTGTGTCTGAACTGGGCCAGAGGTACGCAGCAGCCAGGATGGGGGCCAGGAGGGTGTGGGAACCAGTCCTCTCAATGCCGTCACTGCGGGCTGCCCCAGGGGGCCCGGGGCCCGTCCACCCCCAGGCCTGGCCGCCTGCGCCCGGCCCTGGCACGGGGACTGGCACCAAGGCGCAGGACACTCCGTGCACTTCCCCTCTCAGACCAAAGCACAACGGCTGACGACCTTGTTTTCCGTCTCCCGCCGGGACAGCACTGCTCCCGTGCTGATGAAGACGGGTAGACTTGAGCTACGATTTAAAAAAAAAAAAAGTCCCTCTAATTCAAAACTCTGTAACAAAAGATCTCCACGTCCGGGGATGGTGTTCTTCAAGCGATGACGAGGGTGTCAAACCCTCCACAGGAGAGGAATGGGGCTGGCCGCTGGGGCTTAAACACCCATGTCAGCCCGGCATTGGCACAGAACGGGCGGAGAGATCGATGAAGCAGACAGAGACCCGGAAGTCGAACCCAGCCATTACGCTCAATTAATACGTGACAAAGCAGGCCAGAGCATACAACGGGGCAAACACAGTCTTTTCCATAAACGGCGTTGAGGAAATTGGACAGGTAATTGTAGAAAAAGAAAAGAAAAGAAACTAGGCCACCAACTTACACCACACAAGGAAGGGATAAAAATTTTAAGCTGTGAAACCACAGGCAGCAAAATCGTAGACATCTCAGGTAGCAGAATTCCCATATCCATCTCCGAGGGCAAAAGAAACAAAGGGAAAAACGAAACAAGTGGGACATCACACTGACAAGCTCCTGCACAGGCCAACGGACCACCAACAGAATGGAAAGGCGCCCGCCGTGTGGAGGACACACCTGCCAGGACACCTCGGAGAAGGGTTCATCTCCGAGAACAGAGGCTCACACACTCACTCCCCGAGGAAGATAGTGGAACACAGGGCTGAGGACCGGAATGGCGCTGCTCTGCAGAGGACGCACAGGTGGCGGAGGGGCATATGAAAAAGGCCCCCAAGTCCCTGATCAGCACAGACATGTCATTAACACACTGAGCTGTCACTCCACGCGGTCCTGCCTGCCTGACTGAGCGGGTGGGACTCCTCAGGGCACTGTGAGCGGCTCTTCTCTGCTCCGTCACTGATGCCGTCATGCAGATGCGGCGTGAGATGCTCAGGGGGATCTGAGCTCCCCCGCCTCCGAGGCCTCTGCCAGAGGATGTGCGGTAGATATCGACTGATCAGCTCATTGATTGATTGACAGATTGCAGCTCAGAGCAGCTCTGGGCTTGTGACCGGGTGATCCAGGTGCCATGGGAACTTGCTGATCGCATTTAGAGGACGTTGCTGGCCGGAGCTTATCATTCCCACGCTCAGGCCCAGGGGAGAGGGGAGCAGAGGGGCCGGGGAGTTAGCCCGAGGGGGGTCTTTGGGTGCGGCACCCAGAGACGTGCCAGTGAGGACCAGTGGGCTGGGGGACCGCCCACTGGAGGGCAGACAGGAGTAGAGCCCCCCACGAGCATGGGCCTGCAGACTTCAGCTTGCAGGCCGGCTCTGCTTGGCCTGTCGTGCGGAGAGGGTCCCGATGCTGTGTCCACATGAAGCCGGACTGCCCTTCCGCCGCCCAAAGACACAAACGGAGGGAAGCGAGGCCTTCCTGCCGGGTGCTTGCCCTTCAGGGTGGGGCCCGGGTCTCGGCCTTTGGATCAGGAAACTCAGGGAGCCCCTCAGAGCCCCGGCCACCAAGCTCGGCTTCCTGTGTCTCTTGAGAGAGGCCGGCCCCTTCGAGGCACTCCTCTGTGGGAAAAGGATATTTCCCAGGCCGTGTCCTGCCGGGAGCGGGAGGGTGCGATTTCACCCCTGCGATTCCACCTCCGGGGAAACCAAGGGGCTGGCCTCAGGCTCACGGCTCCATCTGGCCAAACCGATCCCGCCTGCCCGGCAGCCTGGTCCTCAGAGGGCGTGGAGAGAGCCTGCTTTCTGAGCCAGGAGCAGGACGCGGCCCTCTGCCCGCCACGTGGCTCAGACACCCTCGCCAGCACCTGTGCATGGAGCCCCAGCTGCGCCCCAGCGAGCCGTCCTCTCCCTGGTCCGTGGGGAAGTGTCCCCGGAGCAGATCCAAAGGCTGCCCCCTCCCAGGGTCACATCGGGGTCTGGCTGGGGCGGGGCTGCTCCAGTCACACCAGCTCTGGGTGCTCTCCGCTCACCTGGATGCCCGTGGGATGGCATCAGCCAGGAAGTGTCTTCACCGGAGGGGGTGGGTTCCAGGGAAGGTGTGATTGTAGGGCCAGGGGGAGCCCAGGGGCGGGGAGAACCACGTGGAGAGCGTGGGGCTTGGGCTCAGGGGCTGGGCCTTCACAGAGGCTGCTGGGGGGCCTGGCCCTCCCTCACACCCCCTCCTAGACCCCCAGGTACCTCCTTCCTCTCTCTCTCCCCCTCCTCTACCGTTCCCTCCTCCTCCCTCCCCTCGGGGAGGGGACAGATGGTGCCTGAGGAGGCTGTCTCCCTCCCCAGCCCCCCGGAGTGATGGGAGTCCCTGCGTGGCCCCGGGTGGCTGGGCCTGGGCCTGTGGCCGGGCCTGAATGGAGGTGGACGGTGCCTGGCTGCCCGGGGGCGGACCAAGGACACGACCTCCCTCCGGCCTCCCTGTGGGGGGAGGAAGCCTTCGGGCCTCTGCAGCCGCTGAGCGGGCCTCGGCCCTTCGAGCAGCAGGCCCGCAGCGCCGGCCGGAGGAGAGTGCCCGCTTCCTCCGATTGTCCGGCCACTGGTCTCGGCGTGAGGCCTGGCCACTCGCTCCGGTGCCACAGGAAGCGGGCCTGCGGGCGGCCGGAGGGCGGTTATTCTGGGCAGTGTTTGCTGCTGGCCCGCGGCTCAGGTTTCCGTGGCGGCCTCCTCCGGCGGAGGACACAGGACCGGCTTTCCTTCACTAACACCCCGGGCTCAGGGGCGGCTCCGTTCGGGCCAGGGCTGGGGCAGGGTGGGGCAGGGAGGCTGAGGAGGGTGCGGCGAGGCCGCTGTGGCTCCGGGAGCCGGGCCTTCCTCTCTCCGCTCCCGGAGCCATGACTCACTGGCGTGACTCATGAGAGCCGGGAGCAGCGCCGGGCTCACGGGGAAGAATGTTCTGTCATTAAAGCTGCTTATGAGACGGCACCCTCTGGCCGGGGAGCGGAGGCTCCTGAGGCACCGAGAGCTTCCACCGGGGACCCCAGCCGGGCCCCCTAATCCTGCTTTAATTTTTAAATGTGAGCCATCCTTTATTGACGATAGGTGCCGTCTTCCTCGGGGAGCCTGCAGCAGAAAGTGCTCCAAACCAGCGATGGATTCTCTCAGTCTGGAGGCTCAAGTTCAAGATCAAGGTGTTGAAGGGCTGTTCCCGCCGCGGCTGTGAGGCGGCCCTGTCCGGCCCCTCCCCCTGGCAGCCCCTGGCCTGCGCCCCGCCTTCCCGCTCATGTGTCCTCCCTGTGTGTGTCTCCGTGCGCTCATTTCCTCTTTATAAGGAGCCCTTGACCTCGGAGCCAGCCCTCCCTGCTCGGGATGAGCTCATGCAATGACCACTTCCCAGCAAGGTCACTCTCCTGGTTCCTGTGGGGTCCAGCTTCACCATGGGAACAGGGGCGGGGAGGGGGGAGGGCGGGGGCGGGGCACAAGCACCCCGCAACAGGAGTGGAACACGCACACTGTAGAGATTTAGGAAACAGAGACCAGCCCCAAAGAGGGAAGCCACGTTCACATTTCTCTGCAGTAACCCCTCCGTTCTGCGGACCTTGATGTAAGTGACTTCGGACTTACAGGACACAATGTCCGGTCTCTATGTCATATGTGAAAGTTAGCCCCAGTTAATTTTAAAATGCTTTCAGCCAAGATCTGCTTAGAATTAAAGTGACAAGGCTTGTGTTTTTTGGTTATTAATTCACTGTTATTTTGAACAAATGTTAGCACAGAGGCCAAAGGTTGGAAAAAAGACTGCAGTAATGTTGCAGACATGAGTAATTATTGCACGTCGACAGTTATGTCTGCATTGAATCCACGCGTGACGCTGGCAGACGGTGTTTGGCGAATGATCAGCGCACTGTCACACCGCCTCGAGCGTGGCGACGGGTTCTGTCATCGCGTGGCGTGACTGCCGACGGACGGATGGGCATGGTGAGGTATGAGTGGCAACCCACGGCGACCTAGGGCAGCAGGCCCTGTCTCGGCTGGGGGCCTGGCTCAGGTGTGAGAACAGGACCCGCCGCCCGGAGCCCCTGTGTGCCGGGATCACCGTGGTCCCTGTCAAGGAACCAGGTGCCGCCCGCTCCCCGGGCCCCGCTGCGTCGGGCCAGCAGGACTCGGAGGGAGAGAAGCTGGAAGACGCAGGGGCCGCGGGGAGGGAGGCCGGGGGTGCGGGCTGGCGTGGGCCCGCGGAGAGGTCACGGGGCTGGGCCAGCCCCCGGGGCGCCCGCTCCCGGCCAAGAGGATTAAAGGGAGAAGAAGAAAGGCCGGGGACAAAGAGGGCCCAGTGAGCACAAAGCGCTGCCTGGCGTGACCGCCATGGCAAGTGCCTCCGCCGGGGGGACTGTGAGAACGCGGCGGCCCTCCGCCGGGAAGGCGGCCTTGGCTCCCGGGCGGGTGCCGCAGCCAGGAAGCTCCCTGCCCGCCTGGGAGGGCGGATTCCCAGGCCCTGGCACAACCTCAGCCAAGCCCCACTTCCTCCCGGCGCAGCTTGCCCGTGAGGGAGGGAGGCAGGGGCCGCGGCATCTTGGGGGCCTGGCCGCCTCCCAGAGGTTTATGTGCCGGCTTCCGGGGCCGGAGGGGGGTGCCGTGTGTCCGGGGGCCTCGTCCTCCCGATCAGACCCCGGAGCCGGCCCTCCCCTGCAGCATGGAGGGGGACACTGAGCCCCAGCACCGCAGTTCCTGGGCCCAGAGCTCCCAGCCGTCTGGGGGCTGGTCCCGTGCCACTCGAAAGCGGGGAACACACAGGGGTGGGAGTTCCCGAACCGGTGAGGGGGGCCGCCCCGGCCCGAACCCCAGGAAGGAAGTCCTGGCCAGACCAGCAGCCAGGCCCGGGGCGAAGGCCGCAGGGAGGAAGCACACGGGGAGTCTCCCGGGCCTGTCCCTGTGCACACCGACACGGGCTCGGAGCTCCGGGTCCCGCGGGCAGAGGCCTTCTGTTCACACCCAAACCCACTGACCGCAGCGAGCGACGCGGAGGGACTGGGACAGACTCAGGCTGCTTACTGTGGCCTCCTCTCCAGGACGGCGCCCGACAGCTCCGCAGCCCACACCAGGTTCTCTGGAGCTCCCGGGAGCCCGGGAGGCCTCAGGGTGTGTGCTTGTGTAAGGGACCTTTCACTCCAGAAGCCCTGCTCCGACCCCAGCAGGCCGCCACTTCCCAGCGTTTCCGGGCGGACGCCCCATTTCTGCGGGGTCAGCCCATGGAAACGCGCAGAACTCCCGGTGCGACGGGCGGGAGGCCCTCCCCCATGAGGGCGGGCCCGCAGGGTGACCTCCGGGGGCCAGGGGGGCTCCGGAGAGACCTGGCATCCTTCCCTGCAGGGCTCGTGCTGGAGCCAAGACCTGCACGTGTGAGGGGCCAGCGACCACCCGGCCTGCGGGACCTCCTGGGCCCTGCCAGCCCCTGCCCCGCGTGTCACACAGTGAGGGAGCACCTCTCTGCGCCAGGCGCCGGGCTAGCTGCTGTCACAGGGCCCCCCAAGTTTCCATGTATCTGCTGGGCTCCCGCTGGGCCTCTCCTCACAGGCCTTTGTCCTGGGGGCCTCATCACAGACCTGAAGGCAGACACGACCGGCCCACTGGGTGAGGGACTTGCTCAGGCCACAGGGCAGCTGCTCAGTGGAAAGAGGCCTCAAAGCCGGTTCTGCCGGTCCCCATCCTGGCTCCGGCCCCGGGCCCTGCACGCATCGCTGGGCCTGGCAGTGCCGTGGGGAGCAAGGCTGTACCAGGAGGGGGCTGGGCCTCAGGGACTAGCTCCTGGCTCTGCCATACCTGAGTCGTGGGCGCAGGTCCCACCCGGATACCACGCGCCTGCTGGCGGCTTCCGGTAAAGGAAGACGGTCCCACGGGCAGAGACCTGCTCCTCCATGCAATCGCCCGGTGCCCGCTCCTCCGCCCCTCTGCCCGGGCTCAGCGGGCACCCTGACCCCTCCCGCCTGGCGAGGAGCTGAGCGGAGCCCATCAGACATCACCTGGGAGAAGGGCCGCAGCCTGGGCGGAGGGACGGAGAGCAGCCGCGCCGGCTTCCTGCCGGCCGAACAGGGTCTGCCTCCAAGCCCCCGAGGGCTCGGCCTGGACGCCGAAGCCCCACGCTGCCCGGGGGGGCCTGCTGCCCGCAGAGTGCCCAGGTGGGCATGGCTTTGCGGGAGGAGGCAGGTGTGCTGCTTCTCTGAACGGAGGGCCCGCGGGACGAGGAGCCACACGCGCTCCCCACGGCCCGGGCAGCGTTCCTGCAGGCGCGGCATCCGGGCATCGCAGGCTCCGGGCTGGGGGAGGCCGGGCTCGGGGAGGAGGGATAGCTGGCCCAGGGCAGCGTGGCAGCGAGTCACGGAGCTGGGAGGTGAGCCCTGAGGCTTTAATCCCAAACCAGGGTTAGGCCCTGGCTCAGTGTGTGTGAGTGTGTGTGTGTGTGTGTGTGTGTGTGAGAGTGTGTGTGTGTGTGTGTGTTAGTGTGTGTGTGAGTGTGTGAGTGTGTGTGTGTGTGAGTGTGTGTGTGAGTGTGTGTGTTTGTGTGTGTGTATGTATGTGTGTTTGTGTGTGTGTGTGTGAGTGAGTGTGTGTGAGAGAGTGTGTGTGTGTGTGTGAGTGAGTGTGTGTGTGTGAGTGTGTGTGAGTGTGTGTGTGTGAGTGTGTGTGTATGTGTGTTTGTGTGTGTATGTGTGTGTGAGTGTGTGTATGTGTGTTTGTGTGTGTGTGTATGTATGTGTGTGTGTGTGAGAGTGTGTGTGAGTGTGTGAGTGTGTGTGTGTGTAGGGGGGGCTCTCACCCCTCACACCAGGTAGCTTTGTGCGCGTGACCCAGTGTGAGCGGCCAGGCGCAGCCCTGACGGAGCTCGTGGGAAACCCCAGCAGCGCCCCCTTCCCCGCCGCACGCCGACAGTGTCCTCGGCCCACGGCGCCCAGGCCAGAGGAGAGCCTCCGGGCAGCACCGAGCGTCGCTGTTGCAGGAAAACCTGCCAGGACCCGTTGACGCCGGCTTCCAGCGAGGTCTTTCCAAACGACACACCGAGGCCGACGTGTCCCCTGAGCCAGGCCTCGCTGTTTGCCCAGAGAGTGCCCAGGAGCTGCCAAAGCTGCCCAGACGGCCCCCCACACCCGCCAGGGGCCCAGGACATGGGCAGGAGCCAGTGTCCAATGCGGAATTTGCCTTCGGAAACTTGCCTTCGCCAGCGAGTGACCACGGTCTCTAGGCCGTGCTGGGTGGGAGGGTTCCCAGCTCCTCTCCTCACGTGTGTGCAGAAATGGCTGAGAGGGAGGCGCCCTGGGCGGAGTCTCCGATGCCGAGCTCGCCGCCGGCCAGCTGCGCGGGCAGTGGTCAGGGCTGAGAGCCCCAGGTGGGCCTTCCCTTGGGCCTCTTTTCTTTTCCAGTTGAGTAGGAAAGTGCATGTTCTTTGTCCATTTAATTTAGTCTCAACAAAACCCCAGGTCCTGCCATCGGATCCACAGAGAGCGGCCCTGAGAGCCATCCGGGTGGAGGGAGGACAGGAACTTGACTGGCTGCAAGGGCGGTTCACTAAGACCCGATGATTAAAAGGCATCGGAGTCACCTCCACACAGGAACGCACGCAGGCCCTGAGCAAACCGCTGTATAACATGTCCGCAGCAGGCCCGGCCCTGCCCCACAGGGAGGGACAGGTGTCCAAATGAGCATTTTCCAGTCACGTGATCCGGTGACCTCTCACACCTCACCCTGCGCCCCCCTGTGCCCACTCACACACACACACCCCCACCCCCCACCTCATACAGCTCAGAGCTTCCTGGGCTGGAAGCTTGGGTAACGGTCAGGACAGGGTGCATCCCAGGGCACAGAGTCCCCTTTCTTTGGTTTTGTTTGTTTGAAATAGGTGTTTATTAATTTCAGAGAAGAAGGGACAGGGGAGAGAGAGAGAGAGAGAGAGAGAGAGAGAGAGAGAGAGAGAGAGAGAGAGAGAGAGAAAAGTATCCATGATGAGAGAGAACCATGGATTGGCTGCCTCCTGCAGGCCCCTCACTGGGAATCGAACCCATAACCCAGGCATGGGCCCTGACGGAAATGGAACTGTGACCTCCTGGGTCACAGGTCGACGCTCAACCGCCGAGCCACGCGGGCGGGGCTCACGGTTCCTCGGCGGCCCCGGCGCGCCGCCCGCACAGCCGCCCAGAGGTGCTGGGAGCCGGCGCCTGTCTCCGTGGCAAACACCCAGGACGCCCCTCCCAGCCCGGACACAGGAGGGCCACCGCTGAGCCGGGTTTGAAATGGTCGTTTATTGTCTGTACGCCTCCTCCGGGACAAATGAGCACAGGACACGTTGCGATCTAAGAACGGCACTGTTTATGTACGGGGAGCTTCGTGCCCGGCGGGCGGCGGGGGCCCGGCCCAGGCCCCGGGCCCAGCGGCTGGAGGGGCCGGGGAGAGGGGCCCGGCCAGGCCCGCGCGGACCGCCCCGCGGCGCCCTAGTTGAGCAGGCAGGACTCGTAGGTGGGCACCATGTACTTGATGTTGATGAAGGCCTCCTCTCCCCCGTAGCGCTCGAAGGCCCCCAGCGTCTCCTGGATCAGGTCGCCCACGTTCTCCCGCTTCTGCTGGCTGTAGTCGATGCCGTCCCCGGAGTTCACTGGGTCGGAAACAGAGAGGCTGTTACTGCCTTGTGGCCCTGCGGGGCCTGCACACCAGCCCACCAGCCGGGCACCGGCTCCGGGGGCCACCGGGAGACCCATGCATTGCCTGCTTGTAGGTTTGCATGCGCTCTTGCAGGGTCTGGGGAGCGGGGACAGACGGACGCACTAAAGCACCCAGTCCCAGGCGGGAGCGGACGCAAATTCATCTAAACCCGTGGTCGGCAAACTCATTGGTCAGCAGAGCCAAATATCAACAGGACAACGATAGAAATTTCTTTGGAGAGCCAAATTTTTTAAACTTAAACTTCTTCTAACGCCACTTCTTCAACATAGACTCTCCCAGGCCGTGGTCTTCCCTGGAAGAGCCACACTCAAGGGGCCAAAGAGCCGCGAGTGGCTCTCAAGTCGCAGTTTGTCGACCACTGATCTAAACTAAGGGAAGGAGAGGCGATGTGGGGTTGTCATGGCCACAGCACAGCTCACAGGTCAGGGCGCCTTCTTCTGGAATCAGACAGTGCCATGGAGGCTGTCCTCTTGGGCCTTGTGTCCTTCGGAACCCTGACCCGGCCCTGGGAGCCGCCTCCCTGCGGATCACAGGGACTCTCTGGCGGGGAGGCTGGCCACCCCCGGGTCTGGGTGGCGTTGCACACACTCTTGTCTTTGTTCCCCCAGGGCCGAATCCCTAACCCGAGGGCTGTTTTCGAGTTGGTCCCACCCCTCTGGGTGCATGGGGCTAGGGGACATGTCGTTGCTGCTGTGACGGCCCCGGCCTGATCCCGACCATCCGGATGGCGGCTTCGGTGCCGGGTTCATGGGGAGTTTCTGCTGGGTTTGGAGTCTCTCTAAGCCCAGGCGGGCGGCCAGCCCAAGGTGGGTGCCCAGAGGTCCCTGCGCAGGCCCAGCTCCCTGCGGCCGGACGTCCAGAACTCACGGCACACTCACGCTCACACGCGGGAGCAAGCGCGTGGCTGCCTGGCCCGGGAGAGGCCTGGACGAGGTTCCCAAGTGCCTGGGCCCCGGACAGGAGCGGGGACCTTTGCTTCAGCCCAGGGGCTGACAGCTCTACGGCTGTGTCTCCCATCACAGTCCCTGCACCCGTTCACGGGGCGTGTCCCCCCCGTGTCCCAGGACATCCGTGCGCACTCTCCCTTGGGTGAGTGGCCACCGCCCCTCTGCTCCAGGCCCCCCTCAGCTGGGATGAGCGTGAGGAGGCAGGGAGGAGCCTCTGGGAGGTGTGCGTGTTGGAGGTAAACTAGTTCACCTTCGAGCAAGATAAGCGTTCCGGGGGCCACGTGTGGAGATAACGTGAAGGCGGAAGAAGAAGGAGGTTTCAAGCCTGTTCTCCCCAGTCCCCGGCACATTTGAAGGAAGGTTGAGTGATGGTTTAGATCAGAAGCAAAAGGCAATTACAACCCCACACGGCGCTGGCAAGCAGCTCCTCTGTTTGCCTCTCCCAGAAGCGTGTCAGAGAGAGGGCTCTGTCCAACGGCCCTGGCGCGGGGGTCCCTGATTCGCCTCCGCAGGTGTGTGTGTGAGGGGGGTCAGGGCAGCGGAGACAGGTCCCATTTGCAGGAAGAGAGGAGACACTGCCGGGTCGGAAACCAGCGAGTGAGATGCAGATGCCTCAATGAGCCAATGAACTGGGAGCCGCCTATGGGCGCGGCCCAGAGGGAGGTGTCTCCTCCATATCCTCACAGCAGGCCGGGCACAGACGCCGGGTGGGTACGGGACAGCCAGGCCGGGCACAGACGCCGGGTGGGCACCGGACAGCAGGCCCGGGCACAGACGCCGGGTGGGCACGGGACAGCCAGGCCGGGCACAGACGCCGGGTGGGCACGGGACAGCCAGGCCGGGCACAGACGCCGGGTGGGCACCGGACAGCCAGGCCGGGCACAGACGCCGGGTGGGCACGGGACAGCCAGGCCGGGCACAGATGCTGGGTGGGCACAGACGCCGGGTGGGCGCGCGGGAATGCAGCCGGGGACGGTGCTGAGTCGTGACAGGCGGGAGCCAGCTCCTCGCGGACAAAGAGACGCGGACCGGGCTAATAAATGGCGCCTTTTGTTGGCGTCTTAGCCAAAGGTCAGGGCTGAATAGGCCGCGGCATACTTTCCCGGCGGAGGCGAGGGGCTCGGGACGCTGGCACAAAGGCTCGCCCCGGCCTTCCAGAATGCCGCCCCACAGGCAGCCCCCGCTCAACAGGAACCTATTCTCACTTTTCAGAGAACACTGAGCTGTAGGAGTGACAAGCTATGTGGCTGTTTGTCCCTCCGCAGTGCACACCCGGCGACAGAGGGCTGAGCAGAATGGAGGTGCTTGTTCAGAAAGGGGCTGGCGATGAGCTGTGCTCTGGCTGCGAGGTGCCATCACGGGGCGCCCCTCTCCCCACCCCCCCCGTGCCTGCCCGGGCGACGGCAGGGAGCTCAGGGGGGAGTGGGGAGCAAGGGGGCCTCCCTTTGGGGCGGGCATGGGTCCGTGTCTTTGAGAATCTGCACGTGAGGGGGCTGTGGGAGCTCACCGTGTTAAATATGGGGTGTCCCCCCCACCCCCACCCCAAACGTATATACCCCTCAGCAGAGAGAGCTCCTTTCTCATCACCCTCAGCATGAGCCTGCACTTTTGGGGGACCCTGTGCCCGGTGCCGTGGGAAGTAGCCCGGCGAGGATGGGCCGCTTGGCCGGAGGGGGCACGGACATGGTCCCTTCCGATGAGGCAGCTGGGGGCCCGGCTCATGTCCGGGCTAAAGAGACTCAACGGTGCTGCCAAGCCTTGGTTTCTTTATGCCAGCACGACGCTGCAGCGGGCCGGGGGCACCGTGTGGCTGGGGAGAAAGTGGGGCCAGGGCTCGCGCCCCGCAGAGGCTGGCCCGCGGGAGGCGGTGACCCCGTCTGCAGGCCGCTCCGCGCAGGAGGCATCAGAGTGCGGGCGCTCCGCTGAGGCCGGCTCTGACGATGCGGGCACCAGGTACAGCTGGCACACCGGCACCTCCCCGCCTCAGCCTCTCACCTGGCCCCTCCTGGCACTGCCTCCCTCGGTGCCATGGGGCCGCAGTGGGCCATGCGGGAGGGTCCCTGCCCTCTCCGGGTGTGAACTCGGCTCAAGGGGGAAGGGGCTGCAGGGGACGCCTTTCCAGGGCCATGGCAGAGAGGGTGACAGACACACGCACACACACGTCACAGGACGTCTGCTGAGCAGCACACATGGGCACCCCGTCAGCCTGGGCTGCTCCCGGCCTGGGCACGGGGAGAAGCTGGTGGACCGAGTGTTCTTAAAGGAAACAGGAGCGTGGGAAGCTCCATGGAAACCCAGAGAATCAGGGAAGAAGGGACGGTTCTCAGGATGGCCAGCCGGTCGGTACGATCTGCCCCACTAAGGAGACCTGCCAGCCCGCTTAGCCGCCGCGCTCCGCAGCTGCGGGTCCTGGACTCCCACACACGCCAGTGACTCAGCCCCTCAATGTCACGCACCCGAGGCCGCACCAGCCACAGCCGCACCCCCGGGGCCTGTCGCTGTCTCGGGAGTGCTGTGCTGGGCCATCTGCACACAGGGCATCGGAAGAGAGCCCAGGCCAGTCCGGCTGGAGGCTTTTCTCGGGAGGAGAGTGCCCCTGGGACGGAGCAGCGGACAGCAGCGCGCTGTGCGCCCCCCCCCCCCCCCCCGTCCCCGGGGGACAGAGGGCTGGCGACGAGCTGTGGCCCAGAGAACGTGGGTCCTACATATGGTGCGTGCCCGCCTGGGCCTGACCGTCCCCGGGAAGCAATGCCGAGAGGACGCTTTATAAAACAAGTGAACAGAAGACACCGAATCGTTTCCTTCTGGATCAGAAAAGGCGTTTTTGGTTTCCCCAAATGCTGAGCTAAAAATGGCCGGCCCTCGAAAGCCAGCTGCCCAGACCTGCAGCCCCCTGGGCACCAGCCACAGCGGGGCTGGGGCCGCCCTGCCCACTGGGGGCTGTGCCGTCACCGCCGGGGAGAGAAGGAGCCCGGGGGCCTGGGTTCCGGTCCTGGCAGGCCTGTGCAGGCGGAGCCCGGAGCAAGGACTGTCATTATGCTTCCTGGTGCCATTACAGCACCACAGGCTTCCTGCTGGCACCTCCCCCGTCAGCGGGCCCAGCAGTTATGAGATCGTGATGACCCAAACGAATTCCCTGCCCGCACGCAAGCTGACATCTTCCGAAAGCGAAGTATTAAAAAGATGACTCATCTAGCAAGATGCCATTAAAAAGATAACTCAGGATACTTACTTGTTTGGAAAATGGTTGCTTTTGAGCCTGTTTTCCTTTTTTAATCAGAACTGAGACAGGGAAAAAAGAGGGGCGCGGATAGAGTGGATCTTTTAAGAAATGTTCAATTCAAGACGTAGATTAAATTGTCAACATTTGTTTTGCCGGAAATGTCTGTTTAGTTAGAGTTCGTTTGAATTCAATTTACTTTATAGATACAGTGTTATCTGTTTTGGAATAAAAGCCTTTCTCCCATAAAGTTTGGAAAATTACAGGAGGAACAACTGTGATTCCATTGTGGTCGTCTCTGGGGAGGAGAGAACGGAAGAGAGAGGGGAGACGGGAAGAGAATCGAGGACTGGATTCCTTTTTGGCCTCTGCTAAGGGAGCGCCTTTGGGGAGATGTCCGAGGTTAGATCCCTTAGAATCCTAAACAGATGCTGGTTCCCTTTCTGGCTTTGGCTTTGCTGTCCACACGTTCAGGGGCGGATCTTTTTTCTCTTCTATTTCTTTTTCTTTTCTTACCCGTAACGTGACGTCCCATCCAGAGCTCCGGGTGTTTTCCGTTTGTCCCGCACAGCCCGCCCTTCCAGGGTGACCTCACATCCCGCTGGAAAGTGACGGCTCTCAGCAGACTCTTCAGTGCGACTGGACAGCGGGCGGCTCCGGAGCCTTGTTCGAGGTGGGGGTGGTGGGGAGGGAGGTGCGCATCAACGTTGTGATGGTTTTGCAACCGAAAACGTGTAGGGGAGGCAGGGGAGGGTGGGGGAAGGGGGAGAGATCAACCAAAGGACCTGTGTGCATGCATATGAACCTAACCGGTGGTCAGAGACAACAGGGGGTGGGGGCATACATGGGAACGGGTTTGGGGAGGAAATTCGAGGATGAGGATAATTATGTGATACCATAATCAATAAAATGAAATAAAATAATAAAATAAAATAAAATAAAAAAGAAAACGTAGAACCACAATATCTGGCGGGCTAGAGGTGCCCCCGGCTCCAGTGCCTCCCCTCCCCGCAGGTCCCGTTGACATGAATGGAATGCACAGGACTTCTTTCCTCTGAAGATAAAGCTGTGAAACAAGAGCCCGATTCCCAGCAGGATGCCTCTCTCTCTTCTTCCTCCTCAGACACAGGAGGTAGCTGAGGAAAGCAAGAGGCTCTGGAGCCTCCGTAGGGAAAGCTCAGGGAACGGCTTTCACCTTCCGAATGGGGGCACTGATCACGTGAGAGACGAAAGATTATCATCTTGGCCCAGTTTGTCAAGGAAATATTTAAATTTCTCACCAGCTAAACAATGAAGATTTCTAAACAACTGCCATTTTCCAACTGCAAAGTAGATTTGTTTCTGTCGGCATTAGCAATGATACCATTGGAGTGTACTGGTCCAGTGGGGGAAATTGGACTCTGAGGCAAATAACTTGTCATATAATATGTCAATAATTGAGCAGCTGCAACGTTCAATAGCTTACTAGCAGTTTAACTGTAGGCAGGTGTCTTACCTTCTCCGAATCTCAGTAACCTCCCCTGTATAAGAAGGGACTCAATTTTGGGTGGGTTCTGGCTCCTATCTATCCCAACATCCCATTTATGATACCCCATCTAACTTTGAAACACGCTTTGGGAAATGATGACTATTCAATGTATTGTGAACTGAAAAAATGGTCACAAAGCAGCGGTATAATTCTTCAGAGCAAGTCACAAATCTCAAGAGCATCCAATTCAGCCGTCAAATCAAGTCCCAAGAAAACCCCAAACGACCAATGTTTATGTAATTAGTTCTAGTTAAGGAAGAGAGCACTGTCAAAAACGCCAAGGATTTGCTGACACACCACCCAGAATTACTCCAGTCTGCTATTTCAATAAGTCTGTGTGCACTCTGACACCTTAGAATAAAAACCAATGTACACATGAATTTTTAGACTAGATTCAGCTGATGGAGGTGTGGTCCGGGCCAGGGACAGGTGAGTTATGGTCCTCCCTGGGTAAGGACAATTTGTGCTCCCCCACGGTGCTCACCATAGGCCCGACTCCCGCTTCCGGGAGACACCCCGGCTTCCCCAAGCGTCTGCCCTCTGCCATGTCCAAAGGGAATCACTAGGTGCGGAATGGGAATAGCTTTCCAAGCAATTATCTGGACGTTTTGCAGAGCAGGAACCTCTCCCGGCAAGTGAGCTTGATGGACGCAAACAAAATATTTGATGAACAAATCTAAGCTCTGGGCCGGCGGACTGAGTCCACCATGCAGAAGTGACGGCAGAGAGCCTTTCACAGGGTTTCCGCTTAGAGCAGCCTCGATAGCTTTCCAGCCTGACGGTCCCTTCCATCAGCGTCTTCGCGGTGAGTTAAACGTGACCCGGTCAGCCTCGCTGCCACCAAGCCTACTGAAGCCGAACACAGTCCGGCAACCCGCCAGCCTGCCCGCGAGCGCCCAGGACTTTGCTGAAGTCCAGTCAACGTCCTGGCCGCGTGGTGAAGAGTGGGTGGGGGTGGGGGTGGGGGGAAGAGAGAGAAAGAGGTGTTTAAATTGTGGGCAGAAAGTAAGAATGTGGCCCAGTAATTTGCCGGAGCAGCAAAATTGGGTTTGCACAAGAATTGAAACTGAAGCTTTTGCAAATGCTGATAGGTGAAAAGTGCTGACGCCGGACACTTCTGAATAAAGGGTGTTTATTTGCCGGAGTTACATTTTTATCGCTGACATTCCTCAGTTTAGTGCGCACAATGGCTCTCCCCCGCCTCGGGGTGTAAGAGTAGGTGAGCCCAGAGCAAGGCCGCAGGGAGGGGAAGTGCTGGTGCCTGGGCCGGCCTGGGCTTGGGCTCCCGGTGCAATGCCAACGGCCTTCGTGGAGTCTCTGAAGGAAACAGGTGCCTCACACCTGCCTGCAGGGCCGGGGCCAGGATGAAGTGAGAGAACAGCTATGTCTTTGGGGCCACGATACGCCGCTGATAAGTTTTGGCAACTGTGGCCACTGGAGCCACTCTGATCAGCACCCCAGCCTCAGACAACAGCAGCCTGTCCCTGACTCCCTCTCCTCCGGGCAGACAAGAAGCATCGCCCACAAGACACCACGGAACACGCTTTCTGCTGTATCCTATCTAATAAAAGAGTAATATGCAAATTGACCATCACTCCAACACACAAGATGGCTGCCCCCATGTGGACACAAGATGGCTGCCACAAGATGGCCAGCAGGGGAGGGCAGTTGTGGGGGGACCAGGCCTGCAAGGGAAGGCACTTGGGGGTGGTCAAGCCTGCAGGGGAGGGAAGTTAGGGGTGACCAGGCTGGCAGAGGAGGGAAGTTGGAGGTGACCAGGCCTGCAGAGAAGGGCAGTTGAGGGGGACCCAGGCCTGCAGGGGAGAGCAGTTGGAGGGACTAGGTCTGTAGGGGAGAGCAGTTAGGGGTGACTAGACCTGCAGGAGAGGGCAGTTAGGGGTGACCAGGCCTGCAGGGGGGGGGGTAGTTAGGGGCAAACAGGCTGGCAGGGGAGCAATTAGGCATCAATCAGGCTGGCAGGGGAGCAGTAAGGCATCAATCAGGCTGGCAGGGGAGTGGTTAGAGGGTAATCAGGGGTGTTAAGCAGCCGTCCCTGGGAACTGAAAGGCTCTGAGGGGCTCTTAGGAAATGCAGGGGAAACCTATCATCAATACATTAGAACATTGATCACCTCCAGTGGGAAGAATATTTGCAAGAGCTTCAGATTCTCAAAAGTTTTCCTGAGTCCTTTCCTGGTGACCATGCATCCCCCCACTCCCCCTTCCCCCATCCCCCAGTTTGCTCCTCCCGGGAGGCCTCCCTCAGCTGCCTGCCAGGCAAGACCGGGGCAAAACCCGGGCTTCGGCTGGTCCAGCCTCATGTTTACCAAGTGGCTTAAGTTAAGACTTTGGGGGTTACCCTCAAATTGGATTAATTACAAATAACATACAAAATCATTATTTTGGTTTATGTGTGAAAAGCGTTACTGTAGCCGAAACAGGTTTGACTCAGTGGGTAGAGCGTCAGCCTGTGGACTGAAGGATCCCGAGTTCAATGCCAGTCAAGGGCATGTTCCTTGGCTGCGGGCACATCCTCAGTAGGAGGTGTGCAAGAGGCAGCTGATCGATGATTCTCTCTCAATATTTCTAACTATCGCTCTCTCTTCCTCTCTGTAAAAAAAATCAATAAAATATATATTTTAAAAAAAAAAGCGTTACTGTAAACGCATGTGACTATGACTGACAATCTGTGTTGGCAGTTCCACATTTTTAAATATTTGGAGGCCCCCTCCCTCCCAAATGAAAGCAGCGGAGCCCTGGCCCCCGGAGGCACAGGCGGGGGCTGCGGCCGGCGGAGGGCTGGCTCCGGGCTCTGGAACACGGGCCAGAGCATTCGCTCCGCCTGAAGGGGAGTGCCCAGCGGCGTGGACACGGCCTGCCATCCGTCCTCAGGCTGCGGCCCGAGCCTCCTGCCACCCGCCGGCCACCTGAGCCGGCCCTCCCCTCGGAGACAAGTTTCAGCGGTGACCCCCTCACCACAAACCCACACAGTTGTGTCCACGTCGCTTTGAGGTCAGAGGGTGAACTTGCCCGCCCTCTTTAGTTAGTAATTAATAATAATAATAATAATAACAATTCTTTTGTGTTTTCTTATTTCAACTTAACTAACAAAACAAAGCTTTGGAGTGGGAAGGAAGCTTCATGGGACACTGAGAGTAGAACTTTAAGATGAGAACAAACATTACCAAGGGATTTGGAATTTCTGATTGGCACCGAGCGACGGCAAGGTCACGCCAATAATGGACACGTCTTTCAATGAAGGGAACGTAAGTATTTGGGTAGATAGGTCAGTACCTGTGAACTCTGATTCTGAATTACCTGGGCGTTTCTTTAACGTTGTCACTTATTTCATGGAGCTACAACCCGTATACGACTCAGTGTCATAAATTAAGAAAAAGCAAACTCCTTACACAGATCAGCGTGAAGCATTTGAAGTTGTTTTTCTCGTATTGAAAAGCCACGGCAGCTCTGAGCATGCCCTGCCTGAAAGAGCAAGGAAGGAGGAGACCCCATACACGGTAGCATGAGACCCCATACATGATAGGATGAGACCCCATACATGTTAGGATGAGACCCCATGCATGATAGGATGAGACCCCATACATGTTAGGATGAGACCCCATACATGATAGGATGAGACCCCATACATGGTAGCATGAGACCCCATACATGATAGGATGAGACCCCATACATGTTAGGATGAGACACCATACATGATAGGATGAGACCCCATACATGTTAGGATGAAACCCCATACATGATAGGATGAGACCCCATACATGGTAGCATGAGACCCCATACATGTTAGGATGAGTTCCCTTACATGTTAGGATGAGTTCCCTTACGCAGTAGCATGAGATCCCCATACTCGGTAGGATGAGACTCCATACGTGTTAAGATTTTTTCATGTGCCTGTTGGCCACCCACATGTCTTCTTTGGAAGAAATGTCTCCTCAGATCTCCTGCCTACTGTTTTTTATTTTTCTGCTATCGAGCTGAATGGGCTCTTTATGAAATGGTATACTAGCCCCTCAGCAGATGTGTGATTTACAATTGTTCTCTCCCACTCAGTAGGCTGCCTTTACAACTTGTTGCCTCTTTGCTTGGCTGTGCAGAAGCTGTTTGGTTTGGTGTAGCTCTACTTGCTTATTTTTGAATTTGCTTTTGGTGTCAAATTAAAGAAGTAATCTCCAAGACCCGTGTCAGAGCGATTACTACCTATGCTTTCTTCTGGGAGTCTCAGGCCTTACATGCAAATCTTTAATCCATTTGTAGTCACTGCCTGTGTGTGGTGTAAGACAGTGGTCTGGTTCCATTCTTTTGCGCGGGGCGGTCTCATTTTCCCAGCTCCGTGTGCTGGGCGCTAGTGTGTTTAGCACTTTCCACACATGCAGCTTACTTAATTTTGTCAACAACTTTGTAAGGTTGGTCACACTGTTAACCAGAGCTTTCCAGATAAGGAGCATGAGATACGGAAGGGTTAGGTCTGACTCCCGAGCATAACAACATAACTACCACATGCAAAATGACCAAATGTCTTTATATATATTTTAACCAAGTCTTGTTCTATATGAAAACAATATAAAATTAAAATGTCAAATTAAATAAAATGTTGGCAATGGACATATTATCCTAAAGAATAAAAACTGCTTTCCCCCGTAGATAGAGCTGTGGGGTTCTCTATGAAATTGATAGTGTACATGTTATCATTTGAATCACCGTGATTGTAAAAGGAAATGCGAGGATAGACGTGGTTGCCAGGAAATTTCCCGGAACGTGGAAAGCTTACACCGGGCCCTCGACAGCATTTCCTTCCCTCCAGCTTCCCCCAGCGGCTCTTTCCCGGCTTTCACTTCACATTTGGGGAAAATGGAGATCCTTGCTGACAACATGGCTCTTACTCCCTAATTTTAAATGTAAATTTTGTTCTTGGAAATTTTCCTTGCTTTTCCGTAAAAATAACTTGTTTAAAGGTACCATTCTCACCAGGTCTAAGGTTTTTCCCTTTGTAATATGCTTCTTAAACTGTTTTATAAAAGTATTTCCGTAGGGGAAATGAAACAATATTATGATGGCATGATTTGTTTTACAGTCATGCAATCTCATATACGCACACATAAAGCAGAATTACCGCAGATTAACGTTCTTATATGAGATTAAATTCTCATTAATATATTTCTAATGTTTTATGAAAAATATTTTAATACAAGAAGTACAATTTCCTCATCTATTTTGCTACCATTGCTTTTTTTTGTTTCAAATCATTTTCATTAAAATATCTTGCTTCCTAACAAAAAACATTTTTTTTTTCTTAAAGAAAGAATTGGGGTAATATTCTGCCTTTGCTATTGGAGGCATGAGGTGAGGTATCAACCTAGGTTGGAATGGGAAATTAGGAAAGTGCTAGAAGGTATTAATACTAGAGTACTAGTTATTTCTTTTCAGAGTTATCTCTTTTATCTTCATTGATGATGCGAAAAAACACAATTTTCTAGAGTAATTCAGCTTTTAAATATGATGGATGCTTCCTTTATAAATCTTTACAACACTGTAAGCCCATATCCCTTACATATCTAGACCTAACACACCCCCAAGGTAATATTTTTAAATATTTGTGTTAACTTTCTTTAATGGTCATGTGGACTGTCATTATGTATGTTTGTCTTGTTGTTCTAGCACCTTCTTAACTCCCTAATTCTTTTTTTTTTCATTTTAATTTCTTTATTGATTGAGGTATTACATATTTGTCCTCATTCCCCCATTACCTTCCCAACTCCCCCTCTTACCCCACACTCATGCTCTCTCCACCCCTGTTGTCTGTGTCCACTGGTTAGGCTTATATGCATGCATACAAGTCCTTTGGTTGATCTCTCACCCTTACCTACACCCTCCCCTACTTTCCCTCTGAGGTTTGACAGTATGATCTATGCTTCCCTGTCTCTGGATCTGCTTTTGTTCATTAGTTTATGTTGTCCATTATTTCCTTTGTGTGGTAGATAAGCATTTTGGTTACACATCTTTCTTATCTCAAGGGCCATGCACATAAGCAACAATGGGAATTATCAAAAACTACAGTGTTCCCATAATTCCTGATGTAACCGTCACCTGCTCTGCAGTTCAACTGAGAGGCTTCATTGTTTTGGTCGGACCTTTGCTTTGAATCAGCCAGCAATGAGCGGGAAAGGCTGGATTCTGTTGGACTTTGCTTGTTGCTCTTTGTGAAGCCTGCTTGATTGCAGGGATGGAGACCAGAGCTGGCTTTGGGCCTCTGGCTGTTCCCAACCACAGCAGCAATGTCAGTGCCCACACACTAGCCTGCCCCAGCGTGTGCTTGCACATGTGCACCCATGTACCAGTACATGGGCATGTTAGTGTGTGTGTGATGCTGCGATCGCCGGCAGGAAGGCGCAAAGCCCTTCCATTCTGACATTGGAGCTGAAATCACCATCCATTGTTGACTGCTGTTCAGTAGTCAGTAAAATCTCCAAAGAACAGCACGGCTCCTAGGATTTTCTAGAAACTTCACTTGCTCTCAAAGCTTTCATATTAAGGATAAAGGGAAGTCACGGGAAATCTATTCCAGTGACTTGAATAATTCATCGATACACTGGGAAGATGGCTAATAAATATTAGCGCTAGGTCTGATTTTACATTCAATCTCTATCTGCGTCCAGCTTTGAGACCATCCTTGCAAGGCCCTGCAATCGCACAGTCATTTCGAGGAGCCCTGGAGAGAGGAAACAGCCCTCTTCTGTGAAAGCGGATCAACAGGGACGCAGAGAAATGTTCTCAGAGGCCCTGGAGGAGGCAGGACTTGGACTTAATCCGGCGCAGGTCGCTCACTGTTAGTAAAGAATGTTATGGTAGCCCAGTGGGGAGTAGAGCAGCTTTGACTTATGCATTACCAGACAAACACCGGCCCAAGGACAGTTTCCTAACATCTCCTTCTTCATGCTGGACACACTTTGCTGCATTTAGTGAAACGCTGCTCTAAGCAAAGTGCTAGCTGTTGGGTGATGCTGTCAAGAAACTCGGACTTGCCCCCGTGGATGTGTGAGAAGGACACGGCACATCCCACCTCCACATCCCCCTGCGGTCCCGGCCAGTCGCCCGTTCTGTCTCTGTCGCTGCCGCCACCGCCGATCTTTCCCCCGAAGGATCTGCCTCCGCATAGCACTCCTGCCTCGGGCTCTGCCCCCACCCTCATCCTCTCCAGCCTTCTTTTCTCCACTGATGAAAACCCCCAAAATTCACCCTTTTCTGTTAAATAAATTCCAGCCTTTCTTAATGGCTCTGGGCCAGTCCTTATCACCCACACCTCTCCCTCAGCAACATCAGGCTCCAGGCCCAGGCACTTGTCCCCAAACCTCAGTGAGGGGCCCTCATCGTCTCCTTTCTCCTCACGCCAGGCCTGCACGCTGGACCCCTCCCCGGACTCTGCTTACTGACATCCGAGAAGGTCACCTGGTCATGAGGACCGTCCTGATGACAGGGGTCAGAGACCTTTCATTCCTTTAGCCACTGACATGCTGTTGATGCTTCTCCTATAGACTGTCACCCATGTTACAGGCAGAGCAGACATATCTCCTTTGTAGGAATCAGGTCCCTGAACGCTCCATGGCATCCACCCGAACACGGCGGTGCTCAGGCATGCCGGGAGCAGGCGTGTGACAGGGAGGGGCTGCCCGCCTGCCTCGCGGTGCGGTTGGGTCACAGGGTCAGGGGGACGATGTCAGCGTGAGAAAGGCACAGATAAGCGTCTACTCAGTTGACTGACACGCATCACACCCCCTGCCACAATGTTTTGGTCAATGACGGAGCAGATCTATAACTGCAGCCCCGTGAGATTATAACATTGCTGAGAAACTCCTATCACCTAGTAACGCCATAGCCCATGGAACATTCCAGCACAATGCATTCCTCACGTGTTTGTGATGATGCTGGTGCAGACAATCCTAGAGGAGCACAGCATATACACGTGCAGCATGTATACGCACAGCGCCGACATGCACAGCTGGAGGCGGTACACCTAGGTCTGAGCATGCACCCCATGAGTGGCACAACAATGAAGTCGCCTAATGACTCATTTCTCAGAATATACCCGATGTTCAATGGGACATGCCTGTATTGCTATTACTAGAGGTCCAGTGCATGAAATTTGTGCTTTTTTGGGGTGGGGGGGTGGGGGGGAAGAGCGGGGAATACCTCAGCCCAGCCTGCATCCTCTTTCAGCCCAGGAGCCCGTGGGGGATGTCTGGCTGATGGCTTAGGCCTGGACCTAAGCCATCAGATGGACATCCTTTGTGCTGTGTGCAGGCGGGAGAGGCTCCCGCCACCGCTGATGCACTCCCCAGCCATGAGCCCGGCTTCTGGCTGAGCGGTGCTCCCCCTGTGGGAGTCACTGACCACTAGGGGGCAGCTCCTGCGATGAGTGTCTGCCCCCTGGTGGTCAGTGGGCATCATAGAGACTGGTCGTTCTGCTGTTTGGTAGATTTGCATATTACCCTTTTATTATATAGGATTATTTAAAAATATATTTTTATTGATTTCAGGGAGGAAGGGAGAGAGAGAAGGGGGGAGAAATATCAGTGATGAGAGAGAATCATTTATCAGCTGCCTCCTGCACACCCCCTACTGGGGATATGCCTGTAACCAAGGTACATGCCCTTTGTCCAAAATCGAACCCGGGACCTTTCAGTTCCCAAGCCGACGCTCTATCCACTGAGCCAAACCGGTCTCGGCTAGGCGTGCGTTCTTGACTGGGAATTGAACCGTGACTTCTGGGTTCCTAGGCTGATGCTCAGGGCCGGGCAGCACATGACTGTAGTGTTGTCATTGTTGGCATTTAGACTGGAGTCGTCAGGGAATTATTTAATAGATCATTAAGAAACTAAATTAGTTACAGGGCTTTCTTAGATTTCATCTAACTCTACTTCAAATACAATCCTAAGTATTTAAACAATTAAACCCATTTGTGAAAAGAAATACAGAGGGAGTCAATGGAAACACAGGAGACATTTACAAACATCGACACAAGACGAAGGAGAGGCCTGTAATGATGCTGATGACCTGTGACGTCCTACGTCGAGCGCTTTGGGAATAAGAGAAGGAACGTGCAGAAAAAGACACTTTTTAAACGACTGGATTTAAAGATGCATATGACACCACATTGGAAAGTTAGTGGCTTAAAACGAATCAGAGTGCAGGCAAGGTCAGCCGGGGGCCGCGGTCAGCCCAGGCCGAAGCCTGCCTTCGCCTCGCATGGTGGACACGGCACAGAGAGCGCCAGCTGTCAGCGCGGGCAGGGTCCCGCGACAGTCCTCAGCTGGTCCGCGGGCCACGGCCTGATCTCACAGGGGCCGACCTTGGCTCCTGGCGTCCCCGGCGGAGGCTGCTCTCACCACTCGCTCCCCACTCTCCCGGCCACGGCCTCTGGCCCTCACTGGCGATGCGTGATCAGGTGCCCCGCTGCAGGGGCCGCTGAGAAAGTCACCCCGGGAGCACGGGGTCCTCAGGTCCCCGGTTTCCCTGTGAGATGCATTTGATGACGTGGGTGCCCCCCAGATGGCCGTTATTTTCGGTTTCACGGAGAAGGCATTCTTCTCCCGGCGCATCCAGGGAGGCGGGCGGGAGAGGCGCTCACGGCGTTGGGGGTGCAGGTGAGAACTGGTCTTGTGCACAGCGCTCCTTGTGCACTATTTTTCTTAGGTAATCGAGAACTAATTTGATGTACACATTTCAGGTGAATGTCAGTAAAACGATTCGTCCCCATACACCTGGCAACGTGGAAATGCAGCTTTCTCAGCTGCCCCTCAGAGGTGTCCTTTCACCCCCACTGGAAACCTCAAGGCGGAGCTGGTCACGATGCCGGGAGTGAGGGACAGACGTGCCCTCCGGACGCGGAATCTGTCTCCCGCCGGCCCGCGGACGGAGCTCAGCCCCCCCCCCCCCTGCGGGGCGCTGTGAGGGCCCAGGCCAAGCCCGGCTGACGGGCCTGGGGTTCCCAGGGCAGAGTGGGGGAGGGAGGACCTGAAATTCTACGATTGGCCTCATCGCAGCCGAATATCTTGGTTTTTGAAGAAACCCCTCTATAGAGAGGATGCGAATGTGATTGGAACGCTGTCTGCGCTCCGCAGGGGGAAGGAGAGAGGCTGCAGGCCTAATCTCTGAGCGGCCTCCTTCCTCTGCGAGAAACAGAAGAGCAGAAGCAGAGCTCTGCGGGGCGAGTCCCGGACTTTCCACCGTGTCCACGCCACGAGGAGGTGCCCCCGCCACGAGGAGGCCCCCCCGCCACGAGGAGGTCCCCCCGCCACGAGGAGGCCCCCCCGCCACGAGGAGGCCCCCACGCCACGAGGAGGAGTCCACGCCACGAGGAGGCCCCCCCGCCACGAGGAGGCCCCCCCGCCACGAGGAGGCCCCCCCGCCACGAGGAGGTCCCCCCGCCACGAGGAGGTCCCCCCGCCACGAGGAGGCCCCCCCGCCACGAGGAGGTGCCCCCCACGCCACGAGGGGGTCCCCCCGCCACGAGGGGGTGCCCCCGCCACGAGGAGGCCCCCCCGCCACGAGGAGGCGTCCACGCCACGAGGAGGCCCCCCCGCCACGAGGAGGCCCCCCCGCCACGAGGAGGTGTCCCCGCCACGAGGAGGCCCCCCCGCCACGAGGGGGTGTCCACGCCACGAGGAGGCCCCCCCGCCACGAGGAGGTGTCCCCGCCACGAGGAGGTCCCCCGCCACGAGGGGGTCCCCCCGCCACGAGGAGGCCCCCCCGCCACGAGGAGGCCCCCCCGCCACGAGGAGGTCCCCCCGCCACGAGGAGGTCCCCCCGCCACGAGGGGGCCCCCCCGCCACGAGGAGGTCCCCCCGCCACGAGGAGGCCCCCACGCCACGAGGAGGAGTCAACGCCACGAGGAGGCCCCCCCGCCACGAGGAGGCCCCCCGCCACGAGGAGGTGTCCACGCCACGAGGAGGTGTCCACGCCACGAGGAGGCGTCCACGCCACGAGGGGGTGCCCCCGCCACGAGGAGGTGTCCCCGCCACGAGGAGGTGTCCCCGCCACGAGGAGGTGTCCACGCCACGAGGAGGCGTCCACGCCACGAGGAGGCCCCCCCGCCACGAGGGGTGTCCACGCCACGAGGAGGTGTCCACGCCACGAGGAGGCGTCCACGCCACGAGGAGGCCCCCCCGCCACGAGGGGGGTCCCCGCCACGAGGAGGTGTCCACGCCACGAGGAGGTGTCCACGCCACGAGGAGGCCCCCCCGCCACGAGGAGGTCCCCCCGCCACGAGGTGTCCACGCCACGAGGAGGTGTCCACGCCACGAGGAGGTCCCCACGCCACGAGGAGGTGTCCACGCCACGAGGGGTGTCCACGCCACGAGGAGGTCCCCCCGCCACGAGGAGGTCCCCACGCCACGAGGGGGTCCCCCCGCCACGAGGAGGTGTCCCCGCCACGAGGAGGTCCCCCCGCCACGAGGAGGTCCCCACGCCACGAGGAGGTGTCCCCGCCACGAGGAGGCCCCCCCGCCACGGGGGGGCCCCCCCGCCACGAGGGGGCCCCCCGCCACGAGGAGGCCCCCCGCCACGAGGGGGTGTCCACGCCACGAGGAGGCCCCCCCGCCACGAGGAGGCCCCCCCGCCACGAGGAGGCCCCCCCGCCACGAGGAGGTGCCCCCCACGCCACGAGGGGGTCCCCCCGCCACGAGGGGGTGCCCCCGCCACGAGGAGGCCCCCCCGCCACGAGGAGGTGTCCCCGCCACGAGGAGGCCCCCCCGCCACGAGGAGGCCCCCCCGCCACGAGGAGGTGTCCCCGCCACGAGGAGGCCCCCCCGCCACGAGGAGGAGTCCACGCCACGAGGAGGCCCCCCGCCACGAGGAGGAGTCCACGCCACGAGGAGGCCCCCCGCCACGAGGAGGTCCCCCCGCCACGAGGAGGCCCCCCCGCCACGAGGAGGTGTCCCCGCCACGAGGAGGTCCCCCCGCCACGAGGAGGTCCCCCCGCCACGAGGGGGTCCCCACGCCACGAGGAGGTCCCCACGCCACGAGGAGGTCCCCCCGCCACGAGGAGGTCCCCCCGCCACGAGGAGGCCCCCCCGCCACGAGGAGGTGTCCCCGCCACGAGGAGGTCCCCCCGCCACGAGGAGGTCCCCCCGCCACGAGGAGGCCCCCCCGCCACGAGGAGGCCCCCCCGCCACGAGGAGGTCCCCCCGCCACGAGGAGGCCCCCCCGCCACGAGGAGGTCCCCCCGCCACGAGGAGGCCCCCACGCCACGAGGAGGAGTCCACGCCACGAGGAGGCCCCCCCGCCACGAGGAGGCCCCCCCGCCACGAGGAGGTGTCCACGCCACGAGGAGGTGTCCACGCCACGAGGAGGCGTCCACGCCACGAGGGGGTGCCCCCGCCACGAGGGGGTGTCCACGCCACGAGGAGGTGTCCACGCCACGAGGAGGTGTCCACGCCACGAGGAGGCCCCCCCGCCACGAGGGGTGTCCACGCCACGAGGAGGTGTCCACGCCACGAGGAGGCCCCCCCGCCACGAGGAGGTCCCCCCGCCACGAGGTGTCCACGCCACGAGGAGGTGCCCCCGCCACGAGGAGGTGTCCACGCCACGAGGAGGTGCCCCCGCCACGAGGAGGCGTCCACGCCACGAGGGGGTGCCCCCGCCACGAGGAGGTGTCCACGCCACGAGGAGGTGTCCACGCCACGAGGAGGCGTCCACGCCACGAGGAGGCCCCCCCGCCACGAGGGGTGTCCACGCCACGAGGAGGGGTCCACGCCACGAGGAGGCCCCCCCGCCACGAGGAGGTCCCCCCGCCACGAGGTGTCCACGCCACGAGGAGGTCCCCACGCCACGAGGAGGTGTCCACGCCACGAGGGGTGTCCACGCCACGAGGAGGTCCCCCCGCCACGAGGAGGCGTCCACGCCACGAGGAGGTCCCCCCGCCACGAGGAGGTGTCCCCGCCACGAGGGGTGTCCACGCCACGAGGGGGTCCCCCCGCCACGAGGAGGTGTCCCCGCCACGAGGAGGTCCCCCCGCCACGAGGCGGTCCCCCCGCCACGAGGAGGTCCCCCCGCCACGAGGAGGTCCCCCCGCCACGAGGAGGCCCCCCCGCCACGAGGAGGTGTCCCCGCCACGAGGAGGTCCCCCCGCCACGAGGAGGTGCCCCCGCCACGAGGAGGTGCCCCCGCCACGAGGAGGTCCCCCCGCCACGAGGAGGTGCCCCCGCCACGAGGAGGTGCCCCCGCCACGAGGAGGTGCCCCCGCCACGAGGAGGCCCCCCCGCCACGAGGAGGCCCCCCCGCCACGAGGAGGCCCCCCCGCCACGAGGAGGCCCCCCCGCCACGAGGAGGCCCCCGCCACGAGGAGGCCCCCACACCAGCCCTTTCTCCTGCCTCTCCAAGCGCCACGGCCGCCGGGAGGCCTCCCGCTGGTCACCGGTGCCCTCCGGCGCTGACCTCTGTGCCTTTGACCTGTGGGTCTCAGCCAGGTTCTAGGCATTCGCACTCTTAACTTACAGACATTTTCTCTTTGAAGCTACGCCATCGGCAGGGGCTCGGCCGGAGCAGGTGGAGCAGGGCGGTGGCAGAGGCTCTCCCAGGCCAGGGTGCTGCAGCCCTGCCCGGTCCCGGCCCCCCCGCCTCCTGCCCCTCCGCCGTCTCCATCCCACCCCTCTCCCCAGAGTCCTCCCCGACCTCACGGCATGGACCAAGACACTGTCTCACAGGACATCGGTAGCCGGCTCCATCCCTCCTCCGGACAGCAACGTGGCCAAACCCTAAGGACCAAGGCGCCCTCTGCCCACAGGCACCCGCTCCCTGACCTAACGCAGGGCGCCCCGAGGGAATGCCCGCTCCCCGGCTGCTGGCACCCTAACCTTTCCAACCTGACAGTGGGCACCCCCTACTCTGAGGGCGTGGGGTGGGCCCATTCTCATTTCCCACTGACAAGCCGAGAGCCGACATTCCCCACCTGACAGCGCCGGTGAAGCCACCGGTGTGCCACCTGCCAGAAGGTAATGCTCTAACGGCTTCAGGAAGCTTTAGCCAGAGGTAACTTCCCAATTCAATCAAGCACAGATGACTACAGGAATTGGTATGTTACTATTTTTTCCATGAAAAGATAATTGAAAAACGATGATAGAATAATGTTAATGCTGAATAATTACAGATACTCCAATATCCACTTAAATTTATGGATCCAATTATTATTTGCAGAGTAAATTGTATAGTGTTCAAAATATTATGATGTTAATATTTAAATCAGAATTGAGAAATATGCTATTATGATAAATGCCAATTATAAAATTTGGGGGTTTTTCTTCTTCTTTTTAACCACTACAGGGGTCTTCAAACTTCTCTCATTATGAGAATCACCTGGTGGAGGTGTTAAAACACAGATTCCTGATAGCACTTCTTATAGTTGGGATCTGGGAATCTGTGTTTTAACAACTCCACCAGGTGATTCTCATAATGAGAGAAGTTTGAAGACCCCTGCACTAAGATAAACTAAAACCCTGGTGGGAGAGTTAACTTTAATCACCAACATACCAACTGGCTACATAAAAATCAGCTGATTTAAGGGAAAGTAAGAAAGTTTGTACCACGGAGGGGGGGCGTGGAAGGAGGGCGGGGGGTGGCAGGGATGAAGCAATTATTTGTATGTAGCTACACCTGGAAGGGAAATACTTAGAGTTTAACAGGTGGGGCTACTTGTTAGGTTAATAATGAAAATATGATCGCAACAGCTAATACGTATGTATGCTTCATACACGTCATTGACTACATTTTTAAAATCTATTAGCTCATTTGATCCTCACATACAAAGTAGGAATTACTAGTATCCCTTTCATTCCATTCCGTGCTTGGAGACTTTATTTATTTATTTTAAAATATATTAAAAACTTTAAAAAATAGTTGTATTGATTTCAGGGAGGGAGGGAGGGAGAGAAACATCGATGATGTGCAGGTCCCACACTGAGGGATCCAGCTCACAACCCGGGCAAGTGCCCTGACCAGGAACTGAACCGAGACCACCAGATTCATAGATGACTCTCAGTCATGAAGCCATGCCAGCTGGGCTGGAGACTATTTATTCCATTTCTTCAGGCGACTAAAACCAATACTCATGGGCTGGGAGTGTCCCGGCTGCACCGGGGGAGGAGGGAGGAGAGAGGGGGGTGCGGGGGAGCCTTGGTCCCGCTGGGAAGAAGTCTGCGCATCCCTGCAAAGCAACCGGCCCTGAGCTCAGCCCTGCAGGAGCTCAGGCCCGGGTCCAGCTCAGCTCCCGCCCAGGCTGCTCCCAGGATGCCTGTCAGGAAGCTACCTCCACCTGCCCTGAGCCGGGGTCCACTCACCACGCACACCTGCAGAGATGCATGCATTCAGCCATTCACCCAGTCATCCCTCATTCACTCATTCACTCAATCATTCATTCAGCTCTGTACTGGGAGCCCAAGTGCTCCCGCAGAGAATACACACTCTGACGCTTACATCAGAGCCCTGGTTCGCCAAGACCTTGCCATTTAAAAGCAAATTGCCCATCACCCGCCCTTGTTCCCATACAGCTGTGGGCACTCCCTCAGATTACACCCGTCCCTCGGCGGGGGCGGGGCCCGCTCCCCGCTGGCCAGGCCTGTCACCCCAGACCCAGAGAACTTTCCAAAGACACTGGTTTCCTAACCCGCTTCCTCCGTCCAGCCACTGCCAAATTCCTTTCCCAACGCAGCTCTGAAGCCATGTTTGTGACTGAGCAGCCCTCCCCACCGTGTGTGCAGTCACCCTCCCCCCTGCATGTGCAGTCACCCTCCCCCACCGCGTGTGCAGTCACCCTCCCCACCGCGTGTGCAGTCACCCTCCCCCACCGCGTGTGCAGTCACCCTCCCCCCCGCGTGTGCAGTCACCCTCCCCACTGCGTGTGCAGTCACCCTCCCCCACCGTGTGTGCAGTCACCCTCCCCCCCGCGTGTGCAGTCACCCTCCCCACCGTGTGTGCAGTCACCCTCCCCCACCGCGTGTGCAGTCACCCTCCCCACCGCGTGTGCAGTCACCCTCCCCACCGCGTGTGCAGTCACCCTCCCCCACCGCGTGTGCAGTCACCCTCCCCCACCGCGTGTGCAGTCACCCTCCCCCACCGCGTGTGCAGTCACCCTCCCCCACCGCGTGTGCAGTCACCCTCCCCCCCGCGTGTGCAGTCACCCTCTCCCACCGCGTGTGCAGTCACCCTCCCCACCGCGTGTGCAGTCACCCTCTCCCACCGCGTGTGCAGTCACCCTCCCCCCCGCGTGTGCAGTCACCCTCCCCCACCGCGTGTGCAGTCACCCTCCCCCACCGCGTGTGCAGTCACCCTCCCCCACCGCGTGTGCAGTCACCCTCTCCCACCGCGTGTGCAGTCACCCTCCCCCACCGCGTGTGCAGTCACCCTCCCCCACCACGTGTGCAGTCACCCTCCCCCCCGCGTGTGCAGTCACCCTCCCCCACCTCGTGTGCAGTCACCCTCCCCACCGCGTGTGCAGTCACCCTCCCCCCCGCGTGTGCAGTCACCCTCCCCACCGCGTGTGCAGTCACCCTCCCCCACCGCGTGTGCAGTCACCCTCCCCCACCGCGTGTGCAGTCACCCTCCCCCACCGCGTGTGCAGTCACCCTCCCCCCCGCGTGTGCAGTCACCCTCTCCCACCGCGTGTGCAGTCACCCTCCCCACCGCGTGTGCAGTCACCCTCTCCCACCGCGTATGCATTCACCCTCCCCACCGCGTGTGCAGTCACCCTCCCCCCCACGTGTGCAGGTCACGGGCAACTCCTTACCACTTGCTCTCACCCCCTGCGTTCACCTCGATGGCCCCGTGTGTTCCTGCCTCTGCCTGTTGCACCCACAGCCTCCCTGTGCCTGAGTGCTCCTCTGTCCAGGCCCAGCCCAGGCCGCCGCTGGCAGCGTTTCCCCACCTCCCGCAGTGACCTCTCTCCTCTCTCTGGTCGGTCTCTCTCTCTCTCTCTCTCTCTCTCTCTCTCTTCCCCTTGGACGACCTCAGCACTGACTGACTGCGCTGGTCCAGCGCACAGGGGATCAGGCAGCAGCTAGTCTCCCGTCCCGTCCGGTCCCAGTCCTGCGGGGGCATCACCCGGGAGGAGGACGCAGGGCGGCCCAGGCCCAGGGCAGGCCTGTGCAATCAGCGCCGGGATGACCTGAGGTGACAGCGGGCCCAGTGGCCTCCGCGTCCCAGCACCGCCTCTGAGGGGGTGACAGGCCCAGCCCTGGCTCCCTGCGCTCCCGCAGCCCCAGCATGGGCCCCGGAGCCCTCAGAGCGTCGGGGTTCCCCAGCATGCTGCTTTAAGCAGGAAAAACACCCCAAATTGCACATGTAGGGCGCACAGCCCCTGGGAATGGGCACCATGTGCGCAGGCCACGGCCTCTCTGCGCTGTGCTCGCTTCCCGGTAAACTCAGCCTAGTCACCCGCGTTAGCAGGCGCCTTATCTGGAAATATGTAAATCCATTTAAATTAATTTCCTGTAATACCACACAAAACAATAATCATATTAGCGCCACTCACAATGTACTAATAACATCAACATAATGGCGCTCGAATATGAAATTGCCAGGTAATAGGCTTTCCATAAATTGTTCAGCGAGAACGTCATTTTTAACCGTCTCTGGGTGCTCCGGGCCAGACCTGTGCGCCTGGCACAGCTTCTCTGCCTCTGCGGGAGCTGTCAAAGGGCCTTTGTGATCCAAACAGAAGGCAGCCTATTGCGGAGGCCATGGCCCTTTTGGGGAGCTTCCCCCACAGCGGGCTCTGGTCTGTCCCACAGAGGCCAGGCACACAGGGCCGGGCACACAGGGGCCGGGCACACAGGGGCTGGGCACACAGGGGCCGGGCACACAGGGGGATCAGGTACACAGGGGCCGGGTACACAGGGGGATCAGGTACACAGAGCCGGGTACACAGGGGCCGGGCACACAGGAACCAGGCACACAGGGGCCGGGCACACAGGGACCGGGCACACAGGGACCAGGCACACAGGAACCAGGTACACAGGGGCTGGGCACACAGGGCCGGGTACACAGGGGCTGGGCACACAGGGGGATCAGGTACACAGGGACCGGGCACACAGGGGGATCAGGTACACAGGGGCCGGGCACACAGGGCCGGGTACACAGGGGCTGGGCACACAGGGGGATCAGGTACACAGGGACCGGGCACACAGGGGCCGGGCACACAGGGACCAGGCACACAGGGACCAGGTACACAGGGGCTGGGCACACAGGGCCGGGTACACAGGGGCTGGGCACACAGGGGGATCAGGTACACAGGGACCGGGCACACAGGGGGATCAGGTACACAGGGACCGGGCACACAGGGGGATCAGGTACACAGGGGCTGGGCACACAGGGCCGGGTACACAGGGGCCGGGCACACAGGGGGATCAGGTACACAGGGACCGGGCACACAGGGACCAGGCACACAGGGACCAGGTACACAGGGGCTGGGCACACAGGGCCGGGTACACAGGGGCTGGGCACACAGGGGGATCAGGTACACAGGGGCCGGGCACACAGGGGCCGGGCACACAGGGCTGGGCACACAGGGCTGTGTACACAGGGCTGGGTACACAGGGGGATCAGGTACACAGGGACCGGGCACACAGGGGCCGGGCGCACAGGGGCCGGGTACACAGGGGGATCAGGTACACAGGGGCCGGGCACACAGGGGCTGGGCACACAGGGGCCGGGCACACAGGGGGATCAGGTACACAGGGGCCGGGCACACAGGGCCGGGCACACAGGGCCGGGTACACAGGGGGATCAGGTACACAGGGCCGGGCACACAGGGCCGGGCACACAGGGGCTGAGGCTGGGCAGGGCTGGCCCACCTCGGAGGCAGCAGCCTGGAAGGGAGCTCCTGCCAGCACTGCCTCCTGGGCGCGAGGTCAGCCGCCCATGGAGTCGGATGGGCGCACAGGCTGTTGCGGAACCCTCCTGGCTCCTGGGCTGGGCACAGGGCAGCCGCGTGCCCGGGGCCTCAGGGAGCCCCGAGGGGCCTGGTACCGGGCTCCGGGTAAAGGTCAGGGCAGAGGCTGGGAGTCTGAGCGTGCGGATGCCGCTGTGCCGCACCGTTTGGGAATCTAGGCTGATGCTCCGCCGCTGAGCCCCGCTGCCTGGCAGTTCTGATGTATGGTTTTGCGGACAGTCCCTGGGCCTCTTCAGGACCTTCCTCAGAGCAGTGATTTTCCAATTAAAGAGGGAGGGTGCTACATTCTAAGGACACCTGATCTCAGACAGCGGCCTGAGTCCCTTGGGGAGGGCGTTTGGCTGGTGAAGGTGGGTCCCTACAGGGAGGGACCGGAAACCGTCAGCGGCAGGGTCCCCAGAAGCAGCACTGGGCAGCAGGCACCTGAAGTTCAGGGCGGAGCGGGAGAGGAAGCAGAGTCAGGAGGGCCTCTGGGCAGGGGTGCCATTCACATGGGGGGGGGAGGGGATCAGGCAGCAGGGTGGATTCCCAGCGGCCAGAGGCATTCTTCCCCCTTCTCCATTGGGGACCAGGAACCCCACTCCCGCCTCCGGAGACATCTGCATAATCATTTGCATCTGAAGGGAGCTCCCAGCCTGGAGGCCTGGCAGGCTCAGGGCTCCTGTGAAGGCAATTAGGAGCAGAAATGGAGTAACAATGGCTGTGGAGACACAGTTGCTGAGCTGTGGGCGGATGGAGCAGAAAAATCTCCTCCTTTTACAGCCCGAGCTCTGAGTGATGGCAGAGTCAGACTAGCCGGCCTTTGTTCTCCGGAGCTGGTTGTGAGCCCAATGGGGCCTAAACCAATGGGGACCCATGTGGGGGCCGGGGAGGGCTCCCAGCGGCAGGAAACGAGGCGCACGGATGGCAGAGGGCCAGGCCCAGACCCCACAGAGCCGGGCCGCAGTGCTGCCGCGGGTCCCGGGCTCCGTGGAGGGCCGGGGTGGTGGCCGGAGAGCGCCCCGCAGGATGCCGAGGACGGAATGGGAAATGAGGCGACAGAGCTGGAGGCTGCTCCCCGTGGTCCCAGGAGCGCACTCTCAGAAACACAGGGGCGAGCCCTGCCCAGCCTCGGCTCTGCTCCCTCCCCCAGGCGGTGGGATGTCCTTATTCCTGGTCCTTCCTCCCCAGTCAGTGCCCCCACCCAGCCCTCCACCCAGGAACTGCGGGAGGTGCAGGGCAGGCCATTGAAGGTCTCAGACAGTGTGAATGGCCAGCCATATGACCCCCTCAACCCCCCACCCCCACCCCCAGTGGAAAGGACCACATGGGGACCTGGTGGAGGGAGAACTGGAGAATGAGTGTTACCCAGAGGGGTGCTTACTAGGTGGCTGAAATGATGACAAAGCCATTGGTGCTGGAAGGCGGAGGGGGTATGAGGAGGTGTCTTAGATGGGCCTCCCATTCAGTTGTGTAGATCACCTGGGAGGGGAGGAGGAGGAGGAGGAGGAGGAGGAGGAGGAGGAGGAGGAGGAGCTGGGAGGAGGAGGAGCTGGGGTGGAGGAGGAGCTGGGATGGAAAGGATCAGGGATAGAGAGGACCTGGGAGGAGGAGGAGCTGGCAGGAGAGGAAGCAGGTGAGCCAGGCAGTAAAGTCAGTGCGGGACAGGGCTGGGCTCCATAGGACACAGTTAACAGGTCTGACCACCGAGGGAGCAGAGGCTGCACAGAGGTGGCCGGGAGGCAGCGTGGGAGCGCGGGTTCTGGAGGAGCCCTTCCTTATGCCCACCCACTGTGAGCCACGCTCCTCCTGGGCGGGGTTACTGCTGCATGTTAACTGTCCTCACTGTCTCCGGTGATTAGGAACCTGAGGGAATTCCCAGCAGCTCAGGGCAGCTTCCTCGTTTGTGAAGGCTGTGAAGGCGGGCACAGCAGTGCGGCCCTGTGGTGGCCCAGGTGCAGGCGGCTCAGGAGCCACCACGTCTTAGCATTAGCACACCGTCCCAGCTCCTGGGAGAGGAGCCGCTGCATCACCCGGAGCAGGAGGCGTTGTTAGAGGCGTTTCACAAAAGGATCTCGTCCTAATGATGTTGATACAGAAAGCCGATGCTTCTTCCAGGAGCGCTAATACAAATAATTGGTAGGCATCTCTCTCCCAAGGTGCCATCATTACCGTGAAAACTGTCAGATGATGTGCGAATACTGATTTTAATGAGGGTGGCACCAAAATAAAGCAGATCCCTAATTATAAAAAGAAACAGACGAACAAACGAACACCCAGGAATCCTTCTCTGTGCCTTCTGGGAGCCTCGGCATGTAATGCGAGAAGAATTCCACAGAAGAGCATTTCCTAGTCCAATACGCAAGGTCAATAGGTCCAATTAAAACCGATAGCGTGCCTAAAAGGTTCCTCACAATATTAAAATATTGGGAACTGAAGCTGCTTCCTTACTGTGATAAAGTTGTGGCAAACACGGGCCCATCTTGTGCTTAATGGATGGACAAATTAAATTCTGTTTAAAAATTGGAACAAGCATGGTTCCTTAATAGCGTTCTGAAAACCCCGGTTAATGCAATGAGACATGAAAAAATAAAGAGGTATGATAATGGGGAGAGAGGAAAGATCATTATTTGTACTTAACATAATGGAAAACCAGACTATGCGGAGGAGCCACCAAAAATAATAATGCCTAATAAAGTGATTCAATAAAATGCTAGATTTGAAACAAACACACCAAAATTAATAGCCTTGCTTATTAGCGGCAGCCACCAGCCAGAGTAATAAAAATATAGATCCTGCTTGCAATACCAAGCCCTTCCACACAAGGACCCCTGGGGATGTGCCTACTGAGGCCTGAGTGGTCGCTATAAAGAAAATTGGAAAAAAATATTTAAAAAGAAAATAAAAGAACAATAAATTGACAGACACAAGCCTATCTATGGATTGATCCATTGATCAAGCAACGATCTACTTATCTAGGTATTTATAAACACATGTATATATTCCTGAATGAGAAGACAAAATACCCTCTCAAGCAATCGAATAGGTTTCTACAAACTAACTAGGAAAAGGAAGGATTAACGATCAGATATTTAAAAGCACAGAGAAAGAGCGATTAAAATAGATGAACAGTGGTAAAACAAACAAATAAAAAAAAAATACACAGCAGTGTAAATCAGTGGCCTGACTAAGGGATCCGACTCATTGTCTTATGTAATGGGGATCTCTACCTCGGACGTAACCACCCCATGCCCACCTGTCTCCTGAATAACCTGCGTGGCCCCTCGGTGCGGGCTCACTGGGCTCAGCTTCCACCCTGACTCTCTGACCCCTAATTACCCAACAGCCAGGGGGATCCCTTAACTCCAACCAGACCTTCTCACTCTAGTATTCAGAGAGCCCCGGGCTGCCCATGTGCAGGTGGAAAAGATCTGGTCAGATGCCATCAGGCTCAGGATCCGAGGATGAGGCCATGGGGATGCGAGGTGGGTCCTCCTCAGTGACCCGTGTCCTCAGAAGAGACAGACAGGAGAGGCTCCGAGAGAACACAGGGGAGAAGGCCCGTGGAGACTGGGCCTCGGTGCCCATGAGCTGAGGACCCCGAGGGAGGAGCTGGGGGGGGTGGGAGAGTGGGCAGATTCTCCCTCCCATCAGTGAGGCCCATGTAACTGTCTTTCTTCTTAAACACCCTGCCGGCCTCGGGTGGGAAGAAGGTGGCAGGGAGGGGCCCCTGCCCAGCAGAGGTCGGCACCCTGCACCATGGAAGATTCCAGAACAGCTGTGCTCTCGCGGTCCAACCTGGGTGAATGACAGTCGCCACACTGCGCTCACGGGGAGCCCTCGTGTACCTCACCTGTTCCTCAGCTTCCAGGGGCGACCCTCCGCAGTCCTGGGCCCTCAGACCTGGACCCGCGTGCCAGCGGGACCCAGCCCTGTGCTGGGACAATCGCGTCTATTCATCGGGCCCAACAACACTCCACAATGGCCGGCTTGTGGGGAATTTTTTGGGTGGAATGTGAAGTTCTGCTTCAATGGGCTGCTTGTTTTTATCTCTGCGGTGCCTTTTCCTAGGGTAAGAAACAATGCCAGGGCTTCTCTGCCCACCCCCGCCCCTCCGCCAGCTTTGTTTCTCTGCCGGGCACATACTTCTGGGCATTAACGAGGGCTTGGATTCTTCTGTGATCCACAGAAAGTCCTTTCCCAAGCTGACTCCTAAACGCTCGGAGGTGTGCTGCCGCCTGGACTTGGCCCGTTAACTTCAGGGGTCCACGGTCGGCAGCAGGGGCGGCCTCCTGGTGGGGGCTACCCTCTCCGCCCATCGCCGGCCGGCGAACTGTTCAGCCGAAGATGCCAGGCCCGAGGGGAGCTACGATCTAACAGTGCACCCCAGGCACCCTTCAAACCTCAGGGCCCAGAGGGACCAGCCCCGTCCCCGGGGCCACCCGAGACTCTGGCTGGCTCTTGGTAACTCAGTGTGGGGTCCACCGAAAGTCCAGTCATGCCGATTACAAGGCACGGACAGTTTCTCCACAGACGACAGAATAGACATCATCCCTAAAGCACGAGGTGAAGTTTCAGAAATTCCAACAAAAGCAGTATTGTTCAGGTTCCTTCCTGACACACACGATTTTCACACGGAGGGAAGTGTAATGCTTTGCCCACCGAACGGAGAGGCAGCGAAGCGAGGTGCGGGGTGCAGGAGCCGAGTGGCTGCCCAGGCCCCTCAGGGCTGGTTCATTCGGACCCGCAGGGCCCCTGCTCACCCCAGCCAGGGGGGCAGCGGGTGAAGTCCTCTCCTGTTTGCTTCCTGTGCTTTGATGGTTGAGATGCTAATTCGACCTTAAGGCATATTTTGGTGAAGCCGCCGAGGGGCCAGACTGCTGTGCTGCTGTTTCTCTGTCCTGATTGGTCAGCATCCTGTGCTGTCTCTTTAGCTGCCGTGGGATTGGACGTGACGGTTTATCCTAAGTGGGCGACACGGGGCCCCTGGTTTCCAATGGACGAGGCGGTGACTAAAAGCAGCATTTATCACCTTGTGGCCACTTCTCCAGAGAAGCGGGGGTCCCAGGCAGGTGTGGTCTATCTTGGATATCCCGTGGTTGCGGCCGGGCTTGGGGAAGGAAGGAGGTGTCACCTGACCACGCTGCCCAGGCGGCCCGCCTCACCAGCCAGCTGGGGCCACTTCCCCTTCCCGCAGGGCCTGGCCCAGGGAAAGCCTCAATTGAGACGGCAGCCTTTTCTGATTCAAACTTCAGTGTGCACTGAGGGTCACGCCAGAGGCAAGCCCCCAGCCTGCCTGTGCCTCATGCCCCATGCCCCGCGCCTCATGCCCAGTGCCCTGCACGCTGGGTCACCCGCAGCAGACTCTGCCCCCGGAGCCGGCTGACCTCTGCCCAGTTGCCAGGTGCAGGCGCCGGCATGCACCGCCCTCCTCGCCCGGCGCACAGAGGTCACGGGGCCCCACGGAGGATCTGCTCACAGCCAGGCATGTGGACGGTCCCTCCCGAGTGCTTCCGAGGACAGGGCAGAGGGGGAGAGGGGTGCCCGTTTCTGGCCTCTCAGGACCCTCCTAAGAGGCTGGAGCCCGGAAACAGTATTAACTCAGAGCCTCCCCAGCCACAGCCGCAGCTGAGATTCCTGTGCACAGCGGCAGCTTAGCAGCTGCTTGGCCCCAAGGAAATGGATTCAGTATAAATGCGTGTTGGGGCCCCTGTAGATTTTTCAAATGGACCGTGTCTGTATTGGAAGAATCGTTCACGTTCTCAGATCCTCGGGACCATCCGGCACGCCATCGACAGGGTGCTGGGGTGTGATGAGGAGTGTGAGCCCTGGCACCTCCTCCCGACAGTCATGAAGGGAAGCGGCTGGAGAGATGGTTTCTCCTGTGGGCCTGCTCCCCGCTCCCCGCTCCCCGCTCCCCTCTCCCCGCTCCCCGCTCTTCTTCCGAGTGGCTTCCCGGCTGGTGTCCCGGGCTCGGCGGGTCTGCAGGGCTGTCTGGACGGGGCGGGCGGCCACGCACTTTTCCTGGAAAGGACTATGGAAGGGATTACGCTCCGCTGCCCACTCAGGACCAGTAGACCCGGTGGCTGTGAGACGTGAAGGGTTTGGGGTTCGATGCGGGCTTCTGTAGGAGATGGGGATTCCGTGGCTTCCCGGCACAGGGAAGCACGGACTGCGGCCCCGCCATCCAGAGAAGCTCCTGAGGGTGTGACTTGTGCTGTGCGTGACTGTTTCTGTTAACAGACGTATTAGAACCATTGACAGCTGCAATAGCAAAAACCAGAGATCCCTCCTCGCACAGAGTGTGTGCGATCCCACGACCCCCGGCCGTGCTGGGGTGCCGGCGCAGCCGCACAGCAGGCCTGTCAGCGCCGTGGCCTTCGCTGCGGCCACAAGGGCCCTGTGAGCAGCGGCGGCGCCAATGCCGGCTTTCATTCCGGGGCAGCTGGTGGCGAATGAAAGGCCATGTTTTCTTGGGGTCACGTGACTGTGACTGTCTCCGCACCCCATCCCTGCAGCGTCCAGGCCTCTGCCTGGCACTGCCTGTGTCTTCCTCATCGCTACCTCACTGCCCTCGGATGGGCCGCGTTCTGGGGAGGGGATTGAGGGGGTGAGGGGGGCATGTCTCCAAGACAGTTTCTAGGCAAAACAAAGAGGGTGCTGGCATCCCCGGGAGGGAGGGAGGGTGTATGCACTGTGTCCCCTGTGCCAGTGTCACAGAGGTGCGTCCTTACACAGACTCTGGTTTTAACACGCCCAACAGAGAACCATCTCAGAGGGAAGAAGGAAGGGAAACTTGCTCCAGAATCCGGTGGGGGCGGGGCCCCTGTGAGCCCCGGGACAACTGCCAGCTTGTTTACTGAGGAGCCGGACAGAGGCAGGCGCCAGCAGCACCCCATGGTGGGCCATTAAAGACCCTCAGTCTCTGATTGGCTGGTAGGCGTGGCTGGTGGGTGTAGCAGAGTGATGGTGAATTTGCATTATTACTCTTTTATCAGGTAGATAATATATATCCTACCTAATAAAAAGTATATATCCTACCTGTCTAAAATCCTTTGTGAAAAGAAGGGAGAAGTACTATGTACAAGTACTGAGTGAGCATTGCTAAGTGATGGCTTTGCATGTCACTCAGTCATTCCAAAATATTCGAGACCCCTCTGGGAAGGAGGCTCCAGCCCTGGGCAAGGCAATGGCTATGGCCCCCGAGGCTGCCATCCTGGGAGCTGGACCCTACAATTACCCAGCACACAGTAGCATGAACATTACATGCGTGTGCTGTGAGTGTGCAGTGCGGTGGCTGTAACTCTTATGAAGACATTACACAGGGCAAGGGGAGCATTGCAGCCTGCAGGTCTGGCTCGGTGGCCCAGCACCATCAGGCTGCCGTCTGGCTGATGAGAACGGAGCCGTGGACAGACCGGGCAGGAGTGCTCCTGGCAGAGGGAGGGGCGTGTGCGAGGGCCCCGGAGATGGAGCAGGCGCCTGTGCTTGAAGGACGGTCAGCGGGCAGTGGAACTGAACGCCGAGTAAGAGAGAGGGGAAGGAGTGGAATGGAGAGGGGCCGGATGATGTAGGTCCTGCAGCCAGTGGTGAGGACACTGACGCTTCTTCTACATGGAGTGGCTGTCGCTGGAGGATTTTCAGCAAGGCACTGACGGAGTCTCAGTGAACTCTGAGGAGGACCGCTCTGGCTGCGGGGCGGGAATGGGCTTCAGGGCGAGCTGCTGCAGAGTCCGGCGGGGCCGGGGAGCGCAGCGAGGTGGTCAGTCCGTCCAGGTGGAGCGGGAGCCCTGGCTGTTGCTGTAGAATCAGGGTGCAGGAGGGAAGGAAACAGAGGCTTTGGGATACCCTCGCGGGTCTTGGTCCGGGCGCTTCGGCGGGGGCAGGCCATGTCTGGCCCAAGGCATTGGGTTGGATACGATCTTGGATACGATCAGTTTGAAATGCCTCCCGGGCCGGCCAGCAGCTCGCAGTAGGAGGTGGAGCGGGTCCAGTGCGGGATCCATGGTGTGAAGACGTGTGGAAGGTGAGGGGTTGGGGGCGCCCCCAGGGGATGAATGCAGAGGACGGAGGGCAGAGGCCTTATCGCTACCTCTGCTGTCTCCGAGACGGCCCAGCCCCGGCTCTGACGGTGCCTCTCCCCTCCCGGACAGAGGGGCCTGCTCTGAGCAGACAGATGGATGCGCAAAGTCACCCTTAGCAGCGTCTTCCCTGGTTCACATTAAAAGCACGCCCAGCCTCATAACCTGCTAAATCAAATCTTGCTTTCGGCTGTAATTTTAATTCAGGTCTAATTGCGTGTTTCTGAAAGAGCAATAGTTTGTTGCACAGAATGGGTTTAAGTTGAAAAGTGCTCGCAGAGTAGAGTCTAAAAGATGAAGCCACGATAATCAACGACTGCCTGGCTCGGGTGGCTCAGTGGTGAAGCGTTGACCAAGGAGCCAAGAGGCCGCTGGCTCCGTCATGGTTTGTCGGGGTGTTCGGTCTGGGAAACAGACACGGAACCTACCGCTCCGACTGTAGAAGGGGAGGGTAGCGGGGAACGGGGAGAGGAAGCGGCCCGTCACCTGCCTCCCTCCCTCCTTCCCGGGGCAGCCGGCGTCCTCGCAGACGGGTCAGTCCGAGGAGAAACACAACCGAGAACGCGTCCTCCTCCGAGACCCTCCGCCGTGTCCCAGACAGACCAGAGCCCACATCGCCTCAGCCGCGGCCGTGGAGGCCTGTGCGCTGTGCACGCCCCCTGTCCCGAGGCCCATCCCCGTGGGGAGCCGCGTGGAGCCGCGTGGCCGGGCCTCCGGGCAGACGGTTGGGAAACGCCTGTTTCTGGTTCCGGGAGCCCCACGCGGGGCTCAGAGGC